>NC_081303.1:28229762-28854762 GCF_030435805.1 Mustela lutreola
GCGGAATTCTCCCACCAAGAGACTGGGCTCAGGCAAGCAGCAGCAGCCCGCAGAACTTTTCTCAGCGAATGCTGTGCTTTCGCAGAGGCTTTGGCTTGGAGCAAACAGCACTTCGCCGCTGCTTCCTCAGCAAGGCTTCAGTCGCGTCAGGCAAGAAGAGCTGCGGGAGAGCTGGTGTCACTTGGGCCTTGTTTCCCGGGCTCCATGTTTGCGTCCTGGGTTCATCCTGCCAGGCCGAACTAAGCAGACACAGCCACAACCGAGCAGTAGCCTAGGATGGCACTGTATGCACACTACCATCTCCCGGTGTAGGCATTGCTAGGCCTTTTACTCTGGCACGCAGGCGGACTCGCGGACTAGGCCAGTGGTTTACCCACAGGAAAGGAGAGGTGACAGGATCCTTGCACATCGCACGTGCACTGAATAGGGAGCTTTGGGGGAATGTCCCCACTCCTTCCCCTTAAACCCATGCCTCCTCCAAGCTTCCACATCCTGGAGGAAGACGGCATCTGATGGCCAGTTCTTTCTGGGAGTCGTTTCTCGAGTTCAGTGAAGGCGCCTGGTGGCAAGCCCATGTCTCCACCACGGACAGGTGGCCAAGGAGTTGCTGGCTCCTTGGGCCCAAAGGCTCAGGACAGGCATGCTTTCTGTCATGACTCCTTCCTCAGAGTGGAGCCCTTTCCCCTGCCCTAAACTTCCCCTCGTGTCTCCTTAGAAGCCAGGCTTCCGTCGCTCTGCAGTGACAGACGTGTCCCTTTCCTTCGTGCTCCTTCCACAGGTGCCACCGCGCTTCTCTCTCAGGCAGAGGGGTGCCCAGGCAAAGAGGATTTCACTCCATGCGGGTTTACTACACCGTGTTGTGGAGACTAACTCCGGCAAGCAGCAGGCAGCATCCCACAGATCGGACTCTGATTTCCCACAGAATGCTGTGCTTTCCCAGAGGGGATGCCCGGCAGAGAGGCTTTCGCTCTATGCGGGTTTCTCCCATCGTGCTGTAAATACTAGGCTAAGGCTAGCAACAAAAGCAGCCCACAGATCCGACTCTGACTTGCCAGGGACTGCTGTGCTTTCGCAGAGGTTTTCAGCTTGGCGGGAACCACACTTCCCTGCTGCTTCCTCAGCCAGGCTTGGGTCGTTCGCTCTGTCGCGGCAGGGAATAAGAGCCGCGGGAGAGCTGGTGCCTCTTGGGCCTTGCTTTCCCGGGCTCCAAGTTCGCGCCCACGGTTCACCTTGCTAAGCCGAACTAAGCAGACACAGTCCCAACCCTGCAGCAGCGTGCGTGGCCTAGCATGGCACTCTATGCCTATTACCATCTAGTGGCGTATGTAAGGTTTTACCTTTGGCTCTGGCGCTCAGGCAGACTCGGGGTCTAGGCCACTCTCTTCACCACAGGAGAGGGGAGGCGACAGGATCCCTGCACACGGCCCCTGCACTGGGATGGGGAACTGTGGGGGACTGTCTCCACTCCTTCCCAGGCAAACCCCCTGCCACACACAACGCTGCCATATCTTGGGGGAAGACGGCATCTCTCTACACGTTTCTCCGTGGGGTTGTTTCTGCGAGTTCTGGTTTGGCCTCTGGGGGCAAACCCGTCTGCCCTTGGCACAGGTGGCCAAGGAGATGCTGGCCCCTTGGGACCAGAGGCACAGGACAGGCCTGCCTTCTGCCCAGACTCCTTCCTCGGAGTGGAGCATGCGCTCGTGCCCTAGTCATCCCGTCATGTCTCCTTAGCAGCCAGGCTTCCTTCTCTCCGGACAGGGAGCGGGGGAAATTTGGCTTGCAACAGGCCTGCTTTTCGAGCCACGGCACGCTATCTTGCTTCCCGAGCGTTTCCCGACCCCAAGGCCAACGTTCCTTCTCTTCCCCGGGGGCGGCGTGCGGCACCTTCCACACACTTGCTCCTGGGGAGCGTGGTGAGAGACGTGTGTTACCATGCTTCTCTCTCAGGCAGAGGGAATGCTTGGGCAAAGAGTATTTCGCTCCATGCGGGTATCTTCCACCGTGCTGTGGAGACTAGCTCAGGCAAGTAGCAGTAGCATCCCCTAACCCCACATTGATTTACCAATGAATACATTGCTTTCAGGGGAGATGCCGACGCAAAAAGGCTTTCACTGTATGCGGGTTTCTCCCACCGCGAGACTGTGCTCAGGCAAGCAGCAGCAGCCCACAGAATATTACTCTGCGAATGGTCTGCTTTCGCAGAGGTTTTGGCTTGGAGCGAACAACACTTCGCCGCTGCTTCCTCAGGAAAGCTGTCACATCAGGGACGAAGAGCTGCGGGAGAGCTGGTGCCTCTTGCGCCTTGCTTTCCCGGGCTCCATGTTCGCGTCCTGGGTTCACCCTGCCAGGCCGAACTAAGCAGACACAGCCACAACCGTGCAGTAGCGTGCGTAGCCTAGGATGGCACTCTATTCACACTACCATCTCCCGGTGTAGGCATCGCTAGGCCTTTTACTCTGGCGCTCTGGCAGACTCGCGGGCTAGACCAGTGCTTTCCCAACCTGGAAAGGAGAGGTGACAGGATCCCTGAACACCGCCCATGCATTGAATAGGGAGCTTTGGTGAACTGTTCCCACTCCAACCCTTAAACCACGTGCCTCCTCTAAGCTTCGACATACTGGAGGAAGACAGCATATGATGGCGTGTTCTTTCTGGGAGTTGTTTCTCCAGTTCAGGGTAGGCGCCTGGTGGCAAGCCCATGTCTCCACCACGGACAGGTGGCCAAGGAGCTGCTGGCTGTTTGGCCCAAAGGCTCAGGACAGGCATGCTTTCTGCCCAGACACCTTCCTCAGAGTGTAGCCCTTCCCCTGCCCTAATCTTCCCCTCGTGTCTCCTTAGCAGCCAGGCTTCCGTCGCTCTGTAGTGACAGAAGTGTGCCTTTCCTTTAGGCTCTTTCCCCAGGCGCCACAGCGCTTCTCTCTCAGGCAGAGGGGATGCCCAGGCAAAGAGGATTTCGCTCTATGCGGGTTTATTACACCGTGCTCTGGAGACTAGCTCCGACAAGCAGCAGGCAGCATCCCACAGAACCGACTCTGATTTCCCAAAGAATGCTGTGCTTTCCCAGAGGGGATGCCCTGGCAGAGAGGCTTTCGCTCTATGCGGGTTTCTCCCATCGTGATGCGAATACTAGGCTAAGGCTAGCAACAAAAGCAGCCCACAGAACCGACTCTGATTTGCCAGGGAATGCTGTGCTTTCACAGAGGTTTTCAGCTTGGCACGAACCACATTACCCTGCTGCTTCCTCAGCCAGGCTTTGGTCGTTCTCTCTGTCGCGGCAGGGAATAAGAGCCTCGGAAGAGCTGGTGCCTCTTGGGCCTTGCTTTCCCGAGCTCCAAGTTCGCGCCCAGGGTTCAACTTGCTAAGCCGAACTAGGCAGACACAGTCACAACCCTGCAGTAGCGTGCGTGGCCTAGCATGGCACTCTATGCCTATTACCATCTCCTGGCTTAGGTAGGGGTCTGCCCTTTGCCCCGGCGCTCAGGCAGTCTCGGGGTCTAGGCCAGTACCTTCAACAAAGGAGGGAGGAGGCGACAGGATTCCTGCACACGGCCCGTGCACTGGGATGGGGAACTGAGGG
The DNA here is from genome assembly GCF_030435805.1 of Mustela lutreola. Lineage (NCBI taxonomy): Eukaryota > Metazoa > Chordata > Mammalia > Carnivora > Mustelidae > Mustela > Mustela lutreola. Next base: position 28,233,340 of record NC_081303.1, read on the forward strand.
GGACTGTCTCCACTCTTTCCCCGGCACACCCCCTGCCACCCACAACGCTACCATATCTTGGTGGAAGACGGCATCTGTCTGCCCGTTTCTCCATGGGGTTGTTTCTGCGAGTTCCTTGAATGGCACCTGGGGGCAAGCCCAAATCTGCCCTTGGGTCAGGTTGCCAAGAAGATGCTGTCCCCTTGGGACCAGAGGCACAGGACAGGCCTGCCTTCTGCCCAGCCTCCTTCCTGAGAGTGGAGCACGCGCCTCTGCCCTAGTCGTCTCCTCATGTCTCCTTAGCAGCCAGGCTTCCATCTCGCCGCACAGGGAGCGGGGGACACTTGTCTTGCCTCTGGCCTGCAGTTCGTGCCACGGCAGGCTATCCTGCTTCCCGAGCGTTTCCCGACCCCAAGGCCAATGGCTCCTTGTCTTCCCCTGGGGCGGCGTGTTGCGCCTTCCCCACAGTTGCTCCTGGGGAGCGCGGTGACAGACGTGTGCGACCACGCTAATCTCTCAGGCAGAGGGGATGCTAGGGCAAAGAGTATTTCGCTCCATGGGAGTATCTTCCAACGTGCTGCGGAGACTAGCTCAGGCAAGCAGCAGCAGCATCCCCAAACACAACTCTGATTTCCCAACGAATGCTGTGCTTTCCCACGGGAGACGCCCCGGCAAAGAGGCCTCGCTGTTTGCGGAATTCTCCCACCAAGAGACTGGGCTCAGGCAAGCAGCAGCAGCCCGCAGAACTTTTCTCAGCGAATGCTGTGCTTTCGCAGAGGCTTTGGCTTGGAGCAAACAGCACTTCGCCGCTGCTTCCTCAGCAAGGCTTCAGTCGCGTCAGGCAAGAAGAGCTGCGGGAGAGCTGGTGTCTCTTGGGCCTTGTTTCCCGGGCTCCATGTTTGCGTCCTGGGTTCATCCTGCCAGGCCGAACTACGCAGACACAGCCACAACCGAGCAGTAGCCTAGGATGGCACTGTATGCACACTACCATCTCTCGGTGTAGGCATTGCTAGGCCTTTTACTCTGGCACTCAGGCGGACTCGCGGACTAGGCCAGTGGTTTACCCACAGGAAAGGAGAGGTGACAGGATCCTAGCACATCGCCCGTGCACTGAATAGGGAGCTTTGGGGGAATGTCCCCACTCCTTCCCCTTAAACCCATGCCTCCTCCAAGCTTCCACATCCTGGAGGAAGACGGCATCTGATGGCCAGTTCTTTCTGGGAGTCGTTTCTCGAGTTCAGTGAAGGCGCCTGGTGGCAAGCCCATGTCTCCACCACGGACAGGTGGCCAAGGAGTTGCTGGCTCCTTGGGCCCAAAGGCTCAGGACAGGCATGCTTTCTGTCATGACTCCTTCCTCAGAGTGGAGGCCTTTCCCCTGCCCTAAACTTCCCCTCGTGTCTCCTTAGCAGCCAGGCTTCCATCGCTCTGCAGTGACAGACGTGTCCCTTTCCTTCGTGCTCCTTCCACAGGTGCCACCGCGCTTCTCTCTCAGGCAGAGGGGTGCCCAGGCAAAGAGGATTTCGCTCCATGCGGGATTACTACACCGTGTTGTGGAGACTAACTCCGGCAAGCAGCAGGCAGCATCCCACAGATCGGACTCTGATTTCCCACAGAATGCTGTGCTTTCCCAGAGGGGATGCCCGGCAGAGAGGCTTTCGCTCTATGCGGGTTTCTCCCATCGTGCTGTAAATACTAGGCTAAGGCTAGCAACAAAAGCAGCCCACAGATCCGACTCTGACTTGCCAGGGACTGCTGTGCTTTCGCAGAGGTTTTCAGCTTGGCGCGAAGCACACTTCCCTGCTGCTTCCTCAGCCAGGCTTGGGTCGTTCGCTCTGTCGCGGCAGGGAATAAGAGCCGCGGGAGAGCTGGTGCCTCTTGGGCCTTGCTTTCCCGGGCTCCAAGTTCGCGCTCACGGTTCACCTTGCTAAGCCGAACTAAGCAGACACAGTCACAACCCTGCAGCAGCGTGCGTGGCCTAGCATGGCACTCTATGCCTATTACCATCTAGTGGCGTATGTAAGGTTTTACCTTTGGCTCTGGCGCTCAGGCAGACTCGGGGTCTAGGCCACTCTCTTCACCACAGGAGAGGGGAGGCGACAGGATCCCTGCACACGGCCCCTGCACTGGGATGGGGAACTGTGGGAGACTGTCTCCACTCCTTCCCAGGCAAACACCCTGCCACACACAAAGCTGCCATATCTTGGGGGAAGACGGCATCTCTCTACACGTTTCTCCGTGGGGTTGTTTCTGCGAGTTCTGGTTTGGCCTTTCTGGGCAAACCCGTCTGCCCTTGGCACAGGTGGCCAAGGAGATGCTGGCCCCTTGGGACCAGAGGCACAGGACAGGCCTGCCTTCTGCCCAGACTCCTTGCTCGGAGTGGAGCATGCGCCCCTGCCCTGGTCTTCCCCTCATGTCTCCTTAGCAGCCAGGCTTCCTTCTCTCCGGACAGGGAGCGGGGGAAACTTGGCTTGCAACAGGCCTGCTATTCATGCCACGGCACGCTATCCTGCTTCCCGAGCGTTTCCCGACCCCAAGGCCAACGTTCCTTCTCTTCCCCGGGGGCGGCGTGCGGCACCTTCCACACACTTGCTCCTGGGGTGCGCGGTGAGAGACGTGTGTTACCATGCTTCTCTCTCAGGCAGAGGGAATGCTAGGGCAAAGAGTATTTCGCTCCATGCGGGTATCTTCCACCGTGCTGTGGAGACTAGCTCAGGCAAGTAGCAGTAGCATCCCCTAACCCCACTCTGATTTACCAATGAATACATTGCTTTCAGGGGAGATGCCGACGCAAAAAGGCTTTCACTGTATGCGGGTTTCTCCCACCGCGAGACTGTGCTCAGGCAAGCAGCAGCAGCCCACAGAATATTTCTCTGCGAATGGTCTGCTTTCGCAGAGGTTTTGTCTTGGAGCGAACAACACTTCGCCGCTGCTTCCTCAGGAAAGCTGTCACATCAGGGACGAAGAGCTGCGGGAGAGCTGGTGCCTCTTGCGCCTTGCTTTCCCGGGCTCCATGTTCGCGTCCTGGGTTCACCCTGCCAGGCCGAACTAAGCAGACACAGCCACAACCGTGCAGTAGCGTGCGTAGCGTAGGATGGCACTCTATTCACACTACCATCTCCCGGTGTAGGCATCGCTAGGCCTTTTACTCTGGCGCTCTGGCAGACTCGCGGGCTAGACCAGTGCTTTCCCAACCTGGAAAGGAGAGGTGACAGGATCCCTGAACACCGCCCATGCATTGAATAGGGAGCTTTGGTGAACTTTTCCCACTCCAACCCTTAAACCACGTGCCTCCTCTAAGCTTCGACATCCTGGAGGAAGACAGCATATGATGGCGTGTTCTTTCTGGGAGTTGTTTCTCCAGTTCAGCATAGGCGCCTGGTGGCAAGCCCATGTCTCCACCACGGACAGGTGGCCAAGGAGCTGCTGGCTGTTTGGCCGAAAGGCTCAGGACAGGCATGCTTTCTGCCCAGACACCTTCCTCAGAGTGTAGCCCTTTCCCCTGCCCTAATCTTCCCCTCGTGTCTCCTTAGCAGCCAGGCTTCCGTCGCTCTGTAGTGACAGAAGCGTGCCTTTCCTTTAGGCTCCTTCCCCAGGCGCCACAGCGCTTCTCTCTCAGGCAGAGGGGATGCCCAGGCAAAGAGGATTTCGCTCTATGCGGGTTTATTACACCGTGCTCTGGAGACTAGCTCCGACAAGCAGCAGGCAGCATCCCACAGAACCGACTCTGATTTCCCAAAGAATGCTGTGCTTTCCCAGAGGGGATGCCCTGGCAGAGAGGCTTTCGCTCTATGCGGGTTTCTCCCATCGTGATGTGAATACTAGGCTAAGGCTAGCAACAAAAGCAGCCCACAGAACCGACTCTGATTTGCCAGGGAATGCTGTGCTTTCACAGAGGTTTTCAGCTTGGCACGAACCACATTACCCTGCTGCTTCCTCAGCCAGGCTTTGGTCGTTCTCTCTGTCGCGGCAGGGAATAAGAGCCGCGGAAGAGCTGGTGCCTCTTGGGCCTTGCTTTCCCGAGCTCCAAGTTCGCGCCCGGGGTTCAACTTGCTAAGCCGAACTAGGCAGACACAGTCACAACCCTGCCGTAGCGTGCGTGGCCTAGCATGGCACTCTATGCCTATTACCATCTCCTGGCTTAGGTAGGGGTCTGCCCTTTGCCCCGGCGCTCAGGCAGTCTAGGGGTCTAGGCCAGTACCTTCAACAAAGGAGGGAGGAGGCGACAGGATTCCTGCACACGGCCCGTGCACTGGGATGGGGAACTGAGGGGGACTGTCTCCACTCCTTCCCCGGGACACCCCCTGCCACCCACAACGCTACCACATCTTGGTGGAAGACGGCATCTGTCTGCCCGTTTCTCCATGGGGTTGTTTCTGCGAGTTCCGGGTATGGCACCTGGGGGCAAGCCCAAATCTGCCCTTGGGACAGGTTGCCAAGAAGATGCTGTCCCCTTGGGACCAGAGGCACAGGACAGGCCTGCCTTCTGCCCAGCCTCCTTCCTGAGAGTGGAGCACGCGCCTCTGCCCTAGTCGTCTCCTCATGTCTCCTTAGCAGCCAGGCTTCCATCTCGCCGCACAGGGAGCGGGGGACACTTGTCTTGCCTCTGGCCTAGAGTTCGTGCCACGGCAGGCTATCCTGCTTCCCGAGCGTTTCCCGACCCCAAGGCCAATGGCTCCTTGTCTTCCCCTGGGGCGGCGTGCTGCGCCTTCCCCACACTTGCTCCTGAGGAGCGCGGTGACAGACGTGTGCGACCACGCTAATCTCTCAGGCAGAGGGGATGCTAGGGCAAAGAGTATTTCGCTCCATGGGAGTATCTTCCAACGTGCTGCGGAGTCTAGCTCAGGCAAGCAGCAGCAGCATCCCCAAACACAACTCTGATTTCCCAACGAATGCTGTGCTTTCCCACGGGAGACGCCCCGGCAAAGAGGCCTCGCTGTTTGCGGAATTCTCCCACCAAGAGACTGGGCTCAGGCAAGCAGCAGCAGCCCGCAGAACTTTTCTCAGCGAATGCTGTGCTTTCGCAGAGGCTTTGGCTTGGAGCAAACAGCACTTCGCCGCTGCTTCCTCAGCAAGGCTTCAGTCGCGTCAGGCAAGAAGAGCTGCGGGAGAGCTGGTGTCTCTTGGGCCTTGTTTCCTGGGCTCCATGTTTGCGTCCTGGGTTCATCCTGCCAGGCCGAACTACGCAGACACAGCCACAACCGAGCAGTAGCCTAGGATGGCACTGTATGCACACTACCATCTCTCGGTGTAGGCATTGCTAGGCCTTTTACTCTGGCACTCAGGCGGACTCGCGGACTAGGCCAGTGGTTTACCCACAGGAAAGGAGAGGTGACAGGATCCTAGCACATCGCCCGTGCACTGAATAGGGAGCTTTGGGGGAATGTCCCCACTCCTTCCCCTTAAACCCATGCCTCCTCCAAGCTTCCACATCCTGGAGGAAGACGGCATCTGATGGCCAGTTCTTTCTGGGAGTCGTTTCTCGAGTTCAGTGAAGGCGCCTGGTGGCAAGCCCATGTCTCCACCACGGACAGGTGGCCAAGGAGTTGCTGGCTCCTTGGGCCCAAAGGCTCAGGACAGGCATGCTTTCTGTCATGACTCCTTCCTCAGAGTGGAGCCCTTTCCCCTGCCCTAAACTTCCCCTCGTGTCTCCTTAGAAGCCAGGCTTCCGTCGCTCTGCAGTGACAGACGTGTCCCTTTCCTTCGTGCTCCTTCCACAGGTGCCACCGCGCTTCTCTCTCAGGCAGAGGGGTGCCCAGGCAAAGAGGATTTCGCTCCATGCGGGTTTACTACACCGTGTTGTGGAGACTAACTCCGGCAAGCAGCAGGCAGCATCCCACAGATCGGACTCTGATTTCCCACAGAATGCTGTGCTTTCCCAGAGGGGATGCCCGGCAGTGAGGCTTTCGCTCTATGCGGGTTTCTCCCATCGTGCTGTAAATACTAGGCTAAGGCTAGCAACAAAAGCAGCCCACAGATCCGACTCTGACTTGCCAGGGACTGCTGTGCTTTCGCAGAGGTTTTCAGCTTGGCGGGAACCACACTTCCCTGCTGCTTCCTCAGCCAGGCTTGGGTCGTTCGCTCTGTCGCGGCAGGGAATAAGAGCCGCGGGAGAGCTGGTGCCTCTTGGGCCTTGCTTTCCCAGGCTCCAAGTTCGCGCCCACGGTTCACCTTGCTAAGCCGAAATAAGCAGACACAGTCCCAACCCTGCAGCAGCGTGCGTGGCCTAGCATGGCACTCTATGCCTATTACCATCTAGTGGCGTATGTAAGGTTTTACCTTTGGCTCTGGCGCTCAGGCAGACTCGGGGTCTAGGCCACTCTCTTCACCACAGGAGAGGGGAGGCGACAGGATCCCTGCACACGGCCCCTGCACTGGGATGGGGAACTGTGGGGGACTGTCTCCACTCCTTCCCAGGCAAACCCCCTGCCACACACAACGCTGCCATATCTTGGGGGAAGACGGCATCTCTCTACCCGTTTCTCCGTGGGGTTGTTTCTGCGAGTTCTGGTTTGGCCTCTGGGGGCAAACACGTCTGCCCTTGGCACAGGTGGCCAAGGAGATGCTGGCCCCTTGGGACCAGAGGCACAGGACAGGCCTGCCTTCTGCCCAGACTCCTTCCTCGGAGTGGAGCATGCGCTCGTGCCCTAGTCATCCCGTCATGTCTCCTTAGCAGCCAGGCTTCCTTCTCTCCGGACAGGGAGCGGGGGAAATTTGGCTTGCAACAGGCCTGCTATTCGTGCCACGGCACGCTATCCTGCTTCCCGAGCGTTTCCCGACCCCAAGGCCAACGTTCCTTCTCTTCCCCGGGGGCGGCGAGCGGCACCTTCCACACACTTGCTCCTGGGGAGCGTGGTGAGAGACGTGTGTTACCATACTTCTCTCTCAGGCAGAGGGAATGCTTGGGTAAAGAGTATTTCGCTCCATGCGGGTATCTTCCACCGTGCTGTGGAGACTAGCTCAGGCAAGCAGCAGTGGCATCCCCTAACCCCACTCTGATTTCCCAATGAATACCTTGCTTTCCCAGGGGAGATGCCCACGCAAAATGGCTTTCACTCTATGCGGGTTTCTCCCACCGCGAGACTGTGCTCAGGCAAGCAGCAGCAGCCCACAGAATATTTCTCTGCGAATGGTCTGCTTTCGCAGAGGTTTTGGCTTGGAGCGAACAACACTTCGCCGCTGCTCCCTCAGGAAAGCTGTCACATCAGGGAAGAAGAGCTGCGGGAGAGCTGGTGCCTCTTGCGCCTTGCTTTCCCGGGCTCCATGTTTGCGTCCTGGGTTCACCCTGCCAGGCCGAACTAAGCAGACACAGCCACAACCGTGCAGTAGCGTGCGTAGCCTAGGATGGCACTCTATTCACACTACCATCTCCCGGTGTAGGCATCGCTAGGCCTTTTACTCTGGCGCTCTGGCAGACTCGCGGGCTAGACCAGTGCTTTCCCAACCTGGAAAGGAGAGGTGACAGGATCCCTGAACACCGCCCATGCATTGAATAGGGAGCTTTGGTGAACTGTTCCCACTCCTACCCTTAAACCACGTGCCTCCTATAAGCTTCGACATCCTGGAGGAAGACAGCATATGATGGCGTGTTCTTTCTGGGTGTTGTTTCTCCAGTTCAGCATAGGCGCCTGGTGGCAAGCCCATGTCTCCACCACGGACAGGTGGCCAAGGAGCTGCTGGATGTTTGGCCCAAAGGCTCAGGACAGGCATGCTTTCTGCCCAGACACCTTCCTCAGAGTGTAGTCCTTTCCCCTGCCCTAATCTTCCCCTCGTGTCTCCTTAGCAGGCAGGCTTCCGTCGCTCTGTAGTGACAGAAGTGTGCCTTTCCTTTAGGCTCTTTCCCCAGGCGCCACAGCGCTTCTCTCTCAGGCAGAGGGGATGCCCAGGCAAAGAGGATTTCGCTCTATGCGGGTTTATTACACCGTGCTCTGGAGACTAGCTCCGACAAGCAGCAGGCAGCATCGCACAGAACCGACTCTGATTTCCCAAAGAATGCTGTGAATTCCCAGAGGGGATGCCCTGGCAGAGAGGCTTTCGCTCTATGCGGGTTTCTCCCATCGTGATGTGAATACTAGGCTAAGGCTAGCAACAAAAGCAGCCCACAGAACCGACTCTGATTTGCCAGGGACTGCTCTGCTTTCACAGAGGTTTTCAGCTTGGCGCGAACCACAGTACCCTGCTGCTTCCTCAGCCAGGCTTTGGTCGTTCTCTCAGTCGCGTCAGGGAATAAGAGCCGCGGAAGAGCTGGTGCCTCTTGGGCCTTGCTTTCCCGAGCTCCAAGTTCGCGCCCAGGGTTCAACTTGCTAAGCCGAACTAAGCAGACACAGACACAACCCTGCAGTAGCGTGCGTGGCCTAGCATGGCACTCTATGCCTATTACCATCTCCTGGCTTAGGTAGGGGTCTGCCCTTTTCCCCGGCGCTCAGGCAGTCTCGGGGTCTAGGCCGGTGCCTTCATCAAAGGAGGGAGGAGGCGACAGGATTCCTGCACACGGCCCGTGCACTGGGATGGGGAACTGTGGGGGACTGTCTCCACTCATTCCCCGGCACACCCCCTGCCACCCACAACGCTACCACATCTTGGTGGAAGACGGCATCTGTCTGCCCGTTTCTCCATGGTGTTGTTTCTGCGAGTTCCGTGAATGGCACCTGGGGGCAAGCCCAAATCTGCCCTTGGGATAGGTTGCCAAGAAGATGCTGTCCCCTTGGGACCAGAGGCACAGGACAGGCCTGCCTTCTGCCCAGCCTCCTTCCTGAAAGTGGAGCACGCGCCTCTGCCCTAGTCGTCACCTCATGTCTCCTTAGCAGCCAGGCTTCCATCTCTCCGCACAGGGAGCGGGGGACACTTGTCTTGCCTCTGGCCTGCAGTTCGTGCCACGGCAGGCTATCCTGCTTCCCGAGCGTTTCCCGACCCCAAGGCCAATGGCTCCTTGTCCTCCCCTGGTGTGGCGTGCAGCGCCTTCCCCACACTTGCTCCTGGGGAGCGCGGTGACAGACGTGTGCGACCACGCTAATCTCTCAGGCAGAGGGCATGCTAGGGCAAAGAGTATTTCGCTCCATGGGAGTATCTTCCAACGTGCTGCGGAGACTAGCTCAGGCAAGCAGCAGCAGCATCCCCAAACACAACTCTGATTTCCCAACGAATGCTGTGCTTTCCCACGGGAGACGCCCCGGCACGAGGCCTCGCTGTTTGCGGAATTCTCCCACCAAGAGACTGGGCTCATGCAAGCAGCAGCAGCCCGCAGAACTTTTCTCAGCGAATGCTGTGCTTTCGCAGAGGCTTTGGCTTGGAGCAAACAGCACTTCGCCGCTGCTTCCTCAGCAAGGCTTCAGTCGCGTCAGGCAAGAAGAGCTGCGGGAGAGCTGGTGTCTCTTGGGCCTTGTTTCCCGGGCTCCATGTTTGCGTCCTGGGTTCATCCTGCCAGGCCGAACTAAGCAGACACAGCCACAACCGAGCAGTAGCCTAGGATGGCACTGTATGCACACTACCATCTCCCGGTGTAGGCATTGCTAGGCCTTTTACTCTGGCACTCAGGCGGACTCGCGGACTAGGCCAGTGGTTTACCCACAGGAAAGGAGAGGTGACAGGATCCTTGCACATCGCACGTGCACTGAATAGGGAGCTTTGGGGGAATGTCCCCACTCCTTCCCCTTAAACCCATGCCTCCTCCAAGCTTCCACATCCTGGAGGAAGACGGCATCTGATGGCCAGTTCTTTCTGGGAGTTGTTTCTCGAGTTCAGTGAAGGCGCCTGGTGGCAAGCCCATGTCTCCACCACGGACATGTGGCCAAGGAGTTGCTGGCTCCTTGGGCCCAAAGGCTCAGGACAGGCATGCTTTCTGTCATGACTCCTTCCTCAGAGTGGAGCCCTTTCCCCTGCCCTAAACTTCCCCTCGTGTCTCCTTAGAAGCCAGGCTTCCGTCGCTCTGCAGTGACAGACGTGTCCCTTTCCTTCGTGCTCCTTCCACAGGTGCCACCGCGCTTCTCTCTCAGGCAGAGGGGTGCCCAGGCAAAGAGGATTTCGCTCCATGCGGGTTTACTACACCGTGTTGTGGAGACTAACTCCGGCAAGCAGCAGGCAGCATCCCACAGATCGGACTCTGATTTCCCACAGAATGCTGTGCTTTCCCAGAGGGGATGCCCGGCAGAGAGGCTTTCGCTCTATGCGGGTTTCTCCCATCGTGCTGTAAATACTAGGCTAAGGCTAGCAACAAAAGCAGCCCACAGATCCGACTCTGACTTGCCAGGGACTGCTGTGCTTTCGCAGAGGTTTTCAGCTTGGCGGGAACCAAACTTCCCTGCTGCTTCCTCAGCCAGGCTTTGGTCGTTCGCTCTGTCGCGGCAGGGAATAAGAGCCGCGGGAGAGCTGGTGCCTCTTGGGCCTTGCTTTCCCGGGCTCCAAGTTCGCGCCCACGGTTCACCTTGCTAAGCCGAACTAAGCAGACACAGTCCCAACCCTGCAGCAGCGTGCGTGGCCTAGCATGGCACTCTATGCCTATTACCATCTAGTGGCGTATGTAAGGTTTTACCTTTGGCTCTGGCGCTCAGGCAGACTCGGGGTCTAGGCCACTCTCTTCACCACAGGAGAGGGGAGGCGACAGGATCCCTGCACACGGCCCCTGCACTGGGATGGGGAACTGTGGGGGACTGTCTCCACTCCTTCCCAGGCAAACCCCCTGCCACACACAACGCTGCCATATCTTGGGGGAAGACGGCATCTCTCTACCCGTTTCTCCGTGGGGTTGTTTCTGCGAGTTCTGGTTTGGCCTCTGGGGGCAAACCCGTCTGCCCTTGGCACAGGTGGCCAAGGAGATGCTGGCCCCTTGGGACCAGAGGCACAGGACAGGCCTGCCTTCTGCCCAGACTCCTTGCTCGGAGTGGAGCATGCGCCCCTGCCCTAGTCTTCCCCTCATGTCTCCTTAGCAGCCAGGCTTCCTTCTCTCCGGACAGGGAGCGGGGGAAACTTGGCTTGCAACAGGCCTGCTATTCGTGCCACGGCACGCTCTCCTGCTTCCCGAGCGTTTCCCGACCCCAAGGCGAACGTTCCTTCTCTTCCCCGGGGGCGGCGAGCGGCACCTTCCACACACTTGCTCCTGGGGAGCGTGGTGAGAGACGTGTGTTACCATGCTTCTCTCTCAGGCAGAGGGAATGCTTGGGCAAAGAGTATTTCGCTCCATGCGGGTATCTTCCACCGTGCTGTGGAGACTAGCTCAGGCAAGCAGCAGTGGCATCCCCTAACCCCACTCTGATTTCCCAATGAATACCTTGCTTTCCCAGGGGAGATGCCCACGCAAAATGGCTTTCACACTATGCGGGTTTCTCCCACCGCGAGACTGTGCTCAGGCAAGCAGCAGCAGCCCACAGAATATTTCTCTGCGAATGGTCTGCTTTCGCAGAGGTTTTGGCTTGGAGCGAACAACACTTCGCCGCTGCTTCCTCAGGAAAGCTGTCACATCAGGGAAGAAGAGCTGCGGGAGAGCTGGTGCCTCTTGCGCCTTGCTTTCCCGGGCTCCATGTTTGCGTCCTGGGTTCACCCTGCCAGGCCGAACTAAGCAGACACAGCCACAACCGTGCAGTAGCGTGCGTAGCCTAGGATGGCACTCTATTCACACTACCATCTCCCGGTGTAGGCATCGCTAGACCTTTTACTCTGGCGCTCTGGCAGACTCGCGGGCTAGACCAGTGCTTTCCCAACCTGGAAAGGAGAGGTGACAGGATCCCTGAACACCGCCCATGCATTGAATAGGGAGCTTTGGTGAACTGTTCCCACTCCTACCCTTAAACCACGTGCCTCCTCTAAGCTTCGACATCCTGGAGGAAGACAGCATATGATGGCGTGTTCTTTCTGGGAGTTGTTTCTCCAGTTCAGGGTAGGCGCCTGGTGGCAAGCCCATGTCTCCACCACGGACAGGTGGCCAAGGAGCTGCTGGATGTTTGGCCCAAAGGCTCAGGACAGGCATGCTTTCTGCCCAGACACCTTCCTCAGAGTGTAGTCCTTTCCCCTGCCCTAATCTTCCCCTCGTGTCTCCTTAGCAGGCAGGCTTCCGTCGCTCTGTAGTGACAGAAGTGTGCCTTTCCTTTAGGCTCCTTCCCCAGGCGCCACAGCGCTTCTCTCTCAGGCAGAGGGGATGCCCAGGCAAAGAGGATTTCGCTCTATGCGGGTTTATTACACCGTGCTCTGGAGACTAGCTCCGACAAGCAGCAGGCAGCATCCCACAGAACCGACTCTGATTTCCCAAAGAATGCTGTGATTTCCCAGAGGGGATGCCCTGGCAGAGAGGCTTTCGCTCTATGCGGGTTTCTCCCATCGTGATGTGAATACTAGGCTAAGGCTAGCAACAAAAGCAGCCCACAGAACCGACTCTGATTTGCCAGGGACTGCTCTGCTTTCACAGAGGTTTTCAGCTTGGCGCGAACCACAGTACCCTGCTGCTTCCTCAGCCAGGCTTTGGTCGTTCTCTCTTTCGCGTCAGGGAATAAGAGCCGCGGAAGAGCTGGTGCCTCTTGGGCCTTGCTTTCCCGAGCTCCAAGTTCACGCCCAGGGTTCAACTTGCTAAGCCGAACTAAGCAGACACAGACACAACCCTGCAGTAGCGTGCGTGGCCTAGCATGGCACTCTATGCCTATTACCATCTCCTGGCTTAGGTAGGGGTCTGCCCTTTTCCCCGGCGCTCAGGCAGTCTCGGGGTCTAGGCCGGTGCCTTCATCAAAGGAGGGAGGAGGCGACAGGATTCCTGCACACGGCCCGTGCACTGGGATGGGGAACTGTGGGGGACTGTCTCCACTCCTTCCCCGGCACACCCCCTGCCACCCACAACGCTACCACATCTTGGTGGAAGACGGCATCTGTCTGCCCGTTTCTCCATGGTGTTGTTTCTGCGAGTTCCGTGAATGGCACCTGGGGGCAAGCCCAAATCTGCCCTTGGGATAGGTTGCCAAGAAGATGCTGTCCCCTTGGGACCAGAGGCACAGGACTGGCCTGCCTTCTGCCCAGCCTCCTTCCTGAAAGTGGAGCACGCGCCTCTGCCCTAGTCGTCTCCTCATGTCTCCTTAGCAGCCAGGCTTCCATCTCTCCGCACAGGGAGCGGGGGACACTTGTCTTGCCTCTGGCCTGCAGTTCGTGCCACGGCAGGCTATCCTGCTTCCCGAGCGTTTCCCGACCCCAAGGCCAATGGCTCCTTGTCCTCCCCTGGTGCGGCGTGCAGCGCCTTCCCCACACTTGCTCCTGGGGAGCGCGGTGACAGACGTGTGCGACCACGCTAATCTCTCAGGCAGAGGGGATGCTAGGGCAAAGAGTATTTCGCTCCATGGGAGTATCTTCCAACGTGCTGCGGAGACTAGCTCAGGCAAGCAGCAGCAGCATCCCCAAACACAACTCTGATTTCCCAACGAATGCTGTGCTTTCCCACGGGAGACGCCCCGGCAAAGAGGCCTCGCTGTTTGCGGAATTCTCCCACCAAGAGACTGGGCTCAGGCAAGCAGCAGCAGCCCGCAGAACTTTTCTCAGCGAATGCTGTGCTTTCGCAGAGGCTTTGGCTTGGAGCAAACAGCACTTCGCCGCTGCTTCCTCAGCAAGGCTTCAGTCGCGTCAGGCAAGAAGAGCTGCGGGAGAGCTGGTGTCACTTGGGCCTTGTTTCCCGGGCTCCATGTTTGCGTCCTGGGTTCATCCTGCCAGGCCGAACTAAGCAGACACAGCCACAACCGAGCAGTAGCCTAGGATGGCACTGTATGCACACTACCATCTCCCGGTGTAGGCATTGCTAGGCCTTTTACTCTGGCACGCAGGCGGACTCGCGGACTAGGCCAGTGGTTTACCCACAGGAAAGGAGAGGTGACAGGATCCTTGCACATCGCACGTGCACTGAATAGGGAGCTTTGGGGGAATGTCCCCACTCCTTCCCCTTAAACCCATGCCTCCTCCAAGCTTCCACATCCTGGAGGAAGACGGCATCTGATGGCCAGTTCTTTCTGGGAGTCGTTTCTCGAGTTCAGTGAAGGCGCCTGGTGGCAAGCCCATGTCTCCACCACGGACAGGTGGCCAAGGAGTTGCTGGCTCCTTGGGCCCAAAGGCTCAGGACAGGCATGCTTTCTGTCATGACTCCTTCCTCAGAGTGGAGCCCTTTCCCCTGCCCTAAACTTCCCCTCGTGTCTCCTTAGAAGCCAGGCTTCCGTCGCTCTGCAGTGACAGACGTGTCCCTTTCCTTCGTGCTCCTTCCACAGGTGCCACCGCGCTTCTCTCTCAGGCAGAGGGGTGCCCAGGCAAAGAGGATTTCACTCCATGCGGGTTTACTACACCGTGTTGTGGAGACTAACTCCGGCAAGCAGCAGGCAGCATCCCACAGATCGGACTCTGATTTCCCACAGAATGCTGTGCTTTCCCAGAGGGGATGCCCGGCAGAGAGGCTTTCGCTCTATGCGGGTTTCTCCCATCGTGCTGTAAATACTAGGCTAAGGCTAGCAACAAAAGCAGCCCACAGATCCGACTCTGACTTGCCAGGGACTGCTGTGCTTTCGCAGAGGTTTTCAGCTTGGCGGGAACCACACTTCCCTGCTGCTTCCTCAGCCAGGCTTGGGTCGTTCGCTCTGTCGCGGCAGGGAATAAGAGCCGCGGGAGAGCTGGTGCCTCTTGGGCCTTGCTTTCCCGGGCTCCAAGTTCGCGCCCACGGTTCACCTTGCTAAGCCGAACTAAGCAGACACAGTCCCAACCCTGCAGCAGCGTGCGTGGCCTAGCATGGCACTCTATGCCTATTACCATCTAGTGGCGTATGTAAGGTTTTACCTTTGGCTCTGGCGCTCAGGCAGACTCGGGGTCTAGGCCACTCTCTTCACCACAGGAGAGGGGAGGCGACAGGATCCCTGCACACGGCCCCTGCACTGGGATGGGGAACTGTGGGGGACTGTCTCCACTCCTTCCCAGGCAAACCCCCTGCCACACACAACGCTGCCATATCTTGGGGGAAGACGGCATCTCTCTACCCGTTTCTCCGTGGGGTTGTTTCTGCGAGTTCTGGTTTGGCCTCTGGGGGCAAACCCGTCTGCCCTTGGCACAGGTGGCCAAGGAGATGCTGGCCCCTTGGGACCAGAGGCACAGGACAGGCCTGCCTTCTGCCCAGACTCCTTCCTCGGAGTGGAGCATGCGCTCGTGCCCTAGTCATCCCGTCATGTCTCCTTAGCAGCCAGGCTTCCTTCTCTCCGGACAGGGAGCGGGGGAAATTTGGCTTGCAACAGGCCTGCTTTTCGAGCCACGGCACGCTATCTTGCTTCCCGAGCGTTTCCCGACCCCAAGGCCAACGTTCCTTCTCTTCCCCGGGGGCGGCGTGCGGCACCTTCCACACACTTGCTCCTGGGGAGCGTGGTGAGAGACGTGTGTTACCATGCTTCTCTCTCAGGCAGAGGGAATGCTTGGGCAAAGAGTATTTCGCTCCATGCGGGTATCTTCCACCGTGCTGTGGAGACTAGCTCAGGCAAGTAGCAGTAGCATCCCCTAACCCCACATTGATTTACCAATGAATACATTGCTTTCAGGGGAGATGCCGACGCAAAAAGGCTTTCACTGTATGCGGGTTTCTCCCACCGCGAGACTGTGCTCAGGCAAGCAGCAGCAGCCCACAGAATATTACTCTGCGAATGGTCTGCTTTCGCAGAGGTTTTGGCTTGGAGCGAACAACACTTCGCCGCTGCTTCCTCAGGAAAGCTGTCACATCAGGGACGAAGAGCTGCGGGAGAGCTGGTGCCTCTTGCGCCTTGCTTTCCCGGGCTCCATGTTCGCGTCCTGGGTTCACCCTGCCAGGCCGAACTAAGCAGACACAGCCACAACCGTGCAGTAGCGTGCGTAGCCTAGGATGGCACTCTATTCACACTACCATCTCCCGGTGTAGGCATCGCTAGGCCTTTTACTCTGGCGCTCTGGCAGACTCGCGGGCTAGACCAGTGCTTTCCCAACCTGGAAAGGAGAGGTGACAGGATCCCTGAACACCGCCCATGCATTGAATAGGGAGCTTTGGTGAACTGTTCCCACTCCAACCCTTAAACCACGTGCCTCCTCTAAGCTTCGACATACTGGAGGAAGACAGCATATGATGGCGTGTTCTTTCTGGGAGTTGTTTCTCCAGTTCAGGGTAGGCGCCTGGTGGCAAGCCCATGTCTCCACCACGGACAGGTGGCCAAGGAGCTGCTGGCTGTTTGGCCCAAAGGCTCAGGACAGGCATGCTTTCTGCCCAGACACCTTCCTCAGAGTGTAGCCCTTCCCCTGCCCTAATCTTCCCCTCGTGTCTCCTTAGCAGCCAGGCTTCCGTCGCTCTGTAGTGACAGAAGTGTGCCTTTCCTTTAGGCTCTTTCCCCAGGCGCCACAGCGCTTCTCTCTCAGGCAGAGGGGATGCCCAGGCAAAGAGGATTTCGCTCTATGCGGGTTTATTACACCGTGCTCTGGAGACTAGCTCCGACAAGCAGCAGGCAGCATCCCACAGAACCGACTCTGATTTCCCAAAGAATGCTGTGCTTTCCCAGAGGGGATGCCCTGGCAGAGAGGCTTTCGCTCTATGCGGGTTTCTCCCATCGTGATGCGAATACTAGGCTAAGGCTAGCAACAAAAGCAGCCCACAGAACCGACTCTGATTTGCCAGGGAATGCTGTGCTTTCACAGAGGTTTTCAGCTTGGCACGAACCACATTACCCTGCTGCTTCCTCAGCCAGGCTTTGGTCGTTCTCTCTGTCGCGGCAGGGAATAAGAGCCTCGGAAGAGCTGGTGCCTCTTGGGCCTTGCTTTCCCGAGCTCCAAGTTCGCGCCCAGGGTTCAACTTGCTAAGCCGAACTAGGCAGACACAGTCACAACCCTGCAGTAGCGTGCGTGGCCTAGCATGGCACTCTATGCCTATTACCATCTCCTGGCTTAGGTAGGGGTCTGCCCTTTGCCCCGGCGCTCAGGCAGTCTAGGGGTCTAGGCCAGTACCTTCAACAAAGGAGGGAGGAGGCGACAGGATTCCTGCACACGGCCCGTGCACTGGGATGGGGAACTGAGGGGGACTGTCTCCACTCTTTCCCCGGCACACCCCCTGCCACCCACAACGCTACCATATCTTGGTGGAAGACGGCATCTGTCTGCCCGTTTCTCCATGGGGTTGTTTCTGCGAGTTCCTTGAATGGCACCTGGGGGCAAGCCCAAATCTGCCCTTGGGTCAGGTTGCCAAGAAGATGCTGTCCCCTTGGGACCAGAGGCACAGGACAGGCCTGCCTTCTGCCCAGCCTCCTTCCTGAGAGTGGAGCACGCGCCTCTGCCCTAGTCGTCTCCTCATGTCTCCTTAGCAGCCAGGCTTCCATCTCGCCGCACAGGGAGCGGGGGACACTTGTCTTGCCTCTGGCCTGCAGTTCGTGCCACGGCAGGCTATCCTGCTTCCCGAGCGTTTCCCGACCCCAAGGCCAATGGCTCCTTGTCTTCCCCTGGGGCGGCGTGTTGCGCCTTCCCCACAGTTGCTCCTGGGGAGCGCGGTGACAGACGTGTGCGACCACGCTAATCTCTCAGGCAGAGGGGATGCTAGGGCAAAGAGTATTTCGCTCCATGGGAGTATCTTCCAACGTGCTGCGGAGACTAGCTCAGGCAAGCAGCAGCAGCATCCCCAAACACAACTCTGATTTCCCAACGAATGCTGTGCTTTCCCACGGGAGACGCCCCGGCAAGGAGGCCTCGCTGTTTGCGGAATTCTCCCACCAAGAGACTGGGCTCAGGCAAGCAGCAGCAGCCCGCAGAACTTTTCTCAGCGAATGCTGTGCTTTCGCAGAGGCTTTGGCTTGGAGCAAACAGCACTTCGCCGCTGCTTCCTCAGCAAGGCTTCAGTCGCGTCAGGCAAGAAGAGCTGCGGGAGAGCTGGTGTCTCTTGGGCCTTGTTTCCCGGGCTCCATGTTTGCGTCCTGGGTTCATCCTGCCAGGCCGAACTACGCAGACACAGCCACAACCGAGCAGTAGCCTAGGATGGCACTGTATGCACACTACCATCTCTCGGTGTAGGCATTGCTAGGCCTTTTACTCTGGCACTCAGGCGGACTCGCGGACTAGGCCAGTGGTTTACCCACAGGAAAGGAGAGGTGACAGGATCCTAGCACATCGCCCGTGCACTGAATAGGGAGCTTTGGGGGAATGTCCCCACTCCTTCCCCTTAAACCCATGCCTCCTCCAAGCTTCCACATCCTGGAGGAAGACGGCATCTGATGGCCAGTTCTTTCTGGGAGTCGTTTCTCGAGTTCAGTGAAGGCGCCTGGTGGCAAGCCCATGTCTCCACCACGGACAGGTGGCCAAGGAGTTGCTGGCTCCTTGGGCCCAAAGGCTCAGGACAGGCATGCTTTCTGTCATGACTCCTTCCTCAGAGTGGAGGCCTTTCCCCTGCCCTAAACTTCCCCTCGTGTCTCCTTAGCAGCCAGGCTTCCATCGCTCTGCAGTGACAGACGTGTCCCTTTCCTTCGTGCTCCTTCCACAGGTGCCACCGCGCTTCTCTCTCAGGCAGAGGGGTGCCCAGGCAAAGAGGATTTCGCTCCATGCGGGATTACTACACCGTGTTGTGGAGACTAACTCCGGCAAGCAGCAGGCAGCATCCCACAGATCGGACTCTGATTTCCCACAGAATGCTGTGCTTTCCCAGAGGGGATGCCCGGCAGAGAGGCTTTCGCTCTATGCGGGTTTCTCCCATCGTGCTGTAAATACTAGGCTAAGGCTAGCAACAAAAGCAGCCCACAGATCCGACTCTGACTTGCCAGGGACTGCTGTGCTTTCGCAGAGGTTTTCAGCTTGGCGCGAAGCACACTTCCCTGCTGCTTCCTCAGCCAGGCTTGGGTCGTTCGCTCTGTCGCGGCAGGGAATAAGAGCCGCGGGAGAGCTGGTGCCTCTTGGGCCTTGCTTTCCCGGGCTCCAAGTTCGCGCTCACGGTTCACCTTGCTAAGCCGAACTAAGCAGACACAGTCACAACCCTGCAGCAGCGTGCGTGGCCTAGCATGGCACTCTATGCCTATTACCATCTAGTGGCGTATGTAAGGTTTTACCTTTGGCTCTGGCGCTCAGGCAGACTCGGGGTCTAGGCCACTCTCTTCACCACAGGAGAGGGGAGGCGACAGGATCCCTGCACACGGCCCCTGCACTGGGATGGGGAACTGTGGGAGACTGTCTCCACTCCTTCCCAGGCAAACACCCTGCCACACACAAAGCTGCCATATCTTGGGGGAAGACGGCATCTCTCTACACGTTTCTCCGTGGGGTTGTTTCTGCGAGTTCTGGTTTGGCCTTTCTGGGCAAACCCGTCTGCCCTTGGCACAGGTGGCCAAGGAGATGCTGGCCCCTTGGGACCAGAGGCACAGGACAGGCCTGCCTTCTGCCCAGACTCCTTGCTCGGAGTGGAGCATGCGCCCCTGCCCTGGTCTTCCCCTCATGTCTCCTTAGCAGCCAGGCTTCCTTCTCTCCGGACAGGGAGCGGGGGAAACTTGGCTTGCAACAGGCCTGCTATTCATGCCACGGCACGCTATCCTGCTTCCCGAGCGTTTCCCGACCCCAAGGCCAACGTTCCTTCTCTTCCCCGGGGGCGGCGTGCGGCACCTTCCACACACTTGCTCCTGGGGTGCGCGGTGAGAGACGTGTGTTACCATGCTTCTCTCTCAGGCAGAGGGAATGCTAGGGCAAAGAGTATTTCGCTCCATGCGGGTATCTTCCACCGTGCTGTGGAGACTAGCTCAGGCAAGTAGCAGTAGCATCCCCTAACCCCACTCTGATTTACCAATGAATACATTGCTTTCAGGGGAGATGCCGACGCAAAAAGGCTTTCACTGTATGCGGGTTTCTCCCACCGCGAGACTGTGCTCAGGCAAGCAGCAGCAGCCCACAGAATATTTCTCTGCGAATGGTCTGCTTTCGCAGAGGTTTTGTCTTGGAGCGAACAACACTTCGCCGCTGCTTCCTCAGGAAAGCTGTCACATCAGGGACGAAGAGCTGCGGGAGAGCTGGTGCCTCTTGCGCCTTGCTTTCCCGGGCTCCATGTTCGCGTCCTGGGTTCACCCTGCCAGGCCGAACTAAGCAGACACAGCCACAACCGTGCAGTAGCCTGCGTAGCGTAGGATGGCACTCTATTCACACTACCATCTCCCGGTGTAGGCATCGCTAGGCCTTTTACTCTGGCGCTCTGGCAGACTCGCGGGCTAGACCAGTGCTTTCCCAACCTGGAAAGGAGAGGTGACAGGATCCCTGAACACCGCCCATGCATTGAATAGGGAGCTTTGGTGAACTTTTCCCACTCCAACCCTTAAACCACGTGCCTCCTCTAAGCTTCGACATCCTGGAGGAAGACAGCATATGATGGCGTGTTCTTTCTGGGAGTTGTTTCTCCAGTTCAGCATAGGCGCCTGGTGGCAAGCCCATGTCTCCACCACGGACAGGTGGCCAAGGAGCTGCTGGCTGTTTGGCCCAAAGGCTCAGGACAGGCATGCTTTCTGCCCAGACACCTTCCTCAGAGTGTAGTCCTTTCCCCTGCCCTAATCTTCCCCTCGTGTCTCCTTAGCAGGCAGGCTTCCGTCGCTCTGTAGTGACAGAAGCGTGCCTTTCCTTTAGGCTCCTTCCCCAGGCGCCACAGCGCTTCTCTCTCAGGCAGAGGGGATGCCCAGGCAAAGAGGATTTCGCTCTATGCGGGTTTATTACACCGTGCTCTGGAGACTAGCTCCGACAAGCAGCAGGCAGCATCCCACAGAACCGACTCTGATTTCCCAAAGAATGCTGTGCTTTCCCAGAGGGGATGCCCTGGCAGAGAGGCTTTCGCTCTATGCGGGTTTCTCCCATCGTGATGTGAATACTAGGCTAAGGCTAGCAACAAAAGCAGCCCACAGAACCGACTCTGATTTGCCAGGGAATGCTGTGCTTTCACAGAGGTTTTCAGCTTGGCACGAACCACATTACCCTGCTGCTTCCTCAGCCAGGCTTTGGTCGTTCTCTCTGTCGCGGCAGGGAATAAGAGCCGCGGAAGAGCTGGTGCCTCTTGGGCCTTGCTTTCCCGAGCTCCAAGTTCGCGCCCGGGGTTCAACTTGCTAAGCCGAACTAGGCAGACACAGTCACAACCCTGCCGTAGCGTGCGTGGCCTAGCATGGCACTCTATGCCTATTACCATCTCCTGGCTTAGGTAGGGGTCTGCCCTTTGCCCCGGCGCTCAGGCAGTCTAGGGGTCTAGGCCAGTACCTTCAACAAAGGAGGGAGGAGGCGACAGGATTCCTGCACACGGCCCGTGCACTGGGATGGGGAACTGAGGGGGACTGTCTCCACTCCTTCCCCGGGACACCCCCTGCCACCCACAACGCTACCACATCTTGGTGGAAGACGGCATCTGTCTGCCCGTTTCTCCATGGGGTTGTTTCTGCGAGTTCCGGGTATGGCACCTGGGGGCAAGCCCAAATCTGCCCTTGGGACAGGTTGCCAAGAAGATGCTGTCCCCTTGGGACCAGAGGCACAGGACAGGCCTGCCTTCTGCCCAGCCTCCTTCCTGAGAGTGGAGCACGCGCCTCTGCCCTAGTCGTCTCCTCATGTCTCCTTAGCAGCCAGGCTTCCATCTCGCCGCACAGGGAGCGGGGGACACTTGTCTTGCCTCTGGCCTAGAGTTCGTGCCACGGCAGGCTATCCTGCTTCCCGAGCGTTTCCCGACCCCAAGGCCAATGGCTCCTTGTCTTCCCCTGGGGCGGCGTGCTGCGCCTTCCCCACACTTGCTCCTGAGGAGCGCGGTGACAGACGTGTGCGACCACGCTAATCTCTCAGGCAGAGGGGATGCTAGGGCAAAGAGTATTTCGCTCCATGGGAGTATCTTCCAACGTGCTGCGGAGTCTAGCTCAGGCAAGCAGCAGCAGCATCCCCAAACACAACTCTGATTTCCCAACGAATGCTGTGCTTTCCCACGGGAGACGCCCCGGCAAAGAGGCCTCGCTGTTTGCGGAATTCTCCCACCAAGAGACTGGGCTCAGGCAAGCAGCAGCAGCCCGCAGAACTTTTCTCAGCGAATGCTGTGCTTTCGCAGAGGCTTTGGCTTGGAGCAAACAGCACTTCGCCGCTGCTTCCTCAGCAAGGCTTCAGTCGCGTCAGGCAAGAAGAGCTGCGGGAGAGCTGGTGTCTCTTGGGCCTTGTTTCCCGGGCTCCATGTTTGCGTCCTGGGTTCATCCTGCCAGGCCGAACTAAGCAGACACAGCCACAACCGAGCAGTAGCCTAGGATGGCACTGTATGCACACTACCATCTCCCGGTGTAGGCATTGCTAGGCCTTTTACTCTAGCACTCAGGCGGACTCGCGGACTAGGCCAGTGGTTTACCCACAGGAAAGGAGAGGTGACAGGATCCTTGCACATCGCCCGTGCACTGAATAGGGAGCTTTCGGGGAATGTCCCCACTCCTACCCCTTAAACCCATGCCTCCTCCAAGCTTCCACATCCTGGAGGAAGACGGCATCTGATGGCCAGTTCTTTCTGGGAGTTGTTTCTCGAGTTCAGTGAAGGCGCCTGGTGGCAAGCCCATGTCTCCACCACGGACAGGTGGCCAAGGAGTTGCTGGCTCCTTGGGCCCAAAGGCTCAGGACAGGCATGCTTTCTGTCATGACTCCTTCCTCAGAGTGGAGCCCTTTCCCCTGCCCTAAACTTCCCCTCGTGTCTCCTTAGAAGCCAGGCTTCCGTCGCTCTGCAGTGACAGACGTGTCCCTTTCCTTCGTGCTCCTTCCACAGGTGCCACCGCGCTTCTCTCTCAGGCAGAGGGGTGCCCAGGCAAAGAGGATTTCACTCCATGCGGGTTTACTACACCGTGTTGTGGAGACTAACTCCGGCAAGCAGCAGGCAGCATCCCACAGATCGGACTCTGATTTCCCACAGAATGCTGTGCTTTCCCAGAGGGGATGCCCGGCAGAGAGGCTTTCGCTCTATGCGGGTTTCTCCCATCGTGCTGTAAATACTAGGCTAAGGCTAGCAACAAAAGCAGCCCACAGATCCGACTCTGACTTGCCAGGGACTGCTGTGCTTTCGCAGAGGTTTTCAGCTTGGCGGGAACCACACTTCCCTGCTGCTTCCTCAGCCAGGCTTGGGTCGTTCGCTCTGTCGCGGCAGGGAATAAGAGCCGCGGGAGAGCTGGTGCCTCTTGGGCCTTGCTTTCCCGGGCTCCAAGTTCGCGCCCACGGTTCACCTTGCTAAGCCGAACTAAGCAGACACAGTCCCAACCCTGCAGCAGCGTGCGTGGCCTAGCATGGCACTCTATGCCTATTACCATCTAGTGGCGTATGTAAGGTTTTACCTTTGGCTCTGGCGCTCAGGCAGACTCGGGGTCTAGGCCACTCTCTTCACCACAGGAGAGGGGAGGCGACAGGATCCCTGCACACGGCCCCTGCACTGGGATGGGGAACTGTGGGGGACTGTCTCCACTCCTTCCCAGGCAAACCCCCTGCCACACACAACGCTGCCATATCTTGGGGGAAGACGGCATCTCTCTACCCGTTTCTCCGTGGGGTTGTTTCTGCGAGTTCTGGTTTGGCCTCTGGGGGCAAACACGTCTGCCCTTGGCACAGGTGGCCAAGGAGATGCTGGCCCCTTGGGACCAGAGGCACAGGACAGGCCTGCCTTCTGCCCAGACTCCTTCCTCGGAGTGGAGCATGCGCTCGTGCCCTAGTCATCCCGTCATGTCTCCTTAGCAGCCAGGCTTCCTTCTCTCCGGACAGGGAGCGGGGGAAATTTGGCTTGCAACAGGCCTGCTATTCGTGCCACGGCACGCTATCCTGCTTCCCGAGCGTTTCCCGACCCCAAGGCCAACGTTCCTTCTCTTCCCCGGGGGCGGCGAGCGGCACCTTCCACACACTTGCTCCTGGGGAGCGTGGTGAGAGACGTGTGTTACCATACTTCTCTCTCAGGCAGAGGGAATGCTTGGGCAAAGAGTATTTCGCTCCATGCGGGTATCTTCCACCGTGCTGTGGAGACTAGCTCAGGCAAGCAGCAGTGGCATCCCCTAACCCCACTCTGATTTCCCAATGAATACCTTGCTTTCCCAGGGGAGATGCCCACGCAAAATGGCTTTCACTCTATGCGGGTTTCTCCCACCGCGAGACTGTGCTCAGGCAAGCAGCAGCAGCCCACAGAATATTTCTCTGCGAATGGTCTGCTTTCGCAGAGGTTTTGGCTTGGAGCGAACAACACTTCGCCGCTGCTTCCTCAGGAAAGCTGTCACATCAGGGAAGAAGAGCTGCGGGAGAGCTGGTGCCTCTTGCGCCTTGCTTTCCCGGGCTCCATGTTTGCGTCCTGGGTTCACCCTGCCAGGCCGAACTAAGCAGACACAGCCACAACCGTGCAGTAGCGTGCGTAGCCTAGGATGGCACTCTATTCACACTACCATCTCCCGGTGTAGGCATCGCTAGGCCTTTTACTCTGGCGCTCTGGCAGACTCGCGGGCTAGACCAGTGCTTTCCCAACCTGGAAAGGAGAGGTGACAGGATCCCTGAACACCGCCCATGCATTGAATAGGGAGCTTTGGTGAACTGTTCCCACTCCTACCCTTAAACCACGTGCCTCCTATAAGCTTCGACATCCTGGAGGAAGACAGCATATGATGGCGTGTTCTTTCTGGGTGTTGTTTCTCCAGTTCAGCATAGGCGCCTGGTGGCAAGCCCATGTCTCCACCACGGACAGGTGGCCAAGGAGCTGCTGGATGTTTGGCCCAAAGGCTCAGGACAGGCATGCTTTCTGCCCAGACACCTTCCTCAGAGTGTAGTCCTTTCCCCTGCCCTAATCTTCCCCTCGTGTCTCCTTAGCAGGCAGGCTTCCGTCGCTCTGTAGTGACAGAAGTGTGCCTTTCCTTTAGGCTCTTTCCCCAGGCGCCACAGCGCTTCTCTCTCAGGCAGAGGGGATGCCCAGGCAAAGAGGATTTCGCTCTATGCGGGTTTATTACACCGTGCTCTGGAGACTAGCTCCGACAAGCAGCAGGCAGCATCGCACAGAACCGACTCTGATTTCCCAAAGAATGCTGTGAATTCCCAGAGGGGATGCCCTGGCAGAGAGGCTTTCGCTCTATGCGGGTTTCTCCCATCGTGATGTGAATACTAGGCTAAGGCTAGCAACAAAAGCAGCCCACAGAACCGACTCTGATTTGCCAGGGACTGCTCTGCTTTCACAGAGGTTTTCAGCTTGGCGCGAACCACAGTACCCTGCTGCTTCCTCAGCCAGGCTTTGGTCGTTCTCTCAGTCGCGTCAGGGAATAAGAGCCGCGGAAGAGCTGGTGCCTCTTGGGCCTTGCTTTCCCGAGCTCCAAGTTCGCGCCCAGGGTTCAACTTGCTAAGCCGAACTAAGCAGACACAGACACAACCCTGCAGTAGCGTGCGTGGCCTAGCATGGCACTCTATGCCTATTACCATCTCCTGGCTTAGGTAGGGGTCTGCCCTTTTCCCCGGCGCTCAGGCAGTCTCGGGGTCTAGGCCGGTGCCTTCATCAAAGGAGGGAGGAGGCGACAGGATTCCTGCACACGGCCCGTGCACTGGGATGGGGAACTGTGGGGGACTGTCTCCACTCATTCCCCGGCACACCCCCTGCCACCCACAACGCTACCACATCTTGGTGGAAGACGGCATCTGTCTGCCCGTTTCTCCATGGTGTTGTTTCTGCGAGTTCCGTGAATGGCACCTGGGGGCAAGCCCAAATCTGCCCTTGGGATAGGTTGCCAAGAAGATGCTGTCCCCTTGGGACCAGAGGCACAGGACAGGCCTGCCTTCTGCCCAGCCTCCTTCCTGAAAGTGGAGCACGCGCCTCTGCCCTAGTCGTCACCTCATGTCTCCTTAGCAGCCAGGCTTCCATCTCTCCGCACAGGGAGCGGGGGACACTTGTCTTGCCTCTGGCCTGCAGTTCGTGCCACGGCAGGCTATCCTGCTTCCCGAGCGTTTCCCGACCCCAAGGCCAATGGCTCCTTGTCCTCCCCTGGTGTGGCGTGCAGCGCCTTCCCCACACTTGCTCCTGGGGAGCGCGGTGACAGACGTGTGCGACCACGCTAATCTCTCAGGCAGAGGGCATGCTAGGGCAAAGAGTATTTCGCTCCATGGGAGTATCTTCCAACGTGCTGCGGAGACTAGCTCAGGCAAGCAGCAGCAGCATCCCCAAACACAACTCTGATTTCCCAACGAATGCTGTGCTTTCCCACGGGAGACGCCCCGGCAAGGAGGCCTCGCTGTTTGCGGAATTCTCCCACCAAGAGACTGGGCTCAGGCAAGCAGCAGCAGCCCGCAGAACTTTTCTCAGCGAATGCTGTGCTTTCGCAGAGGCTTTGGCTTGGAGCAAACAGCACTTCGCCGCTGCTTCCTCAGCAAGGCTTCAGTCGCGTCAGGCAAGAAGAGCTGCGGGAGAGCTGGTGTCTCTTGGGCCTTGTTTCCCGGGCTCCATGTTTGCGTCCTGGGTTCATCCTGCCAGGCCGAACTAAGCAGACACAGCCACAACCGAGCAGTAGCCTAGGATGGCACTGTATGCACACTACCATCTCCCGGTGTAGGCATTGCTAGGCCTTTTACTCTGGCACTCAGGCAGACTCGCGGACTAGGCCAGTGGTTTACCCACAGGAAAGGAGAGGTGACAGGATCCTTGCACATCGCCCGTGCACTGAATAGGGAGCTTTGGGGGAATGTCCCCACTCCTTCCCCTTAAACCCATGCCTCCTCCAAGCTTCCACATCCTGGAGGAAGACGGCATCTGATGGCCAATTCTTTCTGGGAGTTGTTTCTCGAGTTCAGTGAAGGCGCCTGGTGGCAAGCCCATGTCTCCACCACGGACAGGTGGCCAAGGAGTTGCTGGCTCCTTGGGCCCAAAGGCTCAGGACAGGCATGCTTTCTGTCATGACTCCTTCCTCAGAGTGGAGCCCTTTCCCCTGCCCTAAACTTCCCCTCGTGTCTCCTTAGAAGCCAGGCTTCCGTCGCTCTGCAGTGACAGACGTGTCCCTTTCCTTCGTGCTCCTTCCACAGGTGCCACCGCGCTTCTCTCTCAGGCAGAGGGGTGCCCAGGCAAAGAGGATTTCACTCCATGCGGGTTTACTACACCGTGTTGTGGAGACTAACTCCGGCAAGCAGCAGGCAGCATCCCACAGATCGGACTCTGATTTCCCACAGAATGCTGTGCTTTCCCAGAGGGGATGCCCGGCAGAGAGGCTTTCGCTCTATGCGGGTTTCTCCCATCGTGCTGTGAATACTAGGCTAAGGCTAGCAACAAAAGCAGCCCACAGATCCGACTCTGACTTGCCAGGGACTGCTGTGCTTTCGCAGAGGTTTTCAGCTTGGCGGGAACCACACTTCCCTGCTGCTTCCTCAGCCAGGCTTGGGTCGTTCGCTCTGTCGCGGCAGGGAATAAGAGCCGCGGGAGAGCTGGTGCCTCTTGGGCCTTGCTTTCCCGGGCTCCAAGTTCGCGCCCACGGTTCACCTTGCTAAGCCGAACTAAGCAGACACAGTCCCAACCCTGCAGCAGCGTGCGTGGCCTAGCATGGCACTCTATGCCTATTACCATCTAGTGGCGTATGTAAGGTTTTACCTTTGGCTCTGGCGCTCAGGCAGACTCGGGGTCTAGGCCACTCTCTTCACCACAGGAGAGGGGAGGCGACAGGATCCCTCCACACGGCCCCTGCACTGGGATGGGGAACTGTGGGGGACTGTCTCCACTCCTTCCCAGGCAAACCCCCTGCCACACACAACGCTGCCATATCTTGGGGGAAGACGGCATCTCTCTACCCGTTTCTCCGTGGGGTTGTTTCTGCGAGTTCTGGTTTGGCCTCTGGGGGCAAACCCGTCTGCCCTTGGCACAGGTGGCCAAGGAGATGCTGCCCCCTTGGGACCAGAGGCACAGGACAGGCCTGCCTTCTGCCCAGACTCCTTCCTCGGAGTGGAGCATGCGCTCGTGCCCTAGTCATCCCGTCATGTCTCCTTAGCAGCCAGGCTTCCTTCTCTCCGGACAGGGAGCGGGGGAAATTTGGCTTGCAACAGGCCTGCTATTCGTGCCACGGCACGCTCTCCTGCTTCCCGAGCGTTTCCCGACCCCAAGGCCAACGTTCCTTCTCTTCCCCGGGGGCGGCGTGCGGCACCTTCCACACACTTGCTCCTGGGGAGCGTGGTGAGAGACGTGTGTTACCATGCTTCTCTCTCAGGCAGAGGGAATGCTTGGGCAAAGAGTATTTCACTCCATGCGGGTATCTTCCACCGTGCTGTGGAGACTAGCTCAGGCAAGTAGCAGTGGCATCCCCTAACCCCACTCTGATTTCCCAATGAATACATTGCTTTCAGGGGAGATTCCCACGCAAAAAGGCTTTCACTGTATGCGGGTTTCTCCCACCGCGAGACTGTGCTCAGGCAAGCAGCAGCAGCCCACAGAATATTTCTCTGCGAATGGTCTGCTTTCGCAGAGGTTTTGGCTTGGAGCGAAAAACACTTCGCCGCTGCTTCCTCAGGAAAGCTGTCACATCAGGGACGAAGAGCTGCGGGAGAGCTGGTGCCTCTTGCGCCTTGCTTTCCCGGGCTCCATGTTCGCGTCCTGGGTTCACCCTGCCAGGCCGAACTAAGCAGACACAGCCACAAACGAGCAGTAGCCTAGGATGGCACTGTATGCACACTACCATCTCCCGGTGTAGGCATTGCTAGGCCTTTTACTCTGGCACTCAGGCGGACTCGCGGACTAGGCCAGTGGTTTACCCACAGGAAAGGAGAGGTGACAGGATCCTTGCACATCGCCCGTGCACTGAATAGGGAGCTTTGGGGGAATGTCCCCACTCCTTCCCCTTAAACCCATGCCTCCTCCAAGCTTCCACATCCTGGAGGAAGACGGCATCTGATGGCCAGTTCTTTCTGGGAGTTGTTTCTCGAGTTCAGTGAAGGCGCCTGGTGGCAAGCCCATGTCTCCACCACGGACAGGTGGCCAAGGAGTTGCTGGCTCCTTGGGCCCAAAGGCTCAGGACAGGCATGCTTTCTGTCATGACTCCTTCCTCAGAATGGAGCCCTTTCCCCTGCCCTAAACTTCCCCTCGTGTCTCCTTAGAAGCCAGGCTTCCGTCGCTCTGCAGTGACAGACGTGTCCCTTTCCTTCGTGCTCCTTCCACAGGTGCCACCGCGCTTCTCTCTCAGGCAGAGGGGTGCCCAGGCAAAGAGGATTTCACTCCATGCGGGTTTACTACACCGTGTTGTGGAGACTAACTCCGGCAAGCAGCAGGCAGCATCCCACAGATCGGACTCTGATTTCCCACAGAATGCTGTGCTTTCCCAGAGGGGATGCCCGGCAGAGAGGCTTTCGCTCTATGCGGGTTTCTCCCATCGTGCTGTAAATACTAGGCTAAGGCTAGCAACAAAAGCAGCCCACAGATCCGACTCTGACTTGCCAGGGACTGCTGTGCTTTCGCAGAGGTTTTCAGCTTGGCGGGAACCACACTTCCCTGCTGCTTCCTCAGCCAGGCTTGGGTCGTTCGCTCTGTCGCGGCAGGGAATAAGAGCCGCGGGAGAGCTGGTGCCTCTTGGGCCTTGCTTTCACGGGCTCCAAGTTCGCGCCCACGGTTCACCTTGCTAAGCCGAACTAAGCAGACACAGTCCCAACCCTGCAGCAGCGTGCGTGGCCTAGCATGGCACTCTATGCCTATTACCATCTAGTGGCGTATGTAAGGTTTTACCTTTGGCTCTGGTGCTCAGGCAGACTCGGGGTCTAGGCCACTCTCTTCACCACAGGAGAGGGGAGGCGACAGGATCCCTCCACACGGCCCCTGCACTGGGATGGGGAACTGTGGGGGACTGTCTCCACTCCTTCCCAGGCAAACCCCCTGCCACACACAACGCTGCCATATCTTGGGGGAAGACGGCATCTCTCTACCCGTTTCTCCGTGGGGTTGTTTCTGCGAGTTCTGGTTTGGCCTCTGGGGGCAAACCCGTCTGCCCTTGGCACAGGTGGCCAAGGAGATGCTGGCCCCTTGGGACCAGAGGCACAGGACAGGCCTGCCTTCTGCCCAGACTCCTTCCTCGGAGTGGAGCATGCGCTCGTGCCCTAGTCATCCCGTCATGTCTCCTTAGCAGCCAGGCTTCCTTCTCTCCGGACAGGGAGCGGGGGAAATTTGGCTTGCAACAGGCCTGCTTTTCGTGCCACGGCACGCTATCCTGCTTCCCGAGCGTTTCCCGACCCCAAGGCCAACGTTCCTTCTCTTCCCCGGGGGCGGCGTGCGGCACCTTCCACACACTTGCTCCTGGGGAGCGTGGTGAGAGACGTGTGTTACCATGCTTCTCTCTCAGGCAGAGGGAATGCTTGGGCAAAGAGTATTTCACTCCATGCGGGTATCTTCCACCGTGCTGTGGAGACTAGCTCAGGCAAGTAGCAGTGGCATCCCCTAACCCCACTCTGATTTCCCAATGAATACATTGCTTTCAGGGGAGATTCCCACGCAAAAAGGCTTTCACTGTATGCGGGTTTCTCCCACCGCGAGACTGTGCTCAGGCAAGCAGCAGCAGCCCACAGAATATTTCTCTGCGAATGGTCTGCTTTCGCAGAGGTTTTGGCTTGGAGCGAACAACACTTCGCCGCTGCTTCCTCAGGAAAGCTGTCACATCAGGGAAGAAGAGCTGCGGGAGAGCTGGTGCCTCTTGCGCCTTGCTTTCCCGGGCTCCATGTTTGCGTCCTGGGTTCACCCTGCCAGGCCGAACTAAGCAGACACAGCCACAACCGTGCAATAGCTTGCGTAGCCTAGGATGGCACTCTATTCACACTACCATCTCCCGGTGTAGGCATCGCTAGGCCTTTTACTCTGGCGCTCTGGCAGACTCGCGGGCTAGACCAGTGCTTTCCCAACCTGGAAAGGAGAGGTGACAGGATCCCTGAACACCGCCCATGCATTGAATAGGGAGCTTTGGTGAACTGTTCCCACTCCTACCCTTAAACCACGTGCCTCCTCTAAGCTTCGACATCCTGGAGGAAGACAGCATATGATGGCGTGTTCTTTCTGGGAGTTGTTTCTCCAGTTCAGGGTAGGCGCCTGGTGGCAAGCCCATGTCTCCACCACGGACAGGTGGCCAAGGAGCTGCTGGCTCTTTGGCCCAAAGGCTCAGGACAGGCATGCTTTCTGCCCAGACACCTTCCTCAGAGTGTAGCCCTTTCCCCTGCCCTAATCTTCCCCTCGAGTCTCCTTAGCAGGCAGGCTTCCGTCGCTCTGTAGTGACAGAAGTGTGCCTTTCCTTTAGGCTCTTTCCCCAGGCGCCACAGCGCTTCTCTCTCAGGCAGAGGGGATTCCCAGGCAAAGAGGATTTCGCTCTATGCGGGTTTATTACACCGTGCTCTGGAGACTAGCTCCGACAAGCAGCAGGCAGCATCGCACAGAACCGACTCTGGTTTCCCAAAGAATGCTGTGATTTCCCAGAGGGGATGCCCTGGCAGAGAGGCTTTCGCTCTATGCGGGTTTCTCCCATCGTGATGTGAATACTAGGCTAAGGCTAGCAACAAAAGCAGCCCACAGAACCGACTCTGATTTGCCAGGGACTGCTCTGCTTTCACAGATGTTTTCAGCTTGGCGCGAACCACAGTACCCTGCTGCTTCCTCAGCCAGGCTTTGGTCGTTCTCTCTGTCGCGTCAGGGAATAAGAGCCGCGGAAGAGCTGGTGCCTCTTGGGCCTTGCTTTCCCGAGCTCCAAGTTCGCGCCCAGGGTTCAACTTGCTAAGCCGAACTAAGCAGACACAGACACAACCCTGCAGTAGCGTGCGTGGCCTAGCATGGCACTCTATGCCTATTACCATCTCCTGGCTTAGGTAGGGGTCTGCCCTTTTCCCCGGCGCTCAGGCAGTCTCGGGGTCTAGGCCGGTGCCTTCATCAAAGGAGGGAGGAGGCGACAGGATTCCTGCACACGGCCCGTGCACTGGGATGGGGAACTGTGGGGGACTGTCTCCACTCCTTCCCCGGCACACCCCCTGCCACCCACAACGCTACCACATCTTGGTGGAAGACGGCATCTGTCTGCCCGTTTCTCCATGGTGTTGTTTCTGCGAGTTCCGTGAATGGCACCTGGGGGCAAGCCCAAATCTGCCCTTGGGATAGGTTGCCAAGAAGATGCTGTCCCCTTGGGACCAGAGGCACAGGACAGGCCTGCCTTCTGCCCAGCCTCCTTCCTGAAAGTGGAGCACGCGCCTCTGCCCTAGTCGTCTCCTCATGTCTCCTTAGCAGCCAGGCTTCCATCTCTCCGCACAGGGAGCGGGGGACACTTGTCTTGCCTCTGGCCAGCAGTTCGTGCCACGGCAGGCTATCCTGCTTCCCGAGCGTTTCCCGACCCCAAGGCCAATGGCTCCTTGTCCTCCCCTGGTGCGGCGCGCAGCGCCTTCCCCACACTTGCTCCTGGGGAGCGCGGTGACAGACGTGTGCGACCACGCTAATCTCTCAGGCAGAGGGGATGCTAAGGCAAAGAGTATTTCGCTCCATGGGAGTATCTTCCAACGTGCTGCGGAGACTAGCTCAGGCAAGCAGCAGCAGCATTCCCAAACCCAACTCTGATTTCCCAGCGAATGCTGTGCTTTCCCACGGGAGTCGCCCCTGCAAAGAGGCCTCGCTGTTTGCGGAATTCTCCCACCAAGAGACTGGGCTCAGGAAAGCAGCAGCAGCCCGCAGAACTTTTCTCAGCGAATGCTGTGCTTTCGCAGAGGCTTTGGCTTGGAGCAAACAGCACTTCGCCGCTGCTTCCTCAGCAAGGCTTCAGTCGCGTCAGGCAAGAAGAGCTGCGGGAGAGCTCGTGTCTCTTGGGCCTTGTTTCCCGGGCTCCATGTTTGCGTCCTGGGTTCATCCTGCCAGGCCGAACTAAGCAGACACAGCCACAAACGAGCAGTAGCCTAGGATGGCACTGTATGCACACTACCATCTCCCGGTGTAGGCATTACTAGGCCTTTTACTCTGGCACTCAGGCGGACTCGCGGACTAGGCCAGTGGTTTACCCACAGGAAAGGAGAGGTGACAGGATCCTTGCACATCGCACGTGCACTGAATAGGGAGCTTTGGGGGAATGTCCCCACAACTTCCCCTTAAACCCATGCCTCCTCCAAGCTTCCACATCCTGGAGGAAGACGGCATCTGATGGCCAGTTCTTTCTGGGAGTTGTTTCTCGAGTTCAGTGAAGGCGCCTGGTGGCAAGCCCATGTCTCCACCACGGACAGGTGGCCAAGGAGTTGCTGGCTCCTTGGGCCCAAAGGCTCAGGACAGGCATGCTTTCTGTCATGACTCCTTCCTCAGAGTGGAGCCCTTTTCCCTGCCCTAAACTTCCCCTCGTGTCTCCTTAGCAGCCAGGCTTCCGTCGCTCTGCAGTGACAGACGTGTCCCTTTCCTTCGTGCTCCATCCACGGTGCTACCGCACTTCTCTCTCAGGCAGAGGGGTGCCCAGGCAAAGAGGATTTCGCTCCATGCGGGTTTACTACACCGTGTTGTGGAGACTAGCTCCGGCAAGCAGCAGGCAGCATCCCACAGACCGGACTCTGATTTCCCACAGAATGCTGTGCTTTCCCAGAGGGGATGCCCAGCAGAGAGGCTTTCGCTCTATGCGGGTTTCTCCCATCGTGCTGTGAATACTAGGCTAAGGCTAGCAACAAAAGCAGCCCACAGAACCGACTCTGATTTGCCAGGGAATGCTGTGCTTTCACAGAGGTTTTCAGCTTGGCACGAACCACATTACCCTGCTGCTTCCTCAGCCAGGCTTTGGTCGTTCTCTCTGTCGCGGCAGGGAATAAGAGCCTCGGAAGAGCTGGTGCCTCTTGGGCCTTGCTTTCCCGAGCTCCAAGTTCGCGCCCAGGGTTCAACTTGCTAAGCCGAACTAGGCAGACACAGTCACAACCCTGCAGTAGCGTGCGTGGCCTAGCATGGCACTCTATGCCTATTACCATCTCCTGGCTTAGGTAGGGGTCTGCCCTTTGCCCCGGCGCTCAGGCAGTCTCGGGGTCTAGGCCAGTACCTTCAACAAAGGAGGGAGGAGGCGACAGGATTCCTGCACACGGCCCGTGCACTGAGATGGGGAACTGAGGGGGACTGTCTCCACTCCTTCCCCGGCACACCCCCTGCCACCCACAACGCTACCATATCTTGGTGGAAGACGGCATCTGTCTGCCCGTTTCTCCATGGGGTTGTTTCTGCGAGTTCCTTGAATGGAACCTGGGGGCAAGCCCAAATCTGCCCTTGGGTCAGGTTGCCAAGAAGATGCTGTCCCCTTGGGACTAGAGGCACAGGACAGGCCTGCCTTCTGCCCAGCCTCCTTCCTGAGAGTGGAGCACGCGCCTCTGCCCTAGTCGTCTCCTCATGTCTCGTTAGCAGCCAGGCTTCCATCTCGCCGCACAGGGAGCGGGGGAAACTTGGCTTGCAACAGGCCTGCTATTCGTGCCACGGCACGGTCTGCTGCTTCCCGAGCGTTTCCCGACCCCAAGGCCAACGTTCCTTCTCTTCCCCGGGGGCGGCGTGCGGCACCTTCCACACACTTGCTCCTGGGGAGCGCGGTGAGAGACGTGTGTTACCATGCTTCTCTCTCAGGCAGAGGGAATGCTAGGGCAAAGAGTATTTCGCTCCATGCGGGTATCTTCCACCGTGCTGTGGAGACTAGCTCAGGCAAGCAGCAGCGGCATCCCCTAACCCCACTCTGATTTCCCAATGAATACCTTGCTTTCCCAGGGGAGATGCCCACGCAAAAAGGCTTTCACTGTATGCGGGTTTCTCCCACCGCGAGACTGTGCTCAGGCAAGCAGCAGCAGCCCACAGAATATTTCTCTGCGAATGGTCTGCTTTCGCAGAGGTTTTGGCTTGGAGCGAACAACACTTCGCCGCTGCTTCCTCAGGAAAGCTGTCACATCAGGGAAGAAGAGCTGCGGGAGAGCTGGTGCCTCTTGCGCCTTGCTTTCCCGGGCTCCATGTTTGCGTCCTGGGTTCACCCTGCCAGGCCGAACTAAGCAGACACAGCCACAACCGTGCAGTAGCGTGCGTAGCCTAGGATGGCACTCTATTCACACTACCATCTCCCGGTGTAGGCATCGCTAGGCCTTTTACTCTGGCGCTCTGGCAGACTCGCGGGCTAGACCAGTGCTTTCCCAACCTGGAAAGGAGAGGTGACAGGATCCCTGAACACCGTCCATGCATTGAATAGGGAGTTTTGGTGAACTGTTCCCACTCCTACCCTTAAACCACGTGCCTCCTCCAAGCTTCGACATCTTGGAGGAAGACAGCATATGATGGCGTGTTCTTTCTGGGAGTTGTTTCTCCAGTTCAGGGTAGTCGCCTGGTGGCAAGCCCATGTCTCCACCACGGACAGGTGGCCAAGGAGTTGCTGGCTGTTTGAGTCCAAAGGCTCAGGACAGGCATGCTTTCTGCACAGACTCCTTCCTCAGAGTGGAGCCCTTTCCCCTGCCCTAATCTTCCCCTCGTGTCTCCTTAGCAGCCAGGCTTCCGTCGCTCTGCAGTGACAGAAGTGTGCCTTTTTATAGGCTCTTTCCCCAGGCGCCACAGCGCTTCTCTCTCAGGCAGAGGGGATGCCCAGGCAAAGAGGATTTCGCTCTTTGCGGCTTTATTACACCGTGCTCTGGAGACTAGCTCCGACAAGCAGCAGGCAGCATCCGACAGAACCGACTCTGATTTCCCAAAGAATGCTGTGCTTTCCCAGAGGGGATGCCCGGCAGAGAGGCTTTCTCTCTATGCGGGTTTCTCCCATCGTGATGTGAATACTAGGCTAAGGCTAGCAACAAAAGCAGCCCACAGAACCGACTCTGACTTGCCAGGGACTGCTGCGCTTTCGCAGAGGTTTTCAGCTTGGCGCGAACCACACTTCCCTGCTGCTTCCTCAGCCAGGCTTTGGTCGTTCGCTCTGTCGCGGCAGGGAATAAGAGCCGCGGAAGAGCCGGTGCCTCTTGGGCCTTGCTTTCCCGAGCTCCAAGGTCGCGCCCAGGGTTCAACTTGCTAAGCCGAACTAAGCAGACACAGTCACAACCCTGCCGTAGCGTGCGTGGCCTACCATGGCACTCTATGCCTATTACCATCTCCTGGCTTAGGTAGGGGTCTGCCCTTTGCCCCGGCGCTCAGGCAGTCTCGGGGTCTAGGCCAGTTCCTTCACCAAAGGAGGGAGGAGGCGACAGGATTCCTGCACACGGCCCGTGCACTGGGATGGGAACAGTGGGGGACTGTCTCCACTCCTTCCCCGGCACACCCCCTGCCACCCGCAACGCTACCACATCTTGGTGGAAGACGGCATCTGTCTGCCCGTTTCTCCATGGGGTTGTTTCTGCGAGTTCCCGGTATGGCACCTGGGGGCAAGCCCAAATCTGCCCTTGGGAAAGGTTGCCAAGAAGATGCTGTCCCCTTGGGACCAGAAGCACAGGACAGACCTGCCTTCTGCCCAGACTCCTTCCTCAGAGAGGAGCACGCGCCCCTGCCCTAGTCGTCTCCTCATGTCTCCTTAGCAGCCAGGCTTCCATCTCTCCGCACAGGGAGCGGGGGACACTTGTCTTGCCTCTGGCCTGTAGTTCGTGCCACGGCAGGCTATCCTGCTTCCCGAGCGTTTCCCGACCCCACGGCCAATGGCTCCTTGTCTTCCCCTGGGGCGGCGTGCTGCGCCTTCCCCACACTTGCTCCTGGGGAGCGCGGTGTCAGACGTGTACGACCACGCTAATCTCTCAGGCAGAGGGGATAGTGGGCAAAGAGTATTTCGCTCCATGGGAGTATCCTCCACCATGCTGCGGAGACTAGCTCAGGCAAGCAGCAGCAGCATCCCCAAACCCAACTCTGATTTCCCAACGAATGCTGTGCTTTCCCACGAGAGACGCCCCGGCACGAGGCCTCGTTGTTTGCGGAATTCTCCACCAAGAGACTGGGCTCAGGCAAGCAGCAGCAGCCCGCAGAACATTTCTCAGCGAATGCTGTGCTTTCGTAGAGGCTTTGGCTTGGAGCAAACAGCAGTTCGCCGCTGCTTCCTCAGCAAGGCTTCAGTCGCGTCAGGGAAGAAGAGCTGCGGGAGAGCTGGTGTCTCTTGGGCCTTGTTTCCCGGGCTCCATGTTTGCGTCCTGGGTTCATCCTGCCAGGCCGAACTAAGCAGACACAGCCACAACCGAGCAGTAGCCTAGGATGGCACTGTATGAACAC
This sequence comes from Mustela lutreola, assembly GCF_030435805.1. NCBI lineage: Eukaryota > Metazoa > Chordata > Mammalia > Carnivora > Mustelidae > Mustela > Mustela lutreola. The sequence continues at coordinate 28,270,406 of NC_081303.1, forward strand.
TACCATCTCCCGGGTTAGGCATTGCTAGGCCTTTTACTCTGGCACTCAGGCGGACTCGCGGACTAGGCCAGTGGTTTACCCACAGGAAAGGAGAGGTGACAGGATCCTTGCACATCGCCCGTGCACTGAATTGGGAGCTTTGGGGGAATGTCCCCACTCCTACCCCTTAAACCCATGTCTCCTCCAAGCTTCCACATCCTGGAGGAAGACGGCATCTGATGGCCAGTTCTTTCTGGGAGTTGTTTCTCGAGTTCAGTGAAGGCGCCTGGTGGCAAGCCTATGTCTCCACCACGGACAGGTGGCCAAGGAGTTGCTGGCTCCTTGGGCCCAAAGGCTCAGGACAGGCATGCTTTCTGTCATGACTCCTTCCTCAGAGTGGAGCCCTTTCCCCTGCCCTAAACTTCCCCTCGTGTCTCCTTAGCAGCCAGGCTTCCGTCGCTCTGCAGTGACAGACGTGTCCCTTTCCTTCGTGCTCCTTCCACGGTGCCACCGCACTTCTCTCTCAGGCAGAGGGGTGCCCAGGCAAAGAGGATTTCGCTCCATGTGCGTTTACTACACCGTGTTGTGGAGACTAGCTCCGGCAAGCAGCAGGCAGCATCCCACAGACCGGACTCTGATTTCCCAAAGAATGCTGTGCTTTCCCAGAGGGGATGCCTGGCAGAGAGGCTTTCGCTCTATGCGGGTTTCTCCCATCGTGCTGTGAATACTAGGCTAAGGCTAGCAACAAAAGCAGCCCACAGAACCGACTCTGACTTGCCAGGGACTGCTGTGCTTTCGCAGAGGTTTTCAGCTTGGCGCGTACCACACTTCCCTGCTGCTTCCTCAGCCAGGCTTTGGTCGTTCGCTCTGTCGCGGCAGGGAATAAGAGCCGCGGGAGAGCTGGTGCCTCTTGGGCCTAGCTTTCCCGGGCTCCAAGTTCGCGCCCACCGTTCACCTTGCTAAGCCGAACTAAGCAGACACAGTCACAACCCTGCAGCAGCGTGCGTGGCCTAGCACGGCACTCTATGCCTATTACCATCTAGTGGCGTATGTAAGGTTTTACCTTTGGCTCTGGCGCTCAGGCAGACTCGGGGTCTAGGCCACTCTCTTCACCACAGGAGAGGGGAGGCGACAGGATCCCTGCACACGGCCCGTGCACTGGGATGGGGAACTGTGGGGGACTGTCTCCACTCCTTCCCAGGCAAACCCCCTGCCACACACAACGCTGCCATACTTGGGGGAAGACGGCATCTCTCTACACGTTTCTCCGTGGGGTTGTTTCTGCGAGTTCTGGTTTGGCCTTTGGGGGCAAACCCGTCTGCCCTTGGCACAGGTGGCCAAGGAGATGCTGGCCCCTTGGGACCAGAGGCACAGGACAGGCCTGCCTTCTGCCCAGACTCCTTCCTCGGAGTGGAGCATGCGCCCCTGCCCTAGTCTTCCCCTCATGTCTCCTTAGCAGCCAGGCTTCCTTCTCTCCGGACAGGGAGCGGGGGAAACTTGGCTTGCAACAGGCCTGCTATTCGTGCCACGGCACGCTCTCCTGCTTCCCGAGCGTTTCCCGACCCCAAGGCCAACGTTCCTTCTCTTCCCCGGGGGCGGCGTGCGGCACCTTCCACACACTTGCTCCTGGGGAGCGCGGTGAGAGACGTGTGTTACCATGCTTCTCTCTCAGGCAGAGGGAATGCTAGGGCAAAGAGTATTTCGCTCCATGCGGGTATCTTCCACCGTGCTGTGGAGACTAGCTCAGGCAAGCAGCAGCGGCATCCCCTAACCCCACTCTGATTTCCCAATGAATACCTTGCTTTCCCAGGGGAGATGCCCACGCAAAAAGGCTTTCACTGTATGCGGGTTTCTCCCACCGCGAGACTGTGCTCAGGCAAGCAGCAGCAGCCCACAGAATATTTCTCTGCGAATGGTCTGCTTTCGCAGAGGTTTTGGCTTGGAGCGAACAACACTTCGCCGCTGCTTCCTCAGGAAAGCTGTCACATCAGGGAAGAAGAGCTGCGGGAGAGCTGGTGCCTCTTGCGCCTTGCTTTCCCGGGCTCCATGTTTGCGTCCTGGGTTCACCCTGCCAGGCCGAACTAAGCAGACACAGCCACAACCGTGCAGTAGCGTGCGTAGCCTAGGATGGCACTCTATTCACACTACCATCTCCCGGTGTAGGCATCGCTAGGCCTTTTACTCTGGCGCTCTGGCAGACTCGCGGGCTAGACCAGTGCTTTCCCAACCTGGAAAGGAGAGGTGACAGGATCCCGGAACACCGCCCGTGCATTGAATAGGGAGTTTTGGTGAACTGTTCCCACTCCTACCCTTAAACCACGTGCCTCCTCCAAGCTTCGACATCTTGGAGGAAGACAGCATATGATGGCGTGTTCTTTCCGGGAGTTGTTTCTCCAGTTCAGGGTAGGCGCCTGGTGGCAAGCCCATGTCTCCACCACGGACAGGTGGCCAAGGAGTTGCTGGCTGTTTGAGTCCAAAGGCTCAGGACAGGCATGCTTTCTGCACAGACTCCTTCCTCAGAGTGGAGCCCTTTCCCCTGCCCTAATCTTCCCCTCGTGTCTCCTTAGCAGCCAGGCTTCCGTCGCTCTGCAGTGACAGAAGTGTGCCTTTCTTTTAGGCTCTTTCCCTAGGCGCCACAGCGCTTCTCTCTCAGGCAGAGGGGATGCCCAGGCAAAGAGGATTTCTCTCTATGCGGGTTTATTACACCGTGCTCTGGAGACTAGCTCCGACAAGCAGCAGGCAGCATCCGACAGAACCGACTCTGATTTCCCAAAGAATGCTGTGCTTTCCCAGAGGGGATGCCCGGCAGAGAGGCTTTCTCTGTATGCGGGTTTCTCCCATCGTGATGTGAATACTAGGCTAAGGCTAGCAACAAAAGCAGCCCACAGAACCGACTCTGACTTGCCAGGGACTGCTGTGCTTTCACAGAGGTTTTCAGCTTGGCGCGAACCACACTTCCCTGCTGCTTCCTCAGCCAGGCTTTGGTCGTTCGCTCTGTCGCGGCAGGGAATAAGAGCCGCGGAAGAGCTGGTGCCTCTTGGGCCTTGCTTTCCCGAGCTCCAAGGTCGCGCCCAGGGTTCAACTTGCTAAGCCGAACTAAGCAGACACAGTCACAACCCTGCCGTAGCGTGCGTGGCCTACCATGGCACTCTATGCCTATTACCATCTCCTGGCTTAGGTAGGGGTCTGCCCTTTGCCCCGGCGCTCAGGCAGTCTCGGGGTCTAGGCCAGTTCCTTCACCAAAGGAGGGAGGAGGCGACAGGATTCCTGCACACGGCCCGTGCACTGGGATGGGGAACTGTGGGGGACTGTCTCCACTCCTTCCCTGGCACACCCCCTGCCACCCACAACGCTACCACATCTTGGTGGAAGACGGCATCTGTCTGCCCGTTTCTCCATGGGGTTGTTTCTGCGAGTTCCGGGTATGGCACCTGGGGGCAAGCCCAAATCTGCCCTTGGGAAAGGTTGCCAAGAAGATGCTGTCCCCTTGGGACCAGAGGCACAAGACAGACCTGCCTTCTGCCCAGACTCCTTCCTCAGAGTGGAGCACGCGCCCCTGCCCTAGTCGTCTCCTCATGTCTCCTTAGCAGCCAGGCTTCCATCTCTCCGCACAGGGAGCGGGGGACACTTATCTTGCCTCTGGCCTGTAGTTCGTGCCACGGCAGGCTATCCTGCTTCCCGAGCGTTTCCCGACCCCAAGACCAATGGCTCCTTGTCTTCCCCTGGGGTGGCGTGCTGCGCCTTCCCCACACTTGCTCCTGGGGAGCGCGGTGACAGACGTGTGCGAATGCTGTGCTTTCGCAGAGGCTTTGGCTTGGAGCAAACAGCAGTTCGCCGCTGCTTCCTCAGCAAGGCTTCAGTCGCGTCAGGGAAGAAGAGCTGCGGGAGAGCTGGTTTCTCTTGGGCCTTGTTTCCCGTGCTCCATGTTTGCGTCCTGGGTTCATCCTGCCAGGCCGAACTAAGCAGACACAGCCACAACCGAGCAGTAGCCTAGGATGGCACTGTATGCACACTACCATCTCCCGGTGTAGGCATTGCTAGGCCTTTTACTCTGGCACTCAGGCGGACTCGCGGACTAGGCCAGTGGTTTACCCACAGGAAAGGAGAGGTGACAGGATCCTTGCACATCGCCCGTGCACTGAATAGGGAGCTTTGGGGGAATGTCCCCACTCCTTCCCCTTAAACCCATGCCTCCTCCAAGCTTCCACATCCTGGAGGAAGACGGCATCTGATGGCCAGTTCTTTCTGGGAGTTGTTTCTCGAGTTCAGTGAAGGCGCCTGGTGGCAAGCCCATGTCTCCACCACGGACAGGTGGCCAAGGAGTTGCTGGCTCCTTGGGCCCAAAGGCTCAGGACAGGCATGCTTTCTGTCATGACTCCTTCCTCAGAGTGGAGCCCTTTCCCCTGCCCTAAACTTCCCCTCGTGTCTCCTTAGCAGCCAGGCTTCCGTCGCTCTGCAGTGACAGACGTGTCCCTTTCCTTCGTGCTCCTTCCACGGTGCCACCGCACTTCTCTCTCAGGCAGAGGGGTGCCCAGGCAAAGAGGATTTCGCTCCATGCGCGTTTACTACACCGTGTTGTGGAGACTAGCTCCGGCAAGCAGCAGGCAGCATCCCACAGACCGGACTCTGATTTCCCAAAGAATGCTGTGCTTTCACAGAGGGGATGCCTGGCAGAGAGGCTTTCGCTCTATGCGGGTTTCTCCCATCGTGCTGTGAATACTAGGCTAAGGCTAGCAACAAAAGCAGCCCACAGAACCGACTCTGACTTGCCAGGGACTGCTGTGCTTTCGCAGAGGTTTTCAGCTTGGCGCGTACCACACTTCCCTGCTGCTTCCTCAGCCAGGCTTTGGTCGTTCGCTCTGTCGCGGCAGGGAATAAGAGCCGCGGGAGAGCTGGTGCCTCTTGGGCCTAGCTTTCCCGGGTTCCAAGTTCGCGCCCACCGTTCACCTTGCTAAGCCGAACTAAGCAGACACAGTCACAACCCTGCAGCAGCGTGCGTGGCCTAGCACGGCACTCTATGCCTATTACCATCTAGTGGCGTATGTAAGGTTTTACCTTTGGCTCTGGCGCTCAGGCAGACTCGGGGTCTAGGCCACTCTCTTCACCACAGGAGAGGGGAGGCGACAGGATCCCTGCACACGGCCCGTGCACTGGGATGGGGAACTGTGGGGGACTGTCTCCACTCCTTCCCAGGCAAACCCCCTGCCACACACAACGCTGCCATACTTGGGGGAAGACGGCATCTCTCTACACGTTTCTCCGTGGGGTTGTTTCTGCGAGTTCTGGTTTGGCCTTTGGGGGCAAACCCGTCTGCCCTTGGCACAGGTGGCCAAGGAGATGCTGGCCCCTTGGGACCAGAGGCACAGGACAGGCCTGCCTTCTGCCCAGACTCCTTCCTCGGAGTGGAGCATGCGCCCCTGCCCTGGTCTTCCCCTCATGTCTCCTTAGCAGCCAGGCTTCCTTCTCTCCGGACAGGGAGCGGGGGAAACTTGGCTTGCAACAGGCCTGCTATTCGTGCCACGGCACGCTCTCCTGCTTCCCGAGCGTTTCCCGACCCCAAGGCCAACGTTGCTTCTCTTCCCCGGGGGCGGCGTGCGGCACCTTCCACACACTTGCTCCTGGGGAGCGTGGTGAGAGACGTGTGTTACCATGCTTCTCTCTCAGGCAGAGGGAATGCTAGGGCAAAGAGTATTTCGCTCCATGCGGGTATCTTCCACCGTGCTGTGGAGACTAGCTCAGGCAAGCAGCAGCGGCATCCCCTAACCCCACTCTGATTTCCCAATGAATACCTTGCTTTCCCAGGGGAGATGCCCACGCAAAAAGGCTTTCACTGTATGCGGGTTTCTCCCACCGCGAGACTGTGCTCAGGCAAGCAGCAGCAGCCCACAGAATATTTCTCTGCGAATGGTCTGCTTTCGCAGAGGTTTTGGCTTGGAGCGAACAACACTTCGCCGCTGCTTCCTCAGGAAAGCTGTCACATCAGGGAAGAAGAGCTGCGGGAGAGCTGGTGCCTCTTGCGCCTTGCTTTCCCGGGCTCCATGTTTGCGTCCTGGGTTCACCCTGCCAGGCCGAACTAAGCAGACACAGCCACAACCGTGCAGTAGCGTGCGTAGCCTAGGATGGCACTCTATTCACACTACCATCTCCCGGTGTAGGCATCGCTAGGCCTTTTACTCTGGCGCTCTGGCAGACTCGCGGGCTAGACCAGTGCTTTCCCAACCTGGAAAGGAGAGGTGACAGGATCCCGGAACACCGCCCGTGCATTGAATAGGGAGTTTTGGTGAACTGTTCCCACTCCTACCCTTAAACCACGTGCCTCCTCCAAGCTTCGACATCTTGGAGGAAGACAGCATATGATGGCGTGTTCTTTCCGGGAGTTGTTTCTCCAGTTCAGGGTAGGCGCCTGGTGGCAAGCCCATGTCTCCACCACGGACAGGTGGCCAAGGAGTTGCTGGCTGTTTGAGTCCAAAGGCTCAGGACAGGCATGCTTTCTGCACAGACTCCTTCCTCAGAGTGGAGCCCTTTCCCCTGCCCTAATCTTCCCCTCGTGTCTCCTTAGCAGCCAGGCTTCCGTCGCTCTGCAGTGACAGAAGTGTGCCTTTCTTTTAGGCTCTTTCCCTAGGCGCCACAGCGCTTCTCTCTCAGGCAGAGGGGATGCCCAGGCAAAGAGGATTTCTCTCTATGCGGGTTTATTACACCGTGCTCTGGAGACTAGCTCCGACAAGCAGCAGGCAGCATCCGACAGAACCGACTCTGATTTCCCAAAGAATGCTGTGCTTTCCCAGAGGGGATGCCCGGCAGAGAGGCTTTCTCTGTATGCGGGTTTCTCCCATCGTGATGTGAATACTAGGCTAAGGCTAGCAACAAAAGCAGCCCACAGAACCGACTCTGACTTGCCAGGGACTGCTGTGCTTTCACAGAGGTTTTCAGCTTGGCGCGAACCACACTTCCCTGCTGCTTCCTCAGCCAGGCTTTGGTCGTTCGCTCTGTCGCGGCAGGGAATAAGAGCCGCGGAAGAGCTGGTGCCTCTTGGGCCTTGCTTTCCCGAGCTCCAAGGTCGCGCCCAGGGTTCAACTTGCTAAGCCGAACTAAGCAGACACAGTCACAACCCTGCCGTAGCGTGCGTGGCCTACCATGGCACTCTATGCCTATTACCATCTCCTGGCTTAGGTAGGGGTCTGCCCTTTGCCCCGGCGCTCAGGCAGTCTCGGGGTCTAGGCCAGTTCCTTCACCAAAGGAGGGAGGAGGCGACAGGATTCCTGCACACGGCCCGTGCACTGGGATGGGGAACTGTGGGGGACTGTCTCCACTCCTTCCCTGGCACACCCCCTGCCACCCACAACGCTACCACATCTTGGTGGAAGACGGCATCTGTCTGCCCGTTTCTCCATGGGGTTGTTTCTGCGAGTTCCGGGTATGGCACCTGGGGGCAAGCCCAAATCTGCCCTTGGGAAAGGTTGCCAAGAAGATGCTGTCCCCTTGGGACCAGAGGCACAAGACAGACCTGCCTTCTGCCCAGACTCCTTCCTCAGAGTGGAGCACGCGCCCCTGCCCTAGTCGTCTCCTCATGTCTCCTTAGCAGCCAGGCTTCCATCTCTCCGCACAGGGAGCGGGGGACACTTATCTTGCCTCTGGCCTGTAGTTCGTGCCACGGCAGGCTATCCTGCTTCCCGAGCGTTTCCCGACCCCAAGACCAATGGCTCCTTGTCTTCCCCTGGGGTGGCGTGCTGCGCCTTCCCCACACTTGCTCCTGGGGAGCGCGGTGACAGACGTGTGCGAATGCTGTGCTTTCGCAGAGGCTTTGGCTTGGAGCAAACAGCAGTTCGCCGCTGCTTCCTCAGCAAGGCTTCAGTCGCGTCAGGGAAGAAGAGCTGCGGGAGAGCTGGTTTCTCTTGGGCCTTGTTTCCCGTGCTCCATGTTTGCGTCCTGGGTTCATCCTGCCAGGCCGAACTAAGCAGACACAGCCACAACCGAGCAGTAGCCTAGGATGGCACTGTATGCACACTACCATCTCCCGGTGTAGGCATTGCTAGGCCTTTTACTCTGGCACTCAGGCGGACTCGCGGACTAGGCCAGTGGTTTACCCACAGGAAAGGAGAGGTGACAGGATCCTTGCACATCGCCCGTGCACTGAATAGGGAGCTTTGGGGGAATGTCCCCACTCCTTCCCCTTAAACCCATGCCTCCTCCAAGCTTCCACATCCTGGAGGAAGACGGCATCTGATGGCCAGTTCTTTCTGGGAGTTGTTTCTCGAGTTCAGTGAAGGCGCCTGGTGGCAAGCCCATGTCTCCACCACGGACAGGTGGCCAAGGAGTTGCTGGCTCCTTGGGCCCAAAGGCTCAGGACAGGCATGCTTTCTGTCATGACTCCTTCCTCAGAGTGGAGCCCTTTCCCCTGCCCTAAACTTCCCCTCGTGTCTCCTTAGCAGCCAGGCTTCCGTCGCTCTGCAGTGACAGACGTGTCCCTTTCCTTCGTGCTCCTTCCACGGTGCCACCGCACTTCTCTCTCAGGCAGAGGGGTGCCCAGGCAAAGAGGATTTCGCTCCATGCGCGTTTACTACACCGTGTTGTGGAGACTAGCTCCGGCAAGCAGCAGGCAGCATCCCACAGACCGGACTCTGATTTCCCAAAGAATGCTGTGCTTTCACAGAGGGGATGCCTGGCAGAGAGGCTTTCGCTCTATGCGGGTTTCTCCCATCGTGCTGTGAATACTAGGCTAAGGCTAGCAACAAAAGCAGCCCACAGAACCGACTCTGACTTGCCAGGGACTGCTGTGCTTTCGCAGAGGTTTTCAGCTTGGCGCGTACCACACTTCCCTGCTGCTTCCTCAGCCAGGCTTTGGTCGTTCGCTCTGTCGCGGCAGGGAATAAGAGCCGCGGGAGAGCTGGTGCCTCTTGGGCCTAGCTTTCCCGGGTTCCAAGTTCGCGCCCACCGTTCACCTTGCTAAGCCGAACTAAGCAGACACAGTCACAACCCTGCAGCAGCGTGCGTGGCCTAGCACGGCACTCTATGCCTATTACCATCTAGTGGCGTATGTAAGGTTTTACCTTTGGCTCTGGCGCTCAGGCAGACTCGGGGTCTAGGCCACTCTCTTCACCACAGGAGAGGGGAGGCGACAGGATCCCTGCACACGGCCCGTGCACTGGGATGGGGAACTGTGGGGGACTGTCTCCACTCCTTCCCAGGCAAACCCCCTGCCACACACAACGCTGCCATACTTGGGGGAAGACGGCATCTCTCTACACGTTTCTCCGTGGGGTTGTTTCTGCGAGTTCTGGTTTGGCCTTTGGGGGCAAACCCGTCTGCCCTTGGCACAGGTGGCCAAGGAGATGCTGGCCCCTTGGGACCAGAGGCACAGGACAGGCCTGCCTTCTGCCCAGACTCCTTCCTCGGAGTGGAGCATGCGCCCCTGCCCTAGTCTTCCCCTCATGTCTCCTTAGCAGCCAGGCTTCCTTCTCTCCGGACAGGGAGCGGGGGAAACTTGGCTTGCAACAGGCCTGCTATTCGTGCCACGGCACGCTCTCCTGCTTCCCGAGCGTTTCCCGACCCCAAGGCCAACGTTCCTTCTCTTCCCCGGGGGCGGCGTGCGGCACCTTCCACACACTTGCTCCTGGGGAGCACGGTGAGAGACGTGTGTTACCATGCTTCTCTCTCAGGCAGAGGGAATGCTAGGGCAAAGAGTATTTCGCTCCATGCGGGTATCTTCCACCGTGCTGTGGAGACTAGCTCAGGCAAGCAGCAGCGGCATCCCCTAACCCCACTCTGATTTCCCAATGAATACCTTGCTTTCCCAGGGGAGATGCCCACGCAAAAAGGCTTTCACTGTATGCGGGTTTCTCCCACAGCGAGACTGTGCTCAGGCAAGCAGCAGCAGCCCACAGAATATTTCTCTGCGAATGGTCTGCTTTCGCAGAGGTTTTGGCTTGGAGCGAACAACACTTCGCCGCTGCTTCCTCAGGAAAGCTGTCACATCAGGGAAGAAGAGCTGCGGGAGAGCTGGTGCCTCTTGCGCCTTGCTTTCCCGGGCTCCATGTTTGCGTCCTGGGTTCACCCTGCCAGGCCGAACGAAGCAGACACAGCCACAACCGTGCAGTAGCGTGCGTAGCCTAGGATGGCACTCTATTCACACTACCATCTCCCGGTGTAGGCATCGCTAGGCCTTTTACTCTGGCGCTCTGGCAGACTCGCGGGCTAGACCAGTGCTTTCCCAACCTGGAAAGGAGAAGTGACAGGATCCCGGAACACCGCCCGTGCATTGAATAGGGAGTTTTGGTGAACTGTTCCCACTCCTACCCTTAAACCACGTGCCTCCTCCAAGCTTCGACATCTTGGAGGAAGACAGCATATGATGGCGTGTTCTTTCCGGGAGTTGTTTCTCCAGTTCAGGGTAGGCGCCTGGTGGCAAGCCCATGTCTCCACCACGGACAGGTGGCCAAGGAGTTGCTGGCTGTTTGAGTCCAAAGGCTCAGGACAGGCATGCTTTCTGCACAGACTCCTTCCTCAGAGTGGAGCCCTTTCCCCTGCCCTAATCTTCCCCTCGTGTCTCCTTAGCAGCCAGGCTTCCGTCGCTCTGCAGTGACAGAAGTGTGCCTTTCTTTTAGGCTCTTTCCCTAGGCGCCACAGCGCTTCTCTCTCAGGCAGAGGGGATGCCCAGGCAAAGAGGATTTCTCTCTATGCGGGTTTATTACACCGTGCTCTGGAGACTAGCTCCGACAAGCAGCAGGCAGCATCCGACAGAACCGACTCTGATTTCCCAAAGAATGCTGTGCTTTCCCAGAGGGGATGCCCGGCAGAGAGGCTTTCTCTGTATGCGGGTTTCTCCCATCGTGATGTGAATACTAGGCTAAGGCTAGCAACAAAAGCAGCCCACAGAACCGACTCTGACTTGCCAGGGACTGCTGTGCTTTCACAGAGGTTTTCAGCTTGGCGCGAACCACACTTCCCTGCTGCTTCCTCAGCCAGGCTTTGGTCGTTCGCTCTGTCGCGGCAGGGAATAAGAGCCGCGGAAGAGCTGGTGCCTCTTGGGCCTTGCTTTCCCGAGCTCCAAGGTCGCGCCCAGGGTTCAACTTGCTAAGCCGAACTAAGCAGACACAGTCACAATCCTGCCGTAGCGTGCGTGGCCTACCATGGCACTCTATGCCTATTACCATCTCCTGGCTTAGGTAGGGGTCTGCCCTTTGCCCCGGCGCTCAGGCAGTCTCGGGGTCTAGGCCAGTTCCTTCACCAAAGGAGGGAGGAGGCGACAGGATTCCTGCACACGGCCCGTGCACTGGGATGGGGAACTGTGGGGGACTGTCTCCACTCCTTCCCTGGCACACCCCCTGCCACCCACAACGCTACCACATCTTGGTGGAAGACGGCATCTGTCTGCCCGTTTCTCCATGGGGTTGTTTCTGCGAGTTCCGGGTATGGCACCTGGGGGCAAGCCCAAATCTGCCCTTGGGAAAGGTTACCAAGAAGATGCTGTCCCCTTGGGACCAGAGGCACAAGACAGACCTGCCTTCTGCCCAGACTCCTTCCTCAGAGTGGAGCACGCGCCCCTGCCCTAGTCGTCTCCTCATGTCTCCTTAGCAGCCAGGCTTCCATCTCTCCGCACAGGGAGCGGGGGACACTTATCTTGCCTCTGGCCTGTAGTTCGTGCCACGGCAGGCTATCCTGCTTCCCGAGCGTTTCCCGACCCCAAGACCAATGGCTCCTTGTCTTCCCCTGGGGTGGCGTGCTGCGCCTTCCCCACACTTGCTCCTGGGGAGCGCGGTGACAGACGTGTGCGAATGCTGTGCTTTCGCAGAGGCTTTGGCTTGGAGCAAACAGCAGTTCGCCGCTGCTTCCTCAGCAAGGCTTCAGTCGCGTCAGGGAAGAAGAGCTGCGGGAGAGCTGGTTTCTCTTGGGCCTTGTTTCCCGTGCTCCATGTTTGCGTCCTGGGTTCATCCTGCCAGGCCGAACTAAGCAGACACAGCCACAACCGAGCAGTAGCCTAGGATGGCACTGTATGCACACTACCATCTCCCGGTGTAGGCATTGCTAGGCCTTTTACTCTGGCACTCAGGCGGACTCGCGGACTAGGCCAGTGGTTTACCCACAGGAAAGGAGAGGTGACAGGATCCTTGCACATCGCCCGTGCACTGAATAGGGAGCTTTGGGGGAATGTCCCCACTCCTTCCCCTTAAACCCATGCCTCCTCCAAGCTTCCACATCCTGGAGGAAGACGGCATCTGATGGCCAGTTCTTTCTGGGAGTTGTTTCTCGAGTTCAGTGAAGGCGCCTGGTGGCAAGCCCATGTCTCCACCACGGACAGTTGGCCAAGGAGTTGCTGGCTCCTTGGGCCCAAAGGCTCAGGACAGGCATGCTTTCTGTCATGACTCCTTCCTCAGAGTGGAGCCCTTTCCCCTGCCCTAAACTTCCCCTCGTGTCTCCTTAGCAGCCAGGCTTCCGTCGCTCTGCAGTGACAGACGTGTCCCTTTCCTTCGTGCTCCTTCCACGGTGCCACCGCACTTCTCTCTCAGGCAGAGGGGTGCCCAGGCAAAGAGGATTTCGCTCCATGCGCGTTTACTACACCGTGTTGTGGAGACAAGCTCCGGCAAGCAGCAGGCAGCATCCCAAAGACCGGACTCTGATTTCCCAAAGAATGCTGTGCTTTCCCAGAGGGGATGCCTGGCAGAGAGGCTTTCGCTCTATGCGGGTTTCTCCCATCGTGCTGTGAATACTAGGCTAAGGCTAGCAACAAAAGCAGCCCACAGAACCGACTCTAACTTGCCAGGGACTGCTGTGCTTTCGCAGAGGTTTTCAGCTTGGCGCGAACCACACTTCCCTGCTGCTTCCTCACCCAGGCTTTGGTCGTTCGCTCTGTCGCGGCAGGGAATAAGAGCCGCGGGAGAGCTGGTGCCTCTTGGGCCTAGCTTTCCCGGGTTCCAAGTTCGCGCCCACCGTTCACCTTGCTAAGCCGAACTAAGCAGACACAGTCACAACCCTGCAGCAGCGTGCGTTGCCTAGCACGGCACTCTATGTCTATTACCATCTAGTGGCGTATGTAAGGTTTTACCTTTGGCTCTGGCGCTCAGGCAGACTAGGCCACTCTCTTCACCACAGGAGAAGGGAGGCGACAGGATACCTGCACACGGCCCGTGCACTGGGATGGGGAACTGTGGGGGACTGTCTCCACTCCTTCCCAGGCAAACCCCCTGCCACACACAACGCTGCCATATCTTGGGGGAAGACGGCATCTCTCTACACGTTTCTCCGTGGGGTTGTTTCTGCGAGTTCTGGTTTGGCCTTTGGGGGCAAACCCGTCTGCCCTTGGCACAGGTGCCATATCTTGGGGGAAGACGGCATCTCTCTACACGTTTCTCCGTGGGGTTGTTTCTGCGAGTTCTGGTTTGGCCTTTGGGGGCAAACCCGTCTGCCCTTGGCACAGGTGTCCAAGGAGATGCTGGCCCCTTGGGACCAGAGGCACAGGACAGGCCTGCCTTCTGCCCAGACTCCTTCCTCGGAGTGGAGCATGCGCCCCTGCCCTAGTCTTCCCCTCATGTCTCCTTAGCAGCCAGGCTTCCTTCTCTCCGGATAGGGAGCGGGGGAAACTTGGCTTGCAACAGGCCTGCTATTCGTGCCACGGCACGCTCTCCTGCTTCCCGAGCGTTTCCCGACCCCAAGGCCAACGTTCCTTCTCTTCCCCGGGGGCGGCGTGCGGCACCTTCCACACACTTGCTCCTGGGGAGCGCGGTGAGAGACGTGTGTTACCATGCTTCTCTCTCAGGCAGAGGGAATGCTAGGGCAAAGAGTATTTCGCTCCATGCGGGTATCTTCCACCGTGCTGTGGAGACTAGCTCAGGCAAGCAGCAGCGGCATCCCCTAACCCCACTCTGATTTCCCAATGAATACCTTGCTTTCCCAGGGGAGATGCCCACGCAAAAAGGCTTTCACTGTATGCGGGTTTCTCCCACCGCGAGACTGTGCTCAGGCAAGCAGCAGCAGCCCACAGAATATTTCTCTGTGAATGGTCTGCTTTCGCAGAGGTTTTGGCTTGGAGCGAACAACACTTCGCCGCTGCTTCCTCAGGAAAGCTGTCACATCAGGGAAGAAGAGCTGCGGGAGAGCTGGTGCCTCTTGCGACTTGCTTTCCCGGGCTCCTTGTTTGCGTCCTGGGTTCACCCTGCCAGGCCGAACTAAGCAGACACAGCCACAACCGTGCAGTAGCGTGCGTAGCCTAGGATGGCACTCTATTCACACTACCATCTCCCGGTGTACGCATCGCTAGGCCTTTTACTCTGGCGCTCTGGCAGACTCGCGGGCTAGACCAGTGCTTTCCAACCTGGAAAGGAGAGGTGACAGGATCCCTGAACACCGCCCATGCATTGAATAGGGAGTTTTGGTGAACTGTTCCCACTCCTACCCTTAAACCACGTGCCTCCTCCAAGCTTCGACATCTTGGAGGAAGACAGCATATGATGGCGTGTTCTTTCCGGGAATTGTTTCTCCAGTTCAGGGTAGGCGCCTGGTGGCAAGCCCATGTCTCCACCACGGACAGGTGGCCAAGGAGTTGCTGGCTGTTTGAGTCCAAAGGCTCAGGACAGGCATGCTTTCTGCACAGACTCCTTCCTCAGAGTGGAGCCCTTTCCCCTGCCCTAATCTTCCCCTCGTGTCTCCTTAGCAGCCAGGCTTCGGTCGCTCTGTAGTGACAGAAGTGTGCCTTTCTTTTAGGCTCTTTCCCCAGGCGCCACAGCGCTTCTCTGTCAGGCAGAGGGGATGCCCAGGCAAAGAGGATTTCGCTCTATGCGGGTTTATTACACCGTGCTCTGGAGACTAGCTCCGACAAGCAGCAGGCAGCATCCGACAGAACCGACTCTGATTTCCCAAAGAATGCTGTGCTTTCCCAGAGGGGATGCCCGGCAGAGAGGCTTTCTCTCTATGCGGGTTTCTCCCATCGTGATGTGAATACTAGGCTAAGGCTAGCAACAAAAGCAGCCCACAGAACCGACTCTGACTTGCCAGGGATTGCTGTGCTTTCACAGAGGCTTTCAGCTTGGCGCGAACCACACTTCCCTGCTGCTTCCTCAGCCAGGCTTTGGTCGTTCGCTCTGTCGCGTCAGGGAATAAGAGCCGCGGAAGAGCTGGTGCCTCTTGGGCCTTGCTTTCCCGAGCTCCAAGGTCGCGCCCAGGGTTCAACTTGCTAAGCCGAACTAAGCAGACACAGTCACAACCCTGCCGTAGCGTGCGTGGCCTACCATGGCACTCTATGCCTATTACCATCTCCTGGCTTAGGTAGGGGTCTGCCCTTTGCCCCGGCGCTCAGGCAGTCTCGGGGTCTAGGCCAGTTCCTTCACCAAAGGAGGGAGGAGGCGACACGATTCCTGCACACGGCCCGTGCACTGGGATGGGGAACTGTGGGGGACTGTCTCCACTCCTTCCCCGGCACACCCCCTGCCACCCACAACGCTACCACATCTTGGTGGAAGACGGCATCTGTCTGCCCGTTTCTCCATGGGGATGTTTCTGCGAGTTCCGGGTATGGCACCTGGGGGCAAGCCCAAATCTGCCCTTGGGAAAGGTTGCCAAGAAGATGCTGTCCCCTTGGGACCAGAGGCACAGGACAGACCTGCCTTCTGCCCAGACTCCTTCCTCAGAGTGGAGCACGCGCCCCTGCCCTAGTCGTCTCCTCATGTCTCCTTAGCAGCCAGGCTTCCATCTCTCCGCACAGGGAGCGGGGGACACTTGTCTTGCCTCTGGCCTGTAGTTCGTGCCACGGCAGGCTATCCTGCTTCCCGAGCGTTTCCCGACCCCAAGACCAATGGCTCCTTGTCTTCCCCTGGGGTGGCGTGCTGCGCCTTCCCCACACTTGTTCCTGGGGAGCGCGGTGACAGACGTGTGCGAATGCTGTGCTTTCGCAGAGGCTTTGGCTTGGAGCAAACAGCAGTTCGCCGCTGCTTCCTCAGCAAGGCTTCAGTCGCGTCAGGGAAGAAGAGCTGCGGGAGAGCTGGTGTCTCTTGGGCCTTGTTTCCCGGGCTCCATGTTTGCGTCCTGGGTTCATCCTGCCAGGCCGAACTAAGCAGACACAGCCACAACCGAGCAGTAGCCTAGGATGGCACTCTATTCACACTACCATCTCCCGGTGTAGGCATTGCTAGGCCTTTTACTCTGGCACTTAGGCGGACTCGCGGACTAGGCCAGTGGTTTACCCACAGGAAAGGAGAGGTGACAGGATCCTTGCATATCGCCCGTGCACTGAATAGGGAGCTTTGGGGGAATGTCCCCACTCCTTCCCCTTAAACCCATGCCTCCTCCAAGCTTCCACATCCTGGAGGAAGACGGCATCTGATGGCCAGTTCTTTCTGGGAGTTGTTTCTCGAGTTCAGTGAAGGCGCCTGGTGGCAAGCCCATGTCTCCACCACGGACAGGTAGCCAAGGAGTTGCTGGCACCTTGGGCCCAAAGGCTCAGGACAGGCATGCTTTCTGTCATGACTCCTTCCTCAGAGTGGAGCCCTTTCCCCTGCCCTAAACTTCCCCTCGTGTCTCCTTAGCAGCCAGGCTTCCGTCGCTCTGCTGTGACAGACGTGTCCCTTTCCTTCGTGCTCCTTCCACGGTGCCACCGCACTTCTCTCTCAGGCAGAGGGGTGCCCAGGCAAAGAGGCGGAAGAAGAGCTGCGGGTGAGATGGTGCCTCTTGGCCCTTGCGTTCCCGGGCTCCATGTTCGCTCCCTGGGTTCACCCTGCCAGTCCGAACTAAGCGGACACAGCCACCACCGTGGGGTAGCGTGCGTAGCCAAGGATGGCACTCCATGCACACAACCATCTCCCAGTGTATGCATCGCTTGGTCTTTTACTCTGGCGCTAAGGCAGACTCGCGGACTAGGCCAGTGCTTTCCACACAGGAAAGGAGAGGTGACAGGATCCCTGCACACAGCCCGTACACCGAATAGGGAGCTTTGTGGGACTCTCCTCCACTACTTCCCCTTAAACCCCGTGCCTCCTCCAAGCTTCCACATCCTGGAGGAAGACGGCGTCTGATGTCCAGTTCTTTCTGGGAGTTGTTTCATGAGTTCAGTGTAGGCGCCTGTTGGGAAGCCCAAGTCTCCACGAGGGACAGGTGGCCAAGGAACTGCTGTCTCCTTGGGCCCAAATGCTCAGGACAGGCATGCTTGCTGCCCAGACTCCTTCCTCACAGTGGAGCCCTTTCCCCTGCCCTAATCTTCCCCCTCGTGTCTCCTTAGCAGCCAAGCTTCCGTCGCTCTGCAGTGACAGACGTGTTCCTTTCCTTCAGGCTCTTTCCACAGGCGCCACCGCGCTTCTCTCTCAGGCAGAGGGGATGCCCAGGCAAAGAGCATTTCGCTCCATGCGTGTTTATTACACCGTGCTGTGGAGACTAGCTCCGGTAAGCAGCAGGCAGCATGCTAAAGACCAGACTCTGATTTCCCAAAGAATGCTGTGCTTTCCCAGAGGGGATGCACCGGCAAAGAGTATTTCGCTCAATGCGGGTATCTTCCACCTTGCTGCAGAGACTAGCTCAGGCAAGTAGCAGCAGCATCCCCAAGCCCAACTCTGGTATCTCAACGAATGATGTGCTTTCCCAGGGGAGATGCCCATTCCAAGAGGCTTTCGCTGTATGCGGGTTTCTCCCACCAAGAGACTGGGCTCAGGCAAGCAGCTGCAGCCCGCAGAACATTTCTCAGCGAATGCTGTGCTTTCTCAGAGGCGTTGGCTTGGTGCGAAGAGCACTTCCCCACTGCTTCCTCAGCAGGGCTTCCGTCGCGTCAGGTAAGAAGAGCTGCGGGTGAGCTGGTGCCTCTTGGCCCTTGCTTTCCCGGTCTCCATGTTCGCATCCTGGTTTCACCCTGCCAGGCCGAACTAAGCAGACACAGCCACAACCGTGCAGTAGCGTGCGTAGCCTAGGATGGCACTCCATGCACACAACCATCTCCCAGTGTATGCATCGCTTGGTCTTTTACTCTGGCGCTAAGGCAGACTCGCGGACTAGGCCAGTGCTTTCCACACAGGAAAGGAGAGGTGACAAGATCCCTGCCCACCACCCGCGCACCGTATAGGGAGCTTTGGGGGACTCTACCCACTCCTTCCCCTTAAACCCCGTTGCCTCCTCCAGGCTTCCACATCCTGGAGGAAGATGGCACCTGATGGCCATTCTTTCTCGGAGTTGTTTCTCGAGTTCAGTGTAGGCGCTTGTTGGCAAGCCCAAGTCTCCAACAGGGACAGGTGGCCAAGGAACTGCTGTCTCCTTGGGCCCAAATGCTCAGGGCAGGCATGCTTGCTGCCCAGACTCCTTCCTCACAGTGGAGCCCTTTCCCCTGCCCTAATCTTCCCCCTCCTGTGTCCTTAGCAGCCAGGCTTCCGTCGCTCTGCAGTGACAGACGTGTCCCTTTCCTTCAGGCTCTTTCCACAGGCGCCACCGCGCTTCTCTCTCAGGTAGAGGGGATGCCCAGGCAAAGAGGATTTCGCTCCATGCGGATTTATTACAACGTGCTGTGGAGACTAGCTCCGGCAAGCAGCAGGCAACATGCTGTGCTTTCCGAGACAGGATGCCCCGGCAAAGAGGCTTTCACTCTATGCGGGTTTCTCCCTTCGTGCTGCGAATTCTAGGCTAAAGCAAGCAGCAACAGCAGCCCACAGAACCGACTCTGATTTCCCAGCGACTGCTATGCTTTCGCAGAGGTTTTCAGCTTGGCGCGAACCGCACTTCGCTGCTGCTTCCTCAGCAAGGCTTTGGTCGTTCGCTCTGTCGCGACACGAAGAAGAGCCGCGGGATAGCAGGTGCCTCTTGGGCCTGCTTTCCCTGGCTCCATGTTCGCGCCCGGGGTTCACCTTGTAAGCCGAACTAAGCAGACACAATCACAACCCTGCAGCAGCGTGCGTGGCCTAGCATGGCACTGTATTGCTATTACCATCACCTGCGTAGGTAAGGCTTTGCCTTTTGCTCCGGCACTCAGACAGACTCAGGGTCTAGGCCATTGCCTTCACCACAGGAGAGAGGAGGCGAAAGGATCCCTGCACACGGCCCGTGCACTGCGATGGGGAACTGTGATGGAGTGTCTCCACTCCATCCCTGGCACACCCCCTGCCATCCACAACGCTGCAACATCTTGGTGGAAGTTGGCATCTGACTGCCCGTTTCTCCATGGGGTTGTTTCCGCGAGTTCCGGGTATGACACCTGGTGGCAAGCCCAAGTCTGCCCTTGGGACAGGTGGCCAAGGAGATGCTGTCCCCTTGGGACCAGAGGCAGAGGACAGGCCTGCCTTCTGCCCAGACTCCTTCCTCAGAGTAGAGCATGTGCCCCAGCCCTAGTCGTCCCCTCATGTCTCCTTAGCAGCCAGGCTTCCATCTCTCCGCACAGGGAGCGGGTGACACTTGTCTTGCCACCGGCCTGTTGTTCGTGCCACGGCAGGCCACCCTGGTTCCCTAGTCTTTCCCGTCACCAGGCCAACGGTTCCTTCTCTTCCCCGGGGGCGGCGACTGCGCCTTCCCCCCACTTGCTCCTGGGGAGCGCGGTGACAGACGTTTGCGACCATGCTTCTCTCTCAGGCAGAAGGGAAGCTACGGCAAAGAGTGTTTCGTTCCATGCAGGTATCTTCCACCGTGATGCCGAGACTAGCTCAGGCAAGCAGCAGCAGCATCCCCAAGCCCAAATCTGATATCCCAACGAATGCTGTGCTTTCCCAGGGGAGATGCACAAGCAAAGAGGCTTTCGCTGTATGCGGGTTTATCCCACCAAGAGACTAGGCTCCGGTAAGCAGCAGCAGCACGCAGAACATTTCTCAGTGAATGCTGTGCTTTCGCAGAGGCTTTGGCTTGGTGGGAAAAGCACTTCGCCGCTGCTTCCTCAGCAAGGCTTCAGTCGCGTCACGGAAGAAGAGCTGCGGGTGAGATGGTGCCTCTTGGCCCTTGCGTTCCCGGGCTCCATGTTCGCTCCCTGGGTTCACCCTGCCAGTCCGAACTAAGCGGACACAGCCACCACCGTGGGGTAGCGTGCGTAGCCAAGGATGGCACTCCATGCACACAACCATCTCCCAGTTTATGCATCGCTTGGTCTTCTACTCTGGCGCTAAGGCAGACTCGCGGACTAGGCCAGTGCTTTCCACACAGGAAAGGAGAGGTGACAGGATCCCTGCACACAGCCCGTACACCGAATAGGGAGCTTTGGGGGACTCTCCTCCACTACTTCCCCTTAAACCCCGTGCCTCCTCCAAGCTTCCACATCCTGGAGGAAGACGGCGTCTGATGTCCAGTTCTTTCTGGGAGTTATTTCATGAGTTCAGTGTAGGCGCCTGTTGGGAAGCCCAAGTCTCCACGAGGGACAGGTGGCCAAGGAACTGCTGTCTCCTTGGGCCCAAATGCTCAGGACAGGCATGCTTGCTGCCCAGACTCCTTCCTCACAGTGGAGCCCTTTCCCCTGCCCTAATCTTCCCCCTCGTGTCTCCTTAGCAGCCAAGCTTCCGTCGCTCTGCAGTGACAGACGTGTTCCTTTCCTTCAGGCTCTTTCCACAGGCGCCACCGCGCTTCTCTCTCAGGCAGAGGGGATGCCCAGGCAAAGAGCATTTCGCTCCATGCGTGTTTATTACACCGTGCTGTGGAGACTAGCTCCGGTAAGCAGCAGGCAGCATGCTAAAGACCAGACTCTGATTTCCCAAAGAATGCTGTGCTTTCCCAGAGGGGATGCACCGGAAAGAGTATTTCGCTCAATGCGGGTATCTTCCACCTTGCTGCAGAGACTAGCTCAGGCAAGTAGCAGCAGCATCCCCAAGCCCAACTCTGGTATCTCAACGAATGATGTGCTTTCCCAGGGGAGATGCCCATTCCAAGAGGCTTTCGCTGTATGCGGGTTTCTCCCACCAAGAGACTGGGCTCAGGCAAGCAGCTGCAGCCCGCAGAACATTTCTCAGCGAATGCTGTGCTTTCTCAGAGGCGTTGGCTTGGTGCGAAGAGCACTTCCCCACTGCTTCCTCAGCAGGGCTTCCGTCGCGTCAGGTAAGAAGAGCTGCGGGTGAGCTGGTGCCTCTTGGCCCTTGCTTTCCCGGTCTCCATGTTCGCATCCTGGTTTCACCCTGCCAGGCCGAACTAAGCAGACACAGCCACAACCGTGCAGTAGCGTGCGTAGCCTAGGATGGCACTCCATGCACACAACCATCTCCCAGTGTATGCATCGCTTGGTCTTTTACTCTGGCGCTAAGGCAGACTCGCGGACTAGGCCAGTGCTTTCCACACAGGAAAGGAGAGGTGACAAGATCCCTGCCCACCACCCGCGCACCGTATAGGGAGCTTTGGGGGACTCTACCCACTCCTTCCCCTTAAACCCCGTTGCCTCCTCCAGGCTTCCACATCCTGGAGGAAGATGGCACCTGATGGCCATTCTTTCTCGGAGTTGTTTCTCGAGTTCAGTGTAGGCGCTTGTTGGCAAGCCCAAGTCTCCAACAGGGACAGGTGGCCAAGGAACTGCTGTCTCCTTGGGCCCAAATGCTCAGGGCAGGCATGCTTGCTGCCCAGACTCCTTCCTCACAGTGGAGCCCTTTCCCCTGCCCTAATCTTCCCCCTCCTGTGTCCTTAGCAGCCAGGCTTCCGTCGCTCTGCAGTGACAGACGTGTCCCTTTCCTTCAGGCTCTTTCCACAGGCGCCACCGCGCTTCTCTCTCAGGTAGAGGGGATGCCCAGGCAAAGAGGATTTCGCTCCATGCGGATTTATTACAACGTGCTGTGGAGACTAGCTCCGGCAAGCAGCAGGCAACATGCTGTGCTTTCCGAGACAGGATGCCCCGGCAAAGAGGCTTTCACTCTATGCGGGTTTCTCCCTTCGTGCTGCGAATTCTAGGCTAAAGCAAGCAGCAACAGCAGCCCACAGAACCGACTCTGATTTCCCAGCGACTGCTATGCTTTCGCAGAGGTTTTCAGCTTGGCGCGAACCGCACTTCGCTGCTGCTTCCTCAGCAAGGCTTTGGTCGTTCGCTCTGTCGCGACACGAAGAAGAGCCGCGGGATAGCAGGTGCCTCTTGGGCCTGCTTTCCCTGGCTCCATGTTCGCGCCCGGGGTTCACCTTGTAAGCCGAACTAAGCAGACACAATCACAACCCTGCAGCAGCGTGCGTGGCCTAGCATGGCACTGTATTGCTATTACCATCACCTGCGTAGGTAAGGCTTTGCCTTTTGCTCCGGCACTCAGACAGACTCAGGGTCTAGGCCATTGCCTTCACCACAGGAGAGAGGAGGCGAAAGGATCCCTGCACACGGCCCGTGCACTGCGATGGGGAACTGTGATGGAGTGTCTCCACTCCATCCCTGGCACACCCCCTGCCATCCACAACGCTGCAACATCTTGGTGGAAGTTGGCATCTGACTGCCCGTTTCTCCATGGGGTTGTTTCCGCGAGTTCCGGGTATGACACCTGGTGGCAAGCCCAAGTCTGCCCTTGGGACAGGTGGCCAAGGAGATGCTGTCCCCTTGGGACCAGAGGCAGAGGACAGGCCTGCCTTCTGCCCAGACTCCTTCCTCAGAGTAGAGCATGCGCCCCAGCCCTAGTCGTCCCCTCATGTCTCCTTAGCAGCCAGGCTTCCATCTCTCCGCACAGGGAGCGGGTGACACTTGTCTTGCCACCGGCCTGCTGTTCGTGCCACGGCAGGCCACCCTGGTTCCCTAGTCTTTCCCGTCACCAGGCCAACGGTTCCTTCTCTTCCCCGGGGGCGGCGACTGCGCCTTCCCCCCACTTGCTCCTGGGGAGCGCGGTGACAGACGTTTGCGACCATGCTTCTCTCTCAGGCAGAAGGGAAGCTACGGCAAAGAGTGTTTCGTTCCATGCAGGTATCTTCCACCGTGATGCCGAGACTAGCTCAGGCAAGCAGCAGCAGCATCCCCAAGCCCAACTCTGATATCCCAACGAATGCTGTGCTTTCCCAGGGGAGATGCACAAGCAAAGAGGCTTTCGCTGTATGCGGGTTTATCCCACCAAGAGACTAGGCTCCGGTAAGCAGCAGCAGCACGCAGAACATTTCTCAGTGAATGCTGTGCTTTCGCAGAGGCTTTGGCTTGGTGGGAAAAGCACTTCGCCGCTGCTTCCTCAGCAAGGCTTCAGTCGCGTCACGGAAGAAGAGCTGCGGGTGAGATGGTGCCTCTTGGCCCTTGCGTTCCCGGGCTCTATGTTCGCTCCCTGGGTTCACCCTGCCAGTCCGAACTAAGCGGACACAGCCACCACCGTGGGGTAGCGTGCGTAGCCAAGGATGGCACTCCATGCACACAACCATCTCCCAGTGTATGCATCGCTTGGTCTTCTACTCTGGCGCTAAGGCAGACTCGCGGACTAGGCCAGTGCTTTCCACACAGGAAAGGAGAGGTGACAGGATCCCTGCACACAGCCCGTACACCGAATAGGGAGCTTTGGGGGACTCTCCTCCACTACCTCCCCTTAAACCCCGTGCCTCCTCCAAGCTTCCACATCCTGGAGGAAGACGGCGTCTGATGTCCAGTTCTTTCTGGGAGTTGTTTCATGAGTTCAGTGTAGGCGCCTGTTGGGAAGCCCAAGTCTCCACGAGGGACAGGTGGCCAAGGAACTGCTGTCTCCTTGGGCCCAAATGCTCAGGACAGGCATGCTTGCTGCCCAGACTCCTTCCTCACAGTGGAGCCCTTTCCCCTGCCCTAATCTTCCCCCTCGTGTCTCCTTAGCAGCCAAGCTTCCGTCGCTCTGCAGTGACAGACGTGTTCCTTTCCTTCAGGCTCTTTCCACAGGCGCCACCGCGCTTCTCTCTCAGGCAGAGGGGATGCCCAGGCAAAGAGCATTTCGCTCCATGCGTGTTTATTACACCGTGCTGTGGAGACTAGCTCCGGTAAGCAGCAGGCAGCATGCTAAAGACCAGACTCTGATTTCCCAAAGAATGCTGTGCTTTCCCAGAGGGGATGCACCGGCAAAGAGTATTTCGCTCAATGCGGGTATCTTCCACCTTGCTGCAGAGACTAGCTCAGGCAAGTAGCAGCAGCATCCCCAAGCCCAACTCTGGTATCTCAACGAATGATGTGCTTTCCCAGGGGAGATGCCCATTCCAAGAGGCTTTCGCTGTATGCGGGTTTCTCCCACCAAGAGACTGGGCTCAGGCAAGCAGCTGCAGCCCGCAGAACATTTCTCAGCGAATGCTGTGCTTTCTCAGAGGCGTTGGCTTGGTGCGAAGAGCACTTCGCCACTGCTTCCTCAGCAGGGCTTCAGTCGCGTCAGGTAAGAAGAGCTGCGGGTGAGCTGGTGCCTCTTGGCCCTTGCTTTCCCGGTCTCCATGTTCGCATCCTGGTTTCACCCTGCCAGGCCGAACTAAGCAGACACAGCCACAACCGTGCAGTAGCGTGCGTAGCCTAGGATGGCACTCCATGCACACAACCATCTCCCAGTGTATGCATCGCTTGGTCTTTTACTCTGGCGCTAAGGCAGACTCGCGGACTAGGCCAGTGCTTTCCACACAGGAAAGGAGAGGTGACAAGATCCCTGCCCACCACCCGTGCACCGTATAGGGAGCTTTGGGGGACTCTACCCACTCCTTCCCCTTAAACCCCGTTGCCTCCTCCAGGCTTCCACATCCTGGAGGAAGATGGCACCTGATGGCCATTCTTTCTCGGAGTTGTTTCTCGAGTTCAGTGTAGGCGCTTGTTGGCAAGCCCAAGTCTCCAACAGGGACAGGTGGCCAAGGAACTGCTGTCTCCTTGGGCCCAAATGCTCAGGGCAGGCATGCTTGCTGCCCAGACTCCTTCCTCACAGTGGAGCCCTTTCCCCTGCCCTAATCTTCCCCCTCCTGTGTCCTTAGCAGCCAGGCTTCCGTCGCTCTGCAGTGACAGACGTGTCCCTTTCCTTCAGGCTCTTTCCACAGGCGCCACCGCGCTTCTCTCTCAGGTAGAGGGGATGCCCAGGCAAAGAGGATTTCGCTCCATGCGGATTTATTACAACGTGCTGTGGAGACTAGCTCCGGCAAGCAGCAGGCAACATGCTGTGCTTTCCGAGACAGGATGCCCCGGCAAAGAGGCTTTCACTCTATGCGGGTTTCTCCCTTCGTGCTGCGAATTCTAGGCTAAAGCAAGCAGCAACAGCAGCCCACAGAACCGACTCTGATTTCCCAGCGACTGCTATGCTTTCGCAGAGGTTTTCAGCTTGGCGCGAACCGCACTTCGCTGCTGCTTCCTCAGCAAGGCTTTGGTCGTTCGCTCTGTCGCGACACGAAGAAGAGCCGCGGGATAGCAGGTGCCTCTTGGGCCTGCTTTCCCTGGCTCCATGTTCGCGCCCGGGGTTCACCTTGTAAGCCGAACTAAGCAGACACAATCACAACCCTGCAGCAGCGTGCGTGGCCTAGCATGGCACTGTATTGCTATTACCATCACCTGCGTAGGTAAGGCTTTGCCTTTTGCTCCGGCACTCAGACAGACTCAGGGTCTAGGCCATTGCCTTCACCACAGGAGAGAGGAGGCGAAAGGATCCCTGCACACGGCCCGTGCACTGCGATGGGGAACTGTGATGGAGTGTCTCCACTCCATCCCTGGCACACCCCCTGCCATCCACAACGCTGCAACATCTTGGTGGAAGTTGGCATCTGACTGCCCGTTTCTCCATGGGGTTGTTTCCGCGAGTTCCGGGTATGACACCTGGTGGCAAGCCCAAGTCTGCCCTTGGGACAGGTGGCCAAGGAGATGCTGTCCCCTTGGGACCAGAGGCAGAGGACAGGCCTGCCTTCTGCCCAGACTCCTTCCTCAGAGTAGAGCATGCGCCCCAGCCCTAGTCGTCCCCTCATGTCTCCTTAGCAGCCAGGCTTCCATCTCTCCGCACAGGGAGCGGGTGACACTTGTCTTGCCACCGGCCTGCTGTTCGTGCCACGGCAGGCCACCCTGGTTCCCTAGTCTTTCCCGTCACCAGGCCAACGGTTCCTTCTCTTCCCCGGGGGCGGCGACTGCGCCTTCCCCCCACTTGCTCCTGGGGAGCGCGGTGACAGACGTTTGCGACCATGCTTCTCTCTCAGGCAGAAGGGAAGCTACGGCAAAGAGTGTTTCGTTCCATGCAGGTATCTTCCACCGTGATGCCGAGACTAGCTCAGGCAAGCAGCAGCAGCATCCCCAAGCCCAACTCTGATATCCCAACGAATGCTGTGCTTTCCCAGGGGAGATGCACAAGCAAAGAGGCTTTCGCTGTATGCGGGTTTATCCCACCAAGAGACTAGGCTCCGGTAAGCAGCAGCAGCACGCAGAACATTTCTCAGTGAATGCTGTGCTTTCGCAGAGGCTTTGGCTTGGTGGGAAAAGCACTTCGCCGCTGCTTCCTCAGCAAGGCTTCAGTCGCGTCACGGAAGAAGAGCTGCGGGTGAGATGGTGCCTCTTGGCCCTTGCGTTCCCGGGCTCTATGTTCGCTCCCTGGGTTCACCCTGCCAGTCCGAACTAAGCGGACACAGCCACCACCGTGGGGTAGCGTGCGTAGCCAAGGATGGCACTCCATGCACACAACCATCTCCCAGTGTATGCATCGCTTGGTCTTCTACTCTGGCGCTAAGGCAGACTCGCGGACTAGGCCAGTGCTTTCCACACAGGAAAGGAGAGGTGACAGGATCCCTGCACACAGCCCGTACACCGAATAGGGAGCTTCGGGGGACTCTCCTCCACTACCTCCCCTTAAACCCCGTGCCTCCTCCAAGCTTCCACATCCTGGAGGAAGACGGCGTCTGATGTCCAGTTCTTTCTGGGAGTTGTTTCATGAGTTCAGTGTAGGCGCCTGTTGGGAAGCCCAAGTCTCCACGAGGGACAGGTGGCCAAGGAACTGCTGTCTCCTTGGGCCCAAATGCTCAGGACAGGCATGCTTGCTGCCCAGACTCCTTCCTCACAGTGGAGCCCTTTCCCCTGCCCTAATCTTCCCCCTCGTGTCTCCTTAGCAGCCAAGCTTCCGTCGCTCTGCAGTGACAGACGTGTTCCTTTCCTTCAGGCTCTTTCCACAGGCGCCACCGCGCTTCTCTCTCAGGCAGAGGGGATGCCCAGGCAAAGAGCATTTCGCTCCATGCGTGTTTATTACACCGTGCTGTGGAGACTAGCTCCGGTAAGCAGCAGGCAGCATGCTAAAGACCAGACTCTGATTTCCCAAAGAATGCTGTGCTTTCCCAGAGGGGATGCACCGGCAAAGAGTATTTCGCTCAATGCGGGTATCTTCCACCTTGCTGCAGAGACTAGCTCAGGCAAGTAGCAGCAGCATCCCCAAGCCCAACTCTGGTATCTCAACGAATGATGTGCTTTCCCAGGGGAGATGCCCATTCCAAGAGGCTTTCGCTGTATGCGGGTTTCTCCCACCAAGAGACTGGGCTCAGGCAAGCAGCTGCAGCCCGCAGAACATTTCTCAGCGAATGCTGTGCTTTCTCAGAGGCGTTGGCTTGGTGCGAAGAGCACTTCGCCACTGCTTCCTCAGCAGGGCTTCAGTCGCGTCAGGTAAGAAGAGCTGCGGGTGAGCTGGTGCCTCTTGGCCCTTGCTTTCCCGGTCTCCATGTTCGCATCCTGGTTTCACCCTGCCAGGCCGAACTAAGCAGACACAGCCACAACCGTGCAGTAGCGTGCGTAGCCTAGGATGGCACTCCATGCACACAACCATCTCCCAGTGTATGCATCGCTTGGTCTTTTACTCTGGCGCTAAGGCAGACTCGCGGACTAGGCCAGTGCTTTCCACACAGGAAAGGAGAGGTGACAAGATCCCTGCCCACCACCCGCGCACCGTATAGGGAGCTTTGGGGGACTCTACCCACTCCTTCCCCTTAAACCCCGTTGCCTCCTCCAGGCTTCCACATCCTGGAGGAAGATGGCACCTGATGGCCATTCTTTCTCGGAGTTGTTTCTCGAGTTCAGTGTAGGCGCTTGTTGGCAAGCCCAAGTCTCCAACAGGGACAGGTGGCCAAGGAACTGCTGTCTCCTTGGGCCCAAATGCTCAGGACAGGCATGCTTGCTGCCCAGACTCCTTCCTCACAGTGGAGCCCTTTCCCCTGCCCTAATCTTCCCCCTCGTGTCTCCTTAGCAGCCAAGCTTCCGTCGCTCTGCAGTGACAGACGTGTTCCTTTCCTTCAGGCTCTTTCCACAGGCGCCACCGCGCTTCTCTCTCAGGCAGAGGGGATGCCCAGGCAAAGAGCATTTCGCTCCATGCGTGTTTATTACACCGTGCTGTGGAGACTAGCTCCGGTAAGCAGCAGGCAGCATGCTAAAGACCAGACTCTGATTTCCCAAAGAATGCTGTGCTTTCCCAGAGGGGATGCACCGGAAAGAGTATTTCGCTCAATGCGGGTATCTTCCACCTTGCTGCAGAGACTAGCTCAGGCAAGTAGCAGCAGCATCCCCAAGCCCAACTCTGGTATCTCAACGAATGATGTGCTTTCCCAGGGGAGATGCCCATTCCAAGAGGCTTTCGCTGTATGCGGGTTTCTCCCACCAAGAGACTGGGCTCAGGCAAGCAGCTGCAGCCCGCAGAACATTTCTCAGCGAATGCTGTGCTTTCTCAGAGGCGTTGGCTTGGTGCGAAGAGCACTTCCCCACTGCTTCCTCAGCAGGGCTTCCGTCGCGTCAGGTAAGAAGAGCTGCGGGTGAGCTGGTGCCTCTTGGCCCTTGCTTTCCCGGTCTCCATGTTCGCATCCTGGTTTCACCCTGCCAGGCCGAACTAAGCAGACACAGCCACAACCGTGCAGTAGCGTGCGTAGCCTAGGATGGCACTCCATGCACACAACCATCTCCCAGTGTATGCATCGCTTGGTCTTTTACTCTGGCGCTAAGGCAGACTCGCGGACTAGGCCAGTGCTTTCCACACAGGAAAGGAGAGGTGACAAGATCCCTGCCCACCACCCGCGCACCGTATAGGGAGCTTTGGGGGACTCTACCCACTCCTTCCCCTTAAACCCCGTTGCCTCCTCCAGGCTTCCACATCCTGGAGGAAGATGGCACCTGATGGCCATTCTTTCTCGGAGTTGTTTCTCGAGTTCAGTGTAGGCGCTTGTTGGCAAGCCCAAGTCTCCAACAGGGACAGGTGGCCAAGGAACTGCTGTCTCCTTGGGCCCAAATGCTCAGGGCAGGCATGCTTGCTGCCCAGACTCCTTCCTCACAGTGGAGCCCTTTCCCCTGCCCTAATCTTCCCCCTCCTGTGTCCTTAGCAGCCAGGCTTCCGTCGCTCTGCAGTGACAGACGTGTCCCTTTCCTTCAGGCTCTTTCCACAGGCGCCACCGCGCTTCTCTCTCAGGTAGAGGGGATGCCCAGGCAAAGAGGATTTCGCTCCATGCGGATTTATTACAACGTGCTGTGGAGACTAGCTCCGGCAAGCAGCAGGCAACATGCTGTGCTTTCCGAGACAGGATGCCCCGGCAAAGAGGCTTTCACTCTATGCGGGTTTCTCCCTTCGTGCTGCGAATTCTAGGCTAAAGCAAGCAGCAACAGCAGCCCACAGAACCGACTCTGATTTCCCAGCGACTGCTATGCTTTCGCAGAGGTTTTCAGCTTGGCGCGAACCGCACTTCGCTGCTGCTTCCTCAGCAAGGCTTTGGTCGTTCGCTCTGTCGCGACACGAAGAAGAGCCGCGGGATAGCAGGTGCCTCTTGGGCCTGCTTTCCCTGGCTCCATGTTCGCGCCCGGGGTTCACCTTGTAAGCCGAACTAAGCAGACACAATCACAACCCTGCAGCAGCGTGCGTGGCCTAGCATGGCACTGTATTGCTATTACCATCACCTGCGTAGGTAAGGCTTTGCCTTTTGCTCCGGCACTCAGACAGACTCAGGGTCTAGGCCATTGCCTTCACCACAGGAGAGAGGAGGCGAAAGGATCCCTGCACACGGCCCGTGCACTGCGATGGGGAACTGTGATGGAGTGTCTCCACTCCATCCCTGGCACACCCCCTGCCATCCACAACGCTGCAACATCTTGGTGGAAGTTGGCATCTGACTGCCCGTTTCTCCATGGGGTTGTTTCCGCGAGTTCCGGGTATGACACCTGGTGGCAAGCCCAAGTCTGCCCTTGGGACAGGTGGCCAAGGAGATGCTGTCCCCTTGGGACCAGAGGCAGAGGACAGGCCTGCCTTCTGCCCAGACTCCTTCCTCAGAGTAGAGCATGCGCCCCAGCCCTAGTCGTCCCCTCATGTCTCCTTAGCAGCCAGGCTTCCATCTCTCCGCACAGGGAGCGGGTGACACTTGTCTTGCCACCGGCCTGCTGTTCGTGCCACGGCAGGCCACCCTGGTTCCCTAGTCTTTCCCGTCACCAGGCCAACGGTTCCTTCTCTTCCCCGGGGGCGGCGACTGCGCCTTCCCCCCACTTGCTCCTGGGGAGCGCGGTGACAGACGTTTGCGACCATGCTTCTCTCTCAGGCAGAAGGGAAGCTACGGCAAAGAGTGTTTCGTTCCATGCAGGTATCTTCCACCGTGATGCCGAGACTAGCTCAGGCAAGCAGCAGCAGCATCCCCAAGCCCAACTCTGATATCCCAACGAATGCTGTGCTTTCCCAGGGGAGATGCACAAGCAAAGAGGCTTTTGCTGTATGCGGGTTTATCCCACCAAGAGACTAGGCTCCGGTAAGCAGCAGCAGCACGCAGAACATTTCTCAGTGAATGCTGTGCTTTCGCAGAGGCTTTGGCTTGGTGGGAAAAGCACTTCGCCGCTGCTTCCTCAGCAAGGCTTCAGTCGCGTCACGGAAGAAGAGCTGCGGGTGAGATGGTGCCTCTTGGCCCTTGCGTTCCCGGGCTCTATGTTCGCTCCCTGGGTTCACCCTGCCAGTCCGAACTAAGCGGACACAGCCACCACCGTGGGGTAGCGTGCGTAGCCAAGGATGGCACTCCATGCACACAACCATCTCCCAGTGTATGCATCGCTTGGTCTTCTACTCTGGCGCTAAGGCAGACTCGCGGACTAGGCCAGTGCTTTCCACACAGGAAAGGAGAGGTGACAGGATCCCTGCACACAGCCCGTACACCGAATAGGGAGCTTTGGGGGACTCTCCTCCACTACCTCCCCTTAAACCCCGTGCCTCCTCCAAGCTTCCACATCCTGGAGGAAGACGGCGTCTGATGTCCAGTTCTTTCTGGGAGTTGTTTCATGAGTTCAGTGTAGGCGCCTGTTGGGAAGCCCAAGTCTCCACGAGGGACAGGTGGCCAAGGAACTGCTGTCTCCTTGGGCCCAAATGCTCAGGACAGGCATGCTTGCTGCCCAGACTCCTTCCTCACAGTGGAGCCCTTTCCCCTGCCCTAATCTTCCCCCTCGTGTCTCCTTAGCAGCCAAGCTTCCGTCGCTCTGCAGTGACAGACGTGTTCCTTTCCTTCAGGCTCTTTCCACAGGCGCCACCGCGCTTCTCTCTCAGGCAGAGGGGATGCCCAGGCAAAGAGCATTTCGCTCCATGCGTGTTTATTACACCGTGCTGTGGAGACTAGCTCCGGTAAGCAGCAGGCAGCATGCTAAAGACCAGACTCTGATTTCCCAAAGAATGCTGTGCTTTCCCAGAGGGGATGCACCGGCAAAGAGTATTTCGCTCAATGCGGGTATCTTCCACCTTGCTGCAGAGACTAGCTCAGGCAAGTAGCAGCAGCATCCCCAAGCCCAACTCTGGTATCTCAACGAATGATGTGCTTTCCCAGGGGAGATGCCCATTCCAAGAGGCTTTCGCTGTATGCGGGTTTCTCCCACCAAGAGACTGGGCTCAGGCAAGCAGCTGCAGCCCGCAGAACATTTCTCAGCGAATGCTGTGCTTTCTCAGAGGCGTTGGCTTGGTGCGAAGAGCACTTCGCCACTGCTTCCTCAGCAGGGCTTCAGTCGCGTCAGGTAAGAAGAGCTGCGGGTGAGCTGGTGCCTCTTGGCCCTTGCTTTCCCGGTCTCCATGTTCGCATCCTGGTTTCACCCTGCCAGGCCGAACTAAGCAGACACAGCCACAACCGTGCAGTAGCGTGCGTAGCCTAGGATGGCACTCCATGCACACAACCATCTCCCAGTGTATGCATCGCTTGGTCTTTTACTCTGGCGCTAAGGCAGACTCGCGGACTAGGCCAGTGCTTTCCACACAGGAAAGGAGAGGTGACAAGATCCCTGCCCACCACCCGCGCACCGTATAGGGAGCTTTGGGGGACTCTACC
Source organism: Mustela lutreola (assembly GCF_030435805.1). Classification (NCBI taxonomy): domain Eukaryota; kingdom Metazoa; phylum Chordata; class Mammalia; order Carnivora; family Mustelidae; genus Mustela; species Mustela lutreola. The sequence goes on from NC_081303.1 coordinate 28,302,440, forward strand.
CACTCCTTCCCCTTAAACCCCGTTGCCTCCTCCAGGCTTCCACATCCTGGAGGAAGATGGCACCTGATGGCCATTCTTTCTCGGAGTTGTTTCTCGAGTTCAGTGTAGGCGCTTGTTGGCAAGCCCAAGTCTCCAACAGGGACAGGTGGCCAAGGAACTGCTGTCTCCTTGGGCCCAAATGCTCAGGGCAGGCATGCTTGCTGCCCAGACTCCTTCCTCACAGTGGAGCCCTTTCCCCTGCCCTAATCTTCCCCCTCGTGTCTCCTTAGCAGCCAAGCTTCCGTCGCTCTGCAGTGACAGACGTGTTCCTTTCCTTCAGGCTCTTTCCACAGGCGCCACCGCGCTTCTCTCTCAGGCAGAGGGGATGCCCAGGCAAAGAGCATTTCGCTCCATGCGTGTTTATTACACCGTGCTGTGGAGACTAGCTCCGGTAAGCAGCAGGCAGCATGCTAAAGACCAGACTCTGATTTCCCAAAGAATGCTGTGCTTTCCCAGAGGGGATGCACCGGAAAGAGTATTTCGCTCAATGCGGGTATCTTCCACCTTGCTGCAGAGACTAGCTCAGGCAAGTAGCAGCAGCATCCCCAAGCCCAACTCTGGTATCTCAACGAATGATGTGCTTTCCCAGGGGAGATGCCCATTCCAAGAGGCTTTCGCTGTATGCGGGTTTCTCCCACCAAGAGACTGGGCTCAGGCAAGCAGCTGCAGCCCGCAGAACATTTCTCAGCGAATGCTGTGCTTTCTCAGAGGCGTTGGCTTGGTGCGAAGAGCACTTCCCCACTGCTTCCTCAGCAGGGCTTCCGTCGCGTCAGGTAAGAAGAGCTGCGGGTGAGCTGGTGCCTCTTGGCCCTTGCTTTCCCGGTCTCCATGTTCGCATCCTGGTTTCACCCTGCCAGGCCGAACTAAGCAGACACAGCCACAACCGTGCAGTAGCGTGCGTAGCCTAGGATGGCACTCCATGCACACAACCATCTCCCAGTGTATGCATCGCTTGGTCTTTTACTCTGGCGCTAAGGCAGACTCGCGGACTAGGCCAGTGCTTTCCACACAGGAAAGGAGAGGTGACAAGATCCCTGCCCACCACCCGCGCACCGTATAGGGAGCTTTGGGGGACTCTACCCACTCCTTCCCCTTAAACCCCGTTGCCTCCTCCAGGCTTCCACATCCTGGAGGAAGATGGCACCTGATGGCCATTCTTTCTCGGAGTTGTTTCTCGAGTTCAGTGTAGGCGCTTGTTGGCAAGCCCAAGTCTCCAACAGGGACAGGTGGCCAAGGAACTGCTGTCTCCTTGGGCCCAAATGCTCAGGGCAGGCATGCTTGCTGCCCAGACTCCTTCCTCACAGTGGAGCCCTTTCCCCTGCCCTAATCTTCCCCCTCCTGTGTCCTTAGCAGCCAGGCTTCCGTCGCTCTGCAGTGACAGACGTGTCCCTTTCCTTCAGGCTCTTTCCACAGGCGCCACCGCGCTTCTCTCTCAGGTAGAGGGGATGCCCAGGCAAAGAGGATTTCGCTCCATGCGGATTTATTACAACGTGCTGTGGAGACTAGCTCCGGCAAGCAGCAGGCAACATGCTGTGCTTTCCGAGACAGGATGCCCCGGCAAAGAGGCTTTCACTCTATGCGGGTTTCTCCCTTCGTGCTGCGAATTCTAGGCTAAAGCAAGCAGCAACAGCAGCCCACAGAACCGACTCTGATTTCCCAGCGACTGCTATGCTTTCGCAGAGGTTTTCAGCTTGGCGCGAACCGCACTTCGCTGCTGCTTCCTCAGCAAGGCTTTGGTCGTTCGCTCTGTCGCGACACGAAGAAGAGCCGCGGGATAGCAGGTGCCTCTTGGGCCTGCTTTCCCTGGCTCCATGTTCGCGCCCGGGGTTCACCTTGTAAGCCGAACTAAGCAGACACAATCACAACCCTGCAGCAGCGTGCGTGGCCTAGCATGGCACTGTATTGCTATTACCATCACCTGCGTAGGTAAGGCTTTGCCTTTTGCTCCGGCACTCAGACAGACTCAGGGTCTAGGCCATTGCCTTCACCACAGGAGAGAGGAGGCGAAAGGATCCCTGCACACGGCCCGTGCACTGCGATGGGGAACTGTGATGGAGTGTCTCCACTCCATCCCTGGCACACCCCCTGCCATCCACAACGCTGCAACATCTTGGTGGAAGTTGGCATCTGACTGCCCGTTTCTCCATGGGGTTGTTTCCGCGAGTTCCGGGTATGACACCTGGTGGCAAGCCCAAGTCTGCCCTTGGGACAGGTGGCCAAGGAGATGCTGTCCCCTTGGGACCAGAGGCAGAGGACAGGCCTGCCTTCTGCCCAGACTCCTTCCTCAGAGTAGAGCATGCGCCCCAGCCCTAGTCGTCCCCTCATGTCTCCTTAGCAGCCAGGCTTCCATCTCTCCGCACAGGGAGCGGGTGACACTTGTCTTGCCACCGGCCTGCTGTTCGTGCCACGGCAGGCCACCCTGGTTCCCTAGTCTTTCCCGTCACCAGGCCAACGGTTCCTTCTCTTCCCCGGGGGCGGCGACTGCGCCTTCCCCCCACTTGCTCCTGGGGAGCGCGGTGACAGACGTTTGCGACCATGCTTCTCTCTCAGGCAGAAGGGAAGCTACGGCAAAGAGTGTTTCGTTCCATGCAGGTATCTTCCACCGTGATGCCGAGACTAGCTCAGGCAAGCAGCAGCAGCATCCCCAAGCCCAACTCTGATATCCCAACGAATGCTGTGCTTTCCCAGGGGAGATGCCCAAGCAAAGAGGCTTTCGCTGTATGCGGGTTTATCCCACCAAGAGACTAGGCTCCGGTAAGCAGCAGCAGCACGCAGAACATTTCTCAGTGAATGCTGTGCTTTCGCAGAGGCTTTGGCTTGGTGGGAAAAGCACTTCGCCGCTGCTTCCTCAGCAAGGCTTCAGTCGCGTCACGGAAGAAGAGCTGCGGGTGAGATGGTGCCTCTTGGCCCTTGCGTTCCCGGGCTCTATGTTCGCTCCCTGGGTTCACCCTGCCAGTCCGAACTAAGCGGACACAGCCACCACCGTGGGGTAGCGTGCGTAGCCAAGGATGGCACTCCATGCACACAACCATCTCCCAGTGTATGCATCGCTTGGTCTTCTACTCTGGCGCTAAGGCAGACTCGCGGACTAGGCCAGTGCTTTCCACACAGGAAAGGAGAGGTGACAGGATCCCTGCACACAGCCCGTACACCGAATAGGGAGCTTTGGGGGACTCTCCTCCACTACCTCCCCTTAAACCCCGTGCCTCCTCCAAGCTTCCACATCCTGGAGGAAGACGGCGTCTGATGTCCAGTTCTTTCTGGGAGTTGTTTCATGAGTTCAGTGTAGGCGCCTGTTGGGAAGCCCAAGTCTCCACGAGGGACAGGTGGCCAAGGAACTGCTGTCTCCTTGGGCCCAAATGCTCAGGACAGGCATGCTTGCTGCCCAGACTCCTTCCTCACAGTGGAGCCCTTTCCCCTGCCCTAATCTTCCCCCTCGTGTCTCCTTAGCAGCCAAGCTTCCGTCGCTCTGCAGTGACAGACGTGTTCCTTTCCTTCAGGCTCTTTCCACAGGCGCCACCGCGCTTCTCTCTCAGGCAGAGGGGATGCCCAGGCAAAGAGCATTTCGCTCCATGCGTGTTTATTACACCGTGCTGTGGAGACTAGCTCCGGTAAGCAGCAGGCAGCATGCTAAAGACCAGACTCTGATTTCCCAAAGAATGCTGTGCTTTCCCAGAGGGGATGCACCGGCAAAGAGTATTTCGCTCAATGCGGGTATCTTCCACCTTGCTGCAGAGACTAGCTCAGGCAAGTAGCAGCAGCATCCCCAAGCCCAACTCTGGTATCTCAACGAATGATGTGCTTTCCCAGGGGAGATGCCCATTCCAAGAGGCTTTCGCTGTATGCGGGTTTCTCCCACCAAGAGACTGGGCTCAGGCAAGCAGCTGCAGCCCGCAGAACATTTCTCAGCGAATGCTGTGCTTTCTCAGAGGCGTTGGCTTGGTGCGAAGAGCACTTCGCCACTGCTTCCTCAGCAGGGCTTCAGTCGCGTCAGGTAAGAAGAGCTGCGGGTGAGCTGGTGCCTCTTGGCCCTTGCTTTCCCGGTCTCCATGTTCGCATCCTGGTTTCACCCTGCCAGGCCGAACTAAGCAGACACAGCCACAACCGTGCAGTAGCGTGCGTAGCCTAGGATGGCACTCCATGCACACAACCATCTCCCAGTGTATGCATCGCTTGGTCTTTTACTCTGGCGCTAAGGCAGACTCGCGGACTAGGCCAGTGCTTTCCACACAGGAAAGGAGAGGTGACAAGATCCCTGCCCACCACCCGCGCACCGTATAGGGAGCTTTGGGGGACTCTACCCACTCCTTCCCCTTAAACCCCGTTGCCTCCTCCAGGCTTCCACATCCTGGAGGAAGATGGCACCTGATGGCCATTCTTTCTCGGAGTTGTTTCTCGAGTTCAGTGTAGGCGCTTGTTGGCAAGCCCAAGTCTCCAACAGGGACAGGTGGCCAAGGAACTGCTGTCTCCTTGGGCCCAAATGCTCAGGACAGGCATGCTTGCTGCCCAGACTCCTTCCTCACAGTGGAGCCCTTTCCCCTGCCCTAATCTTCCCCCTCGTGTCTCCTTAGCAGCCAAGCTTCCGTCGCTCTGCAGTGACAGACGTGTTCCTTTCCTTCAGGCTCTTTCCACAGGCGCCACCGCGCTTCTCTCTCAGGCAGAGGGGATGCCCAGGCAAAGAGCATTTCGCTCCATGCGTGTTTATTACACCGTGCTGTGGAGACTAGCTCCGGTAAGCAGCAGGCAGCATGCTAAAGACCAGACTCTGATTTCCCAAAGAATGCTGTGCTTTCCCAGAGGGGATGCACCGGAAAGAGTATTTCGCTCAATGCGGGTATCTTCCACCTTGCTGCAGAGACTAGCTCAGGCAAGTAGCAGCAGCATCCCCAAGCCCAACTCTGGTATCTCAACGAATGATGTGCTTTCCCAGGGGAGATGCCCATTCCAAGAGGCTTTCGCTGTATGCGGGTTTCTCCCACCAAGAGACTGGGCTCAGGCAAGCAGCTGCAGCCCGCAGAACATTTCTCAGCGAATGCTGTGCTTTCTCAGAGGCGTTGGCTTGGTGCGAAGAGCACTTCCCCACTGCTTCCTCAGCAGGGCTTCCGTCGCGTCAGGTAAGAAGAGCTGCGGGTGAGCTGGTGCCTCTTGGCCCTTGCTTTCCCGGTCTCCATGTTCGCATCCTGGTTTCACCCTGCCAGGCCGAACTAAGCAGACACAGCCACAACCGTGCAGTAGCGTGCGTAGCCTAGGATGGCACTCCATGCACACAACCATCTCCCAGTGTATGCATCGCTTGGTCTTTTACTCTGGCGCTAAGGCAGACTCGCGGACTAGGCCAGTGCTTTCCACACAGGAAAGGAGAGGTGACAAGATCCCTGCCCACCACCCGCGCACCGTATAGGGAGCTTTGGGGGACTCTACCCACTCCTTCCCCTTAAACCCCGTTGCCTCCTCCAGGCTTCCACATCCTGGAGGAAGATGGCACCTGATGGCCATTCTTTCTCGGAGTTGTTTCTCGAGTTCAGTGTAGGCGCTTGTTGGCAAGCCCAAGTCTCCAACAGGGACAGGTGGCCAAGGAACTGCTGTCTCCTTGGGCCCAAATGCTCAGGGCAGGCATGCTTGCTGCCCAGACTCCTTCCTCACAGTGGAGCCCTTTCCCCTGCCCTAATCTTCCCCCTCCTGTGTCCTTAGCAGCCAGGCTTCCGTCGCTCTGCAGTGACAGACGTGTCCCTTTCCTTCAGGCTCTTTCCACAGGCGCCACCGCGCTTCTCTCTCAGGTAGAGGGGATGCCCAGGCAAAGAGGATTTCGCTCCATGCGGATTTATTACAACGTGCTGTGGAGACTAGCTCCGGCAAGCAGCAGGCAACATGCTGTGCTTTCCGAGACAGGATGCCCCGGCAAAGAGGCTTTCACTCTATGCGGGTTTCTCCCTTCGTGCTGCGAATTCTAGGCTAAAGCAAGCAGCAACAGCAGCCCACAGAACCGACTCTGATTTCCCAGCGACTGCTATGCTTTCGCAGAGGTTTTCAGCTTGGCGCGAACCGCACTTCGCTGCTGCTTCCTCAGCAAGGCTTTGGTCGTTCGCTCTGTCGCGACACGAAGAAGAGCCGCGGGATAGCAGGTGCCTCTTGGGCCTGCTTTCCCTGGCTCCATGTTCGCGCCCGGGGTTCACCTTGTAAGCCGAACTAAGCAGACACAATCACAACCCTGCAGCAGCGTGCGTGGCCTAGCATGGCACTGTATTGCTATTACCATCACCTGCGTAGGTAAGGCTTTGCCTTTTGCTCCGGCACTCAGACAGACTCAGGGTCTAGGCCATTGCCTTCACCACAGGAGAGAGGAGGCGAAAGGATCCCTGCACACGGCCCGTGCACTGCGATGGGGAACTGTGATGGAGTGTCTCCACTCCATCCCTGGCACACCCCCTGCCATCCACAACGCTGCAACATCTTGGTGGAAGTTGGCATCTGACTGCCCGTTTCTCCATGGGGTTGTTTCCGCGAGTTCCGGGTATGACACCTGGTGGCAAGCCCAAGTCTGCCCTTGGGACAGGTGGCCAAGGAGATGCTGTCCCCTTGGGACCAGAGGCAGAGGACAGGCCTGCCTTCTGCCCAGACTCCTTCCTCAGAGTAGAGCATGCGCCCCAGCCCTAGTCGTCCCCTCATGTCTCCTTAGCAGCCAGGCTTCCATCTCTCCGCACAGGGAGCGGGTGACACTTGTCTTGCCACCGGCCTGCTGTTCGTGCCACGGCAGGCCACCCTGGTTCCCTAGTCTTTCCCGTCACCAGGCCAACGGTTCCTTCTCTTCCCCGGGGGCGGCGACTGCGCCTTCCCCCCACTTGCTCCTGGGGAGCGCGGTGACAGACGTTTGCGACCATGCTTCTCTCTCAGGCAGAAGGGAAGCTACGGCAAAGAGTGTTTCGTTCCATGCAGGTATCTTCCACCGTGATGCCGAGACTAGCTCAGGCAAGCAGCAGCAGCATCCCCAAGCCCAACTCTGATATCCCAACGAATGCTGTGCTTTCCCAGGGGAGATGCACAAGCAAAGAGGCTTTCGCTGTATGCGGGTTTATCCCACCAAGAGACTAGGCTCCGGTAAGCAGCAGCAGCACGCAGAACATTTCTCAGTGAATGCTGTGCTTTCGCAGAGGCTTTGGCTTGGTGGGAAAAGCACTTCGCCGCTGCTTCCTCAGCAAGGCTTCAGTCGCGTCACGGAAGAAGAGCTGCGGGTGAGATGGTGCCTCTTGGCCCTTGCGTTCCCGGGCTCTATGTTCGCTCCCTGGGTTCACCCTGCCAGTCCGAACTAAGCGGACACAGCCACCACCGTGGGGTAGCGTGCGTAGCCAAGGATGGCACTCCATGCACACAACCATCTCCCAGTGTATGCATCGCTTGGTCTTCTACTCTGGCGCTAAGGCAGACTCGCGGACTAGGCCAGTGCTTTCCACACAGGAAAGGAGAGGTGACAGGATCCCTGCACACAGCCCGTACACCGAATAGGGAGCTTTGGGGGACTCTCCTCCACTACCTCCCCTTAAACCCCGTGCCTCCTCCAAGCTTCCACATCCTGGAGGAAGACGGCGTCTGATGTCCAGTTCTTTCTGGGAGTTGTTTCATGAGTTCAGTGTAGGCGCCTGTTGGGAAGCCCAAGTCTCCACGAGGGACAGGTGGCCAAGGAACTGCTGTCTCCTTGGGCCCAAATGCTCAGGACAGGCATGCTTGCTGCCCAGACTCCTTCCTCACAGTGGAGCCCTTTCCCCTGCCCTAATCTTCCCCCTCGTGTCTCCTTAGCAGCCAAGCTTCCGTCGCTCTGCAGTGACAGACGTGTTCCTTTCCTTCAGGCTCTTTCCACAGGCGCCACCGCGCTTCTCTCTCAGGCAGAGGGGATGCCCAGGCAAAGAGCATTTCGCTCCATGCGTGTTTATTACACCGTGCTGTGGAGACTAGCTCCGGTAAGCAGCAGGCAGCATGCTAAAGACCAGACTCTGATTTCCCAAAGAATGCTGTGCTTTCCCAGAGGGGATGCACCGGCAAAGAGTATTTCGCTCAATGCGGGTATCTTCCACCTTGCTGCAGAGACTAGCTCAGGCAAGTAGCAGCAGCATCCCCAAGCCCAACTCTGGTATCTCAACGAATGATGTGCTTTCCCAGGGGAGATGCCCATTCCAAGAGGCTTTCGCTGTATGCGGGTTTCTCCCACCAAGAGACTGGGCTCAGGCAAGCAGCTGCAGCCCGCAGAACATTTCTCAGCGAATGCTGTGCTTTCTCAGAGGCGTTGGCTTGGTGCGAAGAGCACTTCGCCACTGCTTCCTCAGCAGGGCTTCAGTCGCGTCAGGTAAGAAGAGCTGCGGGTGAGCTGGTGCCTCTTGGCCCTTGCTTTCCCGGTCTCCATGTTCGCATCCTGGTTTCACCCTGCCAGGCCGAACTAAGCAGACACAGCCACAACCGTGCAGTAGCGTGCGTAGCCTAGGATGGCACTCCATGCACACAACCATCTCCCAGTGTATGCATCGCTTGGTCTTTTACTCTGGCGCTAAGGCAGACTCGCGGACTAGGCCAGTGCTTTCCACACAGGAAAGGAGAGGTGACAAGATCCCTGCCCACCACCCGCGCACCGTATAGGGAGCTTTGGGGGACTCTACCCACTCCTTCCCCTTAAACCCCGTTGCCTCCTCCAGGCTTCCACATCCTGGAGGAAGATGGCACCTGATGGCCATTCTTTCTCGGAGTTGTTTCTCGAGTTCAGTGTAGGCGCTTGTTGGCAAGCCCAAGTCTCCAACAGGGACAGGTGGCCAAGGAACTGCTGTCTCCTTGGGCCCAAATGCTCAGGACAGGCATGCTTGCTGCCCAGACTCCTTCCTCACAGTGGAGCCCTTTCCCCTGCCCTAATCTTCCCCCTCGTGTCTCCTTAGCAGCCAAGCTTCCGTCGCTCTGCAGTGACAGACGTGTTCCTTTCCTTCAGGCTCTTTCCACAGGCGCCACCGCGCTTCTCTCTCAGGCAGAGGGGATGCCCAGGCAAAGAGCATTTCGCTCCATGCGTGTTTATTACACCGTGCTGTGGAGACTAGCTCCGGTAAGCAGCAGGCAGCATGCTAAAGACCAGACTCTGATTTCCCAAAGAATGCTGTGCTTTCCCAGAGGGGATGCACCGGAAAGAGTATTTCGCTCAATGCGGGTATCTTCCACCTTGCTGCAGAGACTAGCTCAGGCAAGTAGCAGCAGCATCCCCAAGCCCAACTCTGGTATCTCAACGAATGATGTGCTTTCCCAGGGGAGATGCCCATTCCAAGAGGCTTTCGCTGTATGCGGGTTTCTCCCACCAAGAGACTGGGCTCAGGCAAGCAGCTGCAGCCCGCAGAACATTTCTCAGCGAATGCTGTGCTTTCTCAGAGGCGTTGGCTTGGTGCGAAGAGCACTTCCCCACTGCTTCCTCAGCAGGGCTTCCGTCGCGTCAGGTAAGAAGAGCTGCGGGTGAGCTGGTGCCTCTTGGCCCTTGCTTTCCCGGTCTCCATGTTCGCATCCTGGTTTCACCCTGCCAGGCCGAACTAAGCAGACACAGCCACAACCGTGCAGTAGCGTGCGTAGCCTAGGATGGCACTCCATGCACACAACCATCTCCCAGTGTATGCATCGCTTGGTCTTTTACTCTGGCGCTAAGGCAGACTCGCGGACTAGGCCAGTGCTTTCCACACAGGAAAGGAGAGGTGACAAGATCCCTGCCCACCACCCGCGCACCGTATAGGGAGCTTTGGGGGACTCTACCCACTCCTTCCCCTTAAACCCCGTTGCCTCCTCCAGGCTTCCACATCCTGGAGGAAGATGGCACCTGATGGCCATTCTTTCTCGGAGTTGTTTCTCGAGTTCAGTGTAGGCGCTTGTTGGCAAGCCCAAGTCTCCAACAGGGACAGGTGGCCAAGGAACTGCTGTCTCCTTGGGCCCAAATGCTCAGGGCAGGCATGCTTGCTGCCCAGACTCCTTCCTCACAGTGGAGCCCTTTCCCCTGCCCTAATCTTCCCCCTCCTGTGTCCTTAGCAGCCAGGCTTCCGTCGCTCTGCAGTGACAGACGTGTCCCTTTCCTTCAGGCTCTTTCCACAGGCGCCACCGCGCTTCTCTCTCAGGTAGAGGGGATGCCCAGGCAAAGAGGATTTCGCTCCATGCGGATTTATTACAACGTGCTGTGGAGACTAGCTCCGGCAAGCAGCAGGCAACATGCTGTGCTTTCCGAGACAGGATGCCCCGGCAAAGAGGCTTTCACTCTATGCGGGTTTCTCCCTTCGTGCTGCGAATTCTAGGCTAAAGCAAGCAGCAACAGCAGCCCACAGAACCGACTCTGATTTCCCAGCGACTGCTATGCTTTCGCAGAGGTTTTCAGCTTGGCGCGAACCGCACTTCGCTGCTGCTTCCTCAGCAAGGCTTTGGTCGTTCGCTCTGTCGCGACACGAAGAAGAGCCGCGGGATAGCAGGTGCCTCTTGGGCCTGCTTTCCCTGGCTCCATGTTCGCGCCCGGGGTTCACCTTGTAAGCCGAACTAAGCAGACACAATCACAACCCTGCAGCAGCGTGCGTGGCCTAGCATGGCACTGTATTGCTATTACCATCACCTGCGTAGGTAAGGCTTTGCCTTTTGCTCCGGCACTCAGACAGACTCAGGGTCTAGGCCATTGCCTTCACCACAGGAGAGAGGAGGCGAAAGGATCCCTGCACACGGCCCGTGCACTGCGATGGGGAACTGTGATGGAGTGTCTCCACTCCATCCCTGGCACACCCCCTGCCATCCACAACGCTGCAACATCTTGGTGGAAGTTGGCATCTGACTGCCCGTTTCTCCATGGGGTTGTTTCCGCGAGTTCCGGGTATGACACCTGGTGGCAAGCCCAAGTCTGCCCTTGGGACAGGTGGCCAAGGAGATGCTGTCCCCTTGGGACCAGAGGCAGAGGACAGGCCTGCCTTCTGCCCAGACTCCTTCCTCAGAGTAGAGCATGCGCCCCAGCCCTAGTCGTCCCCTCATGTCTCCTTAGCAGCCAGGCTTCCATCTCTCCGCACAGGGAGCGGGTGACACTTGTCTTGCCACCGGCCTGCTGTTCGTGCCACGGCAGGCCACCCTGGTTCCCTAGTCTTTCCCGTCACCAGGCCAACGGTTCCTTCTCTTCCCCGGGGGCGGCGACTGCGCCTTCCCCCCACTTGCTCCTGGGGAGCGCGGTGACAGACGTTTGCGACCATGCTTCTCTCTCAGGCAGAAGGGAAGCTACGGCAAAGAGTGTTTCGTTCCATGCAGGTATCTTCCACCGTGATGCCGAGACTAGCTCAGGCAAGCAGCAGCAGCATCCCCAAGCCCAACTCTGATATCCCAACGAATGCTGTGCTTTCCCAGGGGAGATGCACAAGCAAAGAGGCTTTCGCTGTATGCGGGTTTATCCCACCAAGAGACTAGGCTCCGGTAAGCAGCAGCAGCACGCAGAACATTTCTCAGTGAATGCTGTGCTTTCGCAGAGGCTTTGGCTTGGTGGGAAAAGCACTTCGCCGCTGCTTCCTCAGCAAGGCTTCAGTCGCGTCACGGAAGAAGAGCTGCGGGTGAGATGGTGCCTCTTGGCCCTTGCGTTCCCGGGCTCTATGTTCGCTCCCTGGGTTCACCCTGCCAGTCCGAACTAAGCGGACACAGCCACCACCGTGGGGTAGCGTGCGTAGCCAAGGATGGCACTCCATGCACACAACCATCTCCCAGTGTATGCATCGCTTGGTCTTCTACTCTGGCGCTAAGGCAGACTCGCGGACTAGGCCAGTGCTTTCCACACAGGAAAGGAGAGGTGACAGGATCCCTGCACACAGCCCGTACACCGAATAGGGAGCTTTGGGGGACTCTCCTCCACTACCTCCCCTTAAACCCCGTGCCTCCTCCAAGCTTCCACATCCTGGAGGAAGACGGCGTCTGATGTCCAGTTCTTTCTGGGAGTTGTTTCATGAGTTCAGTGTAGGCGCCTGTTGGGAAGCCCAAGTCTCCACGAGGGACAGGTGGCCAAGGAACTGCTGTCTCCTTGGGCCCAAATGCTCAGGACAGGCATGCTTGCTGCCCAGACTCCTTCCTCACAGTGGAGCCCTTTCCCCTGCCCTAATCTTCCCCCTCGTGTCTCCTTAGCAGCCAAGCTTCCGTCGCTCTGCAGTGACAGACGTGTTCCTTTCCTTCAGGCTCTTTCCACAGGCGCCACCGCGCTTCTCTCTCAGGCAGAGGGGATGCCCAGGCAAAGAGCATTTCGCTCCATGCGTGTTTATTACACCGTGCTGTGGAGACTAGCTCCGGTAAGCAGCAGGCAGCATGCTAAAGACCAGACTCTGATTTCCCAAAGAATGCTGTGCTTTCCCAGAGGGGATGCACCGGCAAAGAGTATTTCGCTCAATGCGGGTATCTTCCACCTTGCTGCAGAGACTAGCTCAGGCAAGTAGCAGCAGCATCCCCAAGCCCAACTCTGGTATCTCAACGAATGATGTGCTTTCCCAGGGGAGATGCCCATTCCAAGAGGCTTTCGCTGTATGCGGGTTTCTCCCACCAAGAGACTGGGCTCAGGCAAGCAGCTGCAGCCCGCAGAACATTTCTCAGCGAATGCTGTGCTTTCTCAGAGGCGTTGGCTTGGTGCGAAGAGCACTTCGCCACTGCTTCCTCAGCAGGGCTTCAGTCGCGTCAGGTAAGAAGAGCTGCGGGTGAGCTGGTGCCTCTTGGCCCTTGCTTTCCCGGTCTCCATGTTCGCATCCTGGTTTCACCCTGCCAGGCCGAACTAAGCAGACACAGCCACAACCGTGCAGTAGCGTGCGTAGCCTAGGATGGCACTCCATGCACACAACCATCTCCCAGTGTATGCATCGCTTGGTCTTTTACTCTGGCGCTAAGGCAGACTCGCGGACTAGGCCAGTGCTTTCCACACAGGAAAGGAGAGGTGACAAGATCCCTGCCCACCACCCGCGCACCGTATAGGGAGCTTTGGGGGACTCTACCCACTCCTTCCCCTTAAACCCCGTTGCCTCCTCCAGGCTTCCACATCCTGGAGGAAGATGGCACCTGATGGCCATTCTTTCTCGGAGTTGTTTCTCGAGTTCAGTGTAGGCGCTTGTTGGCAAGCCCAAGTCTCCAACAGGGACAGGTGGCCAAGGAACTGCTGTCTCCTTGGGCCCAAATGCTCAGGACAGGCATGCTTGCTGCCCAGACTCCTTCCTCACAGTGGAGCCCTTTCCCCTGCCCTAATCTTCCCCCTCGTGTCTCCTTAGCAGCCAAGCTTCCGTCGCTCTGCAGTGACAGACGTGTTCCTTTCCTTCAGGCTCTTTCCACAGGCGCCACCGCGCTTCTCTCTCAGGCAGAGGGGATGCCCAGGCAAAGAGCATTTCGCTCCATGCGTGTTTATTACACCGTGCTGTGGAGACTAGCTCCGGTAAGCAGCAGGCAGCATGCTAAAGACCAGACTCTGATTTCCCAAAGAATGCTGTGCTTTCCCAGAGGGGATGCACCGGAAAGAGTATTTCGCTCAATGCGGGTATCTTCCACCTTGCTGCAGAGACTAGCTCAGGCAAGTAGCAGCAGCATCCCCAAGCCCAACTCTGGTATCTCAACGAATGATGTGCTTTCCCAGGGGAGATGCCCATTCCAAGAGGCTTTCGCTGTATGCGGGTTTCTCCCACCAAGAGACTGGGCTCAGGCAAGCAGCTGCAGCCCGCAGAACATTTCTCAGCGAATGCTGTGCTTTCTCAGAGGCGTTGGCTTGGTGCGAAGAGCACTTCCCCACTGCTTCCTCAGCAGGGCTTCCGTCGCGTCAGGTAAGAAGAGCTGCGGGTGAGCTGGTGCCTCTTGGCCCTTGCTTTCCCGGTCTCCATGTTCGCATCCTGGTTTCACCCTGCCAGGCCGAACTAAGCAGACACAGCCACAACCGTGCAGTAGCGTGCGTAGCCTAGGATGGCACTCCATGCACACAACCATCTCCCAGTGTATGCATCGCTTGGTCTTTTACTCTGGCGCTAAGGCAGACTCGCGGACTAGGCCAGTGCTTTCCACACAGGAAAGGAGAGGTGACAAGATCCCTGCCCACCACCCGCGCACCGTATAGGGAGCTTTGGGGGACTCTACCCACTCCTTCCCCTTAAACCCCGTTGCCTCCTCCAGGCTTCCACATCCTGGAGGAAGATGGCACCTGATGGCCATTCTTTCTCGGAGTTGTTTCTCGAGTTCAGTGTAGGCGCTTGTTGGCAAGCCCAAGTCTCCAACAGGGACAGGTGGCCAAGGAACTGCTGTCTCCTTGGGCCCAAATGCTCAGGGCAGGCATGCTTGCTGCCCAGACTCCTTCCTCACAGTGGAGCCCTTTCCCCTGCCCTAATCTTCCCCCTCCTGTGTCCTTAGCAGCCAGGCTTCCGTCGCTCTGCAGTGACAGACGTGTCCCTTTCCTTCAGGCTCTTTCCACAGGCGCCACCGCGCTTCTCTCTCAGGTAGAGGGGATGCCCAGGCAAAGAGGATTTCGCTCCATGCGGATTTATTACAACGTGCTGTGGAGACTAGCTCCGGCAAGCAGCAGGCAACATGCTGTGCTTTCCGAGACAGGATGCCCCGGCAAAGAGGCTTTCACTCTATGCGGGTTTCTCCCTTCGTGCTGCGAATTCTAGGCTAAAGCAAGCAGCAACAGCAGCCCACAGAACCGACTCTGATTTCCCAGCGACTGCTATGCTTTCGCAGAGGTTTTCAGCTTGGCGCGAACCGCACTTCGCTGCTGCTTCCTCAGCAAGGCTTTGGTCGTTCGCTCTGTCGCGACACGAAGAAGAGCCGCGGGATAGCAGGTGCCTCTTGGGCCTGCTTTCCCTGGCTCCATGTTCGCGCCCGGGGTTCACCTTGTAAGCCGAACTAAGCAGACACAATCACAACCCTGCAGCAGCGTGCGTGGCCTAGCATGGCACTGTATTGCTATTACCATCACCTGCGTAGGTAAGGCTTTGCCTTTTGCTCCGGCACTCAGACAGACTCAGGGTCTAGGCCATTGCCTTCACCACAGGAGAGAGGAGGCGAAAGGATCCCTGCACACGGCCCGTGCACTGCGATGGGGAACTGTGATGGAGTGTCTCCACTCCATCCCTGGCACACCCCCTGCCATCCACAACGCTGCAACATCTTGGTGGAAGTTGGCATCTGACTGCCCGTTTCTCCATGGGGTTGTTTCCGCGAGTTCCGGGTATGACACCTGGTGGCAAGCCCAAGTCTGCCCTTGGGACAGGTGGCCAAGGAGATGCTGTCCCCTTGGGACCAGAGGCAGAGGACAGGCCTGCCTTCTGCCCAGACTCCTTCCTCAGAGTAGAGCATGCGCCCCAGCCCTAGTCGTCCCCTCATGTCTCCTTAGCAGCCAGGCTTCCATCTCTCCGCACAGGGAGCGGGTGACACTTGTCTTGCCACCGGCCTGCTGTTCGTGCCACGGCAGGCCACCCTGGTTCCCTAGTCTTTCCCGTCACCAGGCCAACGGTTCCTTCTCTTCCCCGGGGGCGGCGACTGCGCCTTCCCCCCACTTGCTCCTGGGGAGCGCGGTGACAGACGTTTGCGACCATGCTTCTCTCTCAGGCAGAAGGGAAGCTACGGCAAAGAGTGTTTCGTTCCATGCAGGTATCTTCCACCGTGATGCCGAGACTAGCTCAGGCAAGCAGCAGCAGCATCCCCAAGCCCAACTCTGATATCCCAACGAATGCTGTGCTTTCCCAGGGGAGATGCACAAGCAAAGAGGCTTTCGCTGTATGCGGGTTTATCCCACCAAGAGACTAGGCTCCGGTAAGCAGCAGCAGCACGCAGAACATTTCTCAGTGAATGCTGTGCTTTCGCAGAGGCTTTGGCTTGGTGGGAAAAGCACTTCGCCGCTGCTTCCTCAGCAAGGCTTCAGTCGCGTCACGGAAGAAGAGCTGCGGGTGAGATGGTGCCTCTTGGCCCTTGCGTTCCCGGGCTCTATGTTCGCTCCCTGGGTTCACCCTGCCAGTCCGAACTAAGCGGACACAGCCACCACCGTGGGGTAGCGTGCGTAGCCAAGGATGGCACTCCATGCACACAACCATCTCCCAGTGTATGCATCGCTTGGTCTTCTACTCTGGCGCTAAGGCAGACTCGCGGACTAGGCCAGTGCTTTCCACACAGGAAAGGAGAGGTGACAGGATCCCTGCACACAGCCCGTACACCGAATAGGGAGCTTTGGGGGACTCTCCTCCACTACCTCCCCTTAAACCCCGTGCCTCCTCCAAGCTTCCACATCCTGGAGGAAGACGGCGTCTGATGTCCAGTTCTTTCTGGGAGTTGTTTCATGAGTTCAGTGTAGGCGCCTGTTGGGAAGCCCAAGTCTCCACGAGGGACAGGTGGCCAAGGAACTGCTGTCTCCTTGGGCCCAAATGCTCAGGACAGGCATGCTTGCTGCCCAGACTCCTTCCTCACAGTGGAGCCCTTTCCCCTGCCCTAATCTTCCCCCTCGTGTCTCCTTAGCAGCCAAGCTTCCGTCGCTCTGCAGTGACAGACGTGTTCCTTTCCTTCAGGCTCTTTCCACAGGCGCCACCGCGCTTCTCTCTCAGGCAGAGGGGATGCCCAGGCAAAGAGCATTTCGCTCCATGCGTGTTTATTACACCGTGCTGTGGAGACTAGCTCCGGTAAGCAGCAGGCAGCATGCTAAAGACCAGACTCTGATTTCCCAAAGAATGCTGTGCTTTCCCAGAGGGGATGCACCGGCAAAGAGTATTTCGCTCAATGCGGGTATCTTCCACCTTGCTGCAGAGACTAGCTCAGGCAAGTAGCAGCAGCATCCCCAAGCCCAACTCTGGTATCTCAACGAATGATGTGCTTTCCCAGGGGAGATGCCCATTCCAAGAGGCTTTCGCTGTATGCGGGTTTCTCCCACCAAGAGACTGGGCTCAGGCAAGCAGCTGCAGCCCGCAGAACATTTCTCAGCGAATGCTGTGCTTTCTCAGAGGCGTTGGCTTGGTGCGAAGAGCACTTCGCCACTGCTTCCTCAGCAGGGCTTCAGTCGCGTCAGGTAAGAAGAGCTGCGGGTGAGCTGGTGCCTCTTGGCCCTTGCTTTCCCGGTCTCCATGTTCGCATCCTGGTTTCACCCTGCCAGGCCGAACTAAGCAGACACAGCCACAACCGTGCAGTAGCGTGCGTAGCCTAGGATGGCACTCCATGCACACAACCATCTCCCAGTGTATGCATCGCTTGGTCTTTTACTCTGGCGCTAAGGCAGACTCGCGGACTAGGCCAGTGCTTTCCACACAGGAAAGGAGAGGTGACAAGATCCCTGCCCACCACCCGCGCACCGTATAGGGAGCTTTGGGGGACTCTACCCACTCCTTCCCCTTAAACCCCGTTGCCTCCTCCAGGCTTCCACATCCTGGAGGAAGATGGCACCTGATGGCCATTCTTTCTCGGAGTTGTTTCTCGAGTTCAGTGTAGGCGCTTGTTGGCAAGCCCAAGTCTCCAACAGGGACAGGTGGCCAAGGAACTGCTGTCTCCTTGGGCCCAAATGCTCAGGACAGGCATGCTTGCTGCCCAGACTCCTTCCTCACAGTGGAGCCCTTTCCCCTGCCCTAATCTTCCCCCTCGTGTCTCCTTAGCAGCCAAGCTTCCGTCGCTCTGCAGTGACAGACGTGTTCCTTTCCTTCAGGCTCTTTCCACAGGCGCCACCGCGCTTCTCTCTCAGGCAGAGGGGATGCCCAGGCAAAGAGCATTTCGCTCCATGCGTGTTTATTACACCGTGCTGTGGAGACTAGCTCCGGTAAGCAGCAGGCAGCATGCTAAAGACCAGACTCTGATTTCCCAAAGAATGCTGTGCTTTCCCAGAGGGGATGCACCGGAAAGAGTATTTCGCTCAATGCGGGTATCTTCCACCTTGCTGCAGAGACTAGCTCAGGCAAGTAGCAGCAGCATCCCCAAGCCCAACTCTGGTATCTCAACGAATGATGTGCTTTCCCAGGGGAGATGCCCATTCCAAGAGGCTTTCGCTGTATGCGGGTTTCTCCCACCAAGAGACTGGGCTCAGGCAAGCAGCTGCAGCCCGCAGAACATTTCTCAGCGAATGCTGTGCTTTCTCAGAGGCGTTGGCTTGGTGCGAAGAGCACTTCCCCACTGCTTCCTCAGCAGGGCTTCCGTCGCGTCAGGTAAGAAGAGCTGCGGGTGAGCTGGTGCCTCTTGGCCCTTGCTTTCCCGGTCTCCATGTTCGCATCCTGGTTTCACCCTGCCAGGCCGAACTAAGCAGACACAGCCACAACCGTGCAGTAGCGTGCGTAGCCTAGGATGGCACTCCATGCACACAACCATCTCCCAGTGTATGCATCGCTTGGTCTTTTACTCTGGCGCTAAGGCAGACTCGCGGACTAGGCCAGTGCTTTCCACACAGGAAAGGAGAGGTGACAAGATCCCTGCCCACCACCCGCGCACCGTATAGGGAGCTTTGGGGGACTCTACCCACTCCTTCCCCTTAAACCCCGTTGCCTCCTCCAGGCTTCCACATCCTGGAGGAAGATGGCACCTGATGGCCATTCTTTCTCGGAGTTGTTTCTCGAGTTCAGTGTAGGCGCTTGTTGGCAAGCCCAAGTCTCCAACAGGGACAGGTGGCCAAGGAACTGCTGTCTCCTTGGGCCCAAATGCTCAGGGCAGGCATGCTTGCTGCCCAGACTCCTTCCTCACAGTGGAGCCCTTTCCCCTGCCCTAATCTTCCCCCTCCTGTGTCCTTAGCAGCCAGGCTTCCGTCGCTCTGCAGTGACAGACGTGTCCCTTTCCTTCAGGCTCTTTCCACAGGCGCCACCGCGCTTCTCTCTCAGGTAGAGGGGATGCCCAGGCAAAGAGGATTTCGCTCCATGCGGATTTATTACAACGTGCTGTGGAGACTAGCTCCGGCAAGCAGCAGGCAACATGCTGTGCTTTCCGAGACAGGATGCCCCGGCAAAGAGGCTTTCACTCTATGCGGGTTTCTCCCTTCGTGCTGCGAATTCTAGGCTAAAGCAAGCAGCAACAGCAGCCCACAGAACCGACTCTGATTTCCCAGCGACTGCTATGCTTTCGCAGAGGTTTTCAGCTTGGCGCGAACCGCACTTCGCTGCTGCTTCCTCAGCAAGGCTTTGGTCGTTCGCTCTGTCGCGACACGAAGAAGAGCCGCGGGATAGCAGGTGCCTCTTGGGCCTGCTTTCCCTGGCTCCATGTTCGCGCCCGGGGTTCACCTTGTAAGCCGAACTAAGCAGACACAATCACAACCCTGCAGCAGCGTGCGTGGCCTAGCATGGCACTGTATTGCTATTACCATCACCTGCGTAGGTAAGGCTTTGCCTTTTGCTCCGGCACTCAGACAGACTCAGGGTCTAGGCCATTGCCTTCACCACAGGAGAGAGGAGGCGAAAGGATCCCTGCACACGGCCCGTGCACTGCGATGGGGAACTGTGATGGAGTGTCTCCACTCCATCCCTGGCACACCCCCTGCCATCCACAACGCTGCAACATCTTGGTGGAAGTTGGCATCTGACTGCCCGTTTCTCCATGGGGTTGTTTCCGCGAGTTCCGGGTATGACACCTGGTGGCAAGCCCAAGTCTGCCCTTGGGACAGGTGGCCAAGGAGATGCTGTCCCCTTGGGACCAGAGGCAGAGGACAGGCCTGCCTTCTGCCCAGACTCCTTCCTCAGAGTAGAGCATGCGCCCCAGCCCTAGTCGTCCCCTCATGTCTCCTTAGCAGCCAGGCTTCCATCTCTCCGCACAGGGAGCGGGTGACACTTGTCTTGCCACCGGCCTGCTGTTCGTGCCACGGCAGGCCACCCTGGTTCCCTAGTCTTTCCCGTCACCAGGCCAACGGTTCCTTCTCTTCCCCGGGGGCGGCGACTGCGCCTTCCCCCCACTTGCTCCTGGGGAGCGCGGTGACAGACGTTTGCGACCATGCTTCTCTCTCAGGCAGAAGGGAAGCTACGGCAAAGAGTGTTTCGTTCCATGCAGGTATCTTCCACCGTGATGCCGAGACTAGCTCAGGCAAGCAGCAGCAGCATCCCCAAGCCCAACTCTGATATCCCAACGAATGCTGTGCTTTCCCAGGGGAGATGCCCAAGCAAAGAGGCTTTCGCTGTATGCGGGTTTATCCCACCAAGAGACTAGGCTCCGGTAAGCAGCAGCAGCACGCAGAACATTTCTCAGTGAATGCTGTGCTTTCGCAGAGGCTTTGGCTTGGTGGGAAAAGCACTTCGCCGCTGCTTCCTCAGCAAGGCTTCAGTCGCGTCAGGTAAGAAGAGCTGCGGGAGAGCTGGTGCCTCTTGGGCCTTGCTTTCTTGGGCTCTATGTTCGCGTCCTGGGTTCACCCTTCCAGGCCGAACTAAGCAGATACAGCCACTTCCATGCAGTAACATGCGTAGTCTAGGATGGTACTCTATGCACACCACCATCTCTCGAAGGAGGCATGCTTGGTCTTTTACTCTGGCACTCATGCATACCTGAGGACTAGGCCAGTGCTTTCCCCACAGGAAACGAGAGGTGATAGGATCCCTGCACACCGCCCGTGCACTGTAGGCTGCGTTGGGGGATTGTCCCCACTCTTTCCTCGGCAAACCCCCTGCCACCGAAAACTGTCACATCTTGGAGGAAGATGGCTTTTGTCTGCGAGTTTCTCTAAGGAGCTGTTTCAGCGAGTTCTAGGTATGGCGCCTGGTAGCAAGCTTAAGTATGACCTACGGACAGGTCGTCAAGGAAATGCTGTCCCCTTGGGACCAGAGGCACCTGACAGGCCTGCCTTCTCTACAGACTCCTTGCCCTTGGCGTCCCATCATGTCTCCTTACCAGCCAGGCTTCGTATCTCTGCACAGGGAGCGGGTGACACTTGTCTTGCCACAGGACTGCTGGTCCTGCCACGGCAGGCTATCCTGCTCCCGAGCGTTTCCCGACCACAAGGCCAAAGGCTCATTCTCTTCTCTGGGGGCAGCGTGCTGCGCCTTCCTCAGTCTTGCTCCTGGGGAGCGCAGCAAAGGACATGTGCAACCACGCTTCTCTCTCAGATCTCAAATACACAACATAACCCTACATCTAAATGACTTGCAGAAAGAACAACAAGGAGAGAGGAATAATAAAGATCAGAGCAGAAATCAATGAAATAGGAACAAATAAACAATGAAACAAAAACCACAAAAAACCAACAACAACAAAAGAAACAATAGAACAAATCAACGAAAATAGGAGCTGGTTATTTGAAAGCATTAATAAGATTGATAAACCCCTTTCCAGACTTATCAAAAAGAAAAGAGAAAGAACCCAAGTAAATAAAATCATGAATGAAAGAGGAGAGATCACAACCAACACCAAAGAAATACAAACAAGTATAAGAACATACTATGAGAAACTCTACACCCACAAATTCAACAATCTGGAAGAATTGGATACATTCCTAGAGACATATAAACTACCACAACTGAACCTGGAAGAAATAGAAAACCTGAACAGACCCATAACCAGTACGGAGATTGAAACAATCATCAAAAATCTCCAAACAAACAAAAGCCCCGGGCCAGATGGCTTCCCAGGGGAATTCTACCAAACATTTAAAGAAGAATTAATTCCTATTCTCATGAAACTGTTCCAAAAAAAAATTGAAATGGAAGGAAAACTTCCAAACTCTTTTTTACTGAGGCCAGCATCACCTTGATCCCAAAACCAGACAAGGATCCCATCAAAAAAGAGAACTACAGACCAATATCCTTGATGAACAAAGATGCGAAAATTCTCACCAAAATACTAGCCAATAGTATTCAACAGTACATTAAAAGGATTATTCACCACGACCAAGTCGGATTTATTCCAGGTCTACAAGGTTGGTTCAACATCTGCAAATCAATCAATGTGATACAACACATCAATAAAAAAAAGAACAAGAATCATATGATACTCTCCATAGATGCTGAAAAAGCATTTGACAAAGTGCAGTATCCCTTCCTGATTAAAACTCTTCAAAGTGTAGGGATAGAGGGCACATATTATCAATATTATCAAAGCCATCTATGAAAAACCCACTGCAAATATCATTCTCAATGGAGAAAAACTGAATACTTTTCCGCTTAGGTCAGGAACACGGCAGGGATGTCTGTTATCACCACTGCTATTCAACATCGTAATAGAAGTCCTAGCCTCAGCAATCAGACAACAAAAAGAAATTAAAGGCATCCAAATTTTGCCAAATTGGCAAAAGAGAAGTCAAACTATCCCTGTTTTCAGATGATATGATACTGTATGTAGAAAACGTAAAGGACTCCACTCCAAATCTGCTATAACTTATATAGGAATTCTGTAAAGTGTCAGGATATAAAATCAATGCACAGAAGTTGGTTACATTTTTTTAAACCAACAAGACTTGAAGAAATAGAAATTAAGAGTGAATCCCATTTACAATTGCACCCCAAACCCTAAGATACCTAGGAAAAACCCTAACCAAAGAGACAAAGAATCTATACTCAGAAAACTCTAAAGTACTCATGAAAGAAATTGAAGAAGACACAAAGAAATGGGAAAATGTTCCATGCTCCTGTATTGGAAGAACAAATATTGTGAAAATATCTATGCTACCTAAAGCAATCTATACATTTAATGCAATCCCTATCAAAATTCCATCCATTCTTTTCAAAGAAATGGGACAAATAATCCTAAAATATACATGGAACCAGAAAATACCTCGAATAGCCAGAGGAATATTGAAAAAGAAAGCCAAAGTTGTTGGCATCACAATTCCAGACCTCAAGCTCTATTACAAAGTTGTCATCATCAAGATAGTAGGGAACTGTCCCCAAAACAGACATAGATCAATGGAACAGAATAGAGAGCCCAGAAATACACCCTCAACTCTATGGTCAACTAATCGTCAACAAAGCAGGAAGGAATGTCCAATGGAAAAAAGACAGCCTCTTCATGAAATGGTGTTGGGAAAATTGAACAGCCACATGCAGAAAAATGAAATTGGACCATTTCCTTACACCATACATGAAAATAGACTGGAAATGGATGAAGAAGCATAATGTGAGAAAGGAATCCATCAAAATCCTTGAGGAGAGAACAGGGAGCAACCTCTTTGACCTCAGCAGCAGCAACTTCTTCCTAGGAACATCGCCAAAGGCAAGGGAAGCAAGGGCAAGAATGAACTATTGGGATTTCATCAGATCAAAAAGCTTTTGCACAGCAAAGGAAACAGTTAACAAAGCCAAAAGATGACTGTCAGAAGTTATCTGGGAGAAGATATTTGCAAATGACATACCAGATAAAGGGCCGGCATCCAAAATCTATAAAGAGCTTATCAAACTCAACACCCTAAGAACAAATAATCCAATGAAGAAATGGGCAGAGGACATGAAGAGACATTTCTGCAAAGAATACATCCAAATGGCCAAAAGACACATGAAAAAATTCTCCACATCACTCGACATCAGGGAAATACAAATCAATGAATGAGATACCACCTCACACTTTTCAGAATGGCTAAAATGAACAAGTCAGTCAATGACAGATGCTGGCGAGGATGTGGAGAAAGGGCAACCTCCTACACTGTACGTGGGAATGCAAGCTGGTGCAACCACTATGGAAAACAGCATGGAGGTGCCTCAAAAAGCTGAAAATAGAACTACCCTATGACCCAGTGCTTGTAGTACTGGGTATATACCCTACAGATACAAACGTGGCATTCTGAAGGGGCACATGCACCCAAATGTTTATAGCAGCAATGTCCACAATAGTTAAACTATGGAAAGAACCTAAATGTCCTTCAGCAGATGAATCAATAAATAAGATGTGGTATATATGTACAATGGAATACTCTGCAGCCATCAAAAGAAATGAAATCCTGCTATTTGTGATGACGTGGATGGAACTAGAGGGTATTATGCTTGGCGAAATAAATCAATCTGAGAAAGACAACTATCATATGATCTCCCTGATATGATGAAGTGGAGATGCAACATAGGCGGTTTCGGGCGTACGAAAAGAAAAATAAACGAAGATGGGATTGGGAGGGAGACAAACCATAAAAGAACGAATCTCACAAAACAGACTGAGGGTTGCTGGGGGGAGGTGTGTTGGGAGAGGATGGTGGGGTATGGACATTGGGGAGGGCAGGTGCTATGGTGAGTGATGGTGAGTGCTGTGAAATGTGTAAACGTGGTGATTCACAGACCTGTACCCCTAGGGATAAAAACACATTATATGTTTATAAAAAATTTTTAAAAATAATTTTAAAAATCCATTAAAGAAAAAACACATATTGCAAGCCCAGAGCTAATCTCATATTCAATCAAAAAAAGTTTAAAAGTTTTCTGCTTAAAGATCAGAAAAAAGACAAGTGTGTCCACTTTCACTACTCTCATTTGACATAGTACTGGATGTCCTAGCCAGAGAAACAAGGAACACAAAGAAATAAGAGACTACAAAAAAAAAAAAAAAGGAAGAAGTAAAATTTTCTTTTTTTGGATAACATGAACTTACATGTTAAAAAATCCTAAAAACTTCACAAAAAAATTTGAATAAACAATTTAGTAAAGCATCCAAATACAAGAACAATATATAAAAGACAAGAATTTTGTTTTGTTTCATTTTTTAAATATATGGAATGCTTCCCAGTTTTTCATGTCATCCTTGTTCAGTGATCATGCTAATCTTCTCTGCATCATTCCAATTTTAGTATATGTGCTGCCAAAGTAAGCACAAGACAGGAGCATTTTAACACTGTAATGATGAACTATCTGAAAAAAATAAAGAAAACAATCTAATTCACAATAGCATCAAAAATAATAAAATACTTAGGATTAGATTTATCTAAGAAGATGAAAGATCTGTACTCCATAAACGATGACATTGATAAAGAAATTGAAGGAGACACAAATGGAAAGATAGCTCATATTTATGAATGGTAAGAATTAACATTGTTAAAATGTCCATACTACCGAAAACCATCTGTAAATCCAATTCCTATCAAAAATCCAATGTTAGGGGCGCCTGGGTGGCTCAGTGGGTTAAGCCGCTGCCTTCGGCTCAGGTCATGATCCCTGGGTGCTGGGATCATGCCCTGCATCAGGCTCTCTGCTCAGCAGGAAGCCTGCTTCCTCTTCTTTCTCTGCCTGCCTCTCTGCCTGCTTGTCATCTCTCTCTGTCAAATAAATAAATTAAAAATCTTTAAAAAAATCCAATATTATTTTTTTACAGAAGTAAGTAAAGAATCCTAAAATTTATATGAGACCATAAAAGACAACAAATAATCAAAGCAGTTCTGAGAAAGAATGAAGAAGAGAAATTACACTTCTTGATTTGAAACTATACTACAAAGCCCTCATGCTCAAAACAATAAAGTATACTGGCATAAAAACAGACCAATAAACAAGTAGAACAAAATTGAGAGTCCAGAAATAAATCCTTTCATACAGTCACCTAATATTTGACAGGGGCCAACATATGTAATGGGTAAAGATAGTCTGCTCAATAAATGATATTTAAAACTGAATAGTCACATAAACAGTATGAAACGGGAACCTTATATCACTCATAAGTCTTAACTTGAAATAGATTAAAGACTTAAAGGTGATGCATGAAACTCAATTTCTAAAGGAAAACATAGGAAAAATTCTCCTTGACATTGGTCTTGCCAATAGTTTTTTGGATACCAGACCAAAAACACAAGCAAAAAAAGCAAAAATAAATAAATGGTATTACATCAAACTAAAGTTTCTGCATTGCCAAAAATAAAAAGAGAAAGAATGAAAACACAATCCACAGAATGTAAGAAAATACTTACAAATCTTATATCTGAAAAGAGGTTAATAACCAACAGATACAAATAGAAAAAAATATATAATTAAAAAAATAGCAAAAGGATCTCAATAGACTTTTTTTTTCAACAAAGTTATATAAATGACCAACAGGAGCATTAAAAAGTGCTCAACGTAAAAAACTCAGGGCAAAGTCATTTTGTTGTTGTTGTTGTTGTTTACCTCTGAAAAACACAACAAGATATTACTACCTGTTAGAATATATACTACCAAAAAATTGAAACTAATAAATTTTGGTAAATATTGATGAAAATGGGGAACTTATGCACTGTGATAGGGATATAAATTTGTATGGAAAACAGTATGGAGATTATTCATATTATTAAAAGTAAAATTACCATATGATTCAGTAATCCCACTTCTAGGTATATATATAAAGGAAACGAAGTCATTGTTCAAAGACATATCTGCACTCTTATGTTTATTATAAAATTATTAACTCTAAGCAAGAGATGGAAATAACTTCAGTATCCATTAATGGATGAATGATTAAAATAAGTATGGTAAATATATCCTATGGAATACTACTTAACCATGAAAAATTAAGAAATACTGCCATTTACAACAGCATGGATGGATCTTGAAGGTATTATACTAAGTGAAATATTTCAAAGATTTTATATATTTTTTTAATTTATGTGTTATGATATGCACTGGGAAACATAATTTTTTATATGCACTGGGAAACAAAAAAAAATATTAATTTGACTTAGTTTATTGAGATAATCACTTTATTGAGGCAGTCTGGAACAAAACCCACAAGACCTCTGAAGTTTATCTCTACTATATTATACACATAAAAGTTGCTAAGAGAGTAGATCTTAAAATTCCTTACAATACATGCATAAAAAACAGTGGCAACTATACAAGATGTAGATGTATTAACATTTTTATGTAGATTATATTGCAATAAAAGTGTATACCAATTTATCAAATTGTACAAAATTTACACAATGCTAAAAGTTTGCAATGTTATAAGAAATCATTTCTAAAATTTACAAATTATAATATGTCAATTTTTTTCAATAAAGCTGGAAAAAACTTTTTGTAGAATTAATCTATTTTTCAAAAAAGGAAGTAAGGAAGTAGAAACTGCAACTAACTCTGAAATAATAGAATATAAAATCCATTTTCGTTATATACACTGTGACAAAAACTATTACCTGGTTTACAATGAAGGAGTACTTATGAAGCATGAAGGATGGTCTATAAATAAGGCGGAAAGAGCTCAGTTTTAAGGTTTAAATTTAGAATCTTCTTTTGAAATAGTAAACTGACCACCCAGTTTTCCAAACATAAATGTCTTAACTGCATGAATTTATTTCATACAACTCTATCATATAGTTTCATAAGAAAGCAGCATGCAAATTTTGAATAAGACAGACTTGCTTAAGTTTCTTTATGTTCAACAGTAAAGGATACCTCCGTAAAAATAAATAGAAGAAAAATCAGCATATTTATTATGATAATTATTATTCATAATGAGATTCATATTGAATTAGGGAATATATATCCTCAGAGGGGGTAAAGTAAAATGAAATTTATTTTGGTAAATGTGTCTATGAATAGTCAATACAATGCCTCAATATAAATGAATATTACCATTTTGAACAATTTAATTACTATTAATAGAATTATTATAAGCATAAAAATCGCTATCATTTTAGCATGGAATATGAGACTCTCATGCTCCATGCTTCATCACATCCACACAACAACTCTGCATAATAAGTATTATCATCACCATTTCATGGGTGAAAAAACTGAGGCTAACACATTTAGATAACTGGTTTATGATTACATGGCTAGGAAAGATGCATCACACTAATTTAGGCTTTATGATTTCAGAATTGTACTCTTTCCACTGCACATTCTATTACTCTGTAAATACTTGGCCTGTTTTCATCTAGTTCTTTAATTTTATTCATGTGGTGATGGCTTAAAGCTTCATTTAAAGGAAGCTTAAAAAAATTCATTTAACCAAAAGCTCCCAAGAATTAAAAATGTCATGGATCTAATGTAGACATGGATAGCATTAGTTAATGGGTAACTATATATTTTCCACTCTAGTGAGATAACAGTCAGAGTATTTTTCTAAGTTTTAGTCTCTGAGTGTTCATTGGACTTTGTTAAAATAGAAATATTTAGACAAAGGTGATCAAAAGTCTGGATCAAGTCACCTTAAGATAAATATTAGGAAACTGAGGAAACAAATGGAGATTTGAACACTGAGCTATGATGTAATGAATGGTTTCAAGTGTTTAGTAGAGTATAGAAAAGCCCTTTAAATCCTGGTCTTAGCCTAGCATTGCAGCTTCTGGGATATCTGTCTATCTATCATCTATCATCTATCTATCAAGATATAAATTTGAAAACGTTTTTAACGTAAAAATTTTGAGAAATAGAACATAATCAGCACCATAGAAGATCTGTTTATGATAACAACCTAGCCCCTCCTCCCAGTTTGTTAATATTCTCTCTTATTTAATGTAACATTGTGCAAACAGACCACTACTGATCTGCCGTTATGAATGAAATAGCTATAATCATCTGTTTGCATATCCTGGTGAAAATGTTCATTTACTTCCATGTTGTATTTCTAGGAATGGACCAAATTTTTATTTTTATTTTTAAGTTTTCTAAATATTGTCCAACTTACTTCAAATGTTTTTATTATGGGCACTTTCATTCTTTCACATTCTTGCAAGACAATTTTACTGTTGCCCAATATGGTAAGTGTGTAATAGTATGTCATTTTAGGTTTTAATTTATTTTTAATTTAATTTAATTTAATTCCAGATTCATAATAAAGATAAACAGTTTTTATATATGAGTGGCCATTTGGATTACCCTTTCTGTAAAGTACATGCTCAAATCTTTTGATATCTTAACATTGTGTCATACTGACTTCTCTAATAGTAGATTTTCTGAATGAACTTTTAGCTGTGTAGGTCTTCTCTACTTTATTTTGAACTTGTTTTCATTTCAAAATCTTTATATTTATTTTCATAATCTGCTTTTGTTTTGCTTTGTTTATTATCTATCTATCTATCTATCTATTTGCAAGCAAGAGAGAGCAAGCAAGTGAGAGCGCAGGGAGGGATAGAAAAAGAAGGGAAAAGAATCTTAATCTGGCTCCAGGCTCAGCACAGAGCCCAACTCTGGGCTCTATTTCACAACCCTGACATCATGACCTGAGCCAAAATGAAAGAAATAAAATAAAATTAAGGTGTTAAAAAAAAAGGAAAAAGAATTGGAGGTTTAATTAAGTGAGCCACCCAGGCACCCCTGTGGTATCTTAATTTAGCTGTCATATCTTTAAAGTTCTAGAGTATCCATTTGGTTCATTTATAAAACCTTTCTCAATATCATTTTTAGTTTCAGATTTTTGTTCAATTTGCTTCCCCTCTCATTTCTTTGAGCAGAGTAATCAAGCCATTTTACAATCTTTATTGATCATTTTAACATCATACTTAATCCCATTTTGTCTATCAAATCTATCTTGTTAATGGTTTTTCTTTGTGTGCTTTGTTACATTTTGCTATGTTCAAGACATTATATTTGAAACTCTTATTGAGTAGGGATAATTAAGAGCTTTAATAATGGTATGGTCCTCCTTGGCATGATTTTCTCTTATATCTGATATTCTAAAGACAATCATACTCCAAATTCAGTGATTGACTTTCTCAGTTTACACAGAAGGCAAGGTAGGCTACAGTCTTATTTCTGCTTCTCCTTGTGCTTTGGGGATCTCAACTTAAATTTGGGTTGTACCAAAGTCCTCAAATTTGTTTGCTGCTGGATTTTGAATTTTGTTTCTCTAGTATCAAGAGTCTATTAACAACACAGCTCAGTGTGTTTTAGCAGTTTCAAATGCTCTCATAGCTAAAATGGCTTCAGGGCATATATCTCTAGGCTCTCATTATATTTCCTATTTTGGCCCAGTAATCCCTCACTTATTTTTATAATCATTCTGATATTTTTAACTTTCAAAGCTATTTTGTCTGGATTTTTAGTTGTCTTAAGTAGGAGTTTTAAGATAACCATTACTAGAAGCAACAACAAATATACATGAAAATATCTGCAGTAGTTTATCACATCTTTATGGCTTTGAACTTCCATAAGCTGAGGCATCCTTCTCTAATCACTTAGGAAAACTCCAATTTACCCTTTAAAACAACACAAGAATTGCATTATTTAAGAACATGTTCAGGGATGACTCTTCCCCACTGTTCTTACCAACATTCCCACACACTCTTTGCTACACACACCTTGTTTATGAACTTTCATTAGGTATATCAGCGTGACCAGAATTTTGCTCTATTGTATTTTTGTCCTTTAGAGCTTTAATTAAATATGAATTCCATAGAAAGTCTGTCCCTCTT
The DNA here is from genome assembly GCF_030435805.1 of Mustela lutreola. Lineage (NCBI taxonomy): Eukaryota > Metazoa > Chordata > Mammalia > Carnivora > Mustelidae > Mustela > Mustela lutreola. The sequence continues at coordinate 28,332,663 of NC_081303.1, forward strand.
CTTTCAAACCTGGGTTAGTTATTTCTTCTCATTCTTTGTCAGAAGTTACTTTATTAGAGAAACTTATAGCTCTATTGTGACTTTGGAGCCTTTACAGTTTTTTGACTGGAAAAATCATCCATCCCTGAGATTTTTACGCAGATTCCTAGATGATGTTATTCAGAAATCTGTTCCAAACAGACTTTTTCAGGGAGGCCCTTTCGGACCACTCAGTTAAAAAACCTCCTCTCAAACACTGCTCTTTTTAAAATGTGCTTATTTAGTTCAAATATGCATCACTATTAAAGAAAAACCAGTACGATTTTTTTTAAGTTGGCTTACCTATTATCTATCTCTCCCATTAAAATGATTCCTCTGGGCTGGGGTTTTGTTGTGTTCATCTTAGGCCAGGCACTCAATAAATTGTCTCTGAATGATTGAATTGTTTGACTCCCTTGCTAGATTCTCAACTTCATGAGGCCAATGATTGTTCTATTCAGTCCTTCTTTATCCTCAATGTCTGTTGTATTGCAGTCACTTACATGACTAATGGGAAAAATCACAGAAAGAAAGAGTTAAAACTACAGGAAAACCCTGTAGGTTCAATAACACAAAGCTTTCTAAAATTATTTAGCCCAGGAATTGAATACTGGCTGCACTTTTGATTTTTTTTAATGCTATTGAATTTAATTTAAATGGAAATACTTGAATGGTAGAATAATAAAAAAAATTATAAAAGCAACTTGCTCCTTAAAGTAAGAATTATATAGGGCATCTCTTCTAGAAGCAAAATTTTCAAATGTCAAACATCTGAAAGCATAGAAGGAGAAGTAAGTGTGTGAATTGTACTTCAATACTCTTTTCTTCATATTCAGCAAACAGCTTCATTCACACCTTCTAATTTTTTCAACTCTTTTGACAAAGCCTTCAGAGGAGTTACTGCTGATGACAACCATCACAGCCTAACAGGAGAAATTTTAAAAAGAAAAATAATAGCAAGTTTTCCCCAAATTGTTAAGGATATGGTGAAGATCTGTCGGATTCAAAGGAGGAATGTGCAATTCCATGCTATATATAATAATAACTTATTTTAATAGTGGCTTTGCAATTTTTCAGATATATCCATTTACTGAAACCACTACCAAATAAACAAAACCAAACAAATTAACAGGGGTTCGAGACAGAAATTATCTAATCTAAAAATAGCACATGTTCACAGAATACACAACACATATCCCAAGTACTACTATAGGTTTCAAGTAATAGTCAAAACAATAGTAAAAATGATTCAGACCCTACCAGTCAAATCATAAATGGGACCTTAACTGTAAATCCTTATCTTTAGATCAAAGTGGGTAATTGGGTGCTGAAGATACATTATAGAACTAATATGTTATAGAACTCCTCTGAAATGAGTCATTTATTCCATCACTTTTCCTGCACAGCTGCTGACCCATGTTTTGGTTCCTGGAAATAGCTGCTACCCTGTCATACTTCTTAAAAGCACATATATTGATAACTCTACTCATTCCTCCATTCCTCTGTGACTGTCACTGTGTTAAAATGTGGAGTCAGCTGACTCACTTGTGGTGGTAATAAAGTAGATGAGTTTGCAAAGTATTTTGTTATTTCTAAAAATGCAAAAACCAAATTACATTGAAATCATAAGGGGTGTTTCAGGGAGAGCTGTAGGATGTGGTTTCTTGTGTAATCCACAGAGATTAGTTCCAACACATATTTAAGCTCTCCTCTAGGAGAAACCTTAGTGGTAAAGCAAGAAGATAAACAGATGTACACACACCCTGGCACAAAATTATCACTTATGTTTGGCTTCCTAGTCTCCTTGTGTTACTTATTTATCTTAACTTCTCTCTGAAATCAGGGAACACAGAATCTCAATCAGTTGACATTTTTCTACTGAATTACCCAATAGTCTGATCATACCCCTAAGACTTTTTTAAATTATTTCACTCATAATCCCTAATCTGCTTTGCTTCCTCATCTTAGTACACTGTAATTTGATTTCAAAATGAGGACAGTTGTCAGTAATGCCACATTCATTCATCTATTTTACAATTCCATGTACTTATAACTGTGAAGATATGTTAATAACATCCATTCCAATAAGCCACCCTCAATTTATTATCATGAAACAAGACCTCAAGAAAGAGAATTCAAAATCATCCATGTATTTGCAACTTATTGCAATAAAGCCTTTATCAATAGACTTCCCTGTGCACATGGTGGTCAAATTGCTGGTGAAAACCAGCCTGACCTATTACAAGCTTTCTCATGGCTTCTCGGTAACCCAAGTGAGCCTTTATTGATACTGGGAAGGGATAAAGCAGGGAAGGGATAAACAGTGATGTAAGAATTGGCTAGACAAAAGTAATGACTCTCATTACAAAGTGAGTATTTTATTTTATTTTTTCCTAGGCAAAGAACTTTATTAATCTTGTTTCAAACTTTATTACCAGGCTTCTTCAGCTTAATAAGCTGTAAGGAATGAATTGTGTATAAGCAAAAACTGAAAAGAGCTGCTGTGTCCAAGGGGCTTGGGCTTAAAAATATTAGAGATCTAGATTTTATCAGATCCATGAACAAAATTTTAAAAAGCAGTCATAATATAAAATAGCAGCTCCCAGTAACTTCTTTAAGTTTTATCTTCTTCAGAAGTTGACTCAATTCAGTTTGCTTCATTCTTGGAAGCTTCATCAAATTCTCCACAAGATCTGGAACTTCATCATCATCATCCTCTCCGGTAGCAAGTGGTGCTTTTCCATCCACAGATTGTTTGGGCAGAGATTCAGCCAGTCTTCTTAATCTAGTCAGACTGTCTGCACCAAGTTGGTTTAAGATACTGGGTAGCATTTCTGTCAGCTGCTTTGTCTCAGCATGGCCTGTAATGGTGAAAGTGTTCGCTGCCAGCGATGCCAGAACTTTGGGGTTGTTAAAGTGGATCACTGTTCCTTGGTTTGTGAACATATTCACTTCTTCAATACCAGAGATATTGTTTACCCCTAACTTCTTTAAGGAGAACTGAAGTTTTTTATCATCTGCTGTAGCTGTTCTATGAACCACCTTCTTCTTTCGGCAACCAGTTCCTTTCCCACCAATACGCACTTGTGCTTGCAGTTTGGCGAGTTTCTCCTGGCTCATGATCGTTTCTTTCATCTTGTTGGAGCGGAAATGGGACCACGCGGGGGACTAGGGTTGGCGCTCAGGGGGTCTCGGGCGGACCAGCTGAGATTAGGTGCACACACGCGGGGACGCAAGATGGCAGCTACACAAAGTGAGTATTTTAAAGCAAAAGAGCCTGTTGGGAATATTGTTTTATAAAATAGTGGTTTTTTTAAATTAACTTTTTAAAATTCAATTAGTTAACATATAGTGTACCATTAGTGTCAAATGTAGATTTCAGTTATTCATCCATAGCATAGAATAGCTAATGCTCAGTACTTACTGTTATAGCTTCTTGAAAGCAGAATTTTAACCCACTGAGCCACCCAGGCGCTCTTGAAAGCAGAATTTTATTTTATTTTATTTTATTTTATTTTTTTTAAAGATTTTATTTATTTATTTGACAGAGAGAGATCACAAGTAGGCAGAGAGGCAGGCAGAGAGAGGGGGAAGCAGGCTCCCCGCTGAGCAGAGAGCCCGATGTGGGACTCGATCCCAGGACCCTGAGATCATGACCTGAGCTGAAGGCAGCAGCTTAACCCACTGAGCCACCCAGGCACTCGAAAGCAGAATTTTAGATCACATTTTCTGATTACTTCCATGTAGTACAACACTTTTCTGCTAGCAACCTTCAAAACATACTCTTTGTTAGAGGAATTTCTTTAATAATAAATAAATAGGAATTTATTTAAATTTATAAATATATAAAATAAATAGGAATTTATTTAAATTTATTTAAATATTGCACACTGTTTCATTGTTCATAAATAAGGTGATGATATTATAGCCATTAGTTGGTAGCACTGATATATCACTTTCTTTTTACTTCTCAGTGCATTCTCTTTACACAAAATAGATATATATTTTAAAAGAATCTGAATCTGTGGCAAACTTTTAAAAAACCCGATACAGTAAAGTTTATCCTTTTAAGTAATCTCAATTATCTTCCTCAATTGTGATAGTATATCCTTCTATCTAGGCCAGATATTGTATGAGGGATTTGAAGAGACATACTTTTCTAAATTTCACTTTTCTCATCTGCAAAATGCTTATCAGGATCCTACAATAAAATACACTTACAATTTTTTGATGAAAATTTATTTATTTTAAGATTTTATTTCTTTATCAGAGAGAGTGGGCGAGACAGCAAGCACAGGCAGACAGAATGGCAGGCAGAGGCAGAGGGAGAAGCAGGCTCCCGGCCGAGCAAGGAGCCCAATGCGGGACTCGATCCCAAGGCGCTGGGATCATGACCTGAGCCAAGGCAGCGGCTTAACCAACTGAGCCACCCAGGCGTCCCTTTTGATGAAAATTTAATCTGTATAAACAATATATTTGCTGTAATGCGTGGTTCATGGAAAACATCTTATTTAATTATAAGCAACAACAGTATTAGAAATTAAGTAAATGTGTCTATAATATTTAAAATTTTAACACATAATTCCAGTGGTTTGCCTTATTTTCTCAAATCCCTTTACCACTTTCACTGACAGAGTCAAATATACTAGTAGCCAGCTCTTTGTCTTTTGTCAGAAAGATGCCCTTGTGAATTATTTATAATAGAGATATTAGCAATAATAATAATAATAATAACAAATAGCAATGAAAATGTTAAAAACAAGTTTTCTTAACTAATTAGGGTTCTTAGACATCAATTAGAGGAACCACCTCTGGCAAGCAAATTAATCTGCAAGACATTCCCAGAATTAACAAGTCAGTCAGATACAGGGTTGTCCGTAGACTGAAAGGTGAAGCAAAAGGACTAGGTTTGGAAAATAGGTAAGGACAGTGAAAAAAATGATCAAATTTTTGGGCAAAATAAATTCTTAAGTGTCCTTTCAATGGAGTCCTGGGCATTATGTAGCAGAAACTCTGGAGATTATCTCAATCCATTGGAGTCACCCCGTTTATTAGCTTGCTATTGACAAAGTTATTTACAAACTGTAGAGCAAGAGGTTATAATGTAGAAAACTGATGGTAATGCACAAGATTCTTGTTAACAATAATGCAAGTTAGTGATTTTCCATTAGAAAACATAAATTCTATAACCCAAATTATGGGCCCAGAGCACTTCTGCTGCACAACTCTGCTTATATCCCAAATAACCATGTGAACTAGTTTTAATATCTGCTTCTCTTATTAATTTTTGAATAAAAATTCTTGACACAAGTATTTTATAATTGTGTGATAATCATGCATTTAATTTCTTGGAGAACAAAACACACTTTAGCATAACTAGGTTCGTTCACAGAACCAGCCTTGATAACACACTTCCATATGTTAGAAATGATGTAATAAATGTAGAATATTGGGCACTTGTTTGGTATTCTTTGCTATGTTTTGCACTATCTAAAAAGAGATCAGTGAACTTGGACTGGAGTTAGTAGACATGGAAGAAAATAAAATATTACAGAGAGGAATACTCTGTGGTCCACAACCTAACGGGCTGGGATTCCCATCATTTGGATCCCTGTAGCTTTACAAAAGTCAATTAAATTTTTGTATCTCCGATTAAAGTTGATTCCCCAGTACTTTTTCAAACATCTCTTGTAAAGTATTGTTTCCCAGAAATAAAGGGATTTTGCACATGTATCTGCCTTTGTCTCTGGTCATGATCTCAGTCAGGATCCTGGGATCGAGCCCCATATCGGGCTTCCTGCTCATTAGGGAGTATACTTCTCAGTCTCTCTCTGCAGCTACATCCCCCTGCACCACTCATGCTCTCTCTCTCTCTCTCAAATAAATAAATACAATCTTAAATTTTTTAATTAAAAATAAGATAAATAAAATAATATAAAAAGTCTGGTCTTACTGCCCCATTTAGCTCCTTTTTTTTTTTTTTTTGAGTTGTATTTAAAGTAGCATGAGAGAACATGAGGCTCTCAAACTTAAAAAAAAAAGGAAAAAATTGAGTTTTGTTAGGATTTAAGATCTTGTCTGCTAGACAAAAACGTTGGCTTTGTTAACATGTGAAAATTAACAAAAGAGAATAAGATAGAATTCTAATAATTTTTGTAGAAATTAAAAATTTTCTCCAACCCAATTACATACAGACCCATTAAGTAAATTCATTCCAATGTCCCAAACCAACCTTTTCTAATAGTAATGCATCTGTGTAAACAGGGTCAACCCAAAGAATAAATAAATATTATTATTTTTTTCCTGTCTCTTCCATAGTCACATCTGGGTATATTGGTAGCAAGTCAATTATCTATCTTATAAGACATGATATCATAAGGAAGGGTATTCTGTCCATTTGGAACTGAAAATCATTGTAATTTTATCTTGGTGCAGTAACTTGAGATGGTACAGTGTGGGTTATGAATATATTTTATTTTATTTTTTTTACTGGGAAGAAGAGATTATAGAGATATTGGTTATCCAAGAGAGACTGACAGGTGTTGATAGTTGCCAGGTCAATATCCATCTACTTATTCCTTTAGTATCAGAAAGCACTGAGGGATTGACAACAAGGAAACTTAAAACAACATCAAATATTTTATTGTCTCTTTTCTAGTTACATTGTAACCATATGACAAAGTATCAGTCGTACAAAATATCATTCTCTTTTACCTCTATCTTTCTGCCAGAAATGTGGGCTTAATAGTGAGAACTCCAACAGCAATTTTTGCAACTGTGAATAAAAAGCCATGAAAACCTCTAAGATACTTCACTTGACTTTCTTAAGACTCTGAACCAACACCAGAAAACACTCTATGTAGTCTTCTTGTTAAATGAAAAAATATGGTTAAACCACTTTTGACAGTCTACTACCTACAGCAAAATGTAAATCTTAATTGAAATATGTCCTCTCAGCTGTGCTTAAGCAACTGAGTCCTGAGCTTTACAGGTTTTCAGTCTGAAAGAGTACATCTCTGGTGCTCTGAAAGGGAAGAGAAAGGACACCCTGTTCTCCATATAAATTAAAGATGAGAAATCTGTGCATTTAAGTGGGCCATATAAAATTTATCAAGCAATTATCTCCTAACTCCTTCCTATCCAAATTACCTGATATGCTCTCCCTACTCCTTTATTCCACGTTACTGCCTTTTCCGGGATTCTGTATCACATCACAACATGTCTTCTGTTATTTCCTTCTTGCAAGCTAGTTTTGTTTTCTCCATCTAAAAAAATCAACGATCATTGTGTATTTCAATTCCCATTTTCCTCAAATGCATTGATTCTTCTTATCTATTACTCTTTTCTCATACTCAGTGTCTTTGTCTTTATAGGGTTTGTACTTTGCTTTTCCCTATCCTTTACTGCCATTATATAATCAAATCTAATCACTTCTTAGAGAAAGTTAAAAATTCCTGCATAGCTACACGTGAACACAAAGTCACTGATTTTTAGCAAACCTATAAGATAGACATCTATTCAATTTCTTTTTTTAAAGATTTTATTTATTTATTTGACAGAGAGAGATGACAAGCAGGCAGAGAGGCAGGCAGAGAGAGAGGAGGAAGCAGGCTCCATGCTGAGCAGAGAGCCTGAGCAGAGAGCCTGATTTGGGGCTCGGTCCCAGGACCCTGGGATCATGACCTGAGCCGAAGACAATGGCTTAACCCACTGAGCCACCCAGGCGTTCCTCCATTCAATTTCTTAACTGAGTCTCAAATACCTCCTGAGTTCTAACCTAAACCTAAGTTCTACTTCTTACACGTTGTTATATGACCAAATTCTTTCAGTTCAGTATTTTGTAACATTTAAATATTAATCCATTGATGCTTTGTTTGTGTATTTCTATGAAAATAATTTGAATACTGTAGATATATTGTTATATTTATAGATTTATAATCAACATTTCATCAGTTGAAGTTTTTGGAAATTTCAGATATAATGATTAACCTAAAATGATACTGCCTCAAATCCCTCTGATATCAAGGCCCAACACCTGAATATAGCGAAACCTGTGGTGGATAGTTCCATGGGAAATTGCAGTTACTTAACACTGATAGCATCTCATGTTCTCTCTCTCATTTTAGAATGTGTCCAACACAACCCAAAAGTGTAGGAGAGTTAATGTCCTCTGAGGACAGCTCTCAGTGAAGTGGAAATAAGAACCATAGGTAAAATTGTCAGTTTTCAGGTCTTCATAAGGACAACTTAAAGAAGTTTCTCAGGACCTTTCATTAAAAGCAAGCCTTCATTTTCTATCCACAACAATTATATCAACAATGTACCTGTTTTACAAAGTTGCTTCTTCAATGTATCACTTTCCCATTCTTTTCTACCTTGGATAATCTCCCAGATAAACTAACAGTACTCAAATCCTTTGTCCTACTCTTTGCTCTCAGGATAAATGGAGCCAAAAGACTTAGATTAATATCAAGTTCTGAATGGGATCTTAGAGCTATTTCTGTCCAGATTTTCATAAACATAGGGACCTTTGAATTATCAGGCTATAAATAAGTTCTAAATGGAGGGGGCAAAAGCAAAAAGTAGAAATTTTTATGTTTGATTTTTAATCATGATTAATTGACTTTATTGATTATTAAAAATACTAACATTATAAAAGTGTGGATCTTTGTAAAACAATGTCATAATGTAAGAAATAAGTTGCATAGTCCTTTGGAGAATATTAAACCAAGTGTTCAGGTGCCATCTAATTTCTTGTTTAATCCAGAACTTTGGTGTGCATTATCTTGAGGAATAGGATTTTGAAGTCCAGACAGACTAACAGAAAACTGATCCAAATGTGTGTGTTTATATTTCTGCTTTTGTTGTAAAAATCAAAGTGTGATTGCTGGTTTAAAATGGTAAAACTAATAATGTTCATGGATTCTATCATAAATTTTCTAAAGGTATGGGAAGAATTCAATAAACATAGAATTAATTGATTTGCAAATCCTCAAAGAGCTACAGGATCAGGTAGTGGTATGTTCTGATTCAACAGCATCATAATGCAGCATTTTATATGTGTGGCTAATGGATATTTTCATGAATGTTTGCTAGCTAGTCAGCCAATACAGAGAAATATTAGGTAGGGTAATTACTCACAGTTGTGTTTAATACAATGAGAGAAAATTATGAAATGACACTAACAATAATAATCCTATAGCAGGCTAAATAATTCAATGATAATTACAAGTATTAATCTAGCTTTCTTCCCTGATTATGACTCTTCTCTCCTTTATCATAATGGGAGTAGCAGATTGTCTGCAATGAATTGTGAAAACCCAGCAGTGACTTTGGCAGTGAAGGCCTCCCATCAATTTTGATAGGTTAAAATGATTCTGGTTGGTCTAGAGCAAATGTGTCAATTTTTTTTTCTCTGTGTGTCATAAAAGAAAGAAGCAATAGTACATTCTTGCTGTTATTCCATGGAGCCAATAAAATAATACTGCCAACAAGAGGCTGTTGACACAGTAAGTGCAGTTAACTCTCTTGAAATACTAAGCCTGGAAATAAAATTCCAATATTTCACATAACCTCTTCTTTTTAAAGAAAAAAACAAAACAAAACAACTATACTGCTTACATATAGGGCCCTGCTGTTGTGTAACTATTTTTGAACATGTCTACTGTAAGTGTATATATATATTCTATTTTTTCTGTGCAATAAATTCATTTAGAGATAAATTTGGAATGCAAATTATTTTGGGGGAGGCATGGTATTTGTGGCTAGTCTAACAAGAAAAAAGGACTAAAAGAAAGAAGAAAAACATTTTTTATTACAGCATATTTACATCTGTCCAAAGTAATTATTTACTATAATACTGACTAATGTATAATACTGTACACAAAGAAAGAAGTTAAATGAGTTATAATTCAGTCGAAGTATAGCTGGCCATTTTAAAACTTACCACTGAATCTTTCTGGTATGAAATGTGATATCTGACAATCTGGTCCAGTTCATTACATCAGGTCATTTGTATGTTCTTATTACCATTTTGATAGCATAGCACATTTTACAACCCAGACATTTTACAATGGAACTATGATGCATGTATTTTCAAAAGTATAGACATACATGAAGCTATGAGGTCAAAAAAGATGAATGTCTGTAGTACCATATAAACTCAACAAATAAAAGTGTCCAAGGCTCTGAGTGAGATTTATGAATATTCTATAAGATTAGGGCAACATGTGGTTTTGATATAAATAATCTGTTCTTAAATTAGAATTACAATCGTTGAGTACAGTGTTGAAAATGGCAGATAGATTTTAGCTATCTTTGCTCACTAGGGAAAATGGAAAAATGTTTAGTTTGGTCAGATTTTCACTTAACTTCTGAAAAATATTACGTTTGAGAGAACACTTCTGAAATAAGAATCCTTAAAGACATAACCCCTTTGGCACAAGTTTTCAAGAAACTTGTTGGATGTTGTAGACAATTCTATGGCACACGTACTGTTCTAGATGTTTCATGCCAATAATATGTAAGCCATACCAAGGCTACATATACATATAGAGATGTTCCTCAGCTTACAAGGGGGCTATGTACAGAGAAACACATAAATAATTGAAAATGCATTTAATACCCCTAAACTATGAAATATCATAGCTTACCTTAAGCTTATTTAAACATACTCAGAACACTTACATTTGCCTACATTTGGGCAAAATCATCTTAAGCAAAGCCTATTTTATAACAAAGTATCAAATATCACATGCAATTTATTAAATATTACACTAAAAAAAAGAAGAATGGTTATATATAGAATGCTTGTAAGAATATCAGGTGTTCACCCCTGTAATCTTCTAGCTGACTGGGAGCTGTGGCTCACTGCCGCTGCCCAGCATCACATGATGGCACCATACCACATGTCACTGTCCCTTTTTATAAAGACCCAAATTCAAAATTCAAAGTACAGTTTCTACTGAATCACTTTCACTTTCACATCATTGCCAAATATATCATAAGTTGAATCATTGTAAATCAGGAGCCATCTTATTTGAAAGTTAAATCACAGTCACCCATATACACACAAAAAAAGGCCTTCATGTAGGGCCATCTATGGATCTCTAAACAACATAGCATGACATATCAACAGCAAAAAATGGATGTGAAGGGGACAATTGCTTTGCGTCAGTACTCTGAGCAGTAACATACATGGCCTTACTCACCTAGCAGAACTCCAGAGCTAGCTGATGACAAGGAATTTTACAAATGTTTGCTGAACAGATTAAGCACTATTCTGTTTAAATTAGTGTGCATATCTGTTTTCTAAAGATATGTTAATTTATTTTATTGACTTATTACAAAACCAAATAATTTCCTCTTAATTAAGTGGCAGGTAAATAGAATTCTTTTTAATTTAAATCAAATGGCTTTTTAGGGAAAATATACTAAAAATTCTGAAACTTGTATTGCTTATGAATCTTTTATTGGAATCCTTATCAGGTTGTATTTTTCAAGTTTTTCCTAAATAATCTTAAATGAATTGAATATATTTTTTGGATTTTATTCAAGGCTATTAACACACAATTTCACTTTGTTAAATATAGTGCTAAACTTTCAACCAAAACGTTGTGTCTTTTTTTTTCCACTACCACATCCTCCATCTACTGACTGGATTATCACCCCAACTAGCACATATACACCATTGTCTGTCTTTAGGATAAGTAAGGGTCATCTTTTGTCTTTATTCTATTCCTCGTATGCCTCTGAACTTGTTGAATTTTAATATAGTCACACCATAAGCATCACATATTTGATTCCCCTTTAAATAGTAAACAGTGCACAACCAGAGCATACCTTCAAAGCTATCAATAGACTTACTATGATATATTATTTTTGTATTTTTGTAAATTAAAATAATTAAATTATAGAACAAGAATTTCAAGTGGTAGGTGTTGTAAGTTTTAACCAAAATGACTTTTGTCAAACTCGTTTTTGTCATCATATATGTCAAGTAGTTTTCTCGGGTTTATTTTTAGAATATCCTTGTATAATGAATATTTACACTGATATCTAGTATAAAAATCTTGCAATTTATTTTAGAAACATTAAGATATTGAAAATCAATCAATTTCTTTAATTCATTGAAGACATTTTTGGCTTATTTCCAGTACTTTCTTACTGGTTAAAAAATGAATTTGAAGTAGTCTCAATTTCATTATTATATGGCACTTTCCCTTTGATGAATACAAAGACGATATTGTATATTAGCTATCTGAGAAGAATTTATTTTTTTTAATTTTATTTCTTTGTAAGAGAGAGAGTGAGAGAGAGCACAAGCAGGGGGAGCAGCAGGGTGAGGGAGAAGCAAACTCCCGGCTAAGCAGGGAATCTGTTGCAGAAATGAGTCCCAGGACCCTAAGATCATGACCTGAGCTAAAGGCTCAGGCGTTTAACTGACTGAATCACCCAGGTGTCCCAATCTGAGAAGAGTTCTGTATGTTATTCCTATTAATATGCAGTTTAAAGTCTAGGTAATTAACTTAATATTTTAGTGGCTATTACATAGATAGCACTATGTTCCAGGCAGAGAGTAAGAAAGAAATATTAAATCAACCATATTCTATGCATTCTAAATGAAAATAATTAATCAATCATAATAAATCCTTCTATTTATGGAATATCAACTTATAAGCTTTCCTCCATATGAACAATGCCAAATACCAGAATAAAGGGTCATCTAATACAAATAAAGGATAGAATTAAAGAATTCTGGTAAGCCATTTAATTTTGAAAAATGGTGTTCTCTTGTTGCTGAGTTGTGGTTTTCAGTTACATAATATCTGATAAGTGTAGATGTAACATGAGTGTTACATGAGATCAGAAATGGTATATAATTAAGATATTTTTAAAAGTACAGATAAATACAAATTTGTAAACATAGCATTATGGAGGAATAAAAATAAATGATAGCTACACACACTAAAGTGAATAAATCTTGGAAAGTTAATAGAGAAATAAAACAAGGACAGTGCAAAAAGTATGGTACATTTTTATGAAGTTCAAACAAATTCTGTGAAACCATAGATGGGCTTAAAGATACTATTATGTATCAAATATTGTAAAAATTAAGCAAGGAAATAGCAAACATAAAATAACCAAAGCATACAAACTTGGGTAGATACAATAGGTGTGATCATGTTCTTCTTCATAAAGAGATGAGTTCATAGATAAATAGAAGTAACTAGACTTTTTAGAAGTTAATACAACTTTGCCTGTTATTTCTTAGTAATATAAAATATATGGTTTTCTAGCAAAAACGTTTATCTTAAAAATATTTAAAAATAAATTTCAGGCTACCCATAAGGTTATATTTACTTTTCCACTGAAGGAAAAGCTGGTTGTTGTAGTTGTAGTTGTTTGTTTGTTTTAGTCTCCTCCTAGTTTTTACTATTATAATGTGGAATGAGGAATGTTAGATTGAAAAGTGAATTATTTTATAGACAAAAATCATTACTTGATTCACCTCCTGGTACAGCAGATGGAACTCCTGAAAATATGCCCTTTTGCCTTATGGAAGAGTAACAGTTATGCTTACTTCTGAAACATACTTGGTGGTGGCCCTAAATAGTGACACCATAGTAAACATTTTGAATATTTGCAATTAATTTTTATAGTCATAGGGCTCCAAAAGGCACTGCTGGTATCTTAGCAGGTATTTCAATAAAGCTAAAAGTTGCCTGACTGTTTAAAAATATTAACAAGGCACAAAACATGGCAGAAGTATTGTCCTCAGATATTATTTTTTTCCATATGCTCCTGATTCCAGACATGACAAGTTATTTTTTAAAATTTTTTTATAAAAGATTTTATTTATTTATTTGACAGAGATCACAAGTAGGCAGAGTCAGGCAGCGAGAGAGATGAGGAAGCAGGCTCCCTGCTGAGCTAAGAGTCTGATGTGGGACTCGATCCAAGGATCCTGGGATCATGACCTGAGCCGAAGGCAGAGGCTTTAACCCACTGAGCCACCCAGGTGCCCCCATGACAAGTTATTCTTGATAGATATATATACAATGTACTTTCCAGTTATAAGAAAAATAGTTCTGCTATTTTTAACCTTTGTTTTAAATTACATAATTTTTAATTAAAATTTTATTTTTTAATGTTTTACTTTTCTTTTCTTTTCTTTTTTAAAGATCTTATTTATTTATTTGACAGACAGAGATCACAAGTAGGCAGAGAGGCAGGAAGAGAAGGGAAGCAGGCTCCCTGCGGAGCAGAGAGCCTGATGCGGGGCTCAATCCCAGGACCCTGAGATCATGATCCGAGCTGAAGGCAGCAGCCCAACCCACTGAGCCACCCAGGAGCCCCAATGTTTTACTTTTCAATATAATACTTAGAACATAAAACCAATTCCATTTTTTAAGAAGTTTCACCATTTAAAAAATGGTAATTTTCTCATTGTGTCTTCCCCTCACATTGTTTTATTTTGAATAAAAAGTTTCACAATAAACATAATTGATGCTTTCCTTCTGATGGTCCCTCTGTTGGTCATATTGTATATGAGCCATGACAATTAGTTTTACAAAATTTATTGATGTTTGTTGATATGTTTTATCATAACTAATTTTCCCTCCCTTATCTAGATTCCCCAGCTTTCAGACAGGTGGACACTTCAATAAACCATACCCAAGGGATGTATCAAGTACTTCTTAGATATTCTATCAGATCCTTGAGGTCTCATTTTGCCTAGGGATTTGCAATAGGTTCTGCCAGAGGCACCACTGTGACAATTGATGTCCATGGTCTATCTCCTGCTAAGCTCAAGAGGTCACTGGTTTCCAAGTTTATCTATACAATTAATTCATTCCAGCTAGTTCTTTTTTTTAATATTAACAAACTTATTTTAAAGTTTATATGGAGACGAAAAGACTCACAATAGTCAACATAGTGTTGAAGGAGAACAAAGACTGAGGCCTGACTTCAAAGTTTACCATAACGATGGGGCGCCTGGGTGGCTCAGTGGGTTAAGCCTCTGCCTTCGGCTCAGGTCATGATCCCAGGGTCCTGGGATCGCGTCCCGCATTGGGTTCTCTGCTCAGCAGGGAGCCTGCATCTCCTCATCTCTCTTCTGTCTGTCTCTGTGCCTATTTGTGATATCTCTCTCTGTCAAATAAATAAATAAAATCTTAAAAAAAGGTTTACCATAATGATAATTGTAAGCAAGATACTGTAATACCACAGAAAGACTAGATTAAAGCAACAGAAATATATTATCAATTATATTTTATATTTAATATAAAAGCAAAAGCAATACAAGAGAGCAAAATACAATCTTTTAAACAAATGGTTCTGGAGTAATGGTGAAGCTAAATGTAAAAATATAAAATAAAACAAATAAAATAATAAAATAAAATAAATCCAGGCAGATATCATATACTCTTCACAAAAATTAACTCAGATTGGATTATAAACCTAAACATGTAACATATAGAAGGTAATATAGAAGAAAATTTAAATGACCTTGATTTTGGCAATACCTTTAGCTACAAAAGAACAAGCACTGAATTTAAAAATGTCTACTCTGTGAAACACAATGCCAAGAGAATGAAAAGGCAAAGCACAGACTATGAGAAAAAATTTGCAAAATACACATCTGGCAAAGGACTGTTAATCAAAAATACACAAAGACCCCTTAAAACTCAACAATGGGGGAAAACCTGATTAAAAATGAGCCAAAGACCTTAGCAGATACCTCACAAAAGAAAATATTACAGATGGCAAATAAGCATATAAAAAGATGCTTCACCTCATATGTCATCAGGAAAATGCAAATTAAAACAAAAAAGAGACACCAGTACATACCCAGAATCCAGAGCACTGACAGCAGAACACGAAATGTTGGTGAGGATGTGGAGCAACAGGAATGTTCTTCCATATCTATTGAAAATAAAGAATGGCAAACAACTTGGCAGTTTCTTACAAAACTAAACATATTCTTGCCAGATGATTCAGCAGTAGCAGTTCTTGGTATTCATCCAAAGAAGATGAAATCTATACCCACAAAGATGTCTATAGTAGTTTTATTCATAACTGACAAAAGCTTGGAAGCAACCAAGATATCCTTCCATAGGTGAAAGGTCAAATAAAGTGTAGTACATGCAAACAATGGAATATTATTTAATGCTAGAGAAATGAATTACCAAGCCATGAAAAGTTATGGATATAAATATTTAATAAATATTTAATATTAGGCTTCTACCAGTCTATCAATAGTATTAGTATATTTTAACAGTGAATGCTCAGCATTCATGAATTTACCTAATAAAATATTTTGGGTTCAATATTTTAAATACTTCAACCTCTATGATTATATTCCTAATAATTTTGAATTGGGGTAAATAAACCTTAATTTTTTGTAACTTGTTTCTTATTGCAAAAGAGCTCAATGAAATTTTAGAAAATAAAAATTTACAAAAAAATGTTCGTTTACTATTGCCAAATAATTTAAAACTTTATTATATTCAAATACATATATTTTTCTAAATTGATTTATATGCTACTAAAACCAAAACTTTTAGTTATACTAGATTTCATATCATGCAATCAATGCCAGAAATCCATCTGGCAATGATTTGTCTTAAATAGAGTTAAGATGGGTGTTATTACAATGCAAGATGGAAACAAAGATAGTATAACAATTGGTGTTACATAACTTTTCCGTTTTGATCAAGTTACTAATCTACAAAAGGCTTTTATCAGTGACAGACTTGGGAATTTAACAAAACTTTTAAACTAGCATGTGCGACTCATTCCTAGAAAACAACACAATCAATAACACTTTATTTAGATTAAATAATGACTATTTCTCCATTTGAATAAAAAAGGTAGCAACCCCAATAAGTTTATTGAACATGAAAAGTTGAAATGCTATAATACTCCTTAGCAATTAAATGATCCAGTCATGAATTACAAAAAAGGGATATAAATTACCAAAGTGTTTGTATAATTGTAATGTACAACTGCCCATTATCGTTTAATAGTGTAGGCTTATACAAGAACTCTATAAAAGAACTCCACTTCTAAACTGTGGAAAATATGTTCCCTTTCCCCCTATATACAACTATTAAGCCATTCATTTAGCTTTTAAAATATCCACTTAATACAGGCTTTTTACACATTTGAACAGGCAGCAGGGCTCTATTCTTATTGCTTACATCTGAAGGATAGACTTCTAGCGTAAGAGGTAAAGCCCATAAAGGAGCCCAATAATAACAACAAAATACAGTTTAGTGAGCCGTTACAATCTGCAAGCTACCTTTCTGAGAATACTTCAATTAATAAAACATATAAAACACCTGACCACAAAGAGCTTACATTCTTTTGAAATATAATAGTGAAATAAACCAATAATAGAGGGGCACCTCGGTGGCTCAGTCCATTGAGTGACTACCTGTGGCTTGGGTCATGATCTCAGGGTCCTGGGATGTAACTCCCCAGCAGGCTTTCTAGGCAGTGGGGTGTTTTCTTCTGCCTCTGCGCACCCTCCCAATTCTCTCTCTCTCTGTCTCAAATAAGAAAATAAACCAGTAATCGAATAATGATTGATGGTTGATGGTGATAGGTGTTACAAAGAAATACAAGAAAGGTAAAAGCCATTGGAGAATGCTGGGATGAAAGTTAATTTTATTTTGTGTTGGGTGGTTATATCTCATTTATGAGATGTTATTTGCACAAAGACCCAGGAAGTGAAGGAGAGTGTTATACAAATATTAAAGGAAAAGATTGCTCTAGGCAGAGCAAGTAAGTATATAGACTTTGTGTGAACAGCTTGTCTGTTACTTTTGAGGAAAAGCAAGGAGGCCAATGAGGAATTCATAGTGGTGGAGAGAGGAAGAACGTATTGATGTATGACCTTCTAGTACATTGAAACGCCTTCAGTTTTTATTTAATATGAAAGGGGAAGATACCAAAAGACTTTCAACAGCAGAATAAAATCATCTGACTTGATTTTTAGGTTAAATTGCTGTACCAAAATAAATTTGCAGGGAGAAAGGAGTGCAGTATGTGTGGAAGTGGGGTTATCAATCAAGTGAATAATTCAGGAACATATGATGGTGTTTTTCGCATGCTGGGTGGTAATAGAAGTGGTGAGGTATGGTTTTCATTTTGTATATATTTTGATGGTGAATATTCTGGTGAACAGGATGGAGTATGTGCAGGACAGACAATATCAACATTTATTTTACCTGCACAAACAGAAGGGTGGAGTCTTCATTCCCTGATATGGAGAGAACTCTGAGTTCAAATGTTCTTTCTCATTAAATGGCATAGTGATGATGAGGATTTAGTCAGAGAGTGAAAGAGAGCAGTAAGCATAGTGTTAAGCGGTAAGACATTATAATACATTTGAACATCAAAAAACGTTGTGTTGGATCATCTGTTTATGTGAGTAAATAAATAAATAAAGCTTCCTGGGGTTCTGATAGAGGTAAAGAAGACTGCTATATGATCAAAAGGGGCACGTGCACCAAATGTTTATAGCAGTAATATCCACAATAGCCAAACTATGGAAAGAACCTAGATGTCCATCAACAAATGAATTATATATATATATATATATATATATATATATATATATATATATATATGAATGAATACTATGCAGCCATCAAAAGAAATGAAATCTTGCCATTTGCCTTGACATGGATGGAATTGGAGGGTATTATGCTTAGCAAAATAAGTCAACCAGAGAAAGACACTATCATATGATCTCCCTGATATGAGGAAATGGAGGTGTAATGTGAGGGGTTTGGGGGACAGGAAAAGAGTAAATGAAACAAGATGGGATTGGGAGGGAGACAAACCATAAGAGACCCTTAATCTCGCAAAACAAACAGAGAGTTGCTGGAGGGGTTGGGAGGGAAGGGAGAGGGTGGTGGGGTTATGAACATTGGGGAGGGTATGTGCTGTGGTGAGTGCTGTGAAGTGTGTAAACCTGGCGATTCACAGACCTGTACCCCTGGGGCTAATAATACATTATATGTTAATTTAAAAAGAAGAAGAAGAAGAAGAAGACTACTATAAATCAAATGCTATGGTGTTCAGCAAAGAGTGTGTAATCAGGCATATTTTATTAAAGTAACCAAGTAAAATGATGGTCGAAAATTGGAATAACAGAAAACATAAAAATCAGAGATTTTAAAAAGACATATGGGACAGTGTAGAGAATATATTCAATGATATTATAATAGTGTTATATGGAGACAGATGGTGGCTATATTTGTAGTGATCATAGAATAATGTATGGAGATATTGAAAACCTGAAACCAATGTAACACTGAATATCTACTATACTCAAATAAAAAAGTAGTAAAAATAAAACATTTTAATTTAAAAAGATAAAAAGAGGGACAAGAATTTGAAAAGTGAATTTCAAAAAAGTAAAGATGAGGCTAAGACATACTCCGAACCTTGAGGAAAACACCATTTTGAAAATTCTTCCCATTTTGAGAAAACTCAAATGAATCAATACCATAAAAGAACCCATTTTAACTGAGAGATGTAATGAATGCTCAAGAAATAATTTTATGACAGGATAATTCTTCCCTATGAAACAGCATACTGAAACCAGGGGAAACACCTGGAAGCAAAATAAACTTTACTGAAAATAAGAATTAGGAAAAAGATAAATGATGAAAGATAAGAAAATTAGACCTGTGACAGAGACCTAGTGAAGAGAATTTTTAGCTTGTGGTTTAATGTTTTTGAGGATAATCTAGAGTTCATAACTGCCTTGAGGCAGGCTGGTTGTAGGCATTTTAGGCAGACCCCTAAGACAGGCCTACTTTGGGCAGGTGGTGTTGGAGGAGGCCATTGGGATGGACAAAGACAAATCCAACCATTTGACTAAAGTGTCTGTGAAGATGTTGAAGTCAGATGCAACAAAGACCAGTCAAACCTAATCTCAGAAATGGAGATGATGAAGATGATTGGGCAGCACAAGGACACCACCAACCTGCTGGGTCCTGCACACAGGACGGTCCTTCGTACACTCTCATGGAATATGCCTCCAAAGACAAAATACAGGAGTACCTGCAGGCCCAGAGGCCTCCTGACCTGGAGTACTGTTACAAAATCAGCCACAATGCAGCAGAGCAACTCTCCTCCAAGGACCTGGTATCCTGTGCCTACCAGGTAGCCTGAGGCATGGAGTACCTTGCCTCCAAGAAGTGCATACACCAAGACCTGGCCACCAGGGAAGTGCTGGTGACAAAGGACAACATGATGAAGATCTCAGACTTCAGCCTTGCCAGAGATATCACCACATCAGTTACTATAAAAAGACAACCAACAGTGGACTGCCTGTGAAGTGGATGGTCCCTAAGGCCATGTTTGACCAGATCTACATCCACCAGGATGAATTCTGGTCTTTTGGGGTGATCCTGTGCAAAATTTTCACTCTGGAAGCCTCCCATATCCTGGAGTGCCTGTGGAGGTGGTTTTCAAGCTGCTGAAGGAGTCATTTGATGGATAAGCCAATAAGTGCACCAGAGAGTTATACACAATAATGAGGGGTAGCTGGCATGTGGTACCTTCAAGCTGCTGGTAGAACACCTGGATCATACTGTGGCCTTGACCTCCAAACCAGGAGTACCCGGACCTGTCCTTGGCCCTGGAACAATACTGTCTATGCTTTCCCAACACCCAAAGCTCCACCTGATCCTCAGAGAAGAATTCCACCTTCTCTCATGTGCCGTTGCCCAGGGAGGCCTATCTGCCCTGACACCCAGCCCAGCTTGCCAATGGTGGACTCAAATGACTAGTATCCCTATTACTCCTGTCCAGATTCCGTCATAAGCTGTAACCCTTACCCCCCACCCTCCCTGCAAGACTCACTGCCTTCTCCTTTGTCCCTTTCCTACTGGCAGGAGCCAGCAGCCTACCTGAGGCCTTCACCCCTTGAAGTTCACCTCTCTTCCCCTTCCTCTTCCTCCTCCTTACAACCTGCTCATGAAAGGAAGGAACAGAGAGGCAGATACTTGCTCGTGGCTACTTCCTTCCCTCCCATATGTTGGACCAAGACCCCTCCCTGTCATCTGGTACTGCCTGGACGTCGAGGGAGTTGGAGATGAGGCATGCCAGTGAAAGCTGTCGGAGCTTTCCTGTTTTGGTTTTGTCCGCTTAGCATAACATGTAAGACTGAGTTCTGGTGGCAGGGACCTAGTCCTTGGGGCTATTGCACTAGCGAGGGGAGGTCAACTGCTCTGGGCCTTGGCTAAGAGCAACCCCTGCTCCAGAGATATGGTGCCAAGGGCTTATTAATTTTGATACTAATTTGCTTTGCTGACCAAATACCTGGTATCAAAAGATGGGAAGGCAAAGACTGGAAGCAGTGTTGTGACCATGGGGTCCAGCCCCAAACTATGAAGAAAACACAAAGTGTATAAATCTGCATAAGTATATATTTACAAACATTTTTAAATAGGTTGTTATCAAAGATTTAATCAATGGGTAATATGCTCCTCGTGGCTGGGAAGCATCAGTTGCCATATATTAAAAACAAAGAAAAGAGGTGTCTGGGTGGATTCCTCCATAAGTGCCCCTTCTTTTCACTTCATGATCCCAGGGTCCTGGGATGGAGCCCCACATCAGGCTCTCTGCTCAGTGGGAAACCTGCTGCTCCTTTTCCCTCTTCCCTGCTTATAGTTCCTCTTCCTGTCTCTCTGACTGTCAAATAAATAAAATATTAAAAAAAAAAACAAGAAAGAAACAAAATGTTTTTAAAAGGTCATTTTTTTTTAAATTTTCTAGGGGTGCCTGGATGACTCAGTTGTTTAAGCAGATGTTTGCCTTTGGCTGAGGTCATGATTCCAGTGTACAGGGATCCAGCCCTGCATGGGACTACTTGCACACAAAGGAGCTTGCTTCTTCCTCTCCCTTTGCACGTGATTCCCCCTGTTTGTATGCTTCTTCTCTTTCTCTCTCTCTCTCTCTCTTGCTGTCAATAAACAAAATATTTTACTAAATAAATAAATAAATAAATAAATTTCTAAACCTACTTTCAGTTTAGGTCCCTTAACAAAAATTGCTACTGCTTCATTTAAAAAAAAAGATAATTTAGAAAGATGCTTCCAGAGTTAAAAAGCTGTTTTGTTTCTTTGTCAGGATTAAATATAGAAGTGCTTAAAAAGTAAAAGGAAAAATATGCTATATTAACACTAATCACACTATAACTTTGGTGGTTATATCAAGATAATGAAAAGTGACTTTAAAGCAAATTTCATTATCAGACATAAAGATCAAGTCAAAATTACAGAAGAGTAATAGGATGAATTCATCAGGGTGTATAATAATTCTTGACTTTTAATACTTAATAACAGATTTGGGGATATATAGGGAAAAACTAAGAACAAAATTCATAACTTCCACCTTAGAAGAGAAATGGAAAAAAAATTTCAACACCCTTATTTTAAGATTATATAGACAAATGGTCATCAAATTGGTAAGATATGTAAGACTTGAACAAAATTATCAACTAACTATATATGCTTGATATTACAGAACACTCCCAACAACCGCAGACTACCTATAACTTAAGCCATGATTTTCTTTGCAAAGGTGAACATTGATAATGTTCTAGTCATACCTCCGTGTACCAGGAAAGAAGTAGCATATTTCTTGAAAGACACAGCTATCAAAGCTCCATTGAGAAACCGTAAATATGGAGAAAGGATTTTCAAATTATATATCTGATAATGGACATCTACTCTGATTATTAAAAAATGAATAAAAACAAAAAACCTTACTAATAACCAAACAGAGTATCCAAATTTACATGTGAAGAAAATAATGAAACAGACATGTCACCAAAAGGATATGGATGGCTTATAAGCACATGACAAATTTCTCAACATTTAGACATTAAAGAAATATAAATTAAAATCATAATGAGACATGCTTACATATCTATTAGCATGGCTAAAATTATAAAGGCTAATTGTACTTCGTCTGAGCTAGATTGGGAAGCAACAAAAAATCTAAACTGTTGTTGGCATATATCATGATACCACCACTTTGGAAAATAGTTTGAAAATTTTTTAAATGCAAAATATGTTGCAGTTACACAAATAGCCATTATACTTCTAGGCATTTAACCAAGAGAAACAAACCCTATGTTCATACAAGGACTTGTATATGAATTTCATAGCAGCTTTATTTTTAAGAATTGAAAACTGTGGAAATGTTCATCGATGTCCATCAATAGAGCAAAGACAAATTATGATCTCTTCATTAAAGAGATTACTATTCAACATCAAAATGAACTATTTACAATTGGAGACTCTCAAAGTAATGATGCTGAGAAAAGAAAAGCCAGGCAATGAATAGTATATACTGTGTGATTCCATGACTATAAAAAAATCTAGAAAATACAAATTTATATATAGTCACAGTCATCAAATATATTGGTGTGATTTTAGTGCCTTCTTCTGTGCTCCCATAGCTTCCTACACTTGGATCTCCAAGCATTTGTTACACCATGTGAAAATATGAACTCTTTTTCTTTATTCTGTCTTACTAGAATAAGAATCCTTGAACTTTTATGGACATTTGAACTCTCAGTTATTAGCAGAAATTCTATCACACAGTAAGATTCCACATATAAAAGCCAGAGTTTTACAATGACTTCTAAGGTTTTACATGATCTAGCCACTCATTTAACCTCTGTGACCTCTTTCCCTGCTACTCTTCAGTAACTCACAGTGGCCTCCTTGCTATTCCTCAGATATGCCAGGCATGATCCAACCTTATGGCCTTCAAGATAGCCAATTCCTTTGTCTGGAGTGACCTTATTGCTGATGCTTCTGGGCAAATTTATCACCTTTCCATACCTTTGTTCAATTGCCAGCTTCATTGTAACTACCCTGATCTTCCTATTAAAAATTTTAACTCCCCATCCCCTGCCTAGCAACCTTGATTTTTCTCATCCTGATCGAATTTTTCTTTTTCCCCATTGTACTCATCAATTTTGAATGCACTATGCAATTTTTATTAAGGTTTATAGCTTTCAATTGTCTCACCTATTAAAATAAAAGTTCTACAAAGCCAAGTATTTCATTGACCAGTGTAGTCTGAAGTAATATCTGCCATATAATAGGTTCAGTAGACAACTGGTAAATTTCAAAATAAATTAATGTTGAGAGTATACTGAATTTCATAAGTCATTTCAATTATTTTCTAAAAAATAAACTATGTAAAACATACTTTAAATTTACTTTCAAAATATTTTATAGCATATAATGGACAATATACATAAGCCTTAAAGAAACAATCATATAAATAACCATTTCATACCTACGTAAAAATTGCATAATACCACACTCCTAGGTCCTCTCTGAACGCTCTAAAATAACCTTTCAAAGGAAATAAATTTTTAAAAATAGCAGATTTTTTGGCAAATAATTGAGTAAAAGTTTCATTCATCTATGTAGACATAATAAATGTTTTTAATAAGCATGAAATTATAACTCTAAAGTGTGCTAAAATGAAACCACCTGCTAAGGGTGAGAGAACAAAAATAAACATCATTTTTCCAAATAAGAGGAATTTATTACCTTTGAATCAAAGCCTGTGGATTTGTTCAAAATAGCAATAAAGGAATATGGAAACACAAACCATAGAAACTCATATTTTAGATTTCTAAAAGACTTCGAAGTGAAGAGTATACATTTTTTAAATGCTATATAATGCTACATAATGACAAGATGACAGGTTGTGACAGATAGCATTTTAAAAGCTCTACTCATAATGGAACGGAAGGTGTCATTTCCCTATAATTTTATATATGTCATTAATTTACTATATCTGGATACAACATATTACCAAACAGATGTTCAACAAAGACTAAATCATTTTAAATGGAACATAATAATTTGAACCTACATCTATTAATAAATTTTTTTGATCTAACATTTATAGTCTCGCTAAACATTTTATCAGTTGTCGACAAAATTAAAAAAAAATAGGATAAAAAGTCGTGTTTGGAAAAGTAGATTTATTTTCAAATTTGCATTTAAATGAAAATATTTGCTGATATTTTTAAAACTTTAAATGTAATTTTATATATATATGACCTATCAAATGATATAAAATTTTTGGAGAAAATATAACATATTTTTTGATCTTGGTTGAAGGTATTAATAAAGAGCAACTGTTTGTATTATTTGTATTGTGATATCTTAGTTAATAAACATGAATAACTGGTATAAAATGTGTTTTTTAAAAATTTTATTTATTTACTTGACAGAGATCACAGGAAGGCAGAGAGGCAGCCAGAGAGAGAGGAATGGAAGCAGGCTCCCTGCTGAGAAGAGAGCCCACTGTGGGACTCAATCCCAGGAACCTGGAATCATGACCTGAGCCGAAGGCAGAGATTTTAACCCACTGAGCCACCCAGGCGCCCTAAAATATGTTTTTTTTTTATATAGAATTATAGTTCTTGCCAAAATATGGAACTAGCTGGAATTGAATGCCTCCTTCAAAGTTAGCTCTGGAGAAATTATGCAAGTGTAATATGGAACTATTTCAGATATTAACCAAAAACAAAGAAATAATGATAAATTCCTTAAAAGACTCAAAGTTGCTCTTGACTGGTATGTTTCAAGCTCTATTCCTGGTTTGAAGACAGGTTTTAACAGGCCTGTCACTGTAGAAATCAGCTGGATGTTTAGAGGCTATCAGAACTGTACAAAAACCTTGAAGGGGTAAAGACTTGAAAATTCTTTAGAGAGATTAGCTCCCTAAGGCATTATTCCTCCACACATTTTCCTCCAATCAATTAAGACTGATGGATGAGGGGCACCTGAGTGGCTCTCTCATCACGTGGGTGGTGGGTTAAGCCTCTGCCTTCATCTCAAGTCATGGTCCTTGGGTCCTGGGATCCAGCCCCACATCAGGCTCTGCTCAAAAGGAAGCCTGCTTCCCTCCCTGCTTGCCTGCCTCTCTGCTTACTTGTGATCTCTCTCTCTCTCTCTTTCTCTCTCTCTGTGTCCAATAAATAAAGAAAATCTTAAAAAAAGGCTGATGGATGATAAATTATGAAAACTGCTCCCTCCAATGATGCTTCTTCATAAGGATTTAAGAATTTAAAATTGTAAGAATTTAAAATTGAAACTTGATCGTAGGATTTATCTTATAGAATAACATCAAGTAAAGGCAGTTATTATTAGTTCTGAAGTATTTGTGATTTTGAATTCTTGGCCTCATTAGTAAATTTATTTTTAAATTCTCCCATGGAGTGGTGATTGGCCTTCAGTCTTTCATTCATGTACATCTTTGGGTCAAATGAGATGTGTGTGCCCAGAACTATATATAATCTTCTTTGTATTTCACTGGAGATGGCATTTCTGAGTTTTGTTCAATTGAATTTGGACAGATGTTTTAATAGTCACTTCTAGAGTTGGCCCTGGAGAATATCTTCCTTTTTTTCTCTTCCCGATTCTCTGAAAAACCCTGACTAATTCACATTATCACAGTGATATCACAATTCAAGTTTTTCCAAACACTATAGCTGCAAAACAGAAGGAAGCTACTCAGAATGTAATACTATTGTGAATGATTGAGAAAGAAAACATTATTATAATTAAGCTACCAGGTTTCAATGTATTTTATTGTTGCTTAGAAAATCCTAGCATACCCAGACTTTACAGAGATTTGATGATCCTAAGAGAAGCTGAACTCATGGACCAAAATAACTATGCACATAAAAAGTACAATCACTTACCTAAAAAAGATGATGTGGTTAACTTTCTATGGCAATCCAAGTGTTATTGGAACAGGAATTTAAAAAATAGCTTAGGGGCGCCTAGGTGGCGCAGTGGATTAAGCCACTGCCTTCAGCTCAGGTCATGATCTCAGGGTCCTGGGATCAAGTCCTGCATCAGGCTCTCTGCTCAGCAGGGAGTCTGCTTCCCTCTTTCTCTCTCTCTCTCTCTCTCTCTGCCTGCCATCCGTCTACTTGTGATCTCTCTCTGTCAAATAAATAAAGAAAGAAAATCTTAAAAAAAAAAAAAGAATGACTGTACTTTTAAAAAATAGCTTAAAAGGGGCGCCTGGGTGGCTCAGTGGGTTAAGCCGGTGCCTTCGGTTCAGGTCATGATCTCAGGGTCCTGGGATCAAGCCCCACATCGGGCTTTCTGCTCAGCAGGTAGCCTGCTTCCCTTCCTCTCTCTCTGTCTGCCTCTCTGCCTACTTGTGATCTCTCACTGTCAAATAAATAAATAAAATATTTTTAAAAATAGCTTAAAAGTATATGATAAAATAATGATATACATATACAAAGAAAAGAAAGATACTATACTGTGAATATAAATTAAGTGAAAATTGTTGAAATAAAGAATACAATAAATGGAGACTAAAATGAATATAGCTGTAAAATGAATAAATGAGTTGGGAAAAACAAACAAACAAACAAACAAACAAATTAATGACTTCTGCCCAAATGCAGCAGAAGAGAAAAAGAAATAAAGAAAATATTTAAATAAGTACTGAGATAAATTTTGGTGAATTAAAGAAAGATAAAAGATACCAGACTTAAAATGATGCCAAACATGAGAAATCAGAAACAAAACAAAACAAAAACCACACACACAAAAAACCACTCTTATACATTATGGTGAGTTTTAAGAATATCATAAACAGAGAAGAGCATAAATGATGCCCAAGAGAAGAACAGATCACCCAAAATGTACAAGAATAATACTGACAGCAGAATTCTCAATAGAAATAGCATATAAAGGAGACAGCTGGGTGTTTGTATAGATGGAAAAGATATTTGAAACTAGATATTATACATCAAGCCAAATTATTGATTAAATTTGAGAGCACGGTAAAAATACAATGAAGCATGTTAGGTCTTAGAACATTTATCACACAGAGACACACATTTTGGAAAACTTCCTTGCAGGACAGCTCAATTTAGATAGAGAAAACAGAATTATGTACTCAAAGGCACATTTTGAAGGAAGGATTGAATATAGTCTGCACTGCAAATATTCTTTAATCGTATGTTCTGAATTTCCTAAATTTAAGAAGTATTTGTTCAAATATTTATCTTTAAATAAACCCTAGGAGACTTTTTCTTGGATTCTGGAAAATCAGTCCATTTGGATACAAATCTTCTTGTCACTGATGGAAATTTTGATAGCCCTTAACTGTGGAATGCCTAATGTATTGTTACAGCAATTGTGATTTGCCAATACATGGGTGATGTGTGTGTGTTGTGTGTGTTTATTTTTATTTTTGATGGTTTTACTCTTCTATGAGATTTTTAAGTAGACATAATTTTAATAAATTATGATTTGTTGAAATTTATCTGAGGTTATATATAATAAGATGAAATTTGTGTGAACTAAAGAAGTGCCTCTCCATTTTTTTGTTTTAAGAGTAGACTGGTCTTTAAAAATTGTCCAAAGAAGTACATTGCATTCATTATTAAATTGGATAATATACAATAAAGTATTTATGGTCATATGGAACCATATCAATTTCTACTATTAATTCATATTAATAATTACCATAAGAGGAAAAGGGGATATTTTTCAAAATGAAAATTAGCGTATTTTTCAGAATATGATATAGTGTTATTCACTGAACAGAGGGAACAAATGTCAAAGTTTAACACAGTTTACAGAATGTTTTAACATAAATTGAAATTTAAATCTGACCTAATTTCACAGTTTTAAGTAAAATGATAGCACTTTATATCCTTGAAAAGTGGTAAGTGACCCAAAACATTGCTTAGAAAAGCAAATTAACACTACACTAGTCTGAGATGGCTAAGTTATGGTACAACTTGCCATTGTGTATCATCAAATGGTATATTTTTTTCTTTTGGTCTTGTCATTATATTTTATTTTAGCCATTCTGGTAAGTGTGTAGTGATATCTCAGTGTCATTTTAATTGCATTTCCTTGATGTCTAATTATGTCAAAATATACTATTTTGATGTTTAATGTTCTGAGCTTTCTCAGTTCAAGACCATGAAGCCACTTAGGAAAAATACAGTTGCAGATGCACTCATAGACCAACTCTTATTTAGAAATAAGAAGAAACATTACTACCCATTCCAACAAAAAATAGACTTGTTATGCAGTAGGGATTTTATAAATTACCTGACACAACTTTTATAGTAAGATGAAATGGGACAGGCGGCTTCTTGCAGCTATATACAACATCATTTTAATTTCAATTTTCAGTATAATTTTTCCAAGGTATACACAGAATATATATTTAATGTAAATTGTGAACATTTTAAACTCTGTATGTGGGAATTAATCAATTTTAAGTTTATAACAATCAAAATTAATGGAAGTTTATTTTAAATTAGTTAGCTTTCTCTGCATTGCAAGACAGAATAATCAAGAATTGGTAAGAAAAAATAATCTCTGTAAAATTACTGGGGGTGCATTATAAAGTGTTTGGTAACCGATCAAACTCACAATTTGGATTGAATGGCAAGTGATTTTTAAAATCTGGAACTCATTGTCAATTTTTTTTGTCTTCATTGTGTCTTAATAAATTACTGTGTTCATTTGCATGGAAGTGAAGAAAAATGCATGACATTTCATCTCAACACTAACACTTTTAACTGGCAACTCTGAATGTACTTTACAGCAGTGTAACAAAGTAAAGATCAATGATGTTTCATGACATATTTGTTATAATTCTCAAGGAGATAGGGAGTTTGTGCAAAAATGCAAATCACTTTGCGACTAAACACATTGTTTATTTCAGCTAATTTTAAGAAAATATGCTAAGACTCTCTCAAAAAAGGAAGCAATGATTTAGGTTTTCCTTCAAACTCCTTATCTAATCCTGAACCAACAGCACATAGTTCAAAGAGCAACTAATTTGAGCAGCTCCAATTTACACGTTTCCTAACAATGCTTAATTTAGTGGAATTTCTGTCCAATTATGTTAATTTGATGTAGTGAAAGACAAACATTCAAAAAGATCATCCTTAATTTATATAGATTGCCAAACTCTGCATTTTCTGAATGACGCCCAGGAACGTATTTTCAAAAACAAGCAAACAATGCCAGAACCACTATTAGGTCATCTCTAGGCAGAAAGTGACTCAGAGCCTACATTACTCTCTCTCTGAAAGTATACTGTAGGCACTGAAACTACTACCCTGAGTCTGTGCTATCAAATTCCTTAAGTTAGAAAGTTTTAAAACCAGTCTGTGTGGGAGTATTTCATTTACAGATAGAGATTTGGTTGTTTATACATTTTCATACTTGATTTTTAGGGTGTAATAACTATGTTTTAAAATTCATGGTGGTTTTGAATACTGTTAGATAATTGTGCTAAAATGGTATATCCATTCCTCCTAGGAAACAGAAATTATAGAAAGGTAGTGCTTTTCAGATCTGACATCTTTGAGTCATTGCAGTTTCGGTATAAATGCAATAGGAAAAGTGACATTCATGTTCATGATATTTTCTATAAATAAATTAGAATGTACTGGAGGCCTGATATAAAGTGGGATGCCTAAACTTCAGTAAGATCTTGTTTTCAATTCAAAATAAATTGTATTTTTTATTTTTTTATAATGTCCCTCAATTTCAGATAAGCACCCCCCTAAGGTCCATTCCATTTTTTTAAAGATTTTATTTATTTTATTTATAAGATAGAGATCACAAGTAGGCAGAGAGGCAGGCAGAGAGAGAGGGAAGAGGAAGCAGGCTCCCTGCTAGGCAGAGAGCCCGATGCGGGGCTCGATCCCAGGACCATGGGATCATGACCTGAGCCAAAGGCAGAGGCTTTAACCCACTGAGCCACCCAGGCGCCCCCAAAATAAGTTCAGAGACAATAAACATCAACCAACACAATTAATAAGTTCTATTTCTTGAAATTTTGGAACATTGATAGTCTCATCTCCTGGAAGAACAACAGCTAAAATTCTTGGTCATGGATCCTTGCTAAAATATCACTTTCCCAAAGAAAATTAATGTTATGAATTTTCATTGATTGTTATTGATCATGAAGAATATAACAACCACGATAAAAAGAGTAGGAAAAACATGATATCTCATCTGTAAGGGCATGTGGAAAGTAGGAAATGCTAATAAAAATAACTACCATTATTTCCTAAGTTAACATAATATAACAGAACACAAATATTTCATAACAATATTTTCTAGGCTCATTCTGATAACTCTTTTCTACATTCAAATTTAAAGGTTGAGGCATGTGATATGTATTACACAAAAAACATCCCAAGGAGTTCGTTAAAAAAAAAAAAAAAAACTCTTAATAAAGGACAAATACAAAGGAATTTTTTTCTAATTTAATTAACAAATTATGAATCGACTTACCTATTTCATCACAGTGTATCAGGCACCAATAATATTTTTTAATTGTCATACCTGATGCAATAGTTTCCATCTTTCAGACATACTGATCACGAACAAGTAAATAAACAAGAGCACTGTAGCTTAAGATCTACCTGCATAAATATAGGACTACTTCAGACAATCTCTTCACCACAACATAGCAATGAATAGAAATCATACATGCTCTGTATTGGACATGCAGATGAGATAGAAGGGGATGGGTGTTAATATATGCAGAATCCTTATTAATTACATTGTAAAACACAATATGGAAACACAGAATACAATTTTAGAAATACCCAGGTCACTATCATTGTTTTATTTTTATATGTGTAGATAAGGAGTTTAGTAAACAATCCATGACTATTCAACTTCTTATATTTCGAAAATTTTAGCAAAACTAACAAACCTAGCAACTAGAAAATTGTATCTATCTGCAAAATACAGCTTTGCCAGCATGGTAGAAGAAAAGCAAAACAAAATAAGTAAGAAAACTTTAACATTTCACAAGAGTTTTAGTTTTATTTTTTTATTTATTATTTTTATTTTTCATTTATTATTTACTTCTATTTTCTACTTTATTTTAATGAAAATGTCATGACCATAACATAAGAGCAGAATTAAACCAACATGGGAAATTATTTTTTCATAAGTTATAATAAACTAGCTTGGTGATTAATTCAAAAATTATATTCCAAACTTCAGTGTTCTTGCAGTAAGTATCACTGCAGAAACAAATGAGTCAGGAGTCATAAACTAATGATGATTCTTAATGTTATTTAGAAAGACATTCTGTTCTTAATATATTTCAAATATTCTACACAAGGCAAAGTGGATTGAAGTAATCTGTAGGCAAAATAAGATTTTAGAGGAGTATATATTTCCAACAGTGTTTATAAAATATTACCTTTATGTAAGGCATCATCCTGGACTTTGTGGAAAACACACAATGGAGTAAGAAGTGGCCCTTCAAGAAACATATACATTATCAAGGTTTAACATGAAGCAGCATGTCTTCTCTAAGTAAAAAAACATTGTACCAACTGACTTTACTGAAACTTTATATTTATTGCTCTCGTTTTAGGTCATAGTGTCCTTCTGCATGCAGGCTGCTATAACGGACATGATATAGACTTAATAGCTTATAAGGAACAGGAATTTATTTCTCACAGTTCTAGAACTGAGAAGTTCAAGATTAAGGAAGGGGCAGATCCAGGGAGAGCCCACTTCCTCATAGATGGCTATCTTCTCACTGTAAACGTACATGATGAATGAATCAAGAGAACTCTCTGGGGTCTCTTTAAAAGGACTGTAATCCCACTTATGACCTAACCACCTCCCAAAGGCCCCTATGTTTTAATACTATCACTTCCAGAGTTACATTTCATAATATGATTTTGGGAGACATAAACATTCACACCATAGTATATATAAACAAAAAAAGACACAAAAACAACAAACAACTAAAATTATTTTAATTACCTATTATTTTCAACTACATAAAATTTTAATTTGTTTCTATATAATATTAAATAACTCATTTGAGTGATTCACTTATATCCAATTCATCTGAGTGCAATTAAATTTGCTTACCCAACATATCCAGCAGCATATTTCTTCAGACGATCCCATTCCCCACCTTACAGGATTTACCACAATTAGAAGACAGGGGATAGAGGATAGATAGATAGATAGATAGATAGATGTGTACATAAACACACTTGTACATACACATATGCATATTTTTTCCTGTTAATGATACTCATGCAAATAAAATTTAAGCTCAAGGAAACCTGTCTTGTGTGTTACTTAATATCCAGTTTTTAGTCAACATTCAAAAACAAATAATCCAATAAAAACATGGATAGAAGACATGAACAAGTGTTTCCCCAAAGAACACATTCAAATGTTCAGTAGATACATGAAAAGATGTCCATCATCATGTATCATCAGGAAATTGCAAAGCAGAACTAGAAAGAGATACCACCTCACACCTGTCAGAATGGCTAAAATCAACACTACAAGAAACAAAAGGTGTTGGAGAGGATGTGAAAAAGTAACACTTGTGGGGGCTGCCTGGGTGGATCAGTGGGTTAAGCCTCTGCCTTCAGCTCAGGTCATGATCTCAGGGTCCTGGGATCTAGCCCCACATCGGGCTCTCTGCCAGGCATGGAGCCTGCTCCCTCCTCTCTCTCTCTCTACTTGTGATCTCTCTCTGTCAAATGAATAAAATCTTAAAAAAAAGAAAAGGTAACAATTGTGAACTGTTGGTGGTGATGCAAACTGATACAGCCATATTGGAAAACAGTATGGAATTTCCATAAAATTTAAAAATAGAAGTCCTTTGTGATCCCACAATCCTGTTGGTGTGTATTTACCCAATGAATATAAGAAAACTTATTCAAAGTTATGCTATCACCCCTATGTTTATAGCAGCATTATTTATAAAGCTAAGATATGGAATGAGCCCAAGTATCCATCAATTGATGAATAAATAAAGAATAAGTGGTATGTATATACAATGGAATATTATTCTGCCATAAAAAAAGACTGAAATCTTGCCATTTGCAATAACATGGATGGAACTAGACAGTATGATGCTAAAAGTGAAATAAGTCAGTCAGAGAAAGACAAATACCTTTACTCATATATGGAATAAAAGAAACAAAACAAACAAGCAAAGGAGAAAATAATAAGACATAGAAAGAGAAACAAAGCAAGAAACAGGCATTTCATTACGGAGAACAAACTGATGGTTACTTGAGGGGATCTGAAAGGAGTGATGGATTAAATAAGTGATGGGGGTTAATTAGAGCACTTGTCATGATGAGCACTGAGTGCTATATGTTATATTGTACACATGAAACTAATACAACCATATATGTTAACTAACTGGATTTCAAATGAAAACTTTTTAAAAATCCCAGTTTTTGGCTCACATTCTGGCTTACAAAAGGGATTTAGTCAGGAATTTGGAGATTAGTTAATGAACAAATAAGGTGTGAACAGACAGTTGTTAGATAAAATTATTATCCTTTCTGGCATGATCTTATACCTTTTATCTAGAATTATTTTTAGCACTTTAGACTCTTCCTATTTTATTTTGAGTCATTAAACAAAAATTTCCTCAAAGGACCTTAGACTCCATCCAATTTGAGCAACAGTGTGAGAGAGGAAATGGTGTCCAGTAGGAAAAAAAAAAAAAGATGAAACTACTTTTGTTTACTAGTGATTGCATAGTTCTTCCACAGAAGAAGCTCTAAATGGTCATGGCTCCAGCTTTATGTGTTCAGTCATATGTTCAGAAGTAGGTAACACTATCAAAAAATATAAAGCATCTGAGATTATTTTCCCTTATTTGAAAGCTGGTGTATGAGTTTGCCGTGGTTTCTTGGGTGTTGATAGAAGACGCAGACTCATGGTTCAGAAATAATATAGTTTATTATTCACAGCAATAGAGGTAGCCAGAATATTAACAGTATTTGTGTGTGTGTGTGTGTGTGTGTGTGTGTGTGTGTGTGTGTGTGTAGGTGTGGGAGTTATATATCAGTTCTGAGCCTCAGTTCCCACAAGAAGAATCAAAACAGAGGCAGATAATATTTGCAAAAACAACAGGTTAAGTTA
This sequence comes from Mustela lutreola, assembly GCF_030435805.1. NCBI lineage: Eukaryota > Metazoa > Chordata > Mammalia > Carnivora > Mustelidae > Mustela > Mustela lutreola. The sequence continues at coordinate 28,367,690 of NC_081303.1, forward strand.
AAAAAAAAGATACTATTTCTGTCTTCCAAGTCTATTCAATACAACCATCTTCAAAGGATGGTCTAGAACAAATAATAAATGCAGAAATGTAAGCAACCAACTGAAAAGTGTCTCCCAAGAAACACACTTGAGAGTCTCCATTTGACAAAAATACTATAGGGTATTACATGGATCAGGTGCATTGAATACTGAAAGGTTAAAATTACAAGGGACCAAATATTTTTTTTTTTAAAGATTTTATTTATTTATTTGACAGAGAGAGATTACAAGTAGGCAGAGACACAGGCAGAGAGAGAGAGAGGAGGAAGCAGGCTCCCTGCTGAGCAGAGAGCCCGATGCGGGCCTCGATCCCAGGACCCTGAGATCATGACCTGAGCCGAAGGCAGCGGCTTAACCCACTGAGCCACCCAGGCGCCCAAGGGACCAAATATTTTTAAGCAGTTCTGGCATCCAGTAGAGTTCAAATAGGTTTTATAAGATTGAGGAAAGAAGCCATCAAAACCTGGGCCCAGGGGCGCCTGGGTAGCTCAGTGGGTTAAGCCTCTGCCTTCGGCTCAGGCCATGATCTCAGGGTCTTGGGATCGAGCTCTGCATCAGGCTCTCTGTTCAGCAGGGAGCCTGCTTCCCCCTCTCTCTCTGCCTCTCTGCCTACTTGTGGTCTCTGTCTGTCAAATAAATAAATAAAATCTTAAAACAAAACAAAACAAAACAAAAAACCTGGGCCCAATTTTCCCAAAAGTATGATTCTGATTCTAGTCTCTATGATGTTATCCCTTGAAGACAATGTCTCTAATTGAGTTGAATTAGTTTACTAAAGAGCATACCCCCATTTGTTGTAGGAGATGAACAATATGCAAGAGGCAAAATGCCACATGGAAGCCACCTGGTCTTCAGTGGAATATAGAATCAGTTCCTTTGGGATGAATTTGTTCCACATTTGACTTCCCACTTAAGGGAAAATAAGAGTGCCTTCTAATAGATTTTAAATAGGAAATGACAACGGAAGCTTATACAAGATTATAAAATGGGAAATTTCATTTAGATAAGCAATAATTTCAAAGTCATCTTCTTAATATTACAGACTCTTCACATAATCATAATTTTATTTTCGTATTATATGGTAATTTCAAATATAGTAAATAAAAAGAATTTACCTCTGTAATTATAGCGAGTCTGGTCGTAGTTGAATGGCAACAAAACTTCAATTTAGAAGTATGGTCTACCAATTATTAATACATTTGGAAATGGTGTGTCATCTTCACTCCACTTGTCTCACTAAAACAGTGAGCCAAACAAAGTAGGTCCAAGCTGTTTATTATGGTCAAAATGGGTTGCTTTTGCACTTGGTAAAGAAGCAGTCATATTTTGGAAGAAGAAACTGAGGCTATTAATATTTTCAGAAAAGGAAAGAAAGGATAATGTAAGCTAAAGCCAAAATCTTACACAAGGTGGCAGGAGAATGATCTTTTCCGAGATAAAGGGTTTTTCAACTTAGCCATGTTAGGAGGAAGAAGAGATGAGACATTGTGGACTTGACTAACGTTTGTACACTGTTCAAAAAGTTTTCAAAATAATGTGTATTATTTTTCTTATTTAGTTGAGACAAAAAACAAACAAACAAACAAACAAAAAACCACTAATGAGCTTACTCTTAAAAGGAGGTAAACAAGAAACTAGCAAAGATAGAGTGTTAGGTTTTGTCCCCCTCCTTTTTTTTAAAAATTATGTTATGTTAGTTACCATACAATACATCATTAGTTTTTGAAGTAGTGTTCCATGATTCATTGTTTGTGTAAATCACCCAGTGCCCCATGCAATATGTGCCCTCCTTAATACCCATCACCAGGCTCACCCATCCCCACATCCTTCTCATCTTTAAATCCCTCAGTTTGTTTTTGGAGTCCATAGTTTTTCATGTTTCATTTCCCCCTCCAATCCCCCCACTTCATTTTTCCTTTCCTTCTCCTAATGTCCTCCATGCCATTCCTTAGGTTCCACAAATAAGTGAAACCATATGATGATTGACTTTCTCTGCTTGACTTATTTCACTTAACATAATCTCCAGTCCCATCCATGTTGATGCAAAAGTTGGGTATTCATCCTTTCTGATGGCTGAGTGATATTCCATTGTATCCATAGATCACATCTTCTTAATCCATTTGTCTGTTGAAGGGGATCTTGGCTCTTTCAACAGAATGGCTATTGTGGACATTGCTGCTATGAACACTGGGGTGCATATGGCCCTTCTTTCCAGTAAAATAGAGCTAGCCTATGACCCAGCGATTGCACTACTGAGTATTGACCTCAAAGATACCGATGTAGTGAAAAGAATTAGGTATTGTTAAAGCACAAATGCAGGGGATAGAAGTTATGGTACAGAAGAGGGAAGGGCAACCATATGGCAGAGTAGAATAAAGTAGCTCAGGAAGAAATTAGTCATATCCAGATATTATAAGGCATGTGGGGTTGGCAGGGAGAACATGAGAAATCATGAGAGAAGAGAGAGAAAATGGACCAGGCAGGAGAGGTTTATAACATTTTAACATCTAAGGTAAGCATATGCAAAGCAGAATAGGGAAAGAAATAAAAGTTTTTATAAAACTCAATACATAAGGAATAACGTGGAGGACACTGGGAGATGGAGACAAGTGTGCTGGGGGAAATCGGAGGGACAGACAAACCATGAGAGACTGTGGACTCTGAGAAACAAACTGAGGGTTTTGAAGAGGAGGTGGCAGGTGGTTGGGTGAGCCCAGTGGTGGGTATTAAGGAGGGAATTTATTACATGAAGCACTGGGTGTGGTGCATAAACAATGAATTTTGGATCACTGAAAATAAATTAAAAGAAAAAAAAAGACTGACTACAGACATGGACCTCAGTGTAACACAGATATGGAACTCACTGTAATACCAGCCACTTCCCACCGACACACAGACTATGATAATGATAAATAATAATGCAATTAAGAAAATTGCCTGCCAAATAATTTTTCCTCTTTTTTATTTTTATGATTATTATATTTATTTTATTTTTAAAGTTTTTATTTAAATTCCAGTTAGTTAAAATAAGGTTAATATTAGTTTCAGGTGTACAATATAGTGATCAACACTGCCATACAATGGCTTAAATAAAAAAATGAAAAAAAAATTTTTTTAAAGATTTTATTTTTAAAAACCTCTACACCCAAAGTGGATTTCAAACGTACAACCCCAAGATCAAGAGTTACATATTTTACTGACTGATCCAGTCAGGCACCCCAACAAATAAAAATTTTATAAAATTGTTGAGTTTGTGGGAGTCTCATTTGCTCAGTAAGTTAAGTGTCTGCCTTTGGCTCAGATCATGATCTCAAGAGTCCTGGGATCGAGCCCCATATTGCTCATGCTCTCTCTCTCTCTCTCTCTCTCTCTCTCTCTGGCTTTTGCTCTTAAATAAATAAAAAAATATTTTTTTAAAAAATTGTTGCATTTGTTTAACTAGTTTTAAACTAGTAGACAGAGATGAAGATAAAGTATGATGTCATGGCAGGGAAAAATACAACTTACACGTTTTAAAAATAAAATGTGCAATGCAAGTTATATCACTTCTTTTATCACCACACTGGGACTTTCCCTACTGAGTTGTTGTAATGTAAGGACCTATTTTATATTTTTATATTTTAGCAAGAGGCTTCCATTGAGGTTAACCCTTAAACTGTCCTTGCTCCCCTTCCCCCAGGGGATTCACTTAAAAACAAGTCCTGGAAATCAGCTCCAGGTAACAAAGCCCATATACAAGGGTGGGTCAGGCCAGGTGGAGACATCAATCAGCTGGGGGGGCGGTGCTTGTATATTTTATCCCTAGATACTAAGGAGTATGCCCTACTCCTCCGCCCTTTGGGAACCTTTTTGGCACCAATCCTAATCAAGGTGTAATAGGCTGGGTCAAATGTGTATACTAGCATAAATTGAACCTCAATTGGTCAACTAGCCTCACTGTGGAGTTTCCTGTGTGTGTTAAAATCTCATTGGTCACCTGTGCGTGGCCAGGCCTGACTGCATGGCCTTTGCCCTTAAAAGCTAGATTGTGAAACAGCGAAGGGTTGCCTTCTCTCATAAGAGGTGTGTTCGAACGTTCGGTTAGATTCTTGATGCTTGGCATGAAATAAAGCTTTGCTTGACCTTCGCTTTACATCAGTCTCGCTCCTTTAATCATAGACCCATTATTGGGGCACAACAGTATTAATCTTATAGTTATAAGTCCACAATGCATCCATCATCCATTCTACCCCTTAACATTCCCCTTTGGACAGACCCATGATCTAGAACAAGCCTTATTTTATAGTGCCTTGTAGGAGATTTTTGCTGCTGCCTAAATTGCCTACTTTCCTCTCACCATTACCACGGAAATTGGGTCCACTGAAACAAAGGGGTAGTGTAAGAAATTAACAACTTCCATAAATCTCTTTAAATAATAAAGTATAAGAGAGTGACACCTTTTTTTTCTGCCACATAACTAATTCTTGCAAGAATAAAGTCATATAAGAGAATTTACAACACATGCTAGCATTATCCTACTGGACCCAGATCATTTGTATGTTTCTCTGTCTCTGAGAAATGTAGTTATTTACATGACTGAAACCTACAAATTGTTTGATATGACTACTAATATCACCTACATTATTTTAAAGCCTGTTTAAGGCTTCTGAAATACATAGGTTTTGTAAACACTTATTAAGCATCTTGTATATATCAAACACTTTAAAAATCTCTGCTTTAAAAAAAAAACAAAAAAACTCTACCTCAATGGAACTTTGAGTCTGAAAAAGATACAGGCAATATACAAGGCAACAGATAGAATAATTACATATTTGATTATATACTCCGAGGATGTCACATTAAATTGATATGAAAATGATGAGAAGGATCTGGATTTCTTGTCAAAATTTTTTGCCTTAAAAAGAAATTGATATTTAGGGAAAGTTGTTACTGAAAGAGGTCCTGTGTCAACCAAAAATGTTACACCATGATCTGACTAAATTTTCCAGTTGTGATCATTGCTTTGTTTAGCTGTCTTATATTAAGACTGAAATTAGTAATTCAGTCTCAGATTTCAGTAAGTCTTCTTTTAAAGATTTTATTTATTTATTTATTAGAGAGAGAGAGGGAGGGGCAGAGGGAGAGGAAGAACCAGACTCCTTGCTGAGCAGGCAGCTGATGCAGGACTGGATCCTAGTACCCTGGCATCATGACCTAAGCTGAAGGAAGACACTTAACCAACTGAGCCACTCAGGCACTCTAGACTGTAAACTTCTTAAAGGTAAAAAAGTTCATTCTTCTAGTAGTTCCACAGACATTTCTAACATCCATAAGAAAGCATGTACTGATGTAAAATGCCAGCAAATCAAATTATTTAAAAAAGAAAGAAAGAAAGAAAGAAAAGATATATCTGGATAAAGAGAAAAACAGAAAATCTAATAATACATTGAATTATTAGAGCAAAGAGTGGAGGAAGAGAAAATAAATATGAAATAGAGATTTCCACTAAAAGAAAAAAATTGAAGAAGGCAGGAGATTTAGAAAATTATTATGACAGACTTGAGAAAAAAATTAAATAGGAATTTTTAGAAAATAGCAATGAATGAAAAGGTAAATTGTTCCTACCTCTATAATATTAGCTGTTTGTTGTTGTTGTTGTTGCTAATTTACCTATTTAAGCTAATAAACAAAGAAAGGATTCATTTAGGGATAAGGTTTCTATATATATATATTTTTTTTTCCATTTAGGGATAAGACATATATATATATAAATGTATATATATATATATTTTTTTTAATTTTAATTGTTAGAAAATGTGTCACAGAAGGTGTTTAAACTTTAAGATACAGATGGAACATGTAACGAACTACATTGTTTGAACGTCTAATTTGTAAATGGTGTTAGAGGAAACTTGGTGGAAATGTCCTTATGTGGTTGTGTTTCTGGAACTAAGTATATTTATTAATAAGGAATAGTTTAAAATTATGAAATGACCAGGAGTGGACAATTTTCCTAATCCTATCAACTCTTTGCAGCTCTTTTATTAGCCCCCTTCAGGAATATCAGCTTTATTTATCTAATTAAATTTTATATTAATGTGCTTTTGACTTTTGGCCTTTCTCTTCCTTCTGTTCTTTTTTTTCCCCTAAATTACATGTTTCTGTTTAACAGCTACTATCAATTCTTTGATATGAATTCTCCACATCAATTTACTAACTCCAGAGATGAAGCAGCATCAATATTTAGAAGCGAAGAATACAAAGCCTTGGGCATCTGGATGGCTCAGTCAGTTAAGCATCTGCCTTCAACTCAGGTGGTGATCCCAGGGTGGTGGGATGGAAACCCAGGTTGAACTTTATGCTCAGATGGGAGCCTACTTCTCCCTCTCCCTCTGCCTGCAGCTCCTTTTGCTTGCGTTCTCCCTCTCTTTGTCAACTAAATAAAATAAAATAAAACAATGTAACTAATACATTTATTTATTTATTAAAATGCAATTATTACACAATACATAATGTATTGCATAATTCTAATAATGATTAAATAATTTATTAAATATTAATATTAAATATATAAATTTAATTAAATAAATATTTTTTAGAATGTAATATATTTCAAATTTAGATTATTAAATATTAAATCATTAATTTAATAAATAAATATCTAAACATAATTAAATAAAATAATTTATTTATTAAAATGAATAAAATAATGTTGTCATTATCTGAGCATGTATTTTTAAATAGTCTAAAAAAACCATCTAATAAAGTCTAAATACATTGAGTTCAGATATTTATACAAGTTAACCCAGACACTCAACCCACAGAAAGTTTCAAAACATTTGTTTTTATCTACTACTCAAAATACGATTGTAATGTATTTATTTATAACTTTGACATAGCAAGGAAACTTGGAGGAAAAGGAGACATTTGCCTTTAATATTTGAAAATTATTTTGTTGATTTAAAAAAAATAAAAACCTTAACACATGAGCATTTCTTCTTAAATAACACTGTGAAGTTTCTGAGTCGCATTCTATTAAAAGTGCTGATAAAATGGCCTCAGTTACTCATCTAAATTATCAGCTGAATGGGTAACAAATGAAGTAGAGAGCTTTTTAATTATTTATGAATATATTGCTTGTGGATGGAGTGCCACATAGAGTTACCTCTCTTTTTGGCTTTGTTTTGTGAGCAGCAGTGGAATCTATGAATGAGATTAAACATAAGGACATTCACAGAAATTCTTAATGAACTTCTGGGGAAGTTCATTAAGTGAAAGGAAAAACTGCAGCAAGACTAATTGCAAATTTCAGGTGGTCATCGCTTAATTATAGAAGCTTTTACGTTCAAGTAACATATCTTTTTTATGAGCCTATAATATTGTATTAATTACCACAAACTGCACTCTTGAACACTTATCTTTTCACATATTTCTTATTCTTAGTACTTAAAATTATCCTTATGATTGATAAGTAAATGGATTTTACTGACAATGCATTGATTTACATAAATAAATAATGCTGTTTATATATATAAAAACAATTGAATATGTGTATGTGTTCAATGAAATTTCTTTTTCAAATTAACATCTTAATTCTACCACATTGGTTACAAATAGATATAGACTTTATAGATTCATCAAATATTTTATTCTCAAATTTATATTTCCTTTGTGAAGTAAATGAAACTGTATATATTAAATATAATCCTTTCACATGTAACAGTTACTAGTGCATCCCAGGACATACATAGGTCAGGTCCTACTCAAGGCATCACGGATAACTGGATTTAACTTTCTATCCTAGGAGTCTTCTGTATATTTCTGTGGCTTTTATACTACAATCAGGAGGAAGAATTCTTTTGCTAAAAGCTTCCAAATGACTATGTGAGTAGATTATTTGTAGACCAGTGATATAATATTATAGTTTAGTATGTAAAGCATGATAAAATAAAATGCTATTGCCATATTTAATTTGTTCAGTAAAGCATTCATTTAGTTATCAAGCATTCATTTTCTTTTTTTTAAGATTTTATTTATTTATTTGACAGAGATCACAAGTAGACAGAGAGGCAGGCAGAGAGAAAGGAAGGGAAGCAGGGTCCCTACTGAGCAGAGAGCCTTATGTGGGGCTCTATCCCAGGACTCTGGGATCATGACATGAGCAGAAGGCAGAGGCTTTAACGCACTGAGCCACCCAAGAGCCCCAAGCATTCATTTTCTTTATACAGAAGAGATAGATCAATATTATATAGTAGAAAATACAGTAAATAATCTAGAAACCTTGATCATTTTGTTTTGGCAATTTTAGAACATAAAATTAGCTAAAGCTCAAGTGCAAGTTATATTTGTATCATAGGAGGAAAAGTTAAAAGTTTGTTTATTACCATAGTTTAACACTTCAACGAAATGATAACGAGTCAAAAATGAATGAATATATGAGGTATACAATAAAAACAATAATCTTGAGTGTATGTGACTCACTGTAGGTATTGATAGGCTAGAAATCAAAGGGAAAGTATCTATAGGGTTTGTTCAGTTCCATGCGCATCTGATTAATAGGCTTTCTCATATTGCTTCCTTCACCACATTAATTTGTCTAATGAAGTTTTCAAGAGTTAAAGACAGTGATAGGTTTATGGCTGGAGAGAAGGTACAGAATCTAAGATAGTTCAGCAGTGCCTATTATTTAAGAGAAAGACAGCATGGGAGGTATGGGGTGGAAGGAAAGGAATAAGAAGAGAGAATCTTAAGCAACTTCCTTGCCCAGCACAGAGCCTATAGGGGCTTCATCTCATCGCCCTGAGATAACAACCTGAGCTGAAATCAAGAGTCCGATGCTTATCTAATTGAGTCACCCAAGTGCACCATTTTTTTCCCTGTATCTTTATTTTCATCTCTTTCTGCAACTGAGTTTCCCTTCAAAATCAGGACTTGCATACACAACCTAAATAATTATTTTGGGATTTGATCATGTGGAAGAGGAGAGAATGAGAAGAGCTAAGTGGTCCCAGAGAAACATATATGAGTTCAGACTGAGTGGATTATGATTGTGGACAACTGAGCATCAATCCTAATGCACAGAATACATCTCAGAATTATTTTCCTGAAATAAGAAAGAATCTGTTTAACCCACTGGCTTCTGCATCCTATCCACAGTGGTTAAAATTCATCCCAAAAGTAATTAATGTCCCTGACTTTACTATTACTGGGCATGAGAGAGGAGCTCAGTGGGCTTGGTCAGTGTCCCACCTAATGAAAGGCAGAGCAGATTCAGGCAAAAAAAAAAATTATTAGTTCTTTCCAAATTAGATTTAATGGGATTCTATTTTTCATTCATGAATTCATTTTAAATTTTATATTTTATTGATTTTTCTAAGCTTTGGCCAATATTCACTGCATTTTTGAATAGCTTTTATCTACTATTGTAAATTATTTTTCTACTACATTTGTTTAGTCATGGTTATCCATTTCTTCTTCCAAGTTTTTCAGATATGTGATATCAATTTCCAAATAAGTTATTTAAAATGTTTATTTTTTATACTAAACTTCTATGAAAAACATTGATATATGTATTATGGCATATTGTTCCCCTTTCAACTTATTTTTTAAAATGGGAATGTGCCTTGGCAAATATATATTGTTTCTTTTTATGTTTATGTAGATTCTTCATAATTTTCCCAAGTTCATTGGCTTATGGTTTATAATTTTTAAATAATTTTCCTACTGCCAATTAATAGATTTTTTCCATTACATTGTCTAAGTTGCTATTGCCATTATAAGTAAAAAGCATCTGGAAATCTATATCCCTGTCCAGTTTCCTCAAATCACTCATTATTTTCAGGATCTAGTTGGATTTTCTTACAGGTTCCAGGTGGACAAGCTTTTGAACTGGTGCTAATTATTATTTCTGTTTCTGGCTTCCTGCATTTACCAGCTTAGGGATCATTTTTAACAATTATGATGAAATGAGGCATCATATTCTTATTCTCAACTTCATTAATAATGATATTAGTGTAACATGTCCTACAAGATAATAATAGATACATGTAAAATAATTTCATTGACCAAAAAAAGTGGTGGAAAATGTAAATAAAACACAGTGGCAACCAACTAGTCATTTCAAGTTGAGCTATTTTTTCCCCCTTTATCTCCCTGTCTCTTTAATTTCCTGTAGCACATTCCTACAAAGTATTTTAAGGTGTTTTATATGCACATACATAGAGATCATCATGGAATCTAAATCTAATAATTCCTTGTCAGTTTTAAATATTTTAAGTATTGTTCCTTCCTATGTCAGTTGTCTATTAACTTTTTCTCCACACTGTACTTAATTGCAAGGAAATATTTAATTTTAATATAAATTAATTAATTACTTTAATAAATTTTTTACCTTATGGATTAATCTTTGATGCTTATTTCTTATTTTTTTAACTTTTAAAATTTTATTTATTGAGAGAGACAGATAGAGAACAAGCGCAAGGAGAGGAAGCTGCAGAGGGAGAGGGAAAAGAAGAAGCAGGTTCCCCACCAAGCAGGGAGTCAAGCTCAGTCTCAGGGCCTTGGGATCATGATCTGAGGTGAAGGCAGAGGCTTAGCTGACTGAGCCCCTGAGTCCAATTGTTATCTTTGATATTTAAGGAAATAACTTTATCATCTCTAATTGATCCCCTATGTCACAAATTCAGTTTTCTCTATGGTGCTACTAATTTTATTGTCTTAAAATTAGACTCTTTTTCTAGAAGCATTTTTAATCAGTCTCTTAGGTCTATAATTTAGTTTTTATACATTTCATTTAGTATTTTATTTTATCTTCATCATCTCTGAGTATTCCTGACCAGTACTCATTGGTCAAATCTTTCTTATTATTCTATTAAAAAATTTGGTTGTTTCTATAATATTTTGTTATTACTGCTGTCGTTCTTAGGTTTTGCCTTCATATTCGTTTTGTTTTGCTTTGTTGTTTTATGCTTTGGTGTTTTTGTTGTATTGTTTTGTTTTTCTTTTGAATTAATACAATTAAAACTTTAGATTTCCTTCATACCTTTAATTATTGTCACTTATTTTCACAAATGATATTACCATAGTACAGTAATTCTAAATATTTCTGAATTAGCTGTATTATTTCTTTGTAGGTATAAAGTTAACTTCCAGTTACATGGACTTAATATTTTGGTCATTCTATTCTAGTTTTATTGCCTTATCATTGGAAAATATAGCCTGATACTTAACTCTAGGGAATGTAGGGAATGATGTGGGAGAGCTAGGTTCTTGTCTCTTGGAGTCAAAGAAGGAATCTCGTGGGCAATGGAGAGTGAGTAAGTGACAGAAGTTTATCAAATGAATATATAGAAAAAGCTCTCACAACTAAGAGGGGTCCCCACACAGTTAACAATGAGTGCCTTCAGGGTTTATTTTTTATAAAAAGGTAACCAGGCAACTTTAATCCTTTTAACATCTCTATCAATAACTGTTGCAATGGCTTACCTCCTTTTTAGGGTCTGATCATTCTTTTTTGGTTACAGGTGTTTATCATAGAGACACCCACCCCACATGACCCACCACATACACCTAGGGCAGGATGGTCCTCCATCCCACACGCCTAGATCCGGGTGCTCTTCCCTGGGGTAGGGTGGTCCAACTTATGTCTTTACTCTGGTTTTCCCACACCACATTTTGGGGATTTCTGAGAGCCTGTTCACAAAGTTCCCTATGGATCTCTTCTTCCCTAGCCCCACCTGTCCGTTACTCATTTTGAGAGTTGATATTACCAAAGTACTGTAATTCTAAAAATTTCTGAATTCGCTGTATTATTTCTTTTTCGGTATGAAGTTAACTTCCAATTATATGAATTTAATATTTTGGTCATTGTTTTCTAATTTTATTGCCTTATTCTTGGAAAATATAGCCTGATATTTAACTCTAGGAATTTATTGGCATATACTTCTGGCCCAAATAATGGCCTGTTTGTGTAAATGTTCAACTTATGCTTATATACTTACTGAAGACTATTGTTTTGGGGTCAGGATGGCTCCATTTATTAATAGATCAGGACTATTAGATTCTCTAAATTTTGATGTCTCTTAATTTAATCTAATTAAATTATCAGTTAAAGAAAGAGGTTAAGGGACGCCTGGGTGGCTCAGTTGGTTAAGCAGCTGCCTTCGGCTCAGGTCATGATCCCAGCGTCCTGGGATCGAGTCCCACATCAGGCTCCTTGCTCAGCAGGGAGCCTGCTTCTCCCTCTGCCTCTGCCTGCCAGTCTGTCTGCCTGTGCTCGCTCTCTCCCCCCCTCTCTCTCTGATAAATAAATGAAATCTTTAAAAAAAAAAAAAAAGAAAGAGGTTAAATTTTTTATGTACTACTGCATCTCAATTTATCAAAGTCTTTTGCTATAATTAGACAAGTATGCCTCATCCTGTTTTTATACCAATTCTTACATTTAAAAATCATACTATCTGAAATATTTCTTATTATTATTATTTTAAATATTGTATTCATTGGGGTACCTGAGTGGCTCAGTCAGTTAAGTGTCTACCTATAGCTCAGGTCATAATACCCGGGTCCTGGGATAGAGCCCCCCAGGGGATTCCCTGCTCAGTGGAGTGCTTCTCCCTCTCCCTCTGTTATTCCCCCTGCTGTGTGCATGTTTTTCTTTTCTCACTCTCTCTCAAATAAATAAGTAAAATTCAAAGATTATCTCTCTCAAATAAATAAGTCAAATTTTTTTTCTCAATGGGAGGGAGAATCAGACTCTCCACTGAGCAGGGAGCCTGATGCAGGGCTCAATACCAGGACCCTGGGATCATCACCTGAGCTGAAGGCAGACACTTGAACCGACTAAGTCACCCAGGCACTCCAGTTGTTCATTTATTTATTTATTTTTATTATGCATATGTTTTATCTCTCTTTTCTTCAAGTCTTTTTTTTTATCTTTTTACTTTTTTCATAAAACTGAATTATTTCAAGATGACTTGGTCATCCTCTTTTCCCCCACCCCATAGGTCATAGAGTACATTTTATCTGTTAAAATAATATTAGTATTTAAGTGCTGCCTACACAAATTAAGGCAAATTATCTGTGGTCTGTATTCCTGAAAATATTTTTTTAAATTATGCCTTCCTATTCCAATGACATTTTATAAGAATCTAAATGTTTACATTTGTGATTATTTTTTTCAAGATAATAAAGTTATTACTTCATTCTTTTTTATATCTGATGTTATTTAAAAAATTTCTGTCAGTCTGATTCTTGTTTCTTTATTAATGAATTATTTTTTTTTCTCTCTAACACTTATGATTTTTTTTTGTCTTTGGTATGTATGCCCTAGTTTGGAATTCATAGAGTCAACTATAGTTATGAATATTTTCTTTCTTTTCTTGTATGTAAGTTTTAATCCAGTGTCTTGACTATTTTATGCTTGAGAAATAGATGTACATTAATATTCAAATATTTCTTTCCTTTTTCTTCTTTCATTTAAAAAAAGTCATTTATTTTATTTTATTTAAACAATATTTATTTATTTATTTGGAGTAGAGAGAGAGGGTCATGAAGAGTGGCTGATTATATACTTTCAAGTTGGGAGGAGGTTAGGGATAGCACAAGCCTCCAAGGTATTTTATAAACAAAGTTTCCAGGACCTTGAGGGGGCTAGCTATTGTTAGGGAAAGGTCATTTAATACTATTTAGTAAAAACTCAGGGAAGAGACTCTTCTGATGTGCATCAGTGGGTATATGCTTGGGAGATGATTGTCAATGTATATCTTGAGGGCAGGGGTGGAGAGTAGAGATAAAGAAGTTTCCAATGTAATTTTTACATGTGAAAGTAGATTTTCAGTATCCTGGGGGGTGGACTAAGAATACTTTTTGCCCTGAGTAGATGTGTCCACAGGGAAGCAGCTGAGTCCCCGGAGGAACTTCAAGGACTTGTCAACAGGCTATGAGTAGTAAGGTAATCTAATTTTTTCTCTAGCTTTTGTTCCACACCCATCACCTACATCTTACACATCTTTTATATTGATAATTTTAATGCTTTGCTGGTATCCAGACGACTATATCCTTAAGTGACTTTTTATCTCTATTGAATCCATTATGTATTCTATCCATTTTATTCTTAATTCAACTAGATTACATATATTTAATCTATTAGTAGCACTAGGTTCTTATTCTTGTTTTTATTTCAAAATCTTTCCTTATTTCCTTACATTATTTATTGTGTATATTTTAAATCCCTGATATACTCACTTATTATATATAAGCTGTCAACCTTATTCTTATTTTGAGGTAGCTATATCTTTTTGGGTTTTAGGACATCATACCAACAATGCCAAATATTTTTCAGACAACAGCAGGATCTCCCAGAATTCAACTAAATTCTGACACTATCTAACTGAACATAGTGTAAGATTTCATCAGTTAAGGGATCAGTCCTCCAAGACTATCTCCAACCCCACCTCAGATGCCAGTCTCACTGTAGGCCCCAGGTTATTACCTGTGCTTGTGACTGAGCAACTACAGGTGGGAGGTCCCAGTGGCCTACTTCTTACGTTCTTTTAATTTGCTACAGGGACTCACAAAACTCAGAAAAATACTTACTTTATGTTTGCCAGCTTATTAAAAGATATAATAGAAGATTTAAATCAATAGATAGATAAAGAAGTGCACAGGGCAAGGTATGGAGAATGGGCACAGAGCTTCTATTACCTTCTGGAAGACTGCCACTCTTCCTGCCTTTTCATACATTTAACAAACTAAGAGCTTTCTGAACCCAGTCCTTTCAGGTTTTCTGTGGAGGCTTCATGACATAGTCATGACTGACTAAATCATTGTCATTTGCTGATCTAATCTCCAGCTCCTCTTCCCTCCCCAGATAATCCTGAATTTGGAGGAAGGGGGAGCATGTTGGGCAAAAAGTTATGAAGGCTTTCACCAAGTGGTTGGTCCTTCAGGCAAACAGCCTTGCCTTGAGTGAGGTCTGAAGGTCACTTCATTAACATAACAAAACACACCTCTCTCACCCTGATTTATCACAGGAAATTCCAAGAGTTTTAGGAGCTGTGAGTCAGTAGCCATGGTTGAAAACCAAATATTCAGATGACCAAAATATATTTCTTGTAAAACACTATATTACACTACATGCTTAAGTATTTAATTATGTGATCTTTTAAACTAATATTTTTCCAAGAGTATAAACTGTTCTGTCAGTAATATGGATTGGGGAGTGATGTATTTCCAAATTTCTGTCCTTTCAGTCCAGGATGTAAAAGAGAAACAACAGGAGAGCCCCTTTTGGCAGGAAGTTCAAAGTAACAATGTTGACTACTCCCTTTTCTTGATTTTTTTTTTAAAGAAGCAAATCATCTCTTCAGAGTTGCAGTTTAAAGCCAAGAACATGCAGAATTGGGAGAAAAAAATAGTTAAATTTGGAGACTTGCAGAGGTAGAATCAGAGTAGTGAAAGCCATTACAGTAACCGAACTAACTGAGGTCAGTCTTTGGTGAATCAGAGAAATAGGTGGAGTTGTCAAAAAAGGAATCTTTGTTTACAACATACAAGGAGATCACAGGGAAAAGTTACAAAGCCTTGACTGTTTGAACAGGAGAGAGATTTTTATTTAGTATTTAAGATGAATACTCAGAAGGGAGAGTTTTATTATCCCGTGTATGGTTGGCCATAAGGTTGTGGATGCATGCACATCCACATATGTATTTGTGCAATATGTATTGCATGTTCACCTGAATGAAGCTTGTATTCCACCGAGGGCAGAAACTTCAATGTTAGAATAAAGCAGAGGTAACTGTTGGACAAGGGAAAGGGACTCTGCAGGCTTCAAGAGCAGATATAAACTAGATGGGGTCTTGGGCTCATTTTCTGGGACAAGGAATGCAAGGCCTTGATTACTTTTGAAATAGCACTAGGAGTTTTACCACTGATTTATTGTCTCAATAGCTTAGGCTATTTCCTGGTCTGGTGGTGACTGTTAGTTTTCCCATTGCCTTGTTCCCTCAAAATCCTTACCTAGTGAGGTTTTTGCATTTCTTTGTAAGAACCTCCCAGGAAGTTTTGGAAGAAGTGTGCTTGGGCAAGTACACAGGTGGGGTATAGATCATTGAAAACAGCTGGGGACAAAAAATGACTTTTCTTATGTCAGGAAAACTATATCTCATCTTTAATTGTCTGGGAACCTCTAACTCTTTCTGCTGATGTTACCAGCAGGCATCTGAGATATTACTGATTGTTCTGTTGAACCTAAGGAAAAGGAAATGTAGAAAGCAAAAGACAAAACTTTAAAATCTATCCTGCAACTCATCAATTCACTGCAGCCACCTCTCTGTCTTTCCCTTTCTCTTTTTCTCTCTTTCTCTTTCTCTCTCACTTTCTCTCTCACATACGCACAACACACGCAAATCAACTTAAAACAATTTTTAATTTTCCCTATTCCATTTTAATATACTTGAGGCATGATCATATTCTTAGTAAATACAAGAAAAAAAAATCTAGGATTCCATCATTCTGTGTGATTAAAGTATTGAGGAATTTACTTCCAATAACACTTATAAAAACATATTTTATTTAAGTAATATTATAAAATCAGGTGCCTGCATTTTTCTTATTCTCCAACTACTGTTATTTGGCAATTTATATTTTGTCAATCAATATTCCCCTATATCTGAATGTGTGGGCAGTGAGAGATGAGTTAGAGGCAAGGATGGTGAAAACTCCCAACAACTGCAGACTACATATATCTTAAGCCATGATTTTCTTTGCAAAGGTTAACATTGATAATGTTCTAGTCATACCTCCGTGTACCAGGAAAGAAGTAGCATATTTCTTGAAAGACACAGCTATCAAAGCTCCACTGAGAAACCGTAAAGATGGAGAAGGGATTTACAAATTATATATCTGATCATGGACATCTACTCTGATTATTAAAAAATGAATAAAAATAAAAAACATTACTAATAACCAAACAGAGTATCCAATTTTACATGTGAAGGAAATAATGGAAGAGACATGTCACCAAAAGTATATGGATGGCTTATAAGCACATGACAAATTTCTCAACATTTAGACATTAAAAAATACAAATTAAAATCATAATGAGACATGCTTACATATCTATTAGCATGGCTAAAATTATAAAGGCTAATTGTACTTGGACTGAGCTAGATTGAGAAGCAACAAAAAATCTAAACTGTTGTTGGTATATATCATGATACCACCACTTTGGAAAATAGTTTGAAAAATTTTTAAAATGCAAAATATTTTGCAGTTACACAAATAGCCATTTTACTTCTAGGCATTTAACCAAGAGAAACAAACCCTATGTTCATACAAGGACTTGTATATGAATTTCATAGCAGCTTTATTTTTAAGAATTGAAAACTGTGGAAATGTTCATTGATGTCCATCAATAGAGCAAAGACAAATTATGATCTGAAAGACCCCTCCCCTAGAAGATAGATAGGATAACTAACCGTTTGTTTGCTTTTCTGTGAACCGCTGGCTTTTAGGCTTAAATTAGGTTATTAATTGCTTATAAATTGCTCTTTTGCCCTTCTGTAACTGCTTGGCTTATAGAAATAATAGAAGACACCATGATGGCATTCCTACCTTCCCCCTTCTTGTTCCCCCTCCCTGCCTCTCTCCTCCCGCGCGTGGGCCCTCAGAACCAATCAGCTTGTTCCCCCTTCCCGCCTCTCTCTTCGCGCACGCGTGTCCCCAAAGCCAATCAGCAAACTCCACGTATGCCATTTTCAAAAGTTCTAACTGTCAACCAATCAGTTGCGCCCCACCCAAAACTTGTTTGTACCTGTCTATAAAAACCCGGCACCACCCCAGCCAGGTGTGCTCAGCTAGCAGGAGCTGCTGACCACCCGCAGGCGCGTGTTGACCACCCGCAGGCGCCTGCTTAACAATAAAGAACCTCTTGCTGATTGCATCCAGTGGCAGTGTTGGATTCTTGGATAAGGGGATCCGCGGGTCTTTCAGATCTATTCATTAAAGAGATTACTATTCAACATCAAAATGAACTATTTACAATTGGAGACTCTCAAAGTAATGATGCTGAGAAAAGAAAAGCCAGGCAATGAATAGTATATACTGTGTGATTCCATGAATATAAAAAATCTAGAAAATACAAATTTATATATAGTCACAGTCATCAAATATATTGGTGAGATTTTAGTGCCTTCTTCTGTGCTCCCATAGCTTCCTACACTTGGATCTCCAAGCATTTGTTACACCATGTGAAAATATGAACTCTTTTTCTTTATTCTGTCTTACTAGAATAAGAATCCTTGAACTTTTATGGACATTTGAACTCTCAGTTATTAGCAGAAATTCTATCACACAGTAAGATTCCACATATAAAAGCCAGAATTTTACAATGACTTCTAAGCTTTTACATGATCTAGACACTCATTTAACGTCTGTGACCTCTTTCGCTGCTACTCTTCAGTCACTCACAGTGGCCTCCTTGCTATTCCTCAGATATGCCAGGCATGATCCAACCTTATGGCCTTCAAGATAGCCAATTCCTTTGTCTGGAGTGACCTTATTGCTGATAGTTCTGGGCAAATTTATCACCTTTCCATACCTTTGTTCAATTGTCAGCTTCATTGTAACTACCCTGATCTTCCTATTAAAAATTTTAACTCCCCAACCCCTGGCAAGCAACCTTGATTTTTCTCACCCTGATCGAATTTTTCTTTTTCCCCATTGTACTCATCATTTTTGAATGCACTATGCAATTTTTATTAAGGTTTATAGCTTTTAATTGTCTCACCCATTAAAATAAAAGTTCTACAAAGCCAAGTATTTCATTGAACAGTGTAGTCTGAGGTAATATCTGCCATATAATAGGTTCAATAGACAATTGGTAAATTTCAGAATAAATTGTTGAGAGTATACTGAATTTCATAAGTCATTTCAATAATTTTTTCCAAAAAATAAACTATGTAAAACATACCTTAAATTTCCTTTCAAAATATTTTATAGCATATAATGGACAATATACATAAGCCTTAAGAAACAATCATATAAATAACCATTTCATACATACTTAAAAACTGCATAATACGGGGCACCTGGGTGGCTCAGTGGGTAAAGCCCCTGCCTTCGGCTCAGGTCCTGATATCAGGGTCCCGCCTTGGGCTCTCTGCT
Organism: Mustela lutreola; assembly: GCF_030435805.1. Classification (NCBI taxonomy): domain Eukaryota; kingdom Metazoa; phylum Chordata; class Mammalia; order Carnivora; family Mustelidae; genus Mustela; species Mustela lutreola. Next base: position 28,386,869 of record NC_081303.1, read on the forward strand.
CCGCAGGGAGCCTGCTTCCTCCTCTCTCTCTCTCTCTGCCTGACTCCTGCCTACTTGTGATCTCTCTCTCTCTGTCAAATAAATAAATAAATAAATCTTTAAAAAGAAAATAAATAAAAACTGCATAATACCACACTCCTAGATCTTCTCTGAACGCTCTAAAATAACCCTTCAAAGGAAATACATTTTTAAAAATAACAGATTTTTTGGCAAATAATTTAATGAAATAAAAGTTTCATTCATCTATGAAGATCATAATAAATATTTTTAATAAGCATGAAATTATAACTCTGAAGTGTACTAAAATGAAACCACCTGCTAAGGGTGAGAGAACAAAAATAAACATCATTTTTCCAAATAAGAGGAATTTATTACCTTTGAATCAAAGCATGTGGATTTGTTCAAACTGGCAATAAAGGAATATGGAGACACAAACCATAGAAAGTCATATTTTAGATTTCTAAAAGACTTCGAAGTGAAGAATATACATCCACTTCTCACTTATTGCTCCTACATATTCATGAATTTGAGAGAAAAAATAGGCCCTGTGTGTCTTAGCAACTAATGGGATATATTTTGATATTTACATGCTTACACATATTATGTGTTATAGTCTTCTCTTTTACATGCTGTAAAAAGGTTAACCCCTTTTCTGCAGAGATCTAAAAATGTGAAACAGTGCCTGAGTAGCTGAATTCATCTAATTCGAATTTCTTGCAGGTCTAAGACCTATTGTTTTTCACTTGACTGCCTCCTTTTTCATCTGTCAATTGGTTACAAATTCTGGTACTGAAGAGAATACATTGGGGCTGGTGGCTCAGTGGGTTAAAGCCTCTGCCTTCAGTTCAGGTCATGATCTCAGGATCCTGGGACCGAGCTCCACATCGGGACATAATGTAACGACAGATACTTTATATGGGAGCCCTTTGGATACTCTGGTGAATGAATGTTTTTAAATTAATTTTTCATGGACATGGGGAGTTAGAGACGAGAAGGGAGGTGGGGGAAATTGGAAGGGGAGCTGAACCATGAGAGACTATGGACTCTGAAAAACTATATGAGGGTTTTGAAGGGGCGGGGGTTTGGGAGGTTGGGGTACCAGGTGGTAGGTATTATAGAGGGCACTGCATGCATGGAGCACTGGGTGTGGTGCAAAAAGAATGAATACTGTTATGCTGAAAATAAATAAAAAATAAATTAAAAAAATATTAGTTTTTCGTAAACTACAAAAAAAATGAAAAGCACTCCCATTTATAGCGTGCACTTTATTGTTCACAAAGCACGTGGCAACAATAAAAATAATGATGGGTTACCGTTACAATTCATAGAAAAGGAGGTACAGGGAAGTTGAATGAAAGGGAATAACAAAGTAGGTTCATAAGTCAATCTTCCTTGTAAAAAAATTAACCTGAAAGTGCGTTTCTGCCACCTCTCTCCTCTGTGATATGATAAAGAACGACCATGAGGTTTTGAAAAGCATAATAGCTTTACACCAACTCTTGAGCTTTTATTTATTTATTTATTGCTAACAAGATACCTTGATTTGATATGCAGTTCCTGACAACCAAAGTCAAATAATTCCATCTTCATGAAAAGTCAGAAAGAACCACAAACCAAACCTCAAAATAGATTCAAAGAGAAAATACTCTCTAAAAACTTTCCCTTCCTGGGGCACTGGAGTGGCTCAGTGAGTTAAAGCCTCTGCGTTTGGCTCAGGTCATGATTCTAGGGTCCTGGGATTGAGCCCCATGTATGACTCTCTGCTCAGTGGGGAGCCTGCTTCCACCTCTCTCTCTCTCTCTCTCTGCCTGCTCTCTGCCTACTTGTGATCTCTCTGTCAAATAAATAAATAAAATACTTCTTCGGACACCCAGCAGGAACTTCTTCTCTCGGCCTGGTATTACTTCAATGGCCTATTCCAGAGAATAAGACACTAAACTACTGAGTGCCATGGGCCTCAGAACCACGAAAGGGATCATGAGGGGCACAAAGCATGCCTCTGGTCACCAAAAGGGTATGGAAACATTTGCTGCTTTTCTGCATTTTTCAAAGCTGAGTTTTTAGCTGGAGGCTGCTCCTTTATGATAAATTGCTGATACCGTATAGTAAAAGCTATTATATGATCTTTTACAAACCATTTCCTATCTTTGCATTCCCATGTGCCAAGACAGACACGGATTATTTAAAACCCTGAAGAGAGTGCTCTTGCATTTAAATTGCCTGTAACCTTCGTTTAATAGATTTATGATTGATAATAGATTTAGTTAAAATATAACTATTTTAAATATTTACTCTCAGTAAACGATTTCAACCTATGCTCATTTAAGTAACTTGGTGCATAATCCCTTTTCTATTAAACCATAGTGCAAGGACCAATGCCGCGTTTCTGAGAGAACCCCAAGCTATTTTTCTAGAATGGCCATATGCGTATATATCAGGCGTCCTGTTTTCACTCCCTTTGTGGAGCACCTACCCTGGAGGTCATGTAATAAGCAATGACCAAAAAACAATAAAAAAACCCAAACATGCAGGTCGAAGTGTCATCCCTGCCTGGAGATGAGTAGACTGCTGACAGAGATCCTGGGCAGGCATCTCAGCCCAGGCCTGTGCTGGGGAAGCTGGTTCCTGGCTTTGGGCTCAATCTGGAAGCCAGCAAACTGACCCGAGAGTGCAGCCAGGGTTAACAGGACTGATGATCTTTTTGCAGCCAGGCCACGTGCGGACACCCGCTCAGGGAGCAAGGCTAGGAGGCTGCCCAGCGCTGGCGCTGGTAAGGCTTGCAGCCCCCCAGGGCTTCGCCCCGCGCCCAATCCCGGGCCGGGCCTCAGGAGGGAGGGGGGCGGGGGCAGCGCAGAGAAGGGGCTTTGCTAATTTCCAAAGCAGGAAGTGAGCTCAAGGAGGACTCAGGAAGGAGGGGGGCGGGGGCGGGTCGAAGTCCTCCGGCCAAAAGGGCTTTGCTAATTGCCTAAGTGGGAAGTGAGCTCAGGGAGGATGTGGCGGAGAGTCCGGGAGGAGTTGGAGGGGCTGGCGGAGGAGGGGCGCGCAGCGCACCGGTGCTGTGCTGGGCCCCAGTCGGGACTGCAGGACCCACCAGACTCGCCGTCGGAGTGCTGCCGTGTGAGGCCCCGCTGTTCCGCTTCCGCTGCCTGCTGCCCCTCCCAACCCAAGGCTTCTCCGGACCACCCTCTGCTCAAGGTAAAGTGACACCGCACCGCGCCCTCACCTGGAGCAGTAAGCATGGGAGGAGACCTGGGGGCGGGGAGGGGGGTGGTCCAGGCCCAGCCTCCCGCAAACCCCAGGGCACCGGGACCACCCCGGATGCTGCGCCGAACCGGGGTCCGCATTGGGTTGAGCTGGGGACAGCGCCTTGCGAGGTGCCCCCCGCCAGAGGGCGGGCTAGCCCCCATTGTTCGGCACCCCCACGCTCGCGAGCTGAAGACCCCCTTCCCTCCCCCGCCGTGGCCCTGCTGCTTTTGTTCTGGACTTGGGATCCCAGATGGAAACTAGTCCCTCAGACCTCCCTGGCAGCAAGGAGGGCAGGGAGGGATTCTTGGTTTTCTGCCCTGGCTCTCCCTCTCTCCCCATTCACATGCCTTCTGGCTTCCCTTTCCTCTCCTCATTGTCAGTTTTATTAAATGGTTTTCTTCTGCATGTTGACCCGCAGAGCTATTTCATGAATGAATATACATGAAACTGAGTCGGAGCCCACCTGTGAGAGCCCACCTGTAGAGGCCTTTCATTAGAATGGTCTCTGGTTCTAGCCTCAGTTCAGAATACTGCATGTACCTGAGGACCGAGTCCAGATGTTTCTTTCATCTCTGACTTGAATTTGAAATCCTCCTCAGACTTCAGCTTCCAGGATTTCTCCAGTCCTTGCTCTCCCACTGTCTTGGTGGGGATCCGCCATGAGTGTTGAACCCAGGAATGAATGAATGATATATACCCCAGATCACTGGGGCTTTGTCTTGTTTTGCTGAGGTTGGAAAGGCTTGGGAGAGACCCCCTGTATGCAGATACAGAGCTGCATGCAATTGCTTAGATAAACGTGTTCCCCACTTAATTACTTGGGCATTGAACATTTCGCCCTTATCCTGTGGCTTGAGCAGTTAGGAGGAGACAATCCGGAGGTGAATCAGAAGATGGCTGAATCCACATGGTGGTGGTCTGGGTTTGGGAGATTTTCCTGGAGATTCAAACGAAAGATCTAAATTCTTCCAGTGGGGAGTGGTAAACATTTTATCGATGGGAGATGGAAAATAAATGTTCTGGTTAACCATTCCCTCCCCCTCAAAACCCATTATTTGAAAAAACAAAAAGGGAAGTGAAGGGAGAAATCCTCCCACTCCCATCCCCACTCACCTCCATAGCCATCTCCTCTTCCAAGAACCTAACAGACAAGGTGCCAAGAAGTGTTAGGTACCAGCAGTGGTCTCAGATCTCATTCAAGGATCATGGTGAAAGGCATTCAAAGAGATTGTGGGGGCACAGGGATCCAATTAAGGGGGACAAGTTTAAGGTTTGCCTGGTCCCCTAAAAATTAATGGCACTAGAGAAGATGAGCTTTGGGAACTATAGCTTAATGGATACAATGTGTAAAAAGCTTCAGTGAGTCATGGTGGGAAGAGGCCATGAGGGCAGCAAAAACAGTCTTAGATGATGTGATTAATAGCACTACAGGCTCTAGATTTCCTGTGGTGGTGTTCTTGGCAAGACCAGCCCGGCCAAAGTGGATACTCACAACCTGGAACAGAGGGTCTTGGAGATCCCAGCACGTGAGGTATGATGAGAGGGTAAAATGATAGGAGGTGTCCTTTGGAAGGACTGTCTCCTTGACTTTAAAAGGGAGAACCCAAATCTGTAGGTGAAAGCTTTTTGGCTATAAAAAGGGCCAAGGCCTCCTAAGGTCAAGGTCTCCTCGTCACTTGCAAAGATGTCGAAGAACATATTCAGACATTTCAAAGATGTCCTCATGTACATCCGTTCCCACTCTGGAATTCTATCAATAAGGTGAGAGTTCCTCTAGTTGAAAAAAAGATCTAAAAAGACTTCCCTTTCTCATGTAATTTCTGTAACCTCCAGGACACACCCACCTCCCTCTTCCAGCTCTGTAATGAAGCCACAGATGGTGCCAATTTGTGGAACTCCTTAAAGGCTATTCTCCCTTATATACCCCCGGACCAAGTTCCCATGCTCCCTCACCTGATTTCCTGCACTCACCTCCCACCTGGTGTGTTCACACCTGCAAGTGCCTTTTACCAACTCCTTTGCCAAAAGGCAGCCAGAGTGACCTTTGAAAGACCTATCAGTTCCTGGCATTTCTCTCCATAGAAATCTACACTGATCTTCTAACAAATTCTCAGTCCTCCAAAGGCACCCATAATCCTCCCATCAGTCTCTTCATACCCCTCCAACTGACTGATGCCTGTTCTGCCCCCATCTCTCTGCCCTTCAACCACACTGCCTCCCTCTTCCTGTGGAGACCCCTCATGGTGCCTGCCTCCAAGCACAGGTGATTCCCATTGATGAGAAGACCCTCTTCCTCTCCCCCATCTCCCCACTCCACTTACTCCCACTTATTCGTGAGCTCACAAGCCCCATGGTACACACTCTCCATGCAGCCTGCTCTCTCTTTTCTAGCACTGGCCTCCATTTCTAGCTGTGGTTGGGTCATGGATGTCCCTCCCCAGCCAGCCTCCAAGCTCTCCTTCCCTTTATCTCCAACACCTGACACAGTGCCTGGCACGTAGTAAGCCCTGGCTAGCTTCTAAGAGCCTCACTGAGGGACTGAAAGCATTTTAAAAATGTCACCACATAGGCTCCAAACTGTAGGCAGAAAAAGCTTTGCCAGGATTGACATTTTAGAGACGTATTTGTCAAGTTGGATGTGTTCACTGACTTTACCTTGTAAAATTTAAAACAAAAAAAAGGACCTTTGTATTGCTTCACATCTACCAAAGGCACATGTATACTATTAGACCACGTTATGAGCTTAATGGAAGGAGACAAGATGTTTTCGCTAAGAAAATGTCTAAGACTGTTGAGGTCAAGTGGGAGGAAACAGTCCGTTTGTGGGAGCATTGTTATCTTACTCTATCACAGCCACTAATAAAAATCTGACACGGGGTGAGTCAGAATTGTCTGTCTGAGATGAGTAAGATCTGGCTCATGTTCCTACAGACATGAAAGCCAGGAACGAAGAAGGAGGCTTTGAAAGCCTATGTTGAGGAGGCAGTGTGGTTCACTGCAATGAGCTAAGTGCCCAGGGCCACCGTCAGACATGCGGGCCTGTGTCCTTCCTTTGTTCTGGGGTCCCTCTTGCACTATGTGGTCAGGCTGGTGGTTGGGAGCAGCTCAGGACAGGACCCAGTGGCATCTTACCTCTCCCACCCTCCTTTGGGCTCCAGTGGGCTCCAGTAGGTCCCAGGGGACAGCCTGCCTTCCTTGCAAAGCCCAGTAGCACTGGGAGCAGAAACTGGGACCAAAGAGTGAGCACCCTGTTTGACAAGCTGGACCAGCCACCTCTTCTTCAGATGCTGGGGGAGCCCTGGCATGCTGACTCCTCCCTTCTCCCTTTCCTCTCTTCCTCCCTCTTCCCTTCCCCTCTCTCCTTCCCTGGTGGTGCCCTTTCCCAATGCCCACTTCATCCCTTTTCCTTTCTACATGCCTGTCTTCTAGAGTTTCTTCTCTTTCCTCCCCATTACTTCCCTTCATCTGAATCTCCTCTTTGGTCCCTTTGTCCCCGCTCTCTGCTCCTCCTCCCCTTCCCTGGCCCCTGTTCAGCTCCATCCCAACTGCAGGCAGAGCTGGACTAACATGCTCACTTGCTAGCTAAGCCACCCTCCAGAGAAGTCACTCTTCAGTGGTCACCTTCCTAACCCCCTGGTCTCTTCTCCACTTGTTCAGATATTGCTCTAAAGTCTGAGGAGGACAGAGTGGGGCTGCCAGAGAATCAGGCCAGAGGAGAAACCAAACCATGTGTCCACACTGTCCCCCAGCACTGCTGCTCTGAGAGCTTTCAGAGTCCTCAACAGGGTTAGGATTTAGGGGCTTCTTCAGAACCGGGAGTGAAAACAACCATAGGTCAAAAGAAAAGCTATGGCCCCCACACAAAATAATAATCACAAATGAAATCTATGTTAACTCTGAAGTCCCAAAGTTGAAGAATTGCCTTGAATCTGTCACTAGAAAGCACCCAAGGCCTCACTTTCTGGGTTCTGGGTGCCCTGAGAATGGCAGGAGGCTCTGACACACGCGTGGGGGTGCTGAACGATGGGGGCTAGCTCGCCCACTGCCTGCGGTGGGGGGTACCTCGTGTGGCGCTGTCCCTGGCCCGACCCCTTGCGGACGGGGTTTGGCGCGGCGTCCGGGGTGGTCCGGGTGCCCTGCGTTTTGTGTGAGGCTGGGCCCCTACCCCCCCTGCCCCCACTCTTGGCCCCCGTTTTCTGCTCCATGTTAGGGCACGGCGCTGTGTCACTCTACCTGTGAGCAGAGGGTCCTCTGGAGAAGCCATGGGGCGGCGAGGGGCAGCAGGCAGCAGGAATGGGACAACCCGGCCTCGGGGCTAGGCTGGAGTGCGGGAGCCCATGGTCAGCGAGTACAGTGGGTCCTGCCGTCCCCACTGGGCCGCAGCACAGCACCCTGGCGCTGCGCGCCCCTCCTCTGCCAGCCCCTCCACCTCCTCCCGAACTCTCCGCCGCGTCCTCCGTCCTCTGAGAGCTCACTTCCCTCCTTGGCAATTAGCAAAGCCCCTGCTCCTGGCCGCCCCCAACCCGCCCCCACCCCCCTCCCTCCTGAGTCCTCCTCGAGCTCACTTCCCGCTTTGGAAATTAGCAAATCCCCTTCTCTGCTCCGCCCCCTCCCCCCTCCCTCCTGTGGCCCGGACTAGGCTGGGGTGTGGGGAGAAGCCTGGGCAGGCTGTGAGCATTGCCAGCGGCGGCGCTGGGCAGCCTCCTAGCCTTGCTCCCTGAGCGGATGTCCCCACGCGGCTTGGCTGCGAAGAGATCATCAGTCCTAAAGGCAGGCTGCAATCTTGGGTCAGTTTGCTGGCTTCCAGATTGCGCTCAAAGCCAGGAACCAGCTTCCCCAGCACAGGCCTGAGGGGAGATGCCAGCCTGGGATAAGTCTGAGCAGTCTCCTTGTCTCCAGGCAGGGATGGCACTTCGACCTGGATGTTTGGGTTTTTTGTTTGTTTTTTTGGTCATTGGTTATTACATGACCTCCAGGGTAGGTGCTCCACAAAGGGAGTGAAAACAGGACGCCTGATATATACGCATATGGCCATTCTAGAAAAATATCTTGGGGTTCTCTCAGAAATGTGGCATTGGTCCTTGCACTATGGCTTAATAGAAAAGGGATTATGCACCAAGTTACTTAAATGAGCATAGGTTGAAATCGTTTACTGAGAGTAAATATTTAAAATAGTTATATTTTAACTAAATCTATCATTAATCATAAATCTATTACACAAACGTTACAGGCAATTTAAATGCAAGAGCACTCTCTTCAGGGTTTTAAATAATCCGTGTCTGTCTTGGCACATGGGAATGCAAAGATAGGAAATGGTTTGTAAAAGATCATATAATAGCTTTTACTATACGGTATCAGCAATTTATCATAAAGGAGCAGCCTCCAGCTAAAAACTCAGCTTTGAAAAATGCAGAAAAGCAGCAAATGTTTCCATACCCTCTTGGTGACCCTCATCATCGTGGCCCCCGATGCTTTGTGCCCCTCATCATCTCTTTCATGGTTCTGAGGCCCATGGCGCTCAGTAGTTTAGTGTCTTATTCTCTGGAATAGGCCATTGAAGAAATACCAGGCCGAGAGAAGAAGGCCCTGCTGGGTGTCTGAAGAAAGTACAGCCTTTTAGATTAATCTTTCTGGGGAGTTTGTTAGTGCTTTGGTCTGCTTCTGATAGGAAGGGAAATTTTTTTTAAAGATTTTATTTATTTATTTATTTGACAGAAAGATCACAAGTAGGCAGAAAGCAGGCAGAGAGAGAGAGAGAGAGGTGGAAGCAGGCTCCCCGGTGAGCAGAGAGCCAGACATGGGGCTCAATCCCAGGACCCTATAATCATGACCTGAGCCAAACGCAGAGGCTTTAACTCACTGAGCCACTCCAGTGCCCCAGGAAGGGAAATTTTTTAGAGTATTTTCTCTTTGAATCTATTTTGAGATTTGGTTTGTGGTTCTTTCTGACTTCTCATGAAGGTGGAATTATTTGAGGATGGTTGTCAGGAACTGCATATCAAATCGAGCTATCTTGTTAGCAATAAATAAATAAATAAAAGCTCAAGTGTTGGTATAAAGCTATTATGCTTTTCAAAACCCCGAACTATAATTCATGTACCGTGGTCGTTCTTTATCATATCACAGAGGAGAGAGGTGGCAGAAACGCACTTTCAGGTTAATTTTTTTACAAGGAAGATTGACTTATGAACCTACTCTGTTATTCCCTTTCATTCAATTTCCCTGTACCTCCTTTTCTATGAATTGTAACGGTAACCCATCATTATTTTTATTGTTGCCACGTGCTTTGTGAACCATAAAGTGTACGCTATAAATGGGAGCGCTTTTCTTTTTTTTTGTAGTTTACGAAAAACTAATATTTTTTAAATTTATATTTTATTTATTTTCAGCATAACAGTATTCATTATTTTTGCACCACACCCAGTGCTCCATGCAAGCAGTGCCCTCTATAATACCCACCACCTGGTACCCCAACCTCCCAACCTCCCGCCCCTTCAAAACCCTCAGATTGTTTTTCAGAGTCCATAGTCTCTCATGGTTCAGCTCCCCTTCCAATTTCCCCCACCTCCCTTCTCGTCTCTAACTCCCCATGTCCATGAAAAACTAATTTAAAAACATTCATCCACCAGAGTACCCAAAGGGCTCCCATATAAACTATCTGTCTTTACATTATGTCCCGATGTGGAGCTCGATCCCAGGATCCCGAGATCATGACCTGAACTGAAGGCAGAGGCTTTAACCCACTGAACCACCAGCCCCAATGTATTCTCCTCAGGACCAGAATTTGTAACCAATTGACAGATGAAAAAGGAGGCAGTCAAGTGAAAAACAATAGGTCTTAGACCTGCAATAAATTCGAATTAGATGAATTCAGCTACTCAGGCACTGTTTCACATTTTCAGATCCCTGCAGAAAAGGGGTTAACATTTTTACAGCATGTAAAAGAGAAGACTATAACACATAATATGTGTAAGCATGTAAATATCAAAATATATCCCATTAGTTGCTAAGACACACAGGGCCTATTTTTTCTCTCAAATTCATGAATATGTAGGAGCAATAAGTGAGAAGTATCATAGTAGAGTTTCCCCCTGCAAAGAACATGAAGCCAGGGAGAAACAGCACACTCCCAAATAATAGTATATCATAGACTGAAACCAGCCATAAGTTATAATTAAATTTATGGACCATTGTTAACCCCATGATAATATAGTGCATGGTGAATATAATGCACAGTGACAATTTTGGGGACTAAATTGAACCTGCAATTCGTAAAAATTATTTGTAAACATCCAAAAACCAATAGTTATTTTCTCTATGTAGTGATTTGCCTTGAATTTTGTTTATTTCTTTAAATTGTAATTATTTTTTAAAGATTTACTTATTTGAGAGAGAGAGATAAAGCAAGCAGGGGGATGGGCAGAGGGAGAAAGTCTCAAGTGGACTCCCTGCTCAGAGTAGCACCTGGTGCATGACTTGATCCCAGCACCACATGATTATGATCTGAGCCAAAACCAAGAGTCAGCCTCTTAACTAAAGGAGCCACCCAGGTTCCCCTTTAAATCTTAATTATTTAAAAAATAAAAACATATGCATTTGGAAACACAACAGCATTCTGGATAGCCTAACAAAATATAGTAAATAAGATTCATTTGTTCCACTTTACTATTTTTCTTTGGGAGATACTGTATGCCTATGTAACTATATTTTAGGAAATGATTTGTTTAGTTCATTTAATAGTGCACTGTATTTTTCATTGACTATTTATTCTTTCATAAAGAAGTTTCCATTTACGTTGTGCCAACTATCGACCATGACGCAAAATGAAACTTTAAAAGGCTACTCTGGAAAGAAAAGTATGAAAGAAAATCCTAAAGGTCTAAATCTCAATCATCATCAAAGACAACAGTTAAATAAATGGTTCCTTGTAAAACAGTAGCATTATGTAGCATAAAAAATGTATACTCTTCACTTCGAAGTCTTTTAGAAATCTAAAATATGACTTTCTATGGTTTGTGTCTCCATATTCCTTTATTGCCAGTTTAAACAAATCCACATGCATTGATTCAAAGGTAATAAATTCCTCTTATTTGGAACAATGATGTTTATTTTTGTTCTCTCACCCTTAGCAGGTGGTTTCATTTTAGCACACTTCAGAGTTATAATTTCATGCTTATTAAAAACATTTAATATGATCTACATAGATGAATGAAACTTCTATTTTATTAAATTATTTGCCAAAAAATCTGTTATTTTTAAAAATGTATTTCCTTTTAGGTTTATTTTAGAGCGTTCAGAGAGGATCTAGGAGTGTGGTATTATGCAGTTTTTAAGTAGGTATGAAATGGTTATTTATATGATTGTTTTTTAAGGCTTATGTATATTGTCCATTATATGCTATAAAATATTTTGAAAGTAAATTTAAAGTATGTTTTACATAGTTTATTTTTTAGAAAATAATTGAAATGACTTATGAAATTCAGTATACTCTCAACATTAATTTATTTTGAAATTTACCAGTTGTCTACTGAACCTATTATATGGCAGATATTACTTCAGACGAGATCGGGCGCGTTCAGGGTGGTATGGCCGTAGACAGCAGATATTACTTCAGACTACACTGGTAAATGAAATACTTGGCTTTGTAGAACTTTTATTTTAATGGGTGAGACAATTAAAAGCTATAAACCTTAATAAAAATTGCATAGTGCATTCAAAAATGATGAGTACAATGGGGAAAAAGAAAAATTCGATCAGGGTGAGAAAAATCAAGGTTGCTAGGCAGGGGATGGGGAGTTAAAATTTTTAATAGGAAGATCAGGGTAGTTACAATGAAGCTGACAATTGAACAAAGGTATGGAAAGGTGATAAATTTGCCCAGAACTATCAGCAGTAAGGTCACTCCAGACAAAGGAATTGGCTATCTTGAAGGCCATAAGGTTGGATCATGCCTGGCATATCTGAGGAATAGCAAGGAGGCCACTGTGAGTGACTGAAGAGTAGCAGGGAAAGAGCTCACAGAGGTTAAATGAGTGCCTAGATCATGTAAAAACTTAGAAGTCATTGTAAAACTCTGGCTTTTATATGTGGAATCTTACTGTGTGATAGAATTTCTGCTAATAACTGAGAGTTCAAATGTTCATAAAATTTCAAGGATTCTTATTCTAGTAAGACAGAATAAAGAAAAAGAGTTCATATTTTCACATGGTGTAACAAATGCTCGGAGATCCAAGTGTAGGAAGCTATGGGAGCACAGAAGAAGGCACTAAAATCTCACCAATATATTTGATGACTGTGACTATATATAAATTTGTATTTTCTAGATTTTTTATAGTCATGGAATCACACAGTATATACTATTCATTGTCTGGCTTTTCTTTTCTCAGCATCATTACTTTGAGAGTCTCCAATTGTAAATAGTTCATTTTGATGTTGAATAGTAATCTCTTTAATGAATAGATCACAATTTGTCTTTGCTCTATTGATGGACATTGATGAATATTTCCACTGTTTTCAATTCTTAAAAATAAAGCTGCTATGAAATTCATATACAAGTCCTTGTATGAACATAGGGTTTGTTTCTCTTGGTTAAATGCCTAGAAGTAAAATGGCTATTTGTGTAACTGCAACATATTTTGCATTTAAAAAAATTTTCAAACTATTTTCCAAAGTGGTGGTATCATGATATATGCCAACAACAGTTTAGATTTTTTGTTGCTTCTCAATCTAGCTCAGACCAAGTACAATTAGCGTTTATAATTTTAGCCATTCTAATAGATATGTAAGCATGTCTCATTATGATTTTAATTTGTATTTCTTTAATGTCGAGGTTCAGTGGGCTGAGGTCCGGAGCTGATGACCAAGAAAGAATTCTTGAGACACATTTGCTGCACAAGGGTGGTTTATTGAGGCATGGGGACAGCACCTGTGGGCAGGAAGAGCTGCAGGTTAAGTAATCTGTGTTTGGGGGAAGGTAAGGGAAAGGGAGGTTTCAAGGGAGTTTTCCTATGCTAAAGAGGAGTTGTCTTTTACAAAGCCATTAACATCAAGATAGTTGGGAGATGCCTGTCTTGCAGGATTGTGAGCTCTGCAAGTTAACTTTTTTTTTCTCGTTTATGGCAGTCAGGGGTACTTGAGGAATGTTACACATATTACAGAGGGGAGCGGGTGGAGAGGGGGTGCAAGGTGCCAGCTTTTGCTTTGTCCTCAGTCAGCCTCCTGCTCCCTCATCAAGTTCCAAACCTGAGAGGGGGCTCGTGGGAGTGAGGGAGTGCGAGAGTGTGGGAGGGCGGGAGGGCGGTGGGCCTAGGGGAATGCACCCAGCCTGCTCCTGCTCTTTGTTTTGGATACTCACGTGGTCCTGCCTAATTGGCCGCCATAGAGCCTGAGTTCCCAGGGAGGCAGAGGCGTCCTTCACAGCTGTGGTTCCCGGGTTCTTCCAGGTGCCAGCCCCCCCTTCCCGCAGGAGGCTGGAGGCCCTGGGGGGACCACAACTCCCACAAGGCCCCGCACTCCAACAGAGCCTGGCTGATAAAGGGGCGGGTTCACGTGGAGGGGCGGGACCATGATGCAGGGGTTTGGGGCTCAGTGTCCCCATGTGGCTTTCTGGAGCTCAGGAGCTTTCTCATCGCTGGATTGGCATCTGGCAGCTGGACTCATTGGAGTCCTGGGGCGTCGCCTCGGACTGGCTCTCAATGGGTAGAGTGTAACGAACTGTTAGCTTAGGAGGCACAGTGCTAGGGACTGGGTAGTGCTGAAGCTGCTGGTTGTCCTGGGCTTCCTGAGGAGGCTGTCTGAAAAAGTCACAGGTGCTGGTAGGGGAATCCTGGGGGAAAACTGGGGCCCAAACCAGCTCTTGAGCCTCTGAGCCAGAAGCCAACAATAACTGGGAAAAAGTCCAACGGCGCTGAGGTGCTTTACTTTTGGCTGAGAAGATAAGCAGGAAGGATAACAAACCAATGGGATGTCTGTAGACTTCTACTGGAACTTTTAGGTCTGTCTTCTGTAATTCCTTACCTGTCACTCAGAGGTTTTTTCTTTTTCTTCCTTGGGTTTCCTTCTTAGAGAATTCCTTAGCTTGATATTCCATCTCTCTGGTTTGGTTTTAAGCCGTGCTCATTCTGCTATTCAACCCATCTCTTTGAAAGGTTTCTTTTTACTTCTGTTGCTATTTGTATTTCCAAGATATCGGTTAATTATTTTTATAACTGCCTGCTCTCATTTCATGATAAGATATTCTGTCTTATCCATATGATTAATTTAATTACATTGATGTTAATGTCTAACACTTTTTCCCCCCCTTAGGTGCATATTCTCTCTTGAAAGAAAGGATAAAACATATTAAAGCTGTTCTTTCTTTCCATGGGTTGATTTTTCTGAAACATTTGTGATTGTTGGTTTATGTCTCACTCATTTTTATGTACCTCGAGAGTCACTGCTTTGTACTCTCCTTGCAGGAGGGAGGGGCATGAAGAGGATGAACTGCAGGGTATTTTTTCTTTCTTTTTAATGAAAATGGGTAGAATCAGGGTTTGTAACCTTCTGGTCACCTGGGTACCCCACCCCATTCCTCCAGAGCCTCGTAATCATTGGGATTTTGCTTGTCTCTTTTACCCAAGCTCCCATACTCTCCAAGCTGGAAGCAAACATCCCATTTTCTACTTCCTGGAAGGCTATACTTTGGTGAAGCTTTGGTTCTAGTCTCTCAGCCAGTTCCCCTTTCATTTTCTTTCTTTCTTTCTTTCTTTCTTTCTTTCTTTCTTTCTCTCTTTTCTTTCCTTCATTTTTATTCTGGGCTCCTCCCTCCAGGTTTGCACTGCCTTTCCTTATGTACAAATGGGGATAGTAGGAAAGAGTGACTGAGAAGCCCTTCCAGTTTTTTTTAAAAGATTTTATTTATTTATTTGACAGAGGGAGCAGAAGTAGGCAGAGCTTCAGGCAAAGGGAGAGTTACAAGCAGGCTCTCTGCTGAGCAGAGAGACTGAAGATGGACTCGATCCCAGGATCCTGGGATCATGACCTGAGCCGAAGGCAGCCACTCATAATTGACTGACAACCCACGTGGCAGGCCCCTCCCCGAGAAAACAAACCAAGAAAGAAAAAAAAAAGGACTACAAGAGAACAACCACTACTTCATAGGAAAACTTGTATTGTTCACTTGTTCCCACTATTCCGGTTCATTTTTTTTTTTTTTTTTACACATAGGTAATTTTTTTAACCTATTTACCATCACAGCGAGTTGTACAGTACATCAAATTCCAAATACATTTCTAACCTAACTTTTTGATACAATACACCTAGGTTTTTATTTTGCATTTTTATTTTTTGAATTCCTTTTTTTAAATTTTAGTTTAGTCTAGTTTATTCCTTTTTAGTTTTATCCTCTAATATTCATATAGAGTTAAACTTCAAAGTAATCCCCTTTCCCCAATCAATACTACCCCTATAGGTAAACCAATTTTTAATCCCCTTTATCTTAGGAAAGTTGAGTCCTTTAACAAAGATATCAAGATACATCCAGGAAGAATCAAAACAACCTTCCTCGCACACACTGAGAATTTATAAGAACTCTCCCATCTTCTTCCACCAGTGTTTCTGTGTTTTTTGTGTTTGTCCTGATAGCATATAAATTTTACACTTGTTGTTCTTTTTGACGAGGTTCTTTCTTTATTTGTATACATATATATATATATATATATTTTTTTTTTCTCTTGTCATATACTTGTATCAGTCTTTTTATCTCTTTTTGTTTGTCTACTTCATTAATCTTACCTTGGGGCCCATCTGGGCTGAACCTTATTTTTAATCTTCCCTTTCTTTCCTGTCTCTCTCTCTCTCTTTTTTCTTCTTTTATTTTTTTACTTTTTTTCTTTTCTTTTGTCTCTCGTTTGGGTGGGAATCCTGATTTCTCAAAGTGAATGTGTATATTTGAAGAGAGGACCTCAAGACCTCTGGAAGTCTGCATGCCTCATTCACTGGGCAGGGGACTTCCTGCTTCAAGTATTTGCACAATAGACTCCAGTTAAAGTCCACCTTCAGGACGAGCCAAAGCCATGATTGTTAAGAACTCAGAATAGGGTCCTATGTAGCATACACGATGTGACCAATAGGCATTAATGGTCACTCAAGGGTTCTGGTACATTGTTATCCTCCAGTAGATTATAGAGGTAAAAAACATCTGAAAGAAGGATGAATACCCAACTTTTGTAGCAACATGGACAGGACTGGAAGAGATTATGCTGAGTGAAATAAGTCAAGCAGAGAGAGTCAATGATCATAGGGTTTCCCTTATTTGTGGAGCATAACAAATAGCATGGAGGACAAGGGGAGATGGAGAGGAGAAGGGAGTTGAGGGAAATTGGAAGGGGAGGTGAAACATGAGACTATGGACTCTGAAAAACAATCTGAGGATTTAGAAGTGGTGGGGGGGCGGTAGGGGGAACGAGGTGGTGGGTACTGGGGAGGGCACGTATTGCATGGAGCACTGGGTGTGGTGCAAAAACACTGGATACTGTTACGCTGAAAAGAAATAAAAAATTTTTAAAAATTTTTAAAAAATCTGAAAGGTTCCCAGGAAGCAGTGGGTTTTGTTTTGTTTTGTTTTGTTTTGTTTTGTTTTTTAGAAAGAAGAGGAGGATGGGTCACTAGACTTTAAGAGGTCATGAATAAAGCAGGAGAGATAGGAACTGAATCATAAACTTTTGTCGTTAGCTTGGCAGGAGTTGAGGTATAAGGTCCTAGGTCTGCATGGAGGTGGGTAGGTCACAGGGAGATAGTGAGGTTAGTACTCCGAAGGGGAGCTGGCATGTGGGCTTGGGTATCAAGAAATCACCAATGTAATTAAGTGGGATAACCATGTTTGTAGTGTGTGTGTGTGTGTGTGTGTCCGTGTTTTAATTCTTCATAGCTGGGGATACTGAGTTAGATGGTTATTGATCCCCTATCCAATTCCAACATTCCTAGTATTTATGACTTCTCTGGCTCAAATATTAGCAATGCTATGGAGAGAAGGGTTAGACCCAAAAGCATGGAGCACAGTGTATAGAAAGTTTCTCCCAAGCTTGAAAGAAGGCTTTATCAGTATATTTTTGTCTACTCAGGCTGCTATACCAAACACAGGCTGGAGGGCTTAAATGGCAGAAATGTATTTTCTCACAGATCTGGAGGCCAGAAGTTCCAGATCAAGGTGCCAGCAAGGTTGGTCTCCAGTGAGCCTTTTCTTGTTGGTCTATAGATCACTATCTTTTCAACTGTGCCCTCAGATGACCTCTTCTCTGTGGGCCCCCAGAGGGGAGCTAGGGGGAGTGCTTTCATGTGTTTCCCCCTTATGAGGACACCAGTCCTAGCAGATTAGGACTCCAGTGACCTCACCAAGCCTTCAGTGCCTCCTTCTAGGTAGGCCCTATCTCCAGATGCAGTCACACTGGAGATTAGGAATTCTTCATATGACCTTTGTGGGGACACAATTCAGTCCATAACAATTAGTACAGGAGAAAAACCATGGAGAGAATTCTAGAGGAGTCACACGTTGATGTTATAAGGTAAGTGGGTATAAAAGAGCACCTCTGAAGTCCAATAGGTCATTAGAGCTAGAGGCTGACAGGAAAGTCCCGTACGTGCCACAGTTTTGAGTTTGATGCAAGCGCAACTCTGAAGGGAAGATATTTGGGAGGCCTTGGCCAACCACTACTTCCAGACAGGGGTGATTCTGGAGGGAGTATCTCTCGGAGTGCTGCCTAGAATCAAGACTTTGGGGTTGGAAAAGTGCCACTTCCAAAGCTGGAGAAGGATGGTGCTGTAAGTTACTTGAAGAGTACTGTTCTGGGAGATAGGAGATCTGGGGTGTCCTCTTTGTTCTGCTGCTGACCAGATGTGAAAATGCAGATTAACTCCCTAACCATCTCAGTTCTACCACCATGTGCTGCTGTCATGTGTCCCAAGCCCCATAGTTAGATTTATCCATAAGCAGAAGCCGATCTTTTAGTTCCCAATCTCTTAATCGGGCTGATCGTCACAATATATAGCGGACACGTGACAGCCACAGGGGAGAAGTAAGGGTTGTCTTCCCCTCAGGGAGAGTGGAAAAGCTCTAGGAGAGGGCATACCAGTAGACCAAAGGCAGCCAGTGCCAGGGAGTGGAGCCACGGGGAAGAGTGTGCTGATGACAGCCTTGTGGAGGGAGGGCAGAAAGAGCCACCACCATGACACTTGAGTTACAGATCGAGCTTGGGGATAGAGAAGGGATCAGGGCACAGTAGAGCAGCAGCTGTCCAAGTGATTCTGTTGAGCTTAAGCTCATAGTGCCTTAGCGAATTAGAATGGGAAATACCTTGCTATTGTCTGTGACTCTGTGATTGTGTGAGTATGAGTGACAGAGTGGGGACAAAGAGAGAGGGAGAGAGAATACATTAAATTTTAAAGAAGGACAATAAGGGACGCCTGGGTAGCTTACTCAGTTAAGCATCTACCTTTGGTTCAGGTCATGATCCCAGGGTCCTGGGATTGGATCCCGTACCAGGCTCTAGTGGGGGGCCTGCCTTCTCTCTGCCTGCTGCTCCCCTTGCTTGTGATCTCTCTCTTCCTCTGTAACAAATAATAGTAAAAAATAAACGAGGGCGATACGTTATGTTTACTTTTGTTTCTGATGCCAGACATGGGTTCAGAGGATTGAAGAGGGAGATTCAAGGAGCTAGCCTCTCAAAAGGAGTGAATACCTAGTCACTGGTAAGACCCCTGGTCCTGCAATACAATATGGCTCCTGTGATCTGGGTCCTGTTAAATGCCCCTCGCCATCCTTAACCCGATAGTTTGAGTCTTCATTGCGTTCAGTGTGGGGAACTGGGAGAAGCTATGACACTTGGCCCTTTGTGGAGGAATTTTAGTAGTACAAATAGCAATAGTTATCAGTTCTGGAGCACTTCCATGACTCTGCTGCAGGCACTGTGCTGTGACCTGGGTTTAGAGCAGTGAGATAAACATAGAAATAGATGTGGGCTCTGTTCCCAAGAATCTGAAACCCACTATTCTCCTTGTCCCCTTCCCATTCTGTCTTCTTCAGCCCATTGCAATCCCACCAAGCAGGAAGCTTGCTTCTCCCCCTCCCTCTGCTGCTCCCCCTGCTTGTGCTCTCATTATCTCTCTCTGACAAGTAAATAAATCAATGTTTTAAAAAATTATAAAAAAGGCAAAACAAATAACCATTTTTGGAGAGTGATTTTCTGAATGCAGTTATGGGCAGTGCTGGGTACTGAAGAAGACGCTCTGCTGACCAGAGGAGTGGGGAAATTACAGAACAAATTCCACAGGTCATTGAATATATCACTTTCATCACCCCACCCATAGCACTTATTAATCTCTAGCCCAGCCAATAGGTTGGTTATAAAAATGAGCTTTCTCCGAACTGACAGGAAGTTCTCGTTTTAGCAATGTAAATCATTCTGATCTTTATCACTAATGTGATCTAATCCTGTCTAGTAAAGAAACTTGAGAGTTCTATATCTCTGTAAACATTTAAGAAAAACACTGGACTCAACTCTAATTACTTTTTAACTAACTTGACTTGCCAAAGGAAGGAGAAAGTAAATATCAGAAATCTTACCACTAAGCACAAGTTGCAAGTTATACCTGCCAAAATGTGGTTCAAAATATAAGTAACCAGTCTCCTTAGAAGCCTTTTACCTTCTTATATCTGTTATGTTGGGTAAATGAGTAGTTACTAGAACACAGCTGGCTCAGTGATCACAATTCAGCTTACCCTCAGAAATATAAATAGACGTTTAGCCCGGTAACTGGACACTGATATAGAATTATTCACTGGCTGATTCCTAGATCAGAAACCACAAAAAATTTTTCTTTTTTATGGAAGTATGGCTGTTACAATAGTCTCCCCTGTAGCACATAGTGATTGACTTAACTACTCTATACGTTAAAGCTCTAGATGTAACATTTTAATAAAACAACAATATCTTTGATGGTATCATGGAAATGTAAGTGCCTTGTGCACTTTTCTTAATGTGTATAATTACCTAAACATCATAGTAAGTAAATCAAGGCCATTGTCAAGCTTCCGTCAAGGAGAGTCCTTAACTAGAGGGATTTCCCATTGCTCTCAGGATGATAACCTCTGAGTTACAGATTCCATTAGTTGGCCACACACATTTGGAGCCTTGTGGACTTTCTGACAGCTGAGCAGCATATCTCTGTTTCAAGCATTGTGATCCCTGTTCTTACTGCAAGAGTGACAGTTGTCACTTTTCCTGTGACCCCTGTCTTTAGGAAAGTGTCTGACTCAGAAAGTCGAGTCAGTACCCCCCAAAGGTATTTTCAGGAGAACCACCTCAAAGAGGATCACCTGAGATACTGTCGAGAAAAAAAAAAAAACTGAAATTCTAAGCAATATCCACAATAAGTCTTTTCATGTTGATAAGGAAAGATTTTCCCCTAAATACCAGATAGGCTCCATGAAATGAGATCTTTACCTATTTTGTTCACCGTGTCACCAGTCCCTAGAAGAGTGCCTAAGACATCACTCAAGATTAGGTTGCTTTGAATGAATCAAATGAATGAATGAACTGTAGCCTTTGATAGTGAGGTAGTTTATGGTCCTTAGGCAAGAGATTGGATTTGTGTTGGGATTTCAAGAATGGGAGGTGCTGAAGAGAAAATTGAGAAGCTAAATGTGAAAATATGCAATTTACTGACTGGAGTAGTTCTGAATACATTTCAAACATAATTAAACTATGCCTGTGGGTCTATATGCGTTTTCATAATTTTCCCTTGAAAATATGAGGCATACAGATGTCATCTCCAGTGAATTCTCCTTGTCTGTATACAGAATCACCAAAAAAAAAAAAAAAAAAAAAAAAAAGGCATTCTGACAGTCCTCAGCCCATCGACTCCAGGGTTGTGACTCTTTCTTCCCCATGTTCTTTCTGACATCATGGACTTTCAGGTTGACCTCTCCCATCTTGGGTCCCACTCTCATTAGCTGTAGAAGTCATGCGATGTTTGTAATGTGAGGGAGGCAATACTCTCTGACCTTTGGCTACAATATGTCTTTGAAAGCCAGTGTTTATTCTGCTTTTATAGCATTTCTCCATTTGAACTGGCCACCTTTTAAGTGGTCATTAGCCACATGTGGCTACTAGCCATGGGACTTGGACAGCAGAGGTGTGGAAATTCTGCACATTCTTCCACTCAAAGGATATTGTGATTTATGCTACATCTTTTTTTTTTAAGCGTCTTTTTTAGATATTTAAATTCAATTAGCCATTAGATAGTACATCATTGGTTTCAGAGAATTTAGTTGTGGATAACCCTTGGTGCTCATCACATCACGTTTCCTCCTTAATGCCTATCACCCATTTACTCCATGTCTCCCTCTCCCCTCCCCCCACAGTAACTCTCAGTTTGTTTCCTATAGTTAAAGGTGCCTCATGGTTTGTCTCCCTTTCTGATGACTCCCATTCAGATTTCCCTCCCTTCCCTCTGATCCTCTCTACTACATCTTAATCTCAGCAGTCAAGCAGTGGTAGTAATTCAGTCATGGAGTCATGCATATTCTAAATCTGATGAGGTGGATTCCTATAGTGCCTTTGTCTCTGATAGAGCGTTTACATTTGTTATATTATTGCTGCTGTGTTCATGTTTCTCGTTCACTGAATGTCTGATAAAAGAATTAGTAAAATGTGTGACTGCAGAAAATACAATGGTCATGGATGATGAAGATTTTCTCCTTGACCAGACTGGAGTCAAGTCCCTCTGAGTCCTCTTTCTGTCCAGCCTTGACCTCAGGCTCCGCCCACTTAGCCCAGTTTTAGCAAGAAATCTGCTTAGTCAATTTTTCAGCAATCTCCTATCCTACTCTTGATATCTGATCAAATTCCTTATCTCTCACCCCTGGTATCTTACCACTTTTTTTTTTTAAGATTTATTTATTTTGACAGAGAGAGAGCCTGAACAGGGGGAATAGCAGAGGGAGAGAGAGAACCAGACTCCCCACTGAACAGCAAGCCCAATGCCAGGCTTGATCCTGGGATCAGATCATGACCTAAGCCAAAGCCAGAGATTTAACCAACTAAGCCACCACGGTGCTTCAGTCTCTATAATGCTTAATATCTGATCAAATCCCTTATTCCCCGGGCACCTGGTTGGTGCAGCTGGTTGAACGTTTGATTCTTGGTTTCTGTTCTGGTCCTGATCTCACGGTCCTGAGATTAAGCCTCACCTCAGGCTCTATGCTCAGTGAAGAGTCTGATTAAAATTCTCTTTCCCTCGCCCTCTACCCCTACCCCTGCTCCCTCTCTCTAAAATGTATTAATAAGTCTTTTAAAAAATTCCTTATCCCCTGATCTCAATAGTTAATGACCCTAGCCTTCCTTCAACAATATTACTGTCCGGATGGTTTAGCCAGAATCCCTTCATCCTTACCCTTGATGTTCCATCTTAATTTTACATTCAGTGACCCCCACCATGCTCTTTAGCTGTAAATCTCCATTTGTCTGAGCTGAGCCGGATTTCTCTCCCATACTATAAAATAAAATCCCATCATAGTAGCATCCTTTGAATAAAATCTTCCTTCCTGTCTTTAATGGGTGTCACAATTTTTTTTTTTCTTTATCAGTCAGGAGGGTGCTAATGGAGTAGCACGACAAAAGGCCTAACTTCCTATAATGGACATTTCCTTGGTTTACCTGACAAATACTCTTTCTCTCTTCTAAGGAAAATTTCCAGTTCTCAGTATAACTGCCAAATGGCCCAGGGGTGGACAAGTGAGTCAGATGAGACAAAAATGAAAATTCTGTTGAGACACTGGACCTTGAGGATTCAAGCCAAGGACAAAAAAGTGTTGGTACTCCATTATTCTGATGGTCCATTAACTCTTGCTTTTTTGATTCCTGTGTCTATCACTGCCCCTGCCTTTTTGAAGATAATGACCATTCATCTGAGTACACGGTTCACAGAATCCCTTTGCAGTGGCCCATGCGGGCCAAGGTAGTAGAGCATAATAGATCTCTGTAAGTTTTTAAAAAATGTCTTTGTCCCTGTTGCCCATGGCCATTAAAGACAAAAGGTGGGGGTAGGAGGATATTGGAAAAGGTGAAGTTCTAGTTACTCACTGATTTTTTGATTGGTAGAGAGAAAGCAACACCTACATACAGGGCCAGTGGGTGAGTGGAGGAAACATCTTTGGCTCTAGGAGGAATAGGGGAAGGAGAAATATTAATATTCTTTGTCTTTGGAACTGCCCCTGAAGACTTCCCCACACAGGAAAATGACCTAGCGTGACTCTCCTAAACTTTGGCAAGCCCCTTAAATTTAACTGACATCTAGATCTGATACTCCCTGCTGGATAACTCTGATCATTATTTGATTGTTATTTATTTTATTTTAAAATTATTTTTAAAGAAAATTTTAATCTAAATACAATTAATTAACATATAATACTAGTTTCAGACATACGGGTTAGTGATTCATCAGTCTTTTATAACACCCAGTGCTCACTGTATCACATGCCTTCCTTAAAGTCCATCACCCAGTTACCCCATCCACCCATCCCCCTCCCCTCCAAGAACCCTCAATTTGTTTACTGTGATTAAGAGTCTCTTCTGAGGGTACCTGGCTGGCTCAGTGGGTTAAAGCCTCTGCCTTAAACTCAGGTTATGATCTCAGGGTCCTGGGATTGAGCCCCACATCAGGTTCTCTGCTCCCTGGGGAGTCTGCATCCTCCTCTCTCTCTCTTCCTCCCTCCCTGCCTACTTGTGATCTCTGTTTATCAAATAAGTAAATAAAAATCTTTTTTTTTTTTAAGTCTCTTCTGGTTTGTCTCCCTCTTTGACTTCATCTTGTTTTATTTTTTTCCTTTACTCCCCTATGATTCTGTTTTGTTTCTTAAACTCCACATATGAGTGAGATCATATGATAATTGTCTTCCTCTGACTGACTTATTTCGCTTGGCATAATACCCTCTTCTTTAATCCCTGTCATTGCAAATAATTGCCATTTATTTTAACTCGACAGAGAAGGCCTCTAGAAACAGCAGGTGATGGCCCCAGCTCCTGTCCCTCCATGCAGAACATCTGTCAACACCTGTGGACACCTTTTCCTCCCCCCATTCCTATGAATGTTGCTCAGTTGTTACATGGCATGGACAAATGCTGTTGGCTGGTGGCATGGACACACTGGACAAGCTTGGCCTTCGGTAAAACAAAGACTGGATTCAATTACTCAAACTGAAACAGGAATGCTTCGATGAACAAGCCTGCCAGGAAGTCCCACTGGAGGTACTCAACCTGTGCCCCTTCCCTCTTTGGACCAAGAACCTGAACTTGAGAGATGAATGGCTTATCCAAGGTTATGGCAAGGTTACACAGAGCTGAAACTAGACACAGGTGTACATGCCTATTGATCAAGGCTGGCTGTGAAATCGAACTGCCTCAAATCTTGATTCTTTTTGCCACTTCTTATTCTCTGACCCTGTTTTTCATAGTTTAGGATGAAGGAATAATAAAAATATCAGCTAATGGGGTATCCTGACTTTTTGATGTTTTAGTTCTTGTCAGACATTTAACATAATGCTTAGCACATGGATATGTGTGTGCACACACATGCACATGCTTGACACTCAAAAAATTGTTCCCTGATATTAATTTTATCAGTGCACTTTGCATCCACCACCAATTGGCTGTTTTGTCACAAACTGATAAAAGCAGAACTGTCAAGTGAGGAACTTCAAAGCCAAAGCATTGAGTGCTTTGAAAAACCAGCACCTGGGAGGATTTGTCTCAGCATCTGTGATTAGAAGGCAGCAAAAAGAGACTTTGGGGACACAGTTCACCCCTTCATGAAGCAGCCATTCGGAACTTTCTCCGAAGGGCTAATGCCTAATCTACCAAAGACCAGCAAGAACAAGCTTATGGTCTGTTAAAATCAGATTTTTAAAAGATTTTTATTTATTTATTTGAGAGAGAGAGTGAGAGAGAGAGCATGAGAGGGGAGAAGGTCAGAGGGAGAAGCGGACTCCCCATGAAGCTTGGACTCTGATGCCGTCCTTGATCCTGGGATTCCAGAATCAAAATCAGATTGATTGACTCAATACAGTCAGGGAGGACATTCCTCAGGAGTCACAGAATGCTGATTGCCACGAGGGAGGAGTCTTTTACAATGTCTGGGCTCTCACAGAAGGAGTCTGAAGCACGTGTATGGAAAGCAGAGGTCAGTTCTGGATTAGAAGCTCTTTCTGAGGGGAAATGAATAGAAGCAGGGATTAACCAGGACTTGGGCTCTGCCTTATTCAGTTCAAGTTGCTGCAACAAATGATGACAAACTGGGTGGCTGAAACAGCAAAACATGTACTATTCCTTGCAGTTCTAGAGACTGAGAGGTCCAAAAGCAAGATCCTGGGAGATCTGATATCTAGCAAGAGACGGCTTCATTATCTATAGATGCCTATATTTCTGTTGTAGCCTTGCATGGATGACAGCTGGCAGAACAATCTCTCAGGTCTTTTCTCAGAAGTGCTTTTATCTCATTCACAAGTGTTCCAATCTCATGACCTCATCACCTCTCAAAGCCCATACCTCATGATGGCACTCCTTCAGGGTCAGGGCTTCAACATCTGAATTGGGACAAGACACACACATTCAGTCCATTAGCAAGTGTTGTCATGAGGACAGCGTAGCTTATCAACTGGGTATCCCCAGGAATCCATGGGACTAGTAAAGCAGAATCTGGGGGCGTCACTGGTAGGAAAGCAGGAGTTCCCCAAGAGACAGTCCTCATAGCATTTTACAGAGACAGCATGACCCTTGAAAAACAATAGTTTCCGTGACCCATACACAAGACTTTATCTATGCCTGTCCTCCCTGCTGGATTCACAGCAAGCCTACTTCTTTCTTTTCCAGTGCAAATGGATTTCCACTCTCTGAATCCTGATGAATTTTTGCTCTTTTGCAGTTAGTAGGTTGTCCCTCAGGATTCTGCATGTCTGGATTTGCAATCGTGGAAACTTCCAAAGGTCTAGGGACCTGCGTGGCAGAACCTGGCCTCTACCACTATTGCACAAGGTAGGGACTCTGGTCCCTTGAGCGTCCTGTGCTGCTGTCAAAGGTCTGTGGGCATTGGCTTATTGTTTTTTTTTTTTAATGTAATTGCTTATACGTGTGTTTGATCATGCTCAAGTGGCCTTTCTGTGGAAATAGTGGCCAAGCTACACCTAGAAGTCAGTGAAGAAAGTTCTAAGAACTCCTGGTAGGTATGAGGCTAGAGAGAGAGAGAAAGAGAGAAAATAAATCTGCCTCTCTGCATTTTGCAAGTCCCTGGGCAAAATCTGTTGGCTGTGCACTCCTCACACGGAGATTCCAGGCAGGGAGGCCCTCCTGAGCCTCATCTCCCTGAGTTCCTCCTCCAGGAGCAATCCCTAGTTTGAGACCAGGGTTAGGGAAGGAAGAGTAGCAAATCAGGGTCCAGAAGGAAGGAGTGCCACAGACCATGGAGCACCAGAGGGCCAGGCTGGTACCTTCTCACTGTTGGGGTACAAATGGGCTCAGCTCAGCAGGTACAGGGGTGCCCTTGGCCCCTCTGGGGGGCTTTGCAGTGCCCCAAACTCAGGAAGAAAAAAGGCTGGCTCAGGTGACTTATTTTTGACTGGGAAGGAGCTGACAGCAATGGAAATAATCAAGTAGGGAATGGTGTTGGAAAGTTGGAGGGTTTGTCCTTTATATCTCAGCTTTCTCTCCTATCTTCCCTTGCTCTGTAGTGTGTTCTCAAAGAAGTTTTTGGCATGATATTCCTGTTCACTGATTTACTCCTGAGCTGTGTCTTTTCTGCTGTTCAGCTCATCTGGTGAATTCTTTTACTGTAAAAAGTGTCTTGCCCTTCAAGGGCAAGACCTGAGAAATCCCAGAGATTTCAGCTTGCCACCCAGAAGGAAACCAGGCTATTTGGAATGCTGGAAAGGATTCAGAGTAGGGGAAATCGTCTTGGACATCTGAGCCCACCCCCACATTCAGCGGTCCCCTGGACACAAACCCAGACCTTGATACTGATCCTGAACCATGCTCTCAACTCAGACCCCTGTGATCCTCGCCACAGTGCTTTCAGAACAGTGCAGCCATGCCCATAGGCACAAACTCTTAAGCCTAGATTCTGTCCTGAGAGGTCTGTCCCCGACGGCCTGGCTCCAAAGCTTCAGAGATTGGGGACTGTGAGGAACACCATAGGACTCACCCTGCCACCCTGAAAGGAACCATGCCATTTGGAACTCCAGAAAGGATTCAGATGAACTGAAATCTGCATTCCTACCTCTGGACACCCCCATATTCAGCAGGCCCCTGGATGCAAACCTGGAGCTTGACACTCACCCTGAACAAACCCCTCGACTGCCCCCTCCCCCAGAAAGATGGACAGAGTGCTGGCAGAACGGGCCTGCCATGTGGTGGGCCCTAACCATAACCTTTGGTTTGGTTCTCAGGAACTGACCCCAAAGGCCTTGCAGTAGGTGCCCTACAATTTGGGGTCACTGGGGCAATCCCAGAGGACTCAGCCTGCCACCCAGAAGGAAACTGTGCCATTTGGAACTCCGGAAAGGATTCAGAGGAGCAGAAATCTGCATGCCCAGCTGAGGACACACCCATACAGAGCTGACTCCTGGGCACAAAGCCAGAGCCAGACACTCACCCTCACCTACACTGTCAACTCGGGAAGCAGGATAGCCTGCCGTGGCACCAACAGCAGGCCAGTGGCCAGACAAGTGTCACCCGCTTACTGTGCGGAGAGATGGAAGACTGGCTGTTAAGTAGACATGAGGGGACCGTAGGGCAGGGGTGCGTGCTCCACTCTGAGGAAGGAGTTTGGGCAGAAGGCAGGCCTGTCCTGTGCCTCTGGTCCCAAGGGGACAGCATCTCCTTGGCCACCTGTACCAAGGGCAGACGGGCTTGCCCCCAGGTGCCAAACCCGGAACTCGCAGAAACAACCACATTGAGAAACGGGAAGTCAGATGCCAAGTTCCACCAAGATGTAGCAGCGTTGTGGGTGGAAGGGTGTGTGCTGGGGAAGGAGTGGAGACAGTCCCCCACAGTTCCCCATCCCAGTGCACGGAACGTGTGCAGGGATCCTAACGCCTCCTCTCTCCTGTGATCAAGGCACTGGCCTAGACCTTGGTCCTGCTGAGGAAGCAGCATCAGAGTGCAGTTCATGCCAAGCTGAAAACCTCTGCGAAAGCATAGCAGTCGCTTGGAAATCAGAGTCAGTTCTGTGGGCTGCTGTTGCTGCTTGCCTTAGCCTAGTATTCACAGCTCGATGGGAGAAACATGCATAGAGCGAAAGCCTCTTTGCGGGGGCATGCCCTCTGGGAAAGCACAGCTTTCTTTGGGAAATCAGAGTCTGGTCTGTGCGATGCTGCCTGCTGCTTGCTGGAGCTAGTCTCCAAAGCACGGTGTAATAAACCCGCATGGAGCGAAATCCTCTAGGCCTGGGCATCCCCTCTGCCTGAGAGAGAAGCGCGGTGGCGCCTGTGGAAAAGGCCTGAAGGAAAAGGACACGTCTGTCACAGCAGAGCGACGGAAGCATGGCTGATAAGGAGACAGGAGGGGAAGATTAGGGCCGGCGAAAGGGCTCCACTCTGCAGAAGGAGTCCGGGCAGAGAGCATGCCAGTCCTGAGCCTTAGGGTCCAAGGAGACAGCAGCTCCTTGGCCACCTGTCCGTGGTGGAGACAAGAGCTTGCCACCAGGCGCCTACCCTGAACTCGAGAAACAACTCCCAGATAGAACTGACCATCAGATGCCATCTTCCTCCAGGATGTGGAAGGTTGGAGGAGGCATGGAGTTGAAGGGAAGGAGTGGGGTCAGTACCCGAAAGCTCCCTATTCTTTGCACAGGCGGTGTGCAGGGATCCTGTCACCTCTCCTTTCCTGTGTGGAACGCACTGGCCTAGTCAGCGAGTCTGCCTGAGCACCAGAGTAAAAGGCCAAGCGATGCCTACACCAGGAGATGATAGTGTGCATAGAGTGCCATCCTAGGCTACGCACGCCACTGCACGGTTGTGGCTGGGTCTGCTTAGTTCGGCCTGGCAGGGTGAACGAAAGACGCGAACATGGAGCCCGGGAAAGCAAGGCCCAAGAGGGACCAGCTCTCCCGCAGCTCTTCTTCCCTGATGCGACTGAAGCCTTCCTGAGGAAGTAGCAGCGAAGTGCTGTTCGCTGCAAGCCAAAGCCTCTGTGAAAGCACAGCATTCGCTGAGAAATGTTCTGTGGGCTGCTGAGCTAGTCTCCGCAGCAGGGTGGAAGATACCCGCATGGAAAAAATACTTTTTGCCCTAGCATGCCCTCTGCCTGAGAGAGAAGCATGGTGGCAAACGTCTGTCACCGCGCTCCACAGGAGCAATGTGGGGAAGGCGCAGCACGCCGCCCCCGGGGAAGAGAAGGAACCTTTGGCCTTGGGGTCGGGAAACACTCGGGAAGCAGGATAGCCTGCCGTGGCACCAACAGCAGGCCGGTGGCAAGACAAATATCACATGCTCCCTGTGCGGAGAAATGGAAGGCTGGCTGCTAAGGAGACATGAGGGGACGACTAGGGCAGGGGCGCGTGCTCCACTCTGAGGAAGAAGTCTGGGCAGGAAGCAGGCCTGTCCTGTGCCTCTGGTCCCAAGGAGACAGGATCTCCTTGGCCACCTGTCCTTAGGGAAGACTTGGGCTTGTCCCCAGGTGCCATACCCGGAACTCGCAGAATCAACCCCATGGAGAAAAGGGCAGTCAGATGCCTTCTTCCACCAAGATGTGGCAGCGTTGTGGATGTCAGACTGTTTGCAGGGAAAGGAGTGGAGACACTCCACCACTGTTCCCCATCCCAGTGCACGGACCGAGTGCAGGGATCCTGTCGCCTCCTCTCTCCTGTGGTGAAGGCACTGGCCTAGACCGCGAGTATGTCTGAGCACGGGAGCAAAGGCAAAGCCTTACCTGCGCCAGGAGATGGTAATTGGCATAGAGTGCCATGCTAGGCCACACACGCTGCTGCAGTCTTGTGACTGTGTCTGCTTAGTTCGGCTTCGCAAGGTGAACCCCGGGCGCGAACTTGGAGCCCGGGAAAGAAAGGCCCAATAGGCACCAGCTCTCCTGAGGCTCTTCTTCCCTGGCGCGACACAGCAAACAACCAAATCCTTGCTGAGGAAGCAGCAGCGAAGTGCGGTTCCCGCCAAGCTGAAAACCTCTGTGAAAGCATAGCAGTGTTGGGAAATCAGAGTCGGTTCTGTGGGCTGCTTTTGCTGCTTGCCTTAGCCTCGTATTCGCAGCTCGATGGGAGAAACCCGCATAGAGCAAAAGCCTCTTTGCCGGGGCATCCCCTCTGGGAAAGCACAGCATTCTTTGGGAAGTCAGAGTCGTGTCTGTGGCATGCTGCCTGCTGCTTGCCGGAGCTAGTCTCCACAGCACCGTGTAATAAACCTGCATGGAGCGAAATCCTCTTTGCCTGGGCATCCCTTCTGCCTGAGAGAGAAGCGCGGTGGCGCCTGTGGAAAGAGCCTGAAGGAAAGGGACACGTCTGTCACTGCAGAGCGATGGAAGCCTGGCTGATAAGGAGACACGATGGGAAGATTAGGGCAGGGGAAAGGGCTCCACTCTGAGGAAGGAGTCTGGGCAGCAAGCTTGCCTGTCCTGAACATTTGTCCCAAGGAGACAGCAGCTCCTTGGCCACCTGTCCATGGTGGAGATATGGGCTTGCCACCAGGCGCCTACCCTAAACTGAAGAAACAACTCCCAGATAGAACTGGCCATCAGATGCCTTCTTCCTCCGGGATGTGGAAGCTTGGAGGAGACATGAGGTTGAAGGGGAAGGAGTAGGGTCAGTCCCCCAAAGCACCCTATTCAGTGCAAAGGCGGTGTGCAGGGATCCTGTCACCTCTCCTTTCCTGTGGGGAAATCACAAGCCTAGTCCGCGAGTCCGCCTGAGCGCCAGAGTAAAAGGCCAAGCGATGCCTACACCAGGAGTTGGTAGTGTGCATAGAGTGCCATCAAGGCTACACACTCTGCTGCACGGTTGTGGCTGTGTCTGCTTAGTTCAGCCTGGCAGGGTGAACCCAGGACGCAAACATGGAGCCCGGGAAAGCAAGGCCCAAGAGGCACCAGCTCTCCCGCAGCTCTTTTTCCCTGACGCGACTGAAGCCTTGCTGAGGAAGCCGCGGCGAAGTGCTGTTCGCTCCAAGCCAAAGCCTCTGCGAAAGCACAGAATTCGCTGAGAAATGTTCTGTGGGCTGCTGCTGCTTGCCTGAGCCCAGTCTCGCGGTGGGAGAAACCCGCATACAGCGAAAGCCTCTTTGCCTGGGCATCTACCCTGGGAAAGCACAGCATTCGTTGGGAAATCAGAGTTGGGTTTGCGGATGCTGCTGCTGCTTGCCTTAGCTAGTCTCCGCAGCAAGGTTGAAGACACCCGCATGGAGCAAAATACTCTTTACCCTAGCATCCCCTCTGCCTGAGAGGGAAGCTTGGTGGCACAAGTCTGTCACCGCACTCCCCAGGAGCAAGTGTGGGGAAGGCGCAGCACGCCGCCCCCGGGGAAGAGAAGGAGCCTTTGGCCTTGGGGTCGGGAACGCTCCGGAAGCAGTATAGCCTGCCGCGGCTCCAACAGCAAGACAAGTATCACCTGCTCCCTGTGGGGAGAGATGGAAACCTGGCTGCTAAGGAGACATGAGGGGACGACTAGGGCAGGGGCGCGTGCTCCTCTCTGAGAAGAAGTCTGGACAGGAGGCAGGCCTGTCCTGTGCCTCTGGTCCCAAGGGGACAGCATCTCCTTGGCCACCTGTCCCAAGGGCAGACTTGGCCTTGTCCCCAAGTACCATTCCCGGAACTCGCAGAAACATCCCCATGGAGAAAAGGGCAGTCAGATGCCTCCTTCCACCAAATGTGGCAGCGTTGTGGATGTCAGAGGGTTTGCAGGGGAAGGAGTGGAGACACTCCCCCACTGTTTCCCATCCCAGTGCACGGACCGAGTGCAGGGATCCTGTCGCCTCCTCTCTCCTGTGGTGAAGGCACTGGCCTAGACCGCGAATATGTCTGAGCGCGGGAGCAAAGGCAAACCTTACCTGCGCCAGGAGATGGTAATTGGCATAGAGTGCCATGCTAGGCCACGCACGCTGCTGCAGGGTTTTGGCTGTGTCTGCTTAGTTCGACTTCGCAAGGTGAACCCCGGGTGCGAACTTGGAGCCCGGGAAAGCAAGGCCCAAGAGGCAGCAACTCTCCCGCAGCTCTTCCCTGACGCGACTGAAGCCTTGCTGAAGAAGCCACGGCGAAGTGCTGTTCGCTCCAAGCCAAAGCCTCTGCGAAAGCACAGCATTCGCTGAGAAATGGTCTGTGGGCTTCTGCTGCTTGCCTGAGCCCAGTCTCGCGGTGGGAGAAACCCGCATACAGCGAAAGCCTCTTTGCCTGGGCATCTCCCCTGGGAAAGCACAGCATTCTTTGGGAAATCAGAGTTGGGTTTGGGGATGCTGCTGCTGCTTGCCTGAGCTAGTCTCCACAGCACGGTGGAAGACACCCGCATGGAGAAAAATACTCTTTGCCCTAGCATCCCCTCTGCCTGAGAGAGAATCATGGTCGCACTCGTTTGTCACCGCGCTCCCCAGAAGCAAGTGTGGGGAAGGCGCAGCACGCCGCCCCCGGGGAAGAGAAGGAGCCTTTGGCCTTGGGGTCTGGAAACGCTCGGGAAGCAGGATAGCCTGCCGTGGCACCAAGAGCAGGCCAGTGGCAGGACAAGTGTCACCCACTCCCTGTGCGGAGAAATGGAAGCCTGGCTCCTAAGGAGACATGGGGGACAGTAGGGCAGGGGTGCGTGCTCCACTCTGAGGAAGGAGTCTGGGCAGAAGATAGGACTGTCCTGTACCTCTGGTCCAAGTGGACAGCATCTCCTTGGCCACCTGTTCCAAGGGCAGACTTGGGCTTGTCCCCAGGTGCCATACTTGGAACTCGCAGAAACAACCCCATGGAGAAACGGGCATCAGATGCCTTCTTCCACCAAGATGTGGCAGCGTTGTGGATGTCAGAGGGTTTGCAGGGAAAGGAGTGGAGACACTCCCCCACTGTTCCCCATTCCAGTGCACGGGCCGAGTGCAGGGATCCTGTCGCCTCCTCTCTCCTGTGGTGAAGGCACTGGCCTAGACCGCGAATATGTCTGAGCGCGGGAGCAAAGGCAAACCTTACCTGCGCCAGGAGATGGTAATTGGCATAGAGTGCCATGCTAGGCCACGCACGCTGCTGCAGGGTTTTGGCTGTGTCTGCTTAGTTCGGTTTAGCAAGGTGAACCCCGGGCGCGAACTTGGAGCCCGGGAAAGAAAGGCCCAATAGGCACCAGCTCTCCCGCGGCTCTTCTTCCCTGGCGCGACACAGCAAACGACCAAATCCTTGCTGAGGAAGCAGCAGCGAAGTGCGGTTCCCGCCAAGCTGAAAATCTCTGTGAAAGCATAGCAGTCGTGGGAAATCAGAGTCGGTTCTGTGGGCTGATTTTGCTGCTTGCCTTAGCCTAGTATTCGCAGCTCGATGGAAGAAACCCGCATAGAGCAAAAGCCTCTTTGCCGGGACATCCCCTCTGGGAAAGCACAGCATTCTTTGGGAAGTCAGAGTCGTGTCTGTGGCATGCTGCCTGCTGCTTGCTGGAGCTAGTCTCCACATCATGGTGTAATAAACCTGCATGGAGCGAAATCCTCTTTGCCTGGGCATCCCCTCTGCCTGAGAGAGAAGCGCGGTGGCGCCTGTGGAAAGAGCCTGAAGGAAAGGGACTCGTCTGTCACTGCAGAGCGATGGAAGCCTGGCTGATAAGGAGACACGTAGGGAGGATTAGGGCAGGGGAAAGGACTCCACTCTGAGGAAGGAGTCTGGGCAGCAAGCTTGCCTGTGCTGAGCATTTGTCCCAAGGAGACAGCAGCTCCTTGGCCACCTGTCCGTGGTGGAGACATGGGCTTGCCTCTAGGCGCCTACCCTGAACTCGAGAAACAACGCCCAGATAGAACTGGTCTTCAGATGCCTTCTTCCTCCAGGATGTGGAAGCTTGCAGGAGACATGGGGTTGAAGGGGAACGAGTAGGGTCAGTCCACCAAAGCACCCTATTCAGTGCACAGTCGGTGTGCAGGGATCCTGTCACCTCTCCTTTCCTGTGTGGTACGCACTGGCCTAGTCCGCGAGTCCGCCTGAGCGCCAGAGTAAAAGGCCAAGCGATGCCTACACCAGGAGTTGGTAGTGTGCATAGAGTGCCATCAAGGCTACACACTCTGCTGCACGGTTGTGGCTGTGTCTGCTTAGTTCGGCCTGGCAGGGTGAACCCAGGACGCGAACATGGAGCCCGGGAAAGCAAGGCCCAAGAGGCACCAGCTCACCCGCAGCTCTTCTTCCCTGACGCGACTGAAGCCTTGCTGAGGAAGCCGCGGCGAAGTGCTGTTCGTTGCAAGCCAAAGCCTCTGCGAAAGCACAGCTTTCGCTGACAAATGTTCTGTGGGCTTCTGCTGCTTGCCTGAGCCCAGTCTCTTGGTGGGAAAACCCGCATACAGCGAAAGCCTCTTTGCCTGGGCATCTTCCTGGGAAAGCACAGCATTCGTTGGGAAATCAGAGTTGGGTTTGGGGATTTTGTTGCTGCTTGCCTGAGCTAGTCTCCGCAGCACGGTGGAGGACACCCGGAAGGAGCAAAACACTCTGCGCCCTAGCATCCCCTCTGCCTGAGAGAGAAGCATGGTCGCACATGCCTGTCACCGCACACCCCAGGAGCAAGT
Organism: Mustela lutreola; assembly: GCF_030435805.1. Lineage (NCBI taxonomy): Eukaryota > Metazoa > Chordata > Mammalia > Carnivora > Mustelidae > Mustela > Mustela lutreola. The sequence goes on from NC_081303.1 coordinate 28,421,853, forward strand.
GTGGGGAAGGCGCAGCACGCTGCCCCGGGGAAGAGAAGGAGCCTTTGGCCTTGGGGTCGGGAAACGCTCGGGAAGCAGGATAGCCTACCGTGGCACCAACAGCAGGCCAGTGGCCAGACAATTGTCACCCGCTCCCTGGGCGGAGAGATGGAAGCCTGGCTGCTAAGGAGATATGAGGGAACCGTAGGGCAGGGGTGCGTGCTCCACTCTGAGGAAGGAATCTGAGTAGAAGGCAAGCCTGTCCTGTGCCTCTGGTCCCAAGGGGACATCATCTTCTTGGCCACCTGTACCAAGGACAGACGGGCTTGCCCCAAGGTGCCAAACCCGGAACTCGCAGAAACAACCCCATGGAGAAACGGGCAGTCAGATGCCATCTTCCACCAAGATGTGGCAGCGTTGTGCGTGGCATGGGGTGCGCTGGGGAAGGAGTGGAGACTGTCCCCCTCAGTTCCCAATCCCAATGCACGGGCCGTGTGCAGGGATCCTGTCGCCTGACCTACGCCAGGAGATGGTAATAGGCATAGAGTGCCATGCTAGTTCACTCACGCTGCTACAGGTTTGTGATTGTGTCTGCTTAGTTCGGCCTTGCAGAGTGAATCCAGGACGTGAACTTGGAGCCCGGGAAAGCAAGGCCCAAGAGGGACCAGCTCTCTCGCAGCTCTTCTTCCTTGACGCGACTGAAGCCTTGCTGAGGAAGCCGCGGCGAAGTGCTGTTCGCTCCAAGCCAAAGCCTCTGAGAAAGCACAGCATTCGCTGAGAAATGTTCTGTGGGCTGCAGCTGCTTGCCTGAGCCCAGTCTCTTGGTTGGAGAAACCCGCATACTTCGAAAGCCTCTTTGCCTGGCCATCTACCCTTGCAAAGCAAAGCATTCGTTGGATATCATATTTCGGTTTGGGGATGCTGCTGCTTGCCTGAGTTAGTCTGTGAAGCACGGTGGAAGATACCCGCATGGAACGAAATACCATTTGCCCTAACATCCTCTCTGCCTGAGCGAGAAGGGTGGTTGCACACCACTGTCACCGCATTCCCAGGAGCAAGTGTGGGGAAAGCACAGCACGCCGCCTCCGGAGAAAAGACGTAGCCGCTGGCCTAGGTGTCGGGAAAATTGAACAGCCACATGCAGAAAAATGAAATTGGACCATTTCCTTACACCATACATGAAAATAGACTGGAAATGGATGAAGAAGCATAATATGAGAAAGGAATCCATCAAAATCCTTGAGAAGAGAATAGTTAGCAACCGCTTTGACCTCAGGAGCAGCAACTTCTTCTTAGGAACATCGCCAAAGGCAAGGGAAGAAAGGGCAAGAATGAACTATTGGGATTTCATCAGATTAAAAAGCTTTTGCCCAGCAAAGGAAACAGTTAACAAAGCCAAAAGATGACTGTCAGAAGTTATCTGGGAGAAGATATTTGCAAATGACATACCAGATAAAGGGCCAGTATCCAAAATCTATAAAGAGCTTATCAAACTCAACACCCTAAGAACAAATAATCCAATGAAGAAATGGGCAGAGGACATGAACAGACATTTCTGCAAAGAATACATCCAAATGGCCAAGAGACACATGAAAAAATGCTCCACATCACTCAGCATCAGGGAAATACAAATCAAAACCAGAATGAGATACCACCTCACACCTTTCAGAATAGCTAACATGAACAAGTCAGTCAATGACAGATGCTGGCGAGGATGTGGAGAAAGGGCAACCTTCCTTCACTGTACGTGGAAATGCAAGCTGGTGCAACCACTCTGGAAAACAGCGTGGAGGTGCCTCAAAAAGCTGAAAATAGAACTACTCTATGACCCAGTGCTTGTAGTACTGGGTATATACCCTACAGATACAAACGTGGCATTCTGAAGGGGCACATGCACCCAAATGTTTATAGCAGCAATGTCCACAATAGTTAAACTATGGAAAGAACCTAAATGTCCTTCAACAGATGAATAAATAAATAAGATGTAGTATATATGTACAATGGAATACTATGCAGCCATCAAAAGAAATGAAATCCTGCTATTTGTGATGACGTGGATGGAACTAGAGGGTATTATGCTTGGCGAAATAAATCAATCTGAAAAGACAACTATCATATGATCTCCCTGATATGATGAAGTGGAGATGCAACATAGGCGGTTTCGGGCGAACGAAAAGAAAAATAAAAGAAGATGGGATTGGGAGGGAGACAAACCATAAAAGACTGAATCTCACAAAACAGACTGAGAGTTGCTGGGGAGAGGTGTGTTGGGAGAGGATGGTGGGGGTATGGACATTGGGGAGGGCAGGTGCTATGGTGAGTGATGGTGAGTGCTGTGAAATGTGTAAACCTGGTGATTCACAGACCTGTACCCCTAGGGATAAAAACACATTATATGTTTATAAAAAATTTTTAAAAATAATTTAAAAAATCCATTAAAGAAAAAACACATATTGCAAGCCCAGAGCTAATCTCATATTCAATTAAAAAAGTTTGAAAGTTTTCCCCTTAAAGATCAGAAAAAAGACAAGTGTGTCCACTTTCACTACTCTCATTTGATAAAGTACTGGATGTCCTAGCCAGAGAAAGAAGGAACACAAAGAAATAAGAGACTCCAAAAAAAAAAAAGGAAGAAGTAAAATTTTATTTTATTGGATAACATGAACTTACATGTTAAAAAATCCTAAAAACTTCACAAAAAATTTTGAATAAATTTAGTAAAGCTGCCAAATACAAGATCAATATATAAAAGACAAGAATTTTGTTTTGTTTCATATTTTAAAATATGGAATGCTTCCCAGTTTTTCATGTCATCCTTGTTCAGTGTTCACAGTAATCTTCTCTGCATCATTCCAATTTTAGTATATGTGCTGCCAAAGAAAGCACAAGACAGGAGCATTTTAATACTCTAATGATGAACTATCTGAAAAAATAAAGAAAACAATCTAATTCACAATAGCATCAAAAATAATAAAATATTTAGGAATAGATTTAACTAAGAAGATGAAAGATCTGTACTCCATAAACTATGACATTGATAAAGAAATTGAAGGAGACACAAATGGAAAGATAGCTCATATTTATGAATGGTAAGAATTAACATTGTTAAAATGTCCATACTACCGAAAACCATCTGTAAATCCAATTCCTATCAAAAATCCAATGTTAGGGGCGCCTGGGTGGCTCAGTGGGTTAAGCTGCTTTCTTCAGCTCAGGTCATGATCCCAGGGTCCTGGGATCGAGCCCCGCATCAGGCTCTCTGCTCAGCAGGAAGCCTGCTTCCTCTTCTCTCTCTGCCTGCCTCTCTGCCTGCTTGTCATCTCTCTCTGTCAAATAAATAAATTAAATATCTTTTAAAAAATCCAATATTATTTTTTTACAGAAGTAAGTAAAGAATCCTAAAATTTATATGAGACCATAAAAGACAACAAATAATCAAAGCAGTTCTGAGAAAGAATGAAGAAGAGAAATTACACTTCTTGATTTGAAACTATACTACAAAGCCCTCATGCTCAAAACAATAAAGTATACTGGCATAAAAACAGACCAACAAACAAGTAGAACAAAACTGAGTGTCCAGAAAGAAATCTTTTCATACAGTCACCTAATATTTGACAGGGGCCTCATATGTAACGGGTAAAGATAGTCTGTTCAATAAATGATATTTAAAACTGAATAGTCACATAAACAGTATGAAACTGGAACCTTATATCACTCATAAGTCTTAACTTGAAATAGATTAAAGACTTAAAGGTGATGCATGAAACTCAATTTCCTAAAGGAAAACATAGGAAAAATTCTCCTTGACATTGGTCTTGCCAATAGTTTGTTGGATACCAGACCAAAAACACAAGCAAAAAAAGCAAAAATAAATAAATGGTATTACATCAAACTAAAGTTTCTGCATTGCCAAAAAAAAAAAAAAAAAGAGAGAGAGAGAATGAAAACACAATCCACAGAATGTAAGAAAATACGTACAAATCCTATATCTGAAAAGAGGTTAAGAACCAACAGATACAAATAGAAAAAAATATATAATTTAAAAAATAGCAAAAGGATCTCAATAGACTTTTTTTTTCAAAAAGTTATATAAATGACCAACAGGAGCATTAAAAAGTGCTCAATGTAAAAAACTCAGGGCAAAGTCATTATGGTGTTGTTGTTGTTGTTTACCTCTGAAAAACACAGCAAGATATTACTACTTATTAGAATATATACTACCAAAAAATTGAAACTAACAAATTTTGGTAAATATTGGGGAAAATGGGGAAATTAGGCACTGTGATAGGGATATAATTTGTATGGAAAACAGTATGGAGATTATTCCTATCATTAAAAGTAAAATTACCATATGATTCAGTAATCCCACTTCTAGGTATATATCTAAAGGAAACGAAGTCACTGTTCAAAGACATATCTGCACTCTTATGTTTATTATAAAATTATTAACTCTAAGCAAGAGATGGAAATAACTTCAGTATCCATTAATGGATGAATGAATAAAATATATATGGTAAATATATCCTATGGAATACTACTTAACCATGAAAAATTAAGAAATACTGCCATTTACAACAGCATGGATGGATCTTGAAGGTATTATACTAAGTGAAATATTTCAAAGATTTTATATATTTTTTAAATTTATGTATTATGATATCCCTTACATACAGAATCTGAGGAAAAGGCAAACTAATGGAAACTTAGAGTTGAGTTGACAAGGGGTGAACCTGGGGTGGAGTAAGGTGGTCAAAGGGTGCAAACTTGCAACTATAATATGAAAAAGTTCTGGGGATCTAATGTACAGCATGATGATCATAGTTAATAAAATATACATACTTTTTTTATTGTGCTTCCCTTTATTAAACTTTGCATATATCACATTCTTACAAGTTGAAAGTTTATAGCAATCTTGTATAAAAGAGGTCTGCAGCCACCATTTTTCTAACAACATTTGTTCATTTTGTGTCTCTCTGTCACATGTTGGTAATTCTTGCAATATTTCAAGTTTTTTCATTATTATTGTATTTGTTATGGTGATCTGTGATCAGTAATTATGACCCACTGAAAACTCAGAACTAGTTTACTTAAGGTATATACATTGTTTTTCTTTAAAAACATAATGCTTTTGAACAGTACAGTATAGTGTTTATTTTTTATATGCACTGGGAAACATAATTTTTTATATGCACTGGGAAACCAAAAAAAATAATAATTTGACTTAGTTTATTGAGATAATCACTTTATTGAGGCAGTCTGGAACAAAACCCACAAGACCTCTGAAGTTTATCTCTACTATACTATATACATAAAAGTTGCTAAGAGAGTAGATCTTGAAATTACTTACGATACATGCATAAAAAAACAGTGGCACCTATACGAGATAGTAGATGTATTAATATTTTTATGTAGATTATATTGCAATAAAGATGTATACCAATTTATCAAATTGTACAAAATTTACACAATGCAATGTTATAAGAAATCATTTCTTAAATTTACAAATTATAATATGTCGATTTTTTTTCAATAAAGCTGGAAAAAACTTTTTGTAGAATTAATCTATTTTTTCAAAAAAGGAAGTAAGGTAGTAAAAACAGCAACTAACTCTGAAATAATAGACTATAAAATCCATTTTCGTTATATACACTGTGACAAAAACTATTACTTAGTTTACAATGAAGGAGTACTTATGAAGCATGAAGGATGGTCTATAAATAAGGCGGAAAGAGCTCAGTTTTAAGGTTTAAATTTAAAATCTTCTTTTGAAATACTAAACTGACCACCCAGTTTTCCAAACATAAATGTCTTAACTGCATGAATTTATTTCATACAACTCTATCATCTAGTTACATAAGAAAGCAGCATGCAAATTTTGAATAAGACAGACTTGCTTAAGTTTATTTATGTTCAACAGTAAAGGATACCTCCGTAAAAATAAATAGAAGAAAAATCAGCATATTTATTATGATAATTATTATTCATAATGAGATTCATATTGAATTAGGGAATATATATCCTCAGAGGGGGTAAAGTAAAATGAAATTTATCTTGGTAAATGTGTCTATGAATAGTCAATACAATGCCTCAATATAAATGAATATTACCATTTTGAACAATTTAATTACTATTATTAGAATTATTATAAGCATAAAAATAGCTATCATTTTAGCATGGAGTATGAGACTCTCATGCTCCATGCTTCATCACATCCACACAACAACTCTGCATAATAAGTATTATCATCACCATTTCATGGGTGAAAAAACTGAGGCTAACACATTTAGATAACTGGTTTATGATTACATGGCTGGTAAAGATGCATCACACTAATTTAGGCTTTATGATTTCAGAATTGTACTCTTTCCACTGCACATTCTATTACTCTGTAAATTCTTGCCTGTTTTCATTTAGTTCTTTAATTTTATTCATGTGGTGATAGCTTAATGCTTCATTTAAAGGAAGCTTAAAAAATTCATTTAACCAAAAGCTCCCAAGAATTAAAAATGTCATGGATTAATGTAGACATGGATATCATTAGTTAATGGGTAACTATATATTTTCCACTCTAGTGAGATAACAATCAGAGTATTTTTCTAAGTTTTAGTCTCTGAGTGTTCAAAAGGACTTTGTTAAAATAGAAATATTTAGACAAAGGTGATCAAAAGTCTGTATCAGGTCACCTTAAGATAAATATTAGGAAACTGAGGAAACAAATGGAGATTTGAACACTGAGCTATGATGTAATGAATGGTTTCAAGTATTTAGTAGAGTATAGAAATGCCCTTTAAAGCCTGGTCTTAGCCTAGCTTTGCAGCTTCTGGGATATCTATCTATCATCTATCATCTGTCTATCTAGATATAAATTTGAAAACTTTTTTAACTTAAAGATATTGAGAAATAGAACATAATCAGCACCATAGAAGATCTGTTTATGATAACAACCTAGCCCCTCCTCCCAGTTTGTTAATATTCTCTCTTATTTAATGTAACATTGTGCAAACAGACCACTACTGATCTGCCGTTATGAATGAAATAGCTATAATCATCTGTTTGCATATCCTGGTGAAAATATTCATTTAGTTCCATGTTGTATTTCTAAGAATGGACCAAATATTTATTTTTATTTTTAAGTTTTCTAAATATTGTCCAACTTACCTCAAATGTTTTTATTATGGGCACTTTCATTCTTTCACATTCTTGCAAGACAATTTTACTGTTGCCCAATATGGTAAGTGTGTAATAGTATGTCATTTTAGGTTTTAATTTATTTTTAATTTAATTTAATTTAATTCCAGATTCATAATAGAGATAAACAGTTTTTATATATGAGTGGCCATTTGGATTACCCTTTCTGTAAAGTACATGCTCAAATCTTTTGATATCTTAACATTGTGTCATACTGACTTCTTTAATAGTAGATTTTCTGAATGAACTTTTAGCTGTGTAGGTCTTCTCTATTTTATTTTGAACTTGTTTTCATTTCAAAATCTTTATATTTATTTTCATAATCTGCTTTTGTTTTGATTTGTTTATTATCTATCTATCTATCTATTTATTTGCCAGCAAGAGAGAGCGAGCAAGTGAGAGTGCAGGGAGGGATGGAAAAAGAAGGGAAAAGAATATTAATCTGGCTCCAGGCTCAGCACAGAGCCCAACTCTGGGCTCTATTTCACAACCCTGACATCATGACCTGAGCCAAAATGAAAGAAATAAAATAAAATTAAGGTGTTAAAAAAAAAGGAAAAAGAATTGGAGGTTTAATTAAGTGACCACCCAGGCACCCCTGTCATATCTTTAAAGTTCTAGAGTATCCATTTGGTTCATTTATAAAACCTTTCTCGATATCATTTTTAGGTTCAGTTTTTTGTTCAATTTGCTTCCCCTCTCATTTCTTTGAGCAGAGTAATCAAGCCATTTTACAATCTTTATCGATCATTTTAACATCATACTTAATCCCATTTTGTCTATCAAATCTTGTTAATGGTTTTTCTTTGTGTGCTTTGTTACATTTTGCTATGTTCAAGATATTATATTTGAAACTCTTATTGAGTAGGGATAATTAAGAGCTATAATAATGGTATGGTCCTCCTTGGCAGGATTTTCTCTTATATCTGAGATTCTACAAGACAATCATACTCCAAATTCAGTGATTGACTTTCTCAGTTTACACAGAAGGCTAGGTAGGCTATAGTCTTATTTCTGCTTCTCCTTTTGCTTTGGGGATCTCAACTTAAATTTGGGTTGTACCAAAGTCCTCAAATTTGATTGCTGCTGGATTTTGAATTTTGTTTCTCTAGTATCAAGAGTCCATTAACAACACAGCTCAGTGTGTTTTAGCAGTTTCAAATGCTCTCATAGCTAAAATGGCTTCAGGGCATATATCTCTAGGCTCTCATTGTATTTCCTATTTTGGCCCAGTAATCCCTCACTTATTTTTATAATCATTCAGATATTTTTAACTTTAAAAGCTATTTTGTCTGGATTTTTAGTTGTCTTAAGTAGGAGTTTTTAGATCACTATTACTAGAAGCAACAACAAATATACATGAAAATATCTGCAGTAGTTTATCACATCTTTATGGATTTGAACTTCCATAAGCAGAGGCATCCTTCTCTAATCACTTAGGCAAACTCCAATTTACCCTTTAAAACAACACAAGGATTGCTTCATTTAAGAACATGTTCAGGGATGACTCTTCCCCACTGTTCTTACCAACATTCCCACACACTCTTTGCTACACACACCTTGTTTACGAAATTTCATTAGGTATATCAGCGTGACCAGAATTTTGCTCTATTGTATTTTTGTCCTTTAGAGCTTTAATTAAATATGAATTCCATAGAAAGTCTGTCCCTTTTCTTTCAAACCTGGGTTAGTTATTTCTTCTCATTCTTTGTCAGAAGTTACTTTATTAGAGAAACTTATAGCTCTATTGTGACTTTGGAGCCTTTACAGTCTTTTGACTGGAAAAATCACCCATCCCTGAGATTTTTACGCAGCTTCCTAGCTGATATTATTCAGAAATCTGTTCAAAACAGACTTTTTCAGGGAGGCCCTTTCGGACCACTCAGTTAAAAAACCTCTTCTCAATCACTGCTCTTTTTATAATGTGCTTATTTAGTTCAAATATGCATCCCTATTAAAGAAAAACCAGTACGATTTTTTTTTAAGTTGGCTTACCTATTGTCTATGTCTCCCATTAAAATGATTCCTCTGTGCTGGGGTTTTGTTGTGCTCATCTTAGGCCAGGAACTCAATAAATTGTCTCTGAATGATTGAATTGCTTGACTCCCTTGCTAGATTCTCAACTTCATGAGGCCTAGGATTGTTCTATTCAGTCCTTCTTTATCCTCAATGTCTGTTATATTGCAGTCACTTATGTGACTAATGGGGAAAATCACAGAAAGAAAGAGGTAAAACTACAGAAAAACCCTGTAGGTTCAATAACACAAAGCTTTCTAAAATTATTTAGCCCAGGAATTGAATACTGGCTGCACTTTTGATTTTTTAAAAATGGTATTGAATTTAATTTAAATGGAAATACTTGAATGGTAGAATAATTAAAAAATTATAAAAGCAACTTGCTCCTTAAAGTAAGAATTATATAGGGCATCTCTTCTAGAGCAAAATTTTCAAATGTCAAACATCTGAAAGCATAGAAGGAGAAGTAAGAGTGTGAATTGTAATTCAATGCTCTTTTCTTCATATTCAGCAAACAGCTTTATTCACACCTTTCCAATTTTTTCGACTCTTTTGACAAAGCCTTCAGAGGAGTTACTGCTGATGACAACCATCACAGCCTAACAGGAGAAATTTTATAAAGAAAAATAATAGCATGTTTTTCCCAAATTGTTAAGGATATGGTGAAGCTCTATCGGATTCAAAGGAGGAATGTGCAATTCCATGCTATATATAATGATAACTTATTTTAATAGTGGCTTTGCAATTTTTCAGATATATCTATTTACTGAAACCACTATAAAATAAACAAAAACAAACAAATTAACAGGGGTTAATTCGAGAGAGAAACTATCTAATCTAAAAATAGCACATGTTCACAGAATACACAACACATATCCCAAGTACTACTATAGGTTTCAAGTAATAGTCAAAACAGTAGTAATAATGATTCAGACCCTACCAGTCAAATCATAAATGGGACCTTAACTGTAAATCCTTATCTTTAGATCAAAGCGGGTAATTGGATGCTGAAGATACATTATAGAACAAATATGTTATAGAACTCCTCTGAAATGAGTCATTTATTCCATCACTTTTCCTGCACAGCTGCTGACCCATGTTTTGGTTCCTGGAAATAGCTTCTACCCTGTCATACTTCTTAAAAGCACATATATTGGTAACTCTACTCATGCCTCCATTCCTTTGTGACTGTCAGTGTGTTAAAATGTGGAGTCAGCTGACTCACTTGTGGTGGTAATAAAGTAGATGAGTTTGCAAAGTATTTTGTTATTTCTAAAAATGCAAAAACCAAATTGCATTGAAATCATAAGGGGTGTTTCAGGGAGAGCTGTAGGATGTGATTTCCTGTGCAATCCACAGAGATTAGCTCCAACACATATTTAAGCTCTCCTCTAGGAGCAACCTTTGTGGTAAAGCAAGAAGATAAACAGATGTATACACACCCTGGCACAAAATTATCACTTATGTTTGGCTTCCTAGTCTCCTTGTGTTACTTATTTATCTTAACTTCTCTCTGAAATCAGGGAACACAGAATATCAATCAGTTGACATTTTTCTACTGAATTACCCAATAGTCTGATCATACCCCTAAGACTTTTTTAAATTATTTCACTCATAATCCCAAATCTGCTTTGCTTCCTCATCTTAGTACACTGTAATTTGATTTCAAAATGAGGGCAGTTGTCTGTAATGCCACATTCATTCATCTATTTTACAATTCCATGTACTTATAACTATGAAGATATGTTAATAACATCCATTCCAATAAGCCACCCTCAATTTATTATCATGAAATAAGACCTCAAGAAAGAGAATTCAAAATCATCCATGTATTTGCAACTTATTGCAATAAAGCCTTTATCAATAGACTTCCCTGTGCACATGGTGGTCAAATTGCTGGTGAAAACCAGCCAGATCTATTACAAGCTTTCTCATGGCTTCTAGGTAACCCAAGTGAGCCTTTATTGATACTGGGAAGAGATAAAGCAGGGAAGGGATAAACAGTGATGTAAGAATTGGCTAGACAAAAGTAATGACTCTCATTACAAAGTGAGTATTTTAAAGCAAAGGAGCCTGTTGAGAATATTGTTTTATAAAATAGTAGGTTTTTTAATTAACTTTTTAAAATTCAATTGGTTAACATATAGTGTACCATTAGTGTCAAATGTAGATTTCAGTTATTTATCCATAGCATATAATACCTAATACTCAGTACTTACTCTTATAGCTTCTTGAAAGCAGAATTTTAACCCACTGAGCCACCCAGGCACCCTTGAAAGCAAAATTTTAGATCACATTTTCTGATTACTTCCATGTAGTACAACACTTTCCTGCTAGCAACCTTCAAAACATACTGTTTGTTAGAGGAATTTCTTTAATAATAAATAAATAGGAATTTATTTAAATTTATAAATATATAAAATAAAAAGGAATTTATTTAAATATATTTAAATATTGCACACTGTTTCATTGTTCATAAATAAGGTGATGATATTATAGCCATTAGTTGGTAGCACTGATATATCACTTTAATTTTACTTCTCAGTGCATTCTCTTTACACAAAATAGATATATATTTTAAAAGAATCTGAATCTGTGGCAAACTTTTAAAGAACCCTATACATAAAGTTTATCATTTTAAGTAATCTCAATTATCTTCCTCAATTGTGATAGTATATCCTTCTATCTAGGCCAGATATTGTATGAGGGATTTGAAGAGACATACTTTTCTAAATTTCACTTTTCTCATCTGCAAAATGCTTATCATGATCCTACAATAATACACTTACAATTTTTTGATGAAAATTTATTTATTTATTTTAAGATTTTGTTTCTTTAACAGAGAGAGTGGGCGAGAGAGCAAGCACAGGCAGACAGAATGGCAGGCAGAGGCAGAGGGAGAAGCAGGCTCCTGGCCGAGCAAGGAGCCCAATGTGGGACTCGATCCCAGGACGCTGGGATCATGACCTGAGCCAAAGGCAGCTGCTTAACCAACTGAGCCACCCAGGCGTCCCTTTTGATGAAAATTTAATCTGTATAAACAATATATTTGCTGTAATGCATGGTTCATGGAAAACATCTTATTTAATTATAAGCAACAACAGTATTAGAAATTAAGTAAATGTGTCTATAATATTTAAAGTTTTAACACATAATTCCAGTGCTTTGCCTTATTTTCTCTAATCCCTTTACCACTTTCACTGACAGAGTCAAATGTACTTTTTCTACTAGTAGCCAGTTCTTTGTCTTTTGTCAGAAAGATGCCCTTGTGAATTATTTATAATAGAGATATTAGCAATAATAATAATAATAATAAGTAGCAATGAAAGTGTTAAAAAAAAGTTTTCTTAACTAATTAGGGTTCTTAAACATCAATTAGAAGAACCACCTCTGGCAAGCAAATTAATCTGCAATACATTCCCAGAATTAACAAGTCAGTCAGATACAGGGTTGTCCGTAGACTGAAAGGTGAAGCAAAAGGACTAGGTTTGGAAAATAGGTAAGGACAGTGAAAAAAATGATCAAATTTTTGGGCAAAATAAATTCTTAAGTGTCCTTTCAATGGAGTCCTGGGCATTATGTAGCAGAAACTCTGGAGATTATCTCAATCCATTGGAGTCACCACGTATATTAGCTTACTATTGACAAAGTAATTTACAAACTGTAGAGCAAGAGCTTATAATGTAGAAAACGATGGTAATGTACAAGATTCTTGTTAACAATAATGCAAGTTAGTGATTTTTCATTAGAAAACATAAATTCTATAACCCAAATTATGGGCCCAGAGCACTTCTGCTGCACAACACTGCTTATATCCCAAATAACCATGTGAACTAGTTTTAATATCTGCTTCTCTTATTAATTTTTGAATAAAAATTCTTGACACAAGTATTTTATAATTGTGTGGTAATCATGCATTTAATTTCTTGGAGAACAAAACACACTTTAGCATAACTAAGTTCGTTCACAGAACCAGCCTTGATAACACACTTCTATATGTTAGAAATGATGTAATAAATGTAGAATATTGGGCACTTGTTTGGTATTCTTTGCCATGTTTTGCACTATCTAAAAAGAGATCAGTGAACTTGGACTGGAGTTAGTAGACATGGAAGAAAATAAAATATTACAGAGAAGAATACTCTGGGGTCCACAACCTAAACGGGCTGGGATTCCCATCATTTGGATCCCTGTAGCTTTACAAAAGTCAATTAAATTTTGTATCTCCGATTAAAGTTGATTCCCCAGTACTTTTTCAAACATCTCTTGTAAAGTACTGTTTCGCAGAAATAAAGGGATTTTGCACATGTATCTGCATTTGTCTCTGGTCATGATCTCAGTCAGGATCCTGGGATCGAGCCCCATATCGGGCTTCCTGCTCATTAGGGAGTATACTTCTCAGTCTCTCTCTGCAGCTACAACCCCCGGCCCCACTCATGCTCTCTCTCTCTCTCTCAAATAAATAAATACAATCTTAAATTTTTTAATTAAAAATAAGATAAATAAAATAAAATAAAAAGTCTGGTCTTACTGCCCCATTTAGCTCCTTTTTTTTTTTTTTGAGTTCTATTTAAAGCAGCATGAGAGAACATGAGGCTCTCAAACTTAAAAAAAAAAGGAAAAAATTGAGTTTTGTTAGGATTTAAGATCTTGTCTGCTAGACAAAAACGTTGGCTTTGTTAAATGTGAAAATTAACAAAAGAGAATAAGATAGAATTCTAATAATCTTTGTAGAAATTAAAAATTTCCTCCAACCAAATTACATACAGACCCATTAAGTAAATTCATTCCAATGTCCCAAACCAACCTCTTCTAATAGTAATGCATCTGTGTAAACAGGGTCAACCCAAGGAATAAATAAATCTTATTATTTTTTTGCTGTCTCTTCCACAGTCACATCTGGGTATATTGGTAGCAAGCCAATTATCTATCTTATAAGACATGATATCATAAAGAAGGGTATTCTGTCCATTTGGAACAACTGAAAATCATTGTAATTTTATCTTGGTGCAGTAACTTGAGATGGCAAAGTGTGGGTTATGAATATATTTTAATTTTTTTTACTGGGAAGAACAGATTATAGAGATATTGGTTATCCAAGAGAGACTGACAGGTGTTGAGAGTTGCCAGGTCAATATCCATCTACTTTTTCCTTTAATATCAGAAAGTACTGAGGGATTGACAACAAGGAAACTTAAAACAACATCAAATATTTTATTGTCTCTTTTCTAGTTACATTGTAACCATATGACAAAGTATCAGTCGTACAAGATATCATTCTTTTTTACCTCTATCTTTCTGCCAGAAATGTGGGCTTAATAGTGAGAACTCCAACAGCAATTTTTGCAACTGTGAATAAAAAGCCATGAAAACCTCTAAGATACTTCACTTGACTTTCTTAAGACTCTGAACCAACACCAGAAAACACTCTCTGTAGTCTTCTTGTTAAATGAAAACATATGGTTAAACCACTTTTGACAGTCTACTACCTACAGCAAAATGTAAATCTTAATTGAAATATGTCCTCTCAGCTGTGCTTAAGCAACTGAGTCCTGAGTTTTTCAGGTTTTCAGTCTGAAAGAGTACACCTCTGGTGATCTGAAAGGGTAGAGAAAGGACACCCTGTTCTCCATATAAATTAAAGAAGAGAAATCTGTGCATTTAAGTGGGCCATATAAAATTTATCAAGCAATTATCTCCTAACTCCTTCCTATCCAAATTACCTGATATGCTCTCCCTACTCCTTTATTCCACGTTACTGCCTTTTCCAGGATTCTGTATCACATCACAACATGTCTTCTTTTATTTCCTTCTTGCAAGCAAGTTTTGTTTTCTCCATCTAAAAAAATCAACAATCATTGTGTATTTCAATTCCCATTTTCCTCAAATGCATTGATTCTTCTTATCTATTACTCTTTTCTCACACTCAGTGTCTTTGTCTTTATGGGGTTTGTACTTTGCTTTTCCCCATCCTTTACTGCCATTATATAATCAAATCTAATAACTTCTTAGAGAAAGTTAAAAATTCCTGCATAGCCACACGTGAACACAAAGTCACTGATTTTTAGCAAACCTATAAGATAGTCAGACATCCATTCAATTTCTTTTTTTTAAAGATTTTATTTATTTATTTGACAGAGAGAGATGACAAGCAGGCAGAGAGGCAGGCAGAGAGAGAGGAGGAAGCAGGCTCCCTGCTGAGCAGAGAGCCTGATTTGGGGCCTGATTTTAAGCTGAAGACAATGGCTTAACCCGCTGAGCCCCCCAGGCGTCCCTCCATTCAATTTCTTAACTGAGTCTCAAATGCATCCTGAGTTCTAACCTAAACCTAAGTTCTACTTCTTACATGTTGTTATATGACCAAATTCTTTCAGTTCAGTATTTTGTAACATTTAAATATTAATCCATTGATGCTTTGTTTGTGTATTTATATGAAAATAATTTGAATACTATAGATTTATTGTTATATTTATAGATTTATAATCAATGTTTCATCAGTTGAAGTTTTTGGAAATTTTAGATATAATGATCAACCTAAAATGATACTGCCTCAAATCCCTCTGATATCAAGGCCCAACACCTGATTATAGCCAAACCTGTGGTGGATAGTTCCATGGGAAATTGAAGGTACTTAACACTGATAGCATCTCATGTTCTCTCTCTCATTTTAGAATGTCTCCAACACAACCCAAAAATTGTAGGAGAGTTAATGTCCTCTGAGGACAGCTCTCAGTGAAGTGGAAATAAGAACCATAGGTAAAATTGTCAGTTTTCAGGTCTTCATGAGGACAACTTAAAGAAGTTTCTCAGGACCTTTCAGGAAAAGCAAGCCTTCATTTTCTATCCACAACAATTGTATCAACAATGTACCTCTTTGACAAAGTTGCTTCTTCACTGTACCACTTTCCCATTCTTTTCTACCTTGGATAATCTCCCAGATAAACTAACAGTACTCAAATTCTTTGTCCTACTATTTGCTCTCAGGATAAATGGAGCCAAAAGACTTAGATTAATATCAAGTTCTGAATGGGATCTTAGAGCTATTTCTGTCCAGATTTTCATAAACATAGGGACCTTTGAATTATCAGGCTATAAATAAGTTCCAAATGGAGGGGGCAAAAGCAAAAAGTAGAAATTTTTATGTTTGATTTTTAATCATGATTAATTGACTTTATTGATTATTAAAAATACTAACATTATAAAAGTGTGGATCTTTGTAAAACCATGTCATAATGTAAGAAATAAGTTGCATAGTCCTTTTGAGAATATTAAACCAAGTGTTCAGGTGCCATCTAATTTCTTGTTTAATCCAGAACTTTGGTGTGCATTATCTTGAGGAATAGGATTTTGAAGTCCAGACAGACTAACAGAAAACTGATCCAAATGTGTGTGTTTATATTTCTGCTTTTGTTGTAAAAATCAAAGTGTGAAGGCTGGTTTAAAATGGTAAAACTAATAATGTTCATGGACTCTATTATAAATTTTCTAATTCGATGGGAAGAATCCAATAAACATAGAATTAATTGATTTGCAAATCCTCAAAGAGCTACAGGATCAGGTAGTGGTATGTTCTGATTCAACAGCATAATAATGCAACATTTTATATGTGTGGCTAATGGATATTTTCATGAATGTTTGCTAGCTAGTCAGCCAATACAGAGAAATATTAGGTAGGGTAATTACTCACAGTTGTGTTTAATAAAATGAGAGAAAATTATCAAATAATACTACTAATAATAATCCTATAGCAGGGTAAATAATTCAATGATAATTACAAGTATTAATCTAGCTTTCTTCCCTGATTATGACTCTTCACTCCTTTATCATAATGGGGGTAGCAGATTGTCTGCAATGAATTGTGAAAACCCAGCAGTGACTTTGGCAGTGAAGGCCTCCCATCAATTTTGATAGGTTAAAATGATTCCGCTTGGTCTTGAGAAAATGTGTCAATTTTTTTTTTCTGTGTGTGTCATAAAAGAAAGAAGCAATAGTAAATTCTTGCTGTTATTCCATGGAGCCAATAAAATCATACTGCCAACAAGAGGCTGTAGACACCATAAGTGTAGTTAACTGTCTTGAAATACTAGGCCTGGAAATAAAATTCCAATATTTCACATAACCTCTTTTTTTTAAAGAAAAAAAACAAAACAAAACAACTATACTGCTTACATATAGGGCCCGGCTGTTGTGTACCTATTTTTGAACATGTCTACTGTAAGTGTATATATATATATATATATTTTTCTGTGCAATAAATTCATTTAGAGATAAATTTGGATTGCAAATTATTTTGGGGGAGGCATAGTATTCGTGGCTAGTCTTACAAGTAAAAAGGACTAAAAGAAAGAAGAAAAACATTTTTTATTACAGCATATTTACATCTGTCCAAAGTACTTATTTACTATAATACTGACTAATGTATAATACTGTACACAAAGAAAGAAGTTAAATGAGTTATAATTCAATCGAAGTATAGCTGGCCATTTTAAAACTTACCACTGAATCTTTCTGGTATGAAATGTGATATCTGGCAATCTGGTCCAGTTCATTACATCAGGTCATTTGTATGTTCTTATTACCATTTGG
Source organism: Mustela lutreola (assembly GCF_030435805.1). Classification (NCBI taxonomy): domain Eukaryota; kingdom Metazoa; phylum Chordata; class Mammalia; order Carnivora; family Mustelidae; genus Mustela; species Mustela lutreola. Next base: position 28,439,622 of record NC_081303.1, read on the forward strand.
TAGCATAGCACATTTTATAACCCAGACATTTTACAATGGAACTATGATGCATGTATTTTCAAAAGTATAGACATACATGAAGCTATGAGGTCAAAAAAGATGAATGTCTGTAGTACCATATAGACTCAACAAATAAAAGTGTAAGACTCTGAGTGAGATTTATGAATATTCTATAAGATTAGGCCAACATGTGGTTTTGATATAAATAATCTGTTCTTAAATTAGAATTACAATCGTTGAGTACAGTGTTGAAAATGGCAGATAGATTTTAGCTATCTTTGCTCACTAGGGAAAATGGAAAAATGTTTAGTTTGGTCAGATTTTCACTTAATTTCTGAAAAATCTTATGTTTGAGAGAACACTTCTGAAATAAGAATCCTTAAAGACATCACCCCTTTGGCACAAGTTTTCAAGAAACTTGTTGGATGTTGTAGACAATTATATGGTACACGTAGTGTTCTAGATGTTTCATGCCAATAATATGTAAGCCATACCAAGGCTACATATACATATAGAGATGTTCCTCAGCTTACAAGGGGGCTATGTACAGAGAAACACATAAAAAATTGAAAATGCATTTAATACCCCTAAACTATCAAATATCATAGCTTACCTTAAGCTTATTTAAACATACTCAGAACACTTACATTTGCCTGCATTTGGGCAAAATCATCTTAAGCAAAGCCTATTTTATAACAAAGTATCAAATATCACATGCAATTTATTAAATATTACACTAAAAATAAGAAGAATGGTTATATGTACAATGCTTGTAAGAATATCAGGTGTTCACCCCTGTAATCTTCTAGCTGACTGGGAGCTGTGGCACACTGCCGCTGCCCAGCATCACAAGATGGCACCATACCACATGTCACTGGCCCTTTTTATAAAGACCCAAATTCAAAATTCAAAGTACAGTTTCTACTGAATCACTTTCACTTTCACATCATTGCCAAATATATCATAAGTTGAATCATTGTATCAGGAGCCATCTGATTTGAAAGTTAAATCACAGTCACCCATATACACACAAAAAAAGGCCTTCATGTAGGGCCATCTATGGATCTCTAAACAACATAGCATGACATATCAACAGCAAAGAATGGATGTGAAGGGGACAATTGCTTTGCGTCAGTACTCTGAGCAGTAACATACATGGCCTTACTCACCTAGCAGAACTCCAGAGCTAGCTGATGGCAAGGAATTTTACAAATGTTTGCTGAACAGATTAAGCACTATTCTGTTTATATTAGTGTGCATATCTGTTTTCTAAAGATATATTAATTTATTTTATTGACTTATTACAAAACCAAATAATTTCCTCTTATTTAAGTCGCAGGCAAATAGAATTCTTTTTAATTTAAATCAAATGGCTTTTTAGGGAAAATATACTAAAAATTCTGAAACTTGTATTGCTTATGAATCTTTTATTGGAATCCTTATCAAGTTGTATTTTTCAAGTTTTTCCTAAATAATCTTCAATGAATTGAAAATATTTTTTGGATTTTATTCAAGGCTATTAACACACAATTTCACTTTGTTAAATATAGTGCTAAACTTTCAACCAAAACGTTGTGTCTTTTTTTTCCACTACCACATCCTCCATCTACTGACTGGATTCTCTCCCCAACTAGCACATATGTACCATTGTCTATCTTTAGGATAAGTAAGGGTCATCTTTGTCTTTATTCTATTCCTCGTATGCTTCTGAACTTGTTGAATTTTAATATAGTCACACCATAAGCATCACATATTTGATTCCCCTTTAAATAGTAAACAGTGCACAACCAGAGCATACCTTCAAAGCTATCAATATACTTACTCTGATATATTATTTTTGTATTTTTGTAAATTAAAATAATTAAATTATAGGGCGCCTGGGTGGCTCAGTTGGTTGGACGACTGCCTTCAGCTCAGGTCATGATCCTGGAGTCCTGGGATCGAGTCCAACATCAGGCTCCCAGCTCCATGGGGAGTCTGCTTCTCTCTCTGACCTTCTCCTCGCTCATGTGCTCTCTCTCACTGTCTCTCTCTCAAGTAAATAAATAAAATCTTAAGAAAAAAAAATGTTTAAAAAAAAAAACTTTAAAATAATTAAATTATAAAACAAGAGTTTCAGGTGGTAGGTGTTGTAAGTTTTACCCAAACTGACTTTTGTCAAACTCGTTTTTGTCATCATATATGTCAAGTAGTTTTCTCGGGTTTATTTTTAGAATATCCTTGTATAATGAATATTTACACTGATATCTAGTATAAAAATCTTGCAATTTATTTTAGAAACATTAAGATATTGAAAATCAATCTATTTCTTTAATTCATTGAAGACATTTTTGGCTTGTTTCCAGTACTTTCTTACTGGTTAAAAAATGAATTTGAAGTAGTCTGAATTTCTTTATTATATGGCACTTTCCCTTTGATGAATACAAAGACGATATTGTATATTAGCTATCTGAGAAATATTTATTTTTTTAATTTTATTTCTTTGTAAGAGAGAGAATAAGAGAGAGCACAAGCAGGGGGAGCAGCAGGGTGAGGGAGAAGCAAACTCCCGGCTAAGCAGGGAATCTGTTGCAGAACTGAGTCCCAGGACCCTAGGGCGTTTAACTGACTGTGCCACCCAGGTGTCCCAATCTGAGAAGAGTTCTGTATGTTATTCCTATTAATATGCAGTTTAAAGTCTAGGTAATTAACTTAATATTTTAGTGGCTATTACATAGATAGCACTATGTTCCAGGCAGAGAGTAAGAAAGAAATATTAAATCAACCATATTCTATGCATTCTAAATGAAAATAATTAATCAATCATAATAAATCCTTCTATTTATGGAATATCAACTTATAAGCTTTACTCCATATGAACAATGCCAAATACCATAATAAAGGGTCATCTAATACAAATAAAGGATAGAATTAAAGAATTATGGTAAGCCATTTAATTTTGAAAAGTGGTGTTCTATTGTTGCTGAGTTGTGGTTTTCAGTTACATAATATCTGATAAGTGTAGAAGTAACATGAGTGTTAGGTGAGATGAGAAATGGTATATAATTAAGATATTTTTAAAAGTACAGATAAATACAAATTTGTAAACATAGCATTATGGAGGAATAAAAATAAATGATAGCTACACACTCTAAAGTGAATAAATCTTGGAAAGCTAATGGAGAAGTAAAACAAGGACAGTGCAAAAAGTATGGTACATTTTTATGAAGTTCAAACAAATTCTGTGAAACCATAGATGGACTTAAAGATACTATTATGTATCAAATATTGTAAAAATTAAGCAAGGAAATAGCAAACATAAAATAACCAAAGCATACAAACTTGGGTAGATACAATAGGTGTTCTACTTCATAAAGAGATGAGTTCATAGATAAATAGAAGTAACTAGACTTTTTAGAAGTTAATAAAACTTTGCCTGTTATTTCTTAGTAATATAAAATATATGGTTTTCTAGCAAAAACGTTTCTCTTAAGAATATTTAAAAATAAATTTCAGGCTACATAAGGTTATATTTACTTTTCCACTGAAGGAAAAGCTGGTTGTTGTAGTTGTAGTTGTTTGTTTGTTTTAGTCTCCTCCTAGTTTTTATTATTATAATGTGGAATGAGGAATGTTAGATTGAAAAGTGAATTATTTTATAGACAAAAATCATTACTTGATTCACCTCCTGGTACAGAGGATGGAACTCCTGAAAATATGCCCTTTTGCCTTATGGAAGAGTAACAGTTATGCTTACTTCTGAAACATACTTGGTGGTGGCCCTAAATAGTGACACCATAGTAAACATTTTGAATATTTGCAATTAATTTTTATAGTCATAGGGCTCCAAAAGGCACTGCTGGTATCTTAGCAGGTATTTCAATAAAGCTAAAAGTTGCCTGACTGTTTAAAAATATTAACAAGGCACAAAACATGGCAGAAGTATTGTCCTCAGATATTATTTTTTTCCATATGCTCCTGATTCCAGACATGACAAGTTATTTTTTAAAATTTTTTTAGTAAAAGATTTTATTCATTTATTTGACAGAGATCACAAGTAGGCAGAGTCAGGCAGAGAGAGAGAGGAGGAAGCAGGTTCCCTGCTGAGCTGAGAGCCCCATGTGGGACTCAATCCAAGGATCCTGGGATCATGACCTGAGCCGAAGGCAGAGGCTTTAACCCACTGAGCCACCCTGGCGCCCCCATGACAAGTTATTCTTGATAGATATATATACAATGTATTTTCCAGTTATAAGAAAAATGGTTCTGCTATTTTTAACCTTTTTTTAAAATAACATAATTTTTTCATTAAAATTTTGTTTTTTAATGTTTTACTTTTCTTTTCTTTTCTTTTTTAAAGATTTTATTTATTTATTTGACAGACAGAGATCACAAGTAGGCAGAGCGGCAGGCAGAGAGAGAGAGAGAGAGAGAGAGAGAGAAGCAGGCTCCCTGCGGAGCAGAGAGCCTGATGCGGGGCTCAATCCCAGGACCCTGAGATCATGACCCGAGCCGAAGGCAGCAGCCCAACCCACTGAGCCACCCAGGCGCCCCAATGTTTTACTTTTCAATATAATACTTAGAATATAAAACCTATTCCATTTTGTAAGAAGTTTCACCATTTTAAAAATGGTAATTTTCTCATTGTGTCTTCCCCTCACATTGCTTTATTTTGAATAAAAAGTTTCACAATAAACATAACTGATGCTTTCCTTCTGATGGTCCCTCTGTTGGTCATATTGTATATGAGCCATGACAATTAGTTTTACAAAATTTATTGATGTTTGTTGATATGTTTTATCATAACTAATTTTCCCTCCCTTATCTAGATTCCCCAGCTTTCAGACAGGTGGACACTTCAATAAACCATACCCAAGGGATGTATCAAGTACTTCTTAGACATCCTCTCAGATCCTTGAGGTCTCATCTTGCCTAGGGATTTGCAATAGTTTCTGCCAGAGGCACCACTGTGACAACTGATGTCCATGGTCTATCTCCTGCTAAGCTCAAGAGGTCACTGGTTTCCAAGTTTATCTATACAATTAATGCATTCCAGCAAGTTCTTTTTTTTTAATATTAACAAACTTATTTTAAAGTTTATATGGAGAGGCAAAGACTCACAATAGTCAACATAGTGTTGAAGGAGAACAAAGACTGAGGACTGACTTCAAAGTTTACCATAACGATGGGGCGCCTGGGTGGCTCAGTGGGTTAAGCCTCTGCCTTCGGCTCAGGTCATGGTCCCAGGGGCCTGGGATCGAGTCCCGCATTGGGTTCTCTGCTCAGCAGGGAGCCTGCTTCTCCTCATCTCTCTCTCTGTCCGTCTCTCTGCCTATTTGTGATCTCTCTCTCTCTGTCAAATAAATAAATGAAATCTTAAAAAAAGTTTACCATAATGATAATTGTAAGCAAGATATTGTAATACCACAGAAAGACTAGATTAAAACAACAGAATATATATTATCAATTATATTTTATATTTAATATAAAAGCAAAAGCAATACAAGAGAGCAAAATACAATCTTTTAAACAAATGGTTCTGGAGTAATGGTGAAGCTAATTGTAAAAATATAAAATAAAATTTAAAAAATAAAATAATAAAATAAAATAAATCCAGGCAGATATCATACACTCTTCACAAAAATTAACTCAGATTGGATTATAAACCTAAACATGAAACATGTAGAAGGTAATATAGAAGAAAATTTAAATGACCTTGGTTTTGGCAATACCTTTGGCTACAAAAGAACAAGCACTGAATTTAAAAATGTCTACTCTGTGAAACACAATGCCAAGAGAATTAAAAGGCAAAGCACAGACTATGAGAAAAAATTTGCAAAATACACATCTGGCAAAGGATTGTTAATCAAAAATACACAAAGACCACTTAAAACTCAACAATGGGGGAAAAAACTGATTAAAAATGAGCCAAAGACCTTAGCAGATACCTCACAAAAGAAAATATTACAGATGGCAAATAAGCATATAAAAAGATGCTTCACATCATATGTCATCAGGAAAATGCAAATTAAAACAAAAAAGAAACACCAGTACATACATACCCAGAATCCAGAGCACTGACAACAGAACACGAAATGTTGGTGAAAATGTGGAGCAACAGGAATGTTCTTCCATGTCTATTGAGAATAAAGAATGGAAAAAAACTTGGCAGTTTCTTACAAAACTAAACATATTCTTGCCAGATGATTCAGCAGTAGCAGTTCTTGGTATTCATCCAAAAAGATGAAATCTATACCCACAAAGATGTCTATAGTAGTTTTTTTCATAACTGACAAAAGGTTGGAAGCAACCAAGATATCCTTCCATAGGTGAAAGGTCAAATAAAGTGTAGTACATGCAAACAATGGAATATTATTTAATGCTAGAGAAATGAATTACCAAGCCATGAAAAGATATGGATATAAAGATTTAATAAATATTTGATTTTAGGCTTCTACCAGTCTATCAATAGTATTAGTATATTTTAAGAGTGAATGCTCAGCACTCATGAATTTACCTAATAAAGTATTTTGGGTTCAATATTTTAAATACTTCAACCTCTATGATTATATTCCTAATAATTTTGAATTGGGGTAAATAAACCTTAATTTTTTGTAACTTGTTTCTTATTGCAAAAGAGCTCAATGAAATTTTAGAAAATAAAAATTTACAAAAAAAGTTTCGTTTACTATTGCCAAATAATTTAAAACTTTATCTTATATTCAAATACATATATTTTTCTAAATTGATTTATATACTACTAAAGCCAAAAACTTTTAGTTATACTAGATTTCATATCATGCAATCAATGCCAGAAATCCATCTGGCAATGATTTGTCTTAAATAGAGTTAAGATGGGTGTTATTACAATGCAAGATGGAAACAAAGATAGTATAACAATTGGTGTTACATAACTTTTCCGTTTTGATCAAGTTACTAATCTACAAAAGGCTTTTATCAGTGACAGACTTGGGAATTTAACAAAACTTTTAAACTAGCATGTGCGACTCATTCCTAGAAAATAACACAATCAATAACACTTTATTTAGATTAAATCATGACTATATCTCCATTTGAATAAAAAAGGTAGCAACCCCAATAAGTTTATTGAACATGAAAAGTTGAAATGCTATAATGCTGCTAAGGAATTAAATGATCCAGTCATGAATTACAAAAAAAAGGATATAAATTACCAAAGTGTTTGTATAATTGTAATGTACAACTGCCCATTATCGTTCATTAGTATAGGCTTGTACAAGAACTCTATAAAAGAACTCCACTTCTAAACTGTGGAAAATATGTTCCCTTTCCCCCTATATACAACTATTAAGCCATTCATTTAGCTTTTAAAATATCCACTTAATACAGGCTTTTTACACATTTGAACAGGCAGCAGGGCTCTATTCTTATTGCTTACATCTGAAGGATAGACTTCTAGCGTAAGAGGTAAAGCCCATAAAGGAGCCCAATAATAACAACAAAATACAGTTTAGTGAGCCCTTACAATCTGCCAGCTACCTTTCTGAGAATACTTCAATTAATAAAACATATAAAATAACTGACCACAAAGAGCTTACATTCTTTTGAAATATAATAGTGAAATAAACCATTAATAGAGGGGCACCTCGGTGGCTCAGTCCATTGAGAGACTGACTTTGGCTTGGGTCATGATCTCAGGGTCCTGGGATGTAACTCCCCAGCTGGCTTTCTAGGCAGTGGGGTGTTTTGTTCTTCCTCTGCACACCCTCCCAATTCTCTCTCTCTCGTTCTCAAATAAGAAAATAAACCAGTAATAGAATAATGATTGATGTTTGATGGTGATAGGTGTTACAAAGAAATACAAGAAAGGTAAAAGCCATTGGAGAATGCTGGGATGAAAGTTAATTTTATTTTGTGTTGGGTGGTTATATCTCATTTATGAGATGTTATTTGCACAAAGACCCAGGAAGTGAAGGAGAGTGTTATACAAATATTAAAGGAAAAGATTGCTCAAGGCAGAGCAAGTAATTATATAGACTTTGTGTGAACAGCTGGTCTGTTACTTTTGAGCTAAAGAAAGGAGGCCAATGAGGAGTTCATAGTGGTGGAGAGAGGAAGAACGTATTGATATATGACCTTCTAGTACATTGAAACGCCTTCAGTTTTTATTTAATATGAAAGGGGAAGATACCAAAAGACTTTCAACAGCAGAATAAAATCATCTGACTTGATTTTTAGGTTAAATTGCTGTACCAAAATAAATTTGCAGGGAGAAAGGAGTGCAGTATGTTTGGAAGTGGGCTTATCAATCAAGTCAATAATTCAGGAACATATGATGGTGTTTTTCACATGCTGGGTGGTAATAGAAGTGGTGAGGTATGGTTTTCATTTTGTATATATTTTGATGGTGAATATTCTGGTGAACAGGATGGGGTATGTGCAGGACAGACAATATCAACATTTATTTTACCTGCACAAACAGAAGGGTGGAGTCTTCATTCCCTGATATGGAGAGAACTCTGTGTTCAAATGTTCTTTCTGATTAAATGGCATAGTGATGATGAGGATTTAGTCAGACAGTGAAAGAGAGCAGTAAGCATAGTTTTAAGCGGTAAGACATTATAATACATTTGAACATCAAAAAACGTTGGGTTGGATCATCTGTTTATGTGAGTAAATAAATAAATAAAGCTTCCTGGGATTCTGATAGAGGTAAAGAAAACTGCTATATGATCCAAAGGTGCATGGGCACCAAATGTTTATAGCAGTAATATCCACAATAGCCAAACTATGGAAAGAACCTAGATGTCCATCAACAAATGAATGATATATATATATATGTATACATATATATATATATATATACACGATGGAATACTATGCAGCCATCAAAAGAAATGAAATCTTGCCATTTGCGTTGACATGGATGGAACTGGAGGGTATTATGCTTAGCAAAATAAGTCAACCAGAGAAAGACACTATCATACGATCTCCCTGATATCAGGAAATGGAGGTGCAATGTGGGGGGTTTTGGGGACAGAAAAAGAGTAAATGAAACAAGATGGGATCGGGAGGGAGACAAACCATAAGAGACTCTTAATCTCACAAAACAAACTGAGAGTTGCCGGGGGGGTGGGGAGGGTAGGGAGAGGGTGGTGGGGTTATGAATATTGGGGAAGGTATGTGCTGTGATGAGTGCTGTGAAGTGTGTAAACCTGGCGATTCACAGACCTGTACCCCTGGCGCTAATGATACATTATATGTTAACTTAAAAAAAAAGAAGAAGAAGAAGACTACTATAAATCAAATGTTATGGTGTTCAGCAAAGAGTGTGTAATCAGGCATATTTTATTAAAGTAACCAAGTAAAATGATGGTCGAAAATTGGAATAACAGAAAACATAAAAATCAGAGATTTTAAAAAGAGATATGGGACAGTGTAGAGAATATAGTCAATGATATTATAATAGTGTTATATGGTGACAGATGGTGGCTATATTTGTAGTGATCATAGAATAATGTATGGAGACATTGAAAACCTGAAACCAATGTAACACTGAATATCAACTATACTCAAATAAAAAAATAGTAAAAATAGAACCTTTTAATTTAAAAAGATAAAAAGAGGGACAAGAATTTGAAAAGTGAATTTCAAAAAGAGTAAAGATGAGGCTAAGACATACTCTGAATCTTGAGGAAAACAACATTTTGAAAATTCTTCACATTTTGAGAAAACTCAAATGAATCAATACCATAAAAGAACCCATTTTAACTGAGAGATGTAATGAATGCTCAAGAAATAATTTTATGACAGGATAATTCTTCCCTATGAAACAGCATACAGAAACCAGGGGAAACACCTGGAAGCAAAATAAACTATACTGAAAATAAGAATTAGGAAAAAGATAAATGATGAAAAATAAGAAAATTAGACCTGTGACAGAGACCTAGTGAAGAGAATTTATAGCTTGTGGTTTAATGTTTTTGAGCATAATCTAGAGTTCATAACTGCCTTGAGGCAGGCTAGTTGTAGGCAGTTTAGGCAGACCCCTAAGACAGGCCTACTTTGGGCAAGTGGTGTTGGAGGAGGCCATTGTGCTGGACAAAGACAAATCCAACCATTTGACTAAAGTGTCTGTGAAGATGTTGAAGTCAGATGCAACAGAGAAAGACCTGTCAAACCTAATCTCAGAAATGGAGATGATGAAGATGATTGGACAGCACAAGGACACCACCAACCTGCTGGGTCCTGCACACAGGACGGTCCTTCGTACACTCTCATGGAATATGCCTCCAAAGACAACAAACAGGAGTACCTGCAGGCCCAGAAGCCTCCTGACCTGGAGTACTGTTACAATATCAGCCACAATGCAGCAGAGCAACTCTCCTCCAAGGACCTGGTATCCTGTGCCTACCAGGTAGCCTGAGGCATGGAGTACCTTGTCTCCAAGAAGTGCATACACCAAGACCTGGCCACCAGGGAAGTGCTGGTGACAAAGGACAACATGATGAAGGTCTCAGACTTCAGCCTTCCCAGAGATATCACCACATCAGTTACTATAAAAAGACAACCAACAGTGGACTGCCTGTGAAGTGGATGGTCCCTAAGGCCATGTTTTACCAGATCTACATCCACCAGAGTGACTTCTGGTCTTTTGGGGTGATCCTGTGCAAAATTTTCACTCTGGAAGCCTCCCATATCCTGGAGTGCCTGTGGAGGTGGTTTTCAAGCTGCTGAAGGAGTCATTTGATGGATAAGCCAATAAGTGCACCAGAGAGTTATACACAATAATGAGGGGTGGCTGGCATGTGGTACCTTCAAGCTGCTGGTAGAAGACCTGGATCATACTGTGGCCTTGACCTTCAACCAGGCGTACCCGGACCTGTCCTTGGCCCTGGAACAATACTGTCTATGCTTTCCCAACACCCAAAGCTCCACCTGCTCCTCAGAGAGGAATTCCACCTTCTCTCATGTGCCATTGCCCAGGGAGGCCTATCTGCCCTGACACCCAGCCCAGCTTGCCAATGGTGGACTCAAATGACTAGTATCCCTATTACTCCTGTCCAGATTCCGTCATAAGCTGTAACCCTTACCCCCCACCCTCCCTACAAGACTCACTGCCTTCTCCTTTGTCCCTTTCCTACTGGCAGGAGCCAGCAGCCTACCTGAGGCCTTCACCCCTTGAAGTTCACCTCTCTTCCCCTTCCTCTTCCTCCTCCTTACAACCTGCTCATGAAAGAAAGGAACAGAGAGGCAGGCACTTGCTCGGGCTACTTCCTTCCCTCCCATATGTTGGAACAAGACCCCTCCCTGTCATCTGTTACTGCCTGGACGTCGAGGGAGTTGGAGATGAGGCATGCCAGTGAAAGCTGTCGGAGCTTTCCTGTTTTGGTTTTCTGCTTAGCATAACATGTAAGACTGAGTTCTGGTGGCAGGGACCTAGTCCTTGGGGCTATAGCACTAGCGAGGGGAGGTCAACTGCTCTGGGCCTTGGCTAAGAGCAACCCCTGCTCCAGAGATATGGTGCCAAGGGCTTATTAATTTTGATACTAATTTGCTTTCTGACCAAATACCTGGTATCAAAAGATGGGAAGGCAAAGACTGGAAGCAGTGTTGTGACCATGGGGTCCAGCCCCAAACTATGAAGAAAACACAAACTGTATAAATCTGAGTAAGTATATATTTACACACCTTTTTAAATAGGTTGTTATCAAAGATTTAATCAATGGGTAATATGCTCCTCGTGGCTGGGAAGCATCAGTTGCCATATATTAAAAACAAAGAAAAGAGGTGTCTGGGTGGCTTCCTCCATAAGTGTCCCTTCTATTCAGGTCATGATCCCAGGGTCCTGGGATGGAGCCCCACATCAGGCTGTCTGCTCAGTGGGAAACCTGCTTCTCCTTTTCCCTCTTCCCTGCTTATAGTTCCTCTTCCTGTCTCTCTGTCTGTCAAATAAATAAAATATTAAAAAAAAAAACAAGAAAGAAACAAAATGTTTTTAAAAGGCCTTTTTTTTTTTTTTTTAAATTTTCTTGGGGTGCCTGGATGACTCAGTTGTTTAAGCAGATGTTTGCATTTGGCTGAGGTCATGAATCCAGTGTACAGGGATCCAGCCCTGCATGGGACTTCTTGCACCCAAAGGAGCTTGCTTCTTCCTCTCCCTTTGCACGTGATTCCCCCTGCTTGTGTGCTTCTTCTCTCTCTCTCTCTCTTGCTGTCAATAAACAAAATAAAATCTTTTACTAAATAAATAAATAAATAAATTTCTAAACCTACTTTCAACTTAGGTCCCTTAACAAAAATTGCTACTGCTTCATTTAAAAAAAAAGATAATTTAGAAAGATGCTTCCAGAGTTAAAAAGCTGTTTTGTTTCTTTGTCAGGATTAAATATATAGAAGTGCTTTATAAATTAAAAGAAAAAATATGCTATATTAACACTAATCACACTATAACTTTGGTGGTTATATCAAGATAATGAAAAGTGATTTTAAAGCAAATATCATTATCAGACATAAAGATCAAGTCAAAATTAAAGAAGAGTAAAAGGATGAATTCATCAGGGAGTATAATAATTCTTGACTTCTAATACTTAATAACAGATTTGGCGATATATAGGAAAAAACTAAGAACAAAAATCATAACTTCTACCTTAGAAGAGAAAAGGAAAAAAATTACAACACCTTTATTTTAAGATTATATAGGCAAATGGTCATCAAATTGGTAAGATATGTAAGACTTGAACAAAATTATCAACTAACTAGATATGCTTGATATTACAGAATATTCCCAACAACCGCAGACTACCTATAACTTAAGCCATGATTTTCTTTGCAAAGGTCAACATTGATAATGTTCTTGTCATACCTCCGTGTACCAGGAAAGAAGTAGCATATTTCTTGAAAGACACAGCTATCAAAGCTCCATTGAGAAACCGTAAAGATGGAGAAGGGATTTGCAAATTATATATCTGATAATGGACATCTACTCTGATTATTCAAAAATGAATAAAAATAAAAAACCTTACTAATAACCAAACAGAGTATCCAAATTTACATGTGAAGAAATTAATGGAAGAGACATGTCACCAAAAGGATATGGATGGCTTATAAGCACATGACAAATTTCAACATTTAGACATTAAAGAAATACAAATTAAAATCATAATGAGACATGCTTACATATCTATTAGAATGGCTAAAATTATAAAGGCTAATTGTACTTCGTCTGAGCTAGTTTGGGAAGCAACAAAAAATCTAAACTGTTGTTGGCATATATCATGATACAACCACTTTGGAAAATAGTTTGAAATTTTTTTTAAATGCAAAATATGTTGCAGTTACACAAATAGCCATTTTACTTCTAGGCATTTAACCAAGAGAAACGAACCCTATGTTCATACAAGGACTTGTATATGAATTTCATAGCAGCTTTATTTTTAAGAATTGAAAACAGTGGAAATGTTCATCAATGTCCATCAATAGAGCAAAGACAAATTATGATCTATTCATTAAAGAGATTACTATTCAACATCAAAATGAGCTATTTACAATTGGAGAATCTCAAAGTAATGATGCTGAGAAAAGAAAAGCCAGGCAATGAATAGTATATACTGTGTGATTCCATGACTATAAAAAAAATCTAGAAAATACAAATTTATATATAGTCACAGTCATCAAATATATTGGTGTGATTTTAGTGCCTTCTTCTGTGCTCCCATAGCTTCCTACACTTGGATCTCCGAGCATTTGTTACACCATGTGAAAATATGAACTCTTTTTCTTTATTCTGTCTTACTAGAATAAGAATCCTTGAACTTTTATGGACATTTGAACACTCAGTTATTAGCAGAAATTCTATCACACAGTAAGTTTCCACATATAAAAGCCAAAGTTTTACAATGACTTCTAAGCATTTACATGATCTAGCCACTCATTTAACCTCTGTGACCTCTTTCCCTGCTACTCTTCAGTCACTCACAGTGGCCTCCTTGCTATTCCTCAGATATGCCAGTCATGATCCAACCTTACGGCCCTCAAGATAGCCAATTCCTTTGTCTGGAGTGACCTTATTGCTGATAGTTCTGGGCAAATTCATCACCTTTCCATACCTTTGTTCAATTGTCAGCTTCATTGTAACTACCCTGATCTTCCTATTAAAAATTTTAACTCCCCAACCCCTGCCAAGCAACCTTGATTTTTCTCACCCTGATCGAATTTTTCTTTTTCCCCATTGTACTCATCAATTTTGAATGCACTATGCAATTTTTATTAAGGTTTATAGCTTTTAATTGTCTCACCCATTAAAATAAAAGTTCTACAAAGCCAAGTATTTCATTGAACAGTGTAGTCTGAAGTAATATCTGCCATATAATAGGTTCAGTAGACAACTGGTAAATTTCAAAATAAATTAATGTTGAGAGTATACTGAATTTCATAAGTCATTTCAATATTTGTTTTCCCAAAAATAAACTATGTAGAACATACTTTAATTTACCTTCAAAATATTTTATAGCATATAATGGAAAATATACATAAGCCTTAAAGAAACAATCATATAAATAACCATTTCATACCTACTTAAAAATTGCATAATACCACACTCCTTGATCCTCTCTGAACCCTCTAAAATAACCCATTTAAAGAAATACATTTTTAAAAATAACAGATTTTTTGGCAAATAATTCAATAAATTAAAAGTTTCATTCATCTATGTAGACATAATAAATGTTTTTAATAAGCATGAAATTATAACTCTGAAGTGTGCTAAAATGAAACCACCTGCTAAGGGTGAGAGAACAAAAATAAACATCATTTTTCCAAATAAGAGGAATTTATTACCTTTGAATCAAAGCCTGTGGATTTGTTCAAAATGGCAATAAAGGAATATGGAAACACAAACCATAGAAAGTCATATTTTAAATTTCTAAAAGACTTCGAAGTGAAGAGTATACATTTTTTAAATGCTACATAATGCTACATAATGACAAGATGACAGGTTGTGACAAATAGCATTTTAAAAGCTCTACTCATAATGGAACGGAAGGGGTCATTTCCCTATAATTTTATATATGTCATTAATTTACTATATCTGGATACAACATATTACCAAACAGATGTTCATCAAAGACTAAATCATTTTTAATGGAACATAATAATTTGAACCTACATCTATTAATCATTTCTTTCGATCTAACATTTATAGTCTCGCTAAACATTTTATCAGTTGTTGACAAATTTCAAAAAAAATAGGATAAAAAGTCGTGTTTGGAAAAGTAGATTTTTTTCAAATTTGCATTTAAATGGAAATATTTGCTGATATTTTTAAAACTTTAAATGTAATTTTATATATATCTGACCTATCAGATTATATAAAATTTTTGGAGAAAATATGACATATTTTTTTATCTTGGTTGAAGGTATTAATAAACAGCAACTGTTTGTATTATTTGTATTGTGATATCTTAGTTAATAAACATGAATAACTGGTATAAAATATCTTGTTTAAAAATTTTATTTATTTACTTGACAGGGATCACAGGAAGGCAGAGAGGCAGCCAGAGAGAGAGGAATGGAAGCAGGCTCCCTGCTGAGAAGAGAGCCCACTATGGGACTCAATCCCAGGAACCTGGAATCATGACCTGAGCCGAAGGCAGAGATTTTAACCCACTGAGCCACCCAGGCGCCCTAAAATATGTTTTTTTTTTTTTATATAGAATTATAGTTCTTTCCAAAATATGGAACTAGCTGGAACTGAATGCCTCCTTCAAAGTCAGCTCTGGAGAAATTATGCAAGTGTAATATGGAACTATTTCAGATATTAACCAAACACAAAGAAATGATGATAAATTCCTTAAAAGACTCAAAGGTGCTCTTGACTGGTATGTTTCAAGCTCTATTCCTGGTTTGAAGACAGGTTGTAACAGGCCTGTCACTGTAGAAATCAGCTGGATGTTTAGAGGCTATCAGAACTGTACAAAAACCTTGAAGGGGTAAAGACTTGGAAATTCTTTAGAGAGATTAGCTCCCTAAGGCATTATTCCTCCACACATTTTCCTCTAATCAATTAAGAATGATGGATGAGGGGCACCTGAGTGGCTCTCTCATCACGTGGGTGGTGGGTTAAGCCTCTGCCTTCATCTCAAGTCATGGTCCTTGGGTCCTGGGATCCAGCCCCACATCAGGCTCTGCTCAAAAGGAAGCCTGCTTCCCTCCCTGCTTGCCTGCCTCTCTGCTTACTTGTGATCTCTCTCTCTCTCTCTTTCTCTCTCTCTGTGTCCAATAAATAAATAAAATCTTAAAAAAAGGCAGATGGATGAAAAATTATGAAAACTGCTCCCTCCAAATGATGCTTCTTCATAAGGATTTAAGAATTTAAAATTGTAAGAATTTAAAATTGAAACTTGATCGTAGGATTTATCTTATACAATAACATCAAATGAAGGCAGTTATTATTAGTTCTGAAGTATTTGTGATTCTGAATTCTTGGCCTCATTAGTAAATTTATTTTTAAATTCTCCCATGGAGTGGTGATTGGCCTTCAGTCTTTCATTGATGTACATCATTGGGTCAAATGAGATGTGTGTGCCCAGAACTATATATAATCTTCTTTGTATTTCACTGGAGATGGCATTTCTGAGTTTTGTTCAATTGAATTTGGACAGATGTTTTAATCGTCACTTCTAGAGTTGGCCCTGGAGAATATCTTCCTTTTTTTCTCTTCCCGATTCTCTGAAAAACCCTGACTAATTCACATTATCACAGTGATATCACAATTCAAGTTTTTCCAAACACTATAGCTGCAAAATAGAAGGAAGCTACTCAGAATGTAATACTATTGTGAATGATTGAGAAAGAAAACATTATTATAATTAAGCTACCAGGTTTCAAAGTATTTTATTGTTGCTTAGAAAATCCTAGCATACCCAGACTTTACAGAGATTTGATGATCCTAAGAGGAGCTGAACTCATGGACCAAAATAACTATGCACATAAAAAGTACAATCACTTACCTAAAAAAGATGATGTGGTTAACTTCATATGGCAATCCAAGTGTTATTGGAACAGGAATTTAAAAAATAGTTTAGGGGCGCCTAGGTGGTGCAGTGGATTAAGCCACTGCCTTCAGCTCAGGTCATGATCTCAGGGTCCTGGGATCAAGTCCTGCATCAGGCTCTCTGCTCAGCAGGGAGTCTGCTTCCCTCTCTCTCTCTCTCTCTCTCTCTCTCTGCCTGCCATCCATCTACTTGTGATCTCTCTCTGTCAAATAAATAAAGAAAGAAAATCTTAAAAAAAAAAGAATGACTGTACTTTTAAAAAATACCTTAAAAGGGGCGCCTGGGTGGCTCAGTGGGTTAAGCCGGTGCCTTCGGTTCAGGTCATGATCTCAGGGTCCTGGGATCAAGCCCCACATCGGGCTTTCTGCTCAGCAGGTAGCCTGCTTCCCTTCCTCTCTCTCTGTCTGCCTCTCTGCCTACTTGTGATCTCTCACTGTCAAATAAATAAATAAAATATTTTTAAAAATAGCTTAAAAGTATATGATAAAATAATGATATACATATACAAAGAAAAGAAAGATACTATACTGTGAATATAAATTAAGTGAAAATTGTTGAAATAAAGAATACAATAAATGGAGACTAAGAGGAATATAGCTGTAAAATGAATAAATGAGTTGGGACAAAGAAACAAACAGACAAACAAATTAATGACTTCTGCCCAAATGCAGCAGAAGAGAAAAAGAAATAAAGAAAATATTTAAATAAGTACTGAGATAAATTTTGGAGAATTAAAGAAAGAAAAAAGATACCAGACTTAAAATGATGCCAAACATGAGAAATCAGAAACAAAACAAAACAAAAACCACACACACAAAAAACCACTCATATACATTATGGTGAGTTTTAAGAATATCAAAAACAGAGAAGAACATAAATGATGCCCAAGAGAAGAACAGATCACCTAAAATGTACAAGAATAATACTGACAGCAGAATTCTCAATAGAAATAGCGTATAAAGGAGACAGCTGGGTGTTTGTATAGATGGAAAAGATATTTGAAACTAGATATTATACATCAAGCCAAATTATTGATTAAATTTGAGAGCACAGTAAAAATACAATGAAGCATGTTAGGTCTTAGAACATTTATCACACAGAGACACACATTTTAGAAAACTTCCTTGGAGGACAGCTCAATTTAGATAGAGAAAACAGAATTATGTACTCAAAGGCACATTTTGAAGGAAGGATTGAATATAGTCTGCACTGCAAATATTCTTTAATCGTATGTTCTGAATTTCCTAAATTTAAGAAGTATTTGTTCCAATATTTCTCTTTAAATAAACCCTAGGAGACTTGTTCTTGGATTCTGGAAAATCAGTGCATTTGGATACAAATCTTTTTGTCACTGATGGAAATTTTGATAGCCCTTAACTGTGGAATGCCTAATGTATTGTTACAGCAATTGTGATTTGCCAATACATGGGTGATGTGTGTGTGTTGTGTGTGTTTATTTTTATTTTTGATGGTTTTACTCTTCTATGAGATTTTTAAGTAGACATAATTTTAATAAATTATGATTTGTTGAAATTTATCTGAGGTTATATATAATAAGATGAAATTTGTGTGAACTAAAGAAGTGTGTCTCCATTTTTTTGTTTTAAGAGTAGACTGGTCTTTAAAAATTGTCCAAAGAAGTACATTGTATTCATTATTAAATTGGATAATATACAATAAAGTATTTATGGTCATATGGAACCATATCAAATTCTACTATTAATTCATATTAATAATTACCATAAGAGGAAAAGGGGATATTTTTCAAAATGAAAATTAGCGTATTTTTCAGAATATGATATAGTGTTATTCACTGAACAGAGGGAACAAATGTCAAAGTTTAACACAGTTTACAGAATGTTTTAACATAAATTGAAATTTAAATCTGACCAAATTTCACAGTTTTAAGTAAAATGATAGCACTTTATATCCTTGAAAAGTGGTAAGTGACCCAAAACATTGCTTAGAAAAACAAATTTAACACTACACTAGTCTGAGATGGCTAAGTTATGGTACAACTTGCCATTGTGTATCATCAAATGGTATATTTTTTTCTTTTGGTCTAGTCATTACATTTTATTTTAGCCATTCTGGTAAGTGTGTAGTGATATCTCAGTGTCATCTTAATTGCATTTCCTTGATGTCTATGTCAAAATATATTATTTTGATGTTTAATGTTCTGAGCTTTCTCAGTTCAAGACCATGAAGCCACTTAGGAAAAATACAGTTGCAGATGCACTCATAGACCAACTCTTATTTAGAAATAAGAAGAAACATTACTACCCATTTCAACAAAACATAGACTTGTTATGCAGTAGGGATTTTATAAATTACCTGACACAACTTATATAGTAAGATGAAATGGGACAGGCGGCTTCTTGCAGCTATATACAACATCATTTTAATTTCAATTTTCAGTATAATTTTTCCAAGGTATACACAGAATATATATTTAATGTAAATTGTGAACATTTTAAATTCTGTATATGGAAATTAATCAATTTTAAGTTTATAACAATCAAAATTAACGGAAGTTTATTTTAAATTAGTTAGCTTTCTCTGCATTGCAAGACAGAATAATCAAGAATTGGTAAGAAAAAAATAATCTCTAAAATTACCGGGGGTGCATTATAAAGTGTTCGGTAACCGATCAAACTCACAATTTGGATTGAATGGCAAGTGATATTTAAAATCTGGAACTCATTGTCAATTTTTTTGTCTTCATTGTGTCTTAATAAATTACTGTGTTCATTTGCATGGAAGTGAAGAAAAATGCATGACATTTCATCTCAACACTAACACTTTTAACTGGCAACTCTGAATGTACTTTACAGCAGTGTAACAAAGTAAAGATCAATGATGTTTCATGACATATTTGTTATAATTCTCAAGGAGATAGGGAGTTTGTGCAAAAGTGCAAATCACTTTGCGACTAAACACATTGTTTATTTCAGCTAATTTTAAGAAAATATGATAAGACTCTCTCAAAAAAGGAAGCAATGATTTAGGTTTTCCTTCAAACTCCTTATCTAATCCTGAACCAACAGCACCTAGTTCAAAGAGCAACTAATTTGAGCAGCTCCAATTTACACGTTTCCTAACAATGCTTAATTTAGTGGAATTTCTGTCCAATTATGTTAATTTGATGTAGTGAAAGACAAACATTCAAAAAGATCATCCTTAATTTATATAGATTGCCAAACTCTGCATTTTCTGAATGACGCCCAGGAACGTATTTTCAAAAACAAACAAACAATGCCAGAACCACTATTAGGTCATCTCTAGGCAGAAAGTGACTCAGAGCCTACATTACTCTCTCCCTGAAAGTATACTGTAGGCACTGAAACTACTACCCTGAGTCTGTGCTATCAAAGTCCTTAAGTTAGAAAGTTTTAAAACCAGTCTGTGTGGGAGTATTTCATTTACAGATAGAGATTTGATTGTTTATACATTTTCATACTTGATTTTTAGGGTGTAATAACTATGTTTTAAAATTCATGGAGGTTTTGAATACTGTTAGATAATTGTGCTAAAATGGTATATCCATTCCTCCTAGGAAACAGAAATTATAGAAAGGTAGTGCTTTTCACATCTGACATCTTTGAGTCATTGCAGTTTCAGTATAAATGCAATAGGAAAAGTGACATTCATGTTCATGATATTTCCTATAAATGAATTAGAATGTACTGGAGGCCTGATATAAAGTGGGATGCCTAAACTTCAGTAAGATCTTGTTTCCAATTCAAAATAAATTTTATTTTTTATTTTTTTTATAATGTCCCTCAATTTCAGATAAGCACCCCCCTAAGGTCCACTCCATTTTTTTAAAGATTTTATTTATTTTATTTGACAGATAGAGATCACAAGTAGGCAGAGATGCAGGCAGAGAGAGAGGGAAGAGGAAGCAGGCTCCCTGCTAGGCAGAGAGCCCGATGCGGGGCTCGATCCCAGGACCATGGGATCATGACCTGAGTGAGCCAAAGGCAGAGGCTTTAACCCACTGAGCCACCCAGGCGCCCCCAAAATAAATTTTAAATTGAATTATGCACCTCTAAGTTCAGAGACAATAAACATCAACCAACACAATTAATAAGTTCTATTTCTTGAAATTTTGGGAACATTGATAGTCTCATCTCCTGGAAGAACAACAGCTAAAATTTTTGGTCATGGATTCTTGCTAAAATATCACTTTCCCAAAGATAATTAATGTTATGAATTTTCATTGATTGTTATTGATCATGAAGAATATAACAACCACGATAAAAAGAGTAGGAAAAACATGATATCTCATCTGTAAGGGCATGTGGAAAGTGGAAATGCTAATAAAAATAACTACCATTATTTCCTAAGTTAACATAATATAACAGAACACAAATATTTCATAACAATATTTTCTAGGCTCATTCTGATAACTCTTTTCTACATTCAAATTTAAAGGTTGAGGCATGTGATATGTATTGCATAAAAAACATCCCAAGGAGTTCGTTAAAAAAAAAAAAAAAAACTCTTAATAAAGGACAAATCCAAAATAATTTTTTTTCTAATTTAATTAACAAATTATGAATCGACTTACCTATTTCATCACAGTGTATCAGGCACCAATAATATTTTTTAATCGTCATACCTGATGCAATAGTTACCATCTTTCAGACATACTGATCACGAACAAGTAAATAAACGAGAGCACCGTAGCTTAAGATCTACCTGCATAAATATAGGACTACTTCAGACAATCTCTTCACCACAACATAGCAATGAATAGAAATCATACATGCTCTGTAATGGACATACAGATGAGATAGAAGGGGATGGGTGTTAATATATGCAGAATCTTTATTAATTACATTGTAAAACATAATATGGAGAAACAGAATACAATTTTAGAAATACCCAGGTCACCATCATTGTTTTATTTTTATATGTGTAGATAAGGAATTTAGTAAACAATCCATGACTATTTAACTTCTTATATTTTGAAAATTTTAGCAAAAGTAACAAACCTAGCAACTAGAAAATTGTATCTATCTGCAAAATACAGCTTTGCCAGCATGGTAGAGGAAAAACAAAACAAAATAAGCAAGAAAAGTTTAACATTTCACAAGAGTTTTACTTTTATTTTTTTATTTATTATTTTTTATTTTTCATTTATTATTTACTTCTATTTTCTTCTGTATTTTAATGAAAATGTCATGACCATAACATAAGAGCAGAATTAAACCAGCATGAGAAATTATTTTTTCATAAGTTATAATAAACTAGCTTGGTGATTAATTCAAAAATTATATTCCAAACTTCAGTGTTCTTGCAGTAAGTATCACTGCATAAACAAATGAGTCAGGAGTCATAAACTAATGATGATTCTAAATGCTATTTAGAGAGACATTCTGTTCTGAATACATTTCAAATATTCTACACAAGGCAAAGTGGATCCAAATAATCTGTAGGCAAAATAAGATTTTAGAGAAGTATATATTTCCAACAGTATTTATAAAATATTACCTTCATGTAAGGCATCATCCTGGACTTTGTGGAAAACACACAATGGAGTAAGAAGTGGCCCTTCAAGAAACATATACATTATCAAGGTTTAACATGAAGCAGCATGTCTTCTCTAAGTAAAAAAACATTGTACCAACTGACTTTACTGAAGCTTTATATTTATTGCTCTCGTTTTAGGTCATAGTGTCCTTCTGCATGCAGGCTGCTATAACGGACATGATATAGACTTAATAGCTTATAAGGAACAGGAATTTATTTCTCACAGTTCTAGAACTGAGAAGTTCAAGATTAAGGAATGGGCAGATCCAGGGAGAGCCACTTCCTCATAGATGGCTATCTTCTCACTGTAAACGTACATGATGAATGAATCAAGAGAACTCTCTGGGGTCTCCTTTAAAAGGACTGTAATCCCACTTATGACCTAACCACCTCCCAAAGGCCCCTATGTTTTAATACTATCCCTTCCAGACTTAGATTTCATAAAATGATTTGGGGAGACATAAACATTCACACCATAGTATATATAAACAAAAAAAGACACAAAAACAACAAACAACTAAAATTATTTTAACTACCTATTATTTTCAACTACATAAAATTTTAATTTGTTTCTATATAATATTAAATAACTCATTTGAGTGATTCACTTATATCCAATGCATCTGAGTGCAACTAAATTTGCTTACCCAACATATCCAGCAGCATATTTCTTCAGACTATCCCATACCCCACCTTACAGGATTTACCACAATTAGAAGACAGGGGATCGAGGATAGATAGATAGATGTGTACATAAACACACTTGTACATACACATATGCATATTTTTTCCTGTTAATGATACTCATGCAAATAAAATTTAAGCTCAAGGAAACCTGTCTTGTGTGTTACTTAATATCCAGTTTTTGGTCAACATCCAAAAACAAATAATCCAATAAAAACATGGATAGAAGACATGAACAAGTGTTTCCCCAAAGAACACATTCAAATGTTCAGTAGATACATGAAAAGATGTCCATCATCATGTATCATCAGGAAATTGCAAAGCAAAACTAGAAAGAGATACCACCTCACACCTGTCAGAATGGCTAAAATCAACACTACAAGAAACAAAAGGTGTTGGAGAGGATGTGAAAAAGTAACACTTGTGGGGGCTGCCTGGGTGGCCCAGTGGGTTAAGCCTCTGCCTTCAGCTCAGGTCATGCTCTCAGGGTCCTGGGATCAAGTCCCACATCGGGCTCTCTGCCAGGCATGGAGCCTGCTCCCTCCTCTCTCTCTCTACTTGTGATCTCTCTCTGTCAAAAGAAAAAAATCTTAAAAAAAAAAAGAAAAAGTAACAATTGTGAACTGTTGGTGGTGATGCAAACTGATACAGCCATATTGGAAAACAGTATGGAATTTCCATAAAATTTAAAAATAGAAGTCCTTTGTGATCCCACAATCCTGTTGGTGTGTATTTACCCAAGGAATATAAGAAAACTTATTCAAAGGGATGCTAGCACCCCTATGTTTATAGCAGCATTATTTATAAAGCTAAGATATGGAAAGAGCCCAAGTATCCATCAATTGATGAATAAATAAAGAATAAGTGGTATGTATATACAATGGAATATTATTCTGCCATAAAAAAAGACTGAAATCTTGCCATTTGCAATAACATGGATGGAACTAGATAGTATAATGCTAAAAGTGAAATAAGTCAGTCAGAGAAAGACAAATACCTTTACTCATATATGGAATAAAAGAAACAAAACAAACAAGCAAAGGGGAAAATAATAAGACATAGAAAGAGAAACAAAGCAAGAAACAGACATTTCATTATGGAGAACAAACTGATGGTTACTTGAGGGGATCTGAAAGGAGTGATGGATTAAATAAGTGATGGGGGTTAATTAGAGCACTTGTCATGATGAGCACTGAGTGCTATATGTTATATTGTACACATGAAACTAATACAACCATATATGTTAACTAACTGGATTTCAAATGAAAACTTTTTTAAAATCCCAGTTTTTAGCTCACATTCTGGCTTACAAAAGGGATTTAGTCAGGAATTTGGAGATTAGTTAATGAACAAATAAGGTGTGAACAGACAGTTGTTAGATAAAATTACTATCCTTTCTGGCATGATCTTATACCTTTTATCTAGAATTATTTTTAGCACTTTAGACTCTTTCTATTTTATTATGATTCATTAAACAAAAATTTCCTCAAAGGACCTTAGACTCCATCCAATTTGAGCAACAGTGTGAGAGAGGAAATGTTGTCCAGGAGGAAAAAAAAAAAAAAAAGATGAAACTACTTTTGTTTACTAGTGAATGCATAGTTCTTCCACAGAAGAAGCTCTAAATGGTCATGGCTCCTGCTTTATATGTGTTCAGTCATATGTTCAGAAGTAGGTAACACTATCAAAAAATATAAAGCATCTGAGATTATTTGCCCTTATTTGAAAGCTGGTGTATGAGTCTGCCGTGGTTTCTTGGGTGTTGACAGAAGACGCAGACTCATGGCTCAGAAATAATATAGTTTATTATACACAGCAATAGAGGTAGCAAAAATATTAATAGTATTTTTGTGTATGTGTGTGTGTTTGTGTGTGTGTTTGTGTGTGTAGCGGTGGGAGTTATATATCAGTTCTGAGCCTCAGTTCCCACAAGAAGAATCAAAACAGAGGCAGATATTTGCAAACACAACAGGTTAAGTTAAAAAAAAAAAAGATACTATTTCTGTCTTCCAAGTCTATTCAATACAACCATCTTCAAAGGATGGTCTAGAACAAATAATAAATGCAGAAATGTAAGCAACCAATTGAAAAGTGTCTCCCAAGAAACACACTTTGAGAGTCTTCATTTGACACAAATACTATAGGATATTACATGGATCAGGTGCATTGAATACTGGAAGGTTAAAATTACAAGGGACCAAATATTTTTAAGCAGTTCTGGCATCCAGTAGAGTTCAAATAGGTTTTATAAGATTGAGGAAAGAAGCCATCAAAACCTGGGCCCAGGGGCGCCTGGGTAGCTCAGTGGGTTAAGCCTCTGACTTCGGCTCAGGCCATGATCTCAGGGTCCTGGGATCGAGCTCTGCATCAGGCTCTCTGTTCAGCAGGGACCCTGATTCCCCCTCTCTCTCTGCCTCTCTGCCTACTTGTGGTCTCTGTCTGTCAAATAAATAAATAAAATCTTAAAACAAAACAAAACAAAAAACCTGGGCCCAATTTTCCCAAAAGTATGATTCCGATTCTACTCTCTATGATGTTATCCCTTGAAGACAATGTCTCTAATTGAGTTGAATTAGATTACTAAAGAGAATACCCCCATTTGTTGTAGGAGATGAACAATATGCAAGAGGCAAAATGCCACATGGAAGCCACCTGGTCTTCAGTGGAATATAGAATCAGTTCCTTTGGGATGAATTTGTTCCACATTTGACTTCCCACTTAAGGGAAAATAAGAGTGCCTTCTAATAGATTTTAAATAGGAAATGACAACGGAAGCATATACAAGATTATAAAATGGGAAATTTCATTTAGATAAGCAATAATTTCAAAGTCATCTTCTTAATATTACAGACTCTTCACATAATCATAATTTTATTTTGGTATTATATGGTAATTTCAAATATAGGAAATATAAAGAATTTACCTCTGTAATTATAGCGAGGCTGGTCGTACTTTAATGGCAACAAAACTTCAATTTAGAAGTATGGTCTATCAATTATTAATACTTTTGGAAATGGTGTGTCATCTTCACTCCACTTGTCTCACTAAAACAGTAAGCCAAAAAAAGTAGGTCCAAGCCGTTTACTATGGTCATAATGGGTTGCTTTTGCACTTGGTAAAGAAGCAGTCATATTTTGGAAGAAGAAACTGAGGCTATTAATATTTTCAACTTATTTTCAGAAAAGGAAAGAAAAGATAATCTAAGCTAAAGCAAAAATCTTACACAAGGTGTCAGGAGAATGACCTTTTCCCAGATAAAGGGTTTTTCACCTTAGCCATGTTAGGAGGAAGAAGAGATGAGACATTGTGGACTTGACTAACGTTTGTACACTGTTCAAAAAGTTTTCAAAATAATGTGTATTATTTTTCTACTTTTAGTTGAGACAAAAAACAAACAAACAAACAAAAAACCACTAATGAGCTTACTCTTAAAAGGAGGTAAACAAGAAACGAGCAAAGATTGAATGTTAGGTATTGTCCCCCTCCTTTTTTTTAAATTATGTTATGTTAGTTACCATACAATACATCATTAGTTTTTGAAGTAGTGTTCCATGATTCATTGTTTGTGTAAAACACCCAGTGCCCCATGCAATATGTGCCCTCCTTAATACCCATCACCAGGCTCACCCATCCCCACATCCTTCTCATATTTAAATCCCTCAGTTTGTTTATTGGAGTCCATACTTTTCATGTTTCATTTCCCCCTCCAATCCCCCCACTTCATTTTTCCTTTCCTTCTCCTAATGTCCTCCATGCTATTCCTTAGGTTCCACAAATAAGTGAAACCATATGATGATTGACTTTCTCTGCTTGACTTATTTCACTTAACATAATCTCCTCCAGTCCCATCCATGTTGATGCAAATGTTGGGTATTCATCCTTTCTGATGGCTGAGTGATATTCCATTGTATCCATAGATCACATCTTCTTTATCCGTTTGTCTGTTGAAGGGGATCTTGGCTCTTTCAACAGAATGGCTATTGTGGACATTGCTGCTATGAACACTGGGGTTCATATGGCCCTTCTTTCCAGTAAAATAGAGATAGCCTATGACCCAGCGATTGCACTACTGAGTATTGACCTCAAAGATACAGATGTAGTGAAAAGAATTAGGTATTGTTAAAGCACAAATGCAGGGGATAGAAGTTATGGTACAGAAGAGGGAAGGGCAACCATACGGCAGAGTAGAATAAAGTAGCTCAGGAAGAAATTAGTCATATCCAGATATTGTAAGGCATGTGGGGTTGGCAGGGTGAGCATGAGAAATTATGAGAGAAGAGAGAGAAAATGGACCAGGCAAGAGAGGTTTATAACATTTTAACATCTAAGGTAAGCATATGCAAAGCAGAATAGGGAAAGAAATAAAAGTTTTTATAAGACTCAATACATAAGGAATGACGTGGAGGACACTGGGAGATGGAGAGAAGTGTGCTGGGGGAAATCGGAGGGAGAGACAAACCATGAGAGACTGTGGACTCAGAAACAAACTGAGGGTTTTGAAGAGGAGGGTGGCAGGTGGTTGGGTGAGCCCAGTGGTGGGTATTAAGGAGAGAATTTATTACATGAAGCACTGGGTGTGGTGCATAAACAATGAATTTTGGATCACTGAAAATAAATTAAAAGAAAAAAAAAGACTGACTACAGATATGGACCTCAGGGTAACACAGATATGGAACTCACTGTAATACCAGCCACTTCCCACCGACACACACAGACTATGATAATAATAAATAATAATGCAATTAAGAAAATTGCCTGCCAAATAATTTTTCCTCATTTTTATTTTTATGATTATTATTTTTATTTTATTTTTAAAGTTTTTATTTAAATTCCAGTTAGTTAAAATAAGGTTAATATTAGTTTCAGGTGTGCAATATAGTGATCAACACTGCCATACAATGGCTTAAATAAAAAAATTAAAAAAAAAATTTTTTAAAGATTTTATTTTTAAAAACCTCTACACCCAAGGTGGATTTCAAACGTACAACCCCAAGATCAAGAGTTACATATTTTACTGACTGATCTAGCCAGGCACCCCAACAAATAAAAATTTTATAAAATTGTTGAGTTTGTGGGAGTCTCATTTGCTCAGTCAGTTAAGTGTCTGCCTTTGGCTCAGTTCATGATTTCAAGAGTCCTGGGATCTAGCCCCATATTGCTCATTCTCTCTCTCTCTCTCGCTCTCTCTCTGGCTTTCGCTCTTAAATAAATAAATAAAATATTTTTTTAAAAAATTGTTGAGTTTGTTTAACTAGTATTAAACTAGTAGACAGAGATGAAGATAAAGTATGATGTCATGGCAGGGAAAAATACAACTTACACGTTTTAAAAATAAAATGTGCAATGCAAGTTACATCACTTCTTTTATCACCACACTGGTACTTTCCCTACTGAGTTGTTGTAATGTAAGGACCTATTTTATATTTTTATATTTGAGCAAGAGGCTTTCATTGAGGTTAACCCTTAAACTTTCCTTGCTCCCCTTCCCCCAGGGAATTCACTTAAAAACAAGTCCTGGAAATCAGCTCCAGGTAACAAAGCCCATATACAAGGGTGGGTCAGGGCAGGTGCAGACATCAATCAGCAGGAGGGGGGGCGGTGTTCGCATATTGTCTCCCTAGATACTAAGGAGTATGCCCTACTCTTCCGCCCTTTGGGAACCTTTTTAGCACAATCCTAATCAAGGTGTAATAGGCTGGGTCAAATGTGTATACTAGCATAAATTGAACCTCAATTGGTCAACTAGCCTCACTGTGGAGTTTCCTGTGTGTGTTAAAATCTCATTGGTCACCTGTGCGTGTCCAGGCCTGACTGCATGGCCTTTGCACTTAAAAGCTAGACTGTGAAACAGCGAAGGGTTGACTTCTCTCATAAGAGGTGTGGCCCCGAACGTTCGGTTAGATTCTTGATGCTTGGCATGAAATAAAGCTTTGCTTGACCTTCGCTTTACATCAGTCTCACTCCTTTAATCATAGACCCATTATTGGGGCACAACAGTATTAATCTTATAGTTAGAAGTCCACAATGCATCCATCATCCATTCTACCCCTTAACATTCCCCTTTGGACAGACCCATGATCTAGAACAAGCCTTATTTTATAGTGCCTTGTAGGAGATTTTTGCTGCTGCCTAAATTGCCTACTTTCCTCTCACCATTACCACGGAAATTGGGTCCACTGAAACAAAGGGGTAGTGTAAGAAATTAACAACTTCCATAAATCTCTTTAAATAATAAAGTATAAGATAGTGATACCTTTTTTTCTGCCACATAACCAATTCTTGCAAGAATAAGGTCATATAAGAGAATTTACAACACATGCTAGCATTATCCTACTGGACCCAGATCATTTGTATGTTTCTCTGTCTCTGAGAAATGTAGTTATTTACATGACTGAAACCTACAAATTGTTTGATATGACTACTAATATCACCTACATTATTTTAAAGCCTGTTTAAGGCTTCTGAAATATATAGGTTTTGTAAACACTTATTAAGCATCTTGTATATATCAAACACTTTAAAAATCTCTGCTTTAAAAAAAAAAAACAAAAAAACTCTACCTCAATGGAACTTTGAGTCTGAAAAAGATACAAGGCAACAGATAGAATAATTACATATTTGATTATATACTCTGAGGATGTCACATTAAATTGATATGAAAATGATGAGAAGGATCTGGATTTCTTGTCAAAATTTTTTGCCTTAAAAAGAAATTGATATTTAGGGAAAGTTGTTACTGAAAGAGGTCCTGTGTCAACCAAAAATGTTACACCATGATCTGAATTTTCCAGTTGTGATCATTGCTTTGTTTAGCTGTCTTATATTAAGACTGAATTTAGTAATTCAGTCTCAGATTTCAGTAAGTCTTCTTTTAAAGATTTTATTTATTTATTAGAGAGAGAGAGGGAGGGGCAGAGGGAGAGGAAGAACCAGACTCCTTGCTGAGCAGGCAGCTGATGCAGGACTGGATCCTAGTACCCTGGCATCATGACCTAAGCTGAAGGAAGACACTTAACCATCTGAGCCACCCAGGCACTCTAGACTGTAAACTTCTTAAAGGTAAAAAAGTTTATTCTTCTAGTAGTTCCACAGACATTTCTAACATCCATAAGAAAGCATGTACTGATGTAAAATGCCAGCAAATCAAATTATTTAAAAAAGAAAGAAAGAAAGAAAGAAAAGATATATCTGGACAAAGAGAAAAACAGAAAATCTAATAATACATTGAATTATTAGAGCAAAGAGTGGAGGAAGAGAAAATAAATATGAAATAGAGATTTCCACTAAAATAAAAAATTGAATAAAGCAGGAGATTTAGAAAATTATTATGACAGACTTGAGAATAAAATAAAATAGGAATTTTTAGAAAATAGCAATGAATGAAAAGGTAAATTGTTCTTACCTCTATAATATTAGCTGTTTGTTGTTGTTGTTGTTGCTAATTTACCTATTTAAGCTAATAAACAAAGAAAGGTTTCATTTAGGGATAAGGTTTCTATATATATATATATATTTCTCATTTAGGGATAAGGTATATATATATATTAATTCTTAGACAATGTGTCACAGAAAGTGTTTAAACTTTAAGATACAGATGCAACATGTAACGAACTACATTGTTTGAACGTCTAATTTATAAATGCTGTTAGAGGAAACTTGGTGGAAATGTCCTTATGTGGTTGTGTTTCTGGAACTAAGTATATTTATTAATAAGGAATAGTTTAAAATTATGAAATGACCAGGAGTGGACAATTTTCCTAATCCTATCAGCTCTTTGCAGCTCTTTGATAAGCCCCCTTCAGGAATATCAGCTTTATTTATCTAATTAAATTTTATATTAATGTGCTTTTGACTTTTGGCCTTTCTCTTCCTTCTGTTCTTTTTTTTCCCCTAAATTACATGTTTCTGCTTAACAGCTACTATCAATTCTTTGATATGAATTCTCCACATCAATTTACTAACTCCAGAGATGAAGCAGCATCAATATTTAGAAGCAAAGAATACAAAGCCTTGGGCATCTGGATGGCTCAGTCAGTTAAGCATCTGCCTTCGACTCAGGTGGTGATCCCAGGGTCATGGGATGGAACCCCAGGTTGAACTTTCTGCTCAGCTGGGAGCCTACTTCTCCCTCTCCCTCTGCCTGCAGCTCCCTTTGCTTGCGTTCTCCCTCTCTTTGTCAACTAAATAAAATAAAATAATGTAACTAATACATTTATTAAAATGCAATTATTACACAATACATAATGTATTGCATAATTATAATAATGATTAAATAATTTATTAAATATTTATATGAAATATATCAATTTAATTAAATAAATATTTTTAGAATTTAAAATATTTCAAATTTAGATTATTAAATATTAAATCATTAATTTAATAAATAAATATCTAAACATAATTAAATAAAATAATTTATTTATTAAAATGAATAAAATAATGTCATTATCTGAGCATGTATTTTTAAATAGTCTAAAAAAAAACCATCTAATAAAGTCTAAATACATTGAGTTCAGATATTTATACAAGTTAACCCAGACACTCAACCCACAGACAGTTTCAAAACATTTGTTTTTATCTACTACTCAAAATACGATTGTAATGTATTTATTTATAACTTTGACATAGCAAGGAAACTTGGAGGAAAAGGAGACATTTGCTTTTAATATTTGAAAATTATTTTGTTGATTTAAAAAAAATAAAAACCTTAACACATGAGCATTTCTTCTTAAATAACACTGTGAAGTTTCTGAGTCGCATTCTATTAAAGGTGCTGATAAAATGGCCTCAGTTACTCATGTAAATTATCAGCTGAATGGGTAACAAATGAAGTAGAGAGCTTTTTAACTATTTATGAATGTATTGCTTGTGGATGGAGTGCCACATAGAGTTACCTCTCTTTTTGGATTTGTTTTGTGTGCAGCAGTGGAACTATGAATGAGATTAAACATAAGGACATTCACAGAAATTCTTAATGAACTTCTGGGGAAGGGCAATAAGTGCAACGAAAAACTGCAGCAAGACTAATTGCAAATTTCAGGTGGTCATCGCTTAATTATAGAAGCTTTTAAGTTCAAGTAATATATCTTTTTTATGAGCCTATCATATTGTATTAATTACCACAAACTGCACTCTTGAACACTTATCTTTTCACATATTTCTTATTCTTAGTACTTAAAATTATCCTTATGATTGATAAGTAAATGGATTTTACTGACAATGCATTTATTTACATAAATATATAATGCTGTTTATATATATATAAACAATTGAATATGTGTATGTGTTCAATGAAATTTTTTTTTCAAATTAACATCTTAATTCTACCACATTGGTTACAAATAGATATAGACTTTATAGATTCATCAAATATTTTATTCTCAAATTTATATCTCCTTTGTGAAGTAAGTGAAACTGTATATATTAAATATAATCCTATCACATGTAACAGTTACTAGTGCATCCCAGGACATACATAGGTCAGGTCCTACTCAAGGCATCACGGATAACTGGATTTAACTTTCTATCCTAGGAGTCTTCTGTATATTTCTGTGGCTTTTATACTACAATCAGGAGGAAGAATTCTTTTGCTAAAAGCTTCCAAATGACTATGTGAGTAGATTATTTGTAGACCAGTGATATAATATTGTAGTTTAATATGTAAAGCATGATAAAATAAAATGCTATTGCCATATTTAATTTGTTCAGTAAAGCATTCATTTAGTTATCAAGCATTCATTTTCTTTTTTTTAAGATTTTATTTATTTATTTGACAGACAGAGATCACAAGTAGACAGAGAGGCAGGCAGAGAGAAAGGAAGGGAAGCAGGGTCCCTGCTGAGCAGAGAGCCTGATGTGGGGCTCTATCCCAGGACTCTGGGATCATGACCTGAGCAGAAGGCAGAGGCTTTAACACACCAAGCCACCCAAGAGCCCCAAGCATTCATTTTCTTTATACAGAAGAGATAGATCAATATTATATAGTAGAAAATACAGTAAATAATCTAGAAACCTTGATCATTGTGTTTTGGCAATTTTAGAACATAAAATTAGCTAAAGCTCAAGTGCAAGTTATATTTGTATCATAGGAGGAAAAGTTAATTAAAAGTTTGTTTATTACCATAGTTTAACACTTCAACGAAATGATATCGAGTCAAAAATTAATGAATATGTGAGGTATACAATAAAAACAATCATCTTGAGTGTATGTGACTCACTGTAGGTATTGATAGGCTAGAAATCAAAGGGAAAGTATCTATAGGGTTTGTTCAGTTCCATGCTCATCAGATTAATAGGCTTTCTCATATTGCTTCCTTCACCACATTAATTTGTCTAATGAAGTTTTCAAGAGTTAAAGACAGTGATAGTTTCATGGCTGGAGAGAAGGTACAGAATCTAAGATAGTTCAGCAGTGCTTATTATTTAAGAGAAAGACAGCATGGGAGGTGAGGGGTGGAAGGAAAGGGATAAGAAGAGAGAATCTTAAGCAACCTCCTTGCCCAGCACAGAGCCTATAGGGGCTTCATCTCATCGCCCTGAGATAACAACCTGAGCTGAAATCAAGAGTCCGATGCTTATCTAATTGAGTCACCCAAGTGCACCATTTTTTTCCCTGTATCTTTATTTTCATCTCTCTCTGCAACTGAGTTTCCCTTCAAAATCAGGACTTGCATACACAACCTAAATAATTATTTTGGGATTTGATCACGTGGAAGAGGAGAGAATGAGAAGAGCTAAGTGGTCCAGGAGAAACATATATGAGTTTAGACTGAGTGGATTATGATTGTGGACAACTGAGCATCAATCCTAATGCACAGAATACATCTCAGAATTATTTTTCTGAAACAAGAAAGAATCTGTTTAACCCACTGGCTTCTGCATCCTATCCACAGTGGTTAAAATTCATCCCAGAAGTAATTAATGTCCCTGACTTTACTATTACTGGGCATGAGAGAGGAGCTCAGTGGGCTTGGTCAGTGTCCCACCTAATTATGAAAGGCAGAGCAGATTCAGGCAAAAAAAAATTATTAGTTCTTTCCAAATTAGATTTAATGGGATTCTATTTTTCAGTCATGTATTCATTTTACATTTTATATTTTATCGATTTTTCTAAGCTTTGGCCAATATTCACTGCATTTTTGAATAGCTTTTATCTATTTTTGTAAATCATTTTTCTGCTACATGTGTTTAGTCATGGTTATCCATTTCTTCTTCCAAGTTTTTCAGATATGTGATATCAATTTCCAAATAAATTATTTAAAATGTTTATTTTTTATACTAAACTTCTATGAAAAACATTGATATATGTATTATGGCATATTGTTCCCCTTTCAACTTATTTTTTAAAATGGGAATGTGCCTTGGCAAATACATATTGTTTCTTTTTATGTTTATGCAGATTCTTCATAATTTTCCCAAGTTCATTGGCTTGTGGTTTATATTTTTTTAATAATTTTCCTACTGCCAATTAATAGATTTTTTTCCATTACATTGTCTAAGTTGCTATTGCCATTATAAGTAAAACGCATCTGGAAATCTATATCCCTGTCCAGTTTCCTCAAATCACTCATTATTTTCAGGATCTAGTTGGATTTTCTTACAGGTTCCAGGTGGACAAGCTTTTGAACTGGTGCTAATTATTATTTCTGTTTCTGGCTTCCTGCATTTACCAGCTTAGGGATCATTTTTAACATTATGATGAAATGAGGCATCATATTCTTATTCTCAACTTCATTAATAATGATATTAGTGTAACATGTCCTACAAGATAATAATAGATACATGTAAAATAATTTCATGGACCAAAAAAAGTGGTGGAAAATGTAAATAAAACACAGTGGCAACCAACTAGTCATTTCAAGTTGAGCTATTTTTTTCCCCCTTTATCTCCATGTCTCTTTAATTTCCTGTAGCACATTCCTACAAAGTATTTTAAGGTGTTTTATATGCACATACATAGAGATCATCATGGAGTCTAAATCTAATAATTCCTTGTCAGTTTTAAATATTTTAAGTTTTGTTCCTTCCTATGTCAGTTGTCTATTAACTTTTTCTCCACACTGTACTTAATTGCAAGGAAATATTTAATTTTAATATAAATTAATTAATCACTTTAATAAATATTTTTACCTTATGGATTAATCATTGATGCTTATTTCTTATTTTTTTTTAACTTTTAAAATTCTATTTATTGAGAGAGAGAGAACAAGCGCAAGCAGGGGAAGCTGCAGAGGGAGAGGGAAAAGAAGAAGCAGGTTCCCCACCAAGCAGGGAGTCAAGCTCAGTCTCAGGGCCTTGGGATCATGATCTGAGGTGAAGGCAGAGGCTTAGCTGACTGAGCCACTGAGACTAATTGTTATCTTTGATATTTAAGGAAATACTTTATCATCTCTAATTGATCCCCTATGTCACAAATACAGTTTTCTCTATGGTGCTACTAATTTTATTGTCTTAAAATTAGACTCTTTTTCTAGAAGCATTTTTAATCAGTCTCTTAGGTCTATAATTTAGTTTTTATACATTTCATTTAGTATTTTATTTTATCTTCATCATCTCTGAGTATTCCAGACCAGTACTCATTGGTCAAAACTTTCTTATTAGTCTATTCCAAAAATTTGTTTGTTTCTATAATATTTTATTATTAATGCTGTATTCATAGGTTTTGCCTTTATATTCGTTTTGTTTTGTTTTGTTGTTTTATGCTTTGGTGTTTTCGTTGTATTGTTTTGTTTTTCTTTTGAATTAATACAATTAAACCTTAAGATTTCCTTCATACCTTTAATTATTGTCACTTATTTTCACAAATGATATTACCATAGTACAGTAATTCTACATATTTCTGAATTAGCTGTATTATTTCTTTTTAGGTATAAAGTTAACTTCCAGTTACATGGACTTAATATTTTGGTCATTCTATTCTAGTTTTATTGCCTTATCATTGGAAAATATAGCCTGATACTTAACTCTAGGGAATGTAGGGAATGATGTGGGAGAGCTAGGTTCTTGTCTCTTGGAGTCAAAGAAGGAATCTCGTGGGCAATGGAGAGTGAGTAAGTGACAGAAGTTTATCAAGTGAATATATAGAAAAAGCTCTCACAACAAAGAGGGGTCCCCACACAGTTAAGAATGAGTGCCTTCAGGGTTTATTTTTTATAAAAAGGTAACCAGGCAACTTTAATCCTTTTAACATCTCTATCAATAGCTGCTGCTATGGCTTACCTCCTTTTTAGGGTCTGATTATTCTTTTTTGGTTACAGGTGTTTATCATAGAGACACCCACCCCACATGACCCACCCCATACACCTAGGGCAGGGTGGTCCTCCATCCCACATGCCTAGATCAGGGTGCTCTTCCCTGGGGTAGGGTGGTCCAACTTATCTCTTTACTCTGGTTTTCCCACACCACATTTTGGGGATTTCAGAGAGCCTGTTCACAAAGTTCCCTATGGATCTCTTCCTCCCTAGCCCCACCTGTCCGTTACTCATTTTGAGAGTTGATATTACCAAAGTACTGTAATTCTAAAAATTTCTGAATTCGCTGTATTATTTCTTTTTCGGTATGAAGTTAACTTCCAATTATATGAATTTAATATTTTGGTCATTGTTTTCTAATTTTATTGCCTTATTCTTGGAAAATATAGCCTGATACTTAACTCTAGGAATTTATTGGCATATACTTCTGGCCTAAATAATGGCCTGTTTGTGTAAATGTTCAACTTATGCTTATATACTTACTGAAGACTATTGTTTTGGGGTCAGGATGGCTACATTTATTAATAGATCAGGACTATTAGATTCTCTAAATTTTGATGTTTCTTAATTTAATCTAATTAAATTATCAGTTAAAGAAAGAAGTTAAATTTTTTATGTACTACTGCATCTAAACTTATCAAAGTCTTTTGCTATAATTAGACAAGTATGTCATCCTGTTTTTATACCAAGTCTTACATTAAAAAAATCGTACTATCTGAAATATTTCTTCTTCTTCTTCTTCTTATTATTATTATTATTATTGTTGTTTTTAAATATTGTATTCATTGGGGTACCTGAGTGGCTCAGTCAGTTACAGGGTCCTGGAATAGAGCCCCACAGGGGGTTCCCTGCTCAGTGGGGTGCTTCTCCCTCTCCCTCTGTTATTCCCCCTGCTGTGTGCATGTTTTTCTTTTCTCACTCTCTCTCAAATAAATAAGTAAAATTTAAAGATTATCTCTCTCAAATAAATAAGTCAAATTTTTTTTCTCAATGGGAGGGAGAAGCAGACTCTCCACTGAGCAGGGAGACTGATGCAGGGCTCAATACCAGGACCCTGGGATCATCACCTGAGCTGAAGGCAGACACTTGAACCGACTAAGTCACCCAGGCACTCCAGTTGTTCATTTATTTATTTATTTTTATTATGCATATGTTTTATCTCTCTTTTCTTCAAGTCTTTTTTTCGATCTTTTTACTTTTTTCATAAAACTGAATTATTTCAAGATGACTTGGTCATCCTCTTTTCCCCCACCCCATAGGTCATAGAGTACATTTTAACTGTTAAAATAATATTAGTATTTAAGTGCTGCCTACACAAATTAAGGCAGATTATCTGTGGTCTGTATTCATGAAAATATTTTTTTTTATTATGCCTTCCTATTCCAATGACATTTTATAAGGATCTAAATGTTTACATTTGTGATTATTTTTTTCAAGATAATAAAGCTATTACTTCATTCTTTTTTATATCTGATGTTATTTAAAAAAAATTCTGTCAGTCTGATTCTTGTTTCTTTATTAATGAATTTTTTTTTTCTCTCTAACACTTATGATTTTTTTTTTTGTCTTTGGTATGTATGCCCTAGTTTGGGATTCATAGAGTCAACTATAGTTATGAATATTTTCTTTCTTTTCTTGTATGTAAGTTTTAATCCAGTGTCTTGACTATTTTATGCTTGAGAAATAGATGTACATTAATATTCAAATATTTCTTTCCTTTTTCTTCTTTCATTTAAAAAAAAAGTCATTTATTTTATTTTATTTAAAAAATATTTATTTATTTATTTGGAGTAGAGAGAGAGGGTCATGAAGAGTGGCTGATTATATACTTTCAAGTTGGGAGGAGGTTAGGGATAGCACAAGCCTCCAAGGTATTTTATAAACAAGGTTTCCAGGACCTTGAGGGGGCTAGCTATTGTTAGGGAAAGGTCATTTATTACTATTTAGTAAAAACTCAGGGAAGAGACTCTTCTGATGTGTATCAGTGGGTATATGCTTGGGAGATGATTGCCAATGTATATCTTGAGGGCAGGGGTGGGGAGTAGAGATAAAGAAGTTTCCAAAGTAATTTTTACATGTGAAAGTAGATTTTCAGTATCCTGGGGGGTGGACTAAGAATGCTTTTTGCCCTGAGTGGATGTCGTTTGTAGGCCTCTGTTTTGCCTATGCTTCGGTAGCATAGGACTGTACAACAGCGTGCGTTGTTGGTCTGTATTCTGTAGGCAGCTTGAGAAGGAGCTGACGAGCTCGGACTTCTCCCCTGCCAACCCTGGGGGACGCTCCAGGGTGTCGAGGGGCCCAATTTTTGGGGGCCCCTCATCTGTCCGAGGGTTATATCCGTCTGTCCATTCCAGAGGTGCCTCGGCTCTGCACGGAGTCTGTCCACCGCAGGGAGACCTCGAGGCTCCCTGGGCCGGTGGAAACCATTCTTTCGGTAGTATACCGAAACCGCGCAGCGACCTTTTTGTTAATTGTCTTGTGTGTCTTGTGTGCTTTTCTCGTCGCCCTTTGTGTTTCCCTTGATTAAGGTTAACTGGAGCCAACTGGGGTTGGTCTAACTCGAGACAGAGACTATAAGGAATATTCCCAAGCAGCTGCCGAAACTCTTTGTTTCGGGGAAGTTTCCCTGTGTTCTCTGGCCTGACTAAGACTGCTTAACCCCTCCCCCCTTGCTGGTGGGAAAGCATGGCGTCTGCTCCTCTGTTGGGGCTTATGAGCTCTAAAACTGGGAATCCTTTCTCTGCCTCCTGGCAGCACTTTGTTTCTTCTATTTCCCTCTTCTCCTATTTCTGTACCAACGTGTGTGCAGCCTGCATGATTGGCCTCTAGATCATGCACCACAGCTCCTTCTCTCTCCACTGTTAAGGAACAAGAACAACACCCCCTGGACCTAACACCTCCCCACTCCAGATCTTCCCACATATCTCAGGTAAACATTCAAAGCGGAGTGGGCCCAGGTGGAACGTAAATCAGTGTTGGAACTAAGTTAAGTCTGTTGGTTTAATTAAGATAAGACCTGTCTTTTAAGTTATCAGCAGTAAATGTAAAACTTTGAAGTTTACTGAAGGTCAAGTAAGCTCATGTTATTTATTAAAATTTGTTAGCAAAGAAATGACTAAACTGATGGTTAATTGTCTGTCTCAAAGTTCTAATGGGTAATTGCTGAAGTAGCTTTAAAAGTCTTTGGTAACCTGAAAGTTTTAAAGTTTTGCTTGGATGACAAATGGAATTAAATTGTGGACATCTAGGTCTTAACCATACAGGATAAAATGCTAAGTCGTTAATTACTGGATGTAGGTTTGTGCTTTTTGACTTCTTACTGCAAAGAAACTAAGAGTATTTAAATCTGCTGGTAAACTTGTTTGCCACTTAACTGATTCATAAATTGCCACCTGAAGAATTCTGTTGTAACAGTTCACAATTGGTTAATAACTAAAGGTGTTTCTAAGAATACGAAGTTCTGCTTAGTGTAACTAAGACTGATGGAAATAAAGGGAAACTCTGTATGTAGGAAAGTAGGAGATATGTAAGAAAGATTTAAGGAATGGGAATACATTTTGTTGAAGGTAAAGGAAGGTAATTTTGTCCTAAATGAGATGGTTGTTTAGAAGGAAATGGCTTGGGACAAAACCTGAATGCAAAGGAAAGTTGTAGAAGGTTTGTGAAGGGAAATCTTCAGAAAAGGAATTTTATCTATGGTCAAGAATGTATTAAGATTGAAATGAATGGGTTTTAAAGGTACATTGGTACAAGACTGAAATTGTCTCTGTTCAAAAGGACAATGTTTTCTTAGATCAATTGATCTGCTGTTAAGAAAATGTAAATGGTTTTCTCTTTGCCTGCCCAGAAAAACCAGTTTCTATGTTTTGTTTATCAGGTGTTTAACATCCCTAATTATATTTAGGCATGTGCTTTAAAACTTTCTAAGATTTTAGGAAATGTTGACAGGATTTAAATTGTAAATCTCTTTAACTCAGGCTTTTCCTTGGTATGTGAAGTTGCTCATGAAGTACTACTGAACCAATGATAAACCTTGGGTTACATTTGGGAAAATGCTATAACTATTCTAGAGATTCTACACACTTCCTAAAGTTTTAATGTTTTGAGAGATCATCGCTTGATACTGTAATTATGGAAATGTTATGTATCACAGAAATAACCTGATTTCCTTGCAGCTAAATTGTAAACTCCCATGTCTCTTTAGCTCTAACCATATCCATTCTGAGTTTTTGTCATTTATAATTGTTTTAATTCTCTTGTAAAATGAGTTTTATCTTCAAGTAGATTCCTATAAAGGACTTTCAGGACAAATACAGATATTTGATATACTTGAAAATCCTAAAACTGAAATGGGTAAGAATTTCCAGAACTGACTAAAGCCGAATTCACCAGAATTAGTAACATGGGACTAAATGAACTAAAAGATTATAGTGTTGTGTCTCTTAATGTTTTGTCTTACTTTAAACATTGCTGGTTCTCTCTAATGTTTGCTCTTCCAGACTAGGGATACTTTTTCTTAAGTTATCTGTAACTTATAGAGATGTAAAAGTGCTCAAAGCATTCAAGCTTTTCTCTCTATCTGAACCCTCTGAAACCAAAAGGTCTTAGTAAGTATTCTTTCTTCCATGGCAATCAGTCATTTGCATAAGTCCAATAAGAATCTGTTCTCCTTATAACAGGAAAGAATTGGAAACACGGGTTATTTTACCAAGGCTTTGACTGGGATGTCATATTTGAAAAGACTCAGATATGACCAGACAGTTTAAAGGAACTAAGGTTGACTTTATGAAACCTGGAGCCATAAAGCCCCTTGGGACTGTTGGCCTGATACCTTGCTTACAGAGTTCCCAGCAGCCCCACCAGGTGAGTAAAGAATGTCACTCCTTGGTAGGTGCAGTCTCAGGAAGAGGAATTCGCCCAAAGGTATTGCAGGCATGCCTGATGGCAAGTACAGGGCTTGGCTTCTGGCCCGGAGAGGCTACTAAAAGTTCAACCTAGAGATTCCTTATACAAAGTTCCAGCAAAGCAGATTCTAAAAGATCTATTGATCACAGTCACTGTTCTTGCTGAGCTTATGTAAATAATAGGCCAAGTTTGTAAAAACTGGACTTGTTTCTCAAGTGAATTAGTCCTGATTTGGCTATCTCTGTAAATGAGGGTTATTTTAGAGAGAAAAATTATATTTTAGTAACACACCTTTATGGCTTATTGGTTTCATCCCTTAGTCATACTTATCCTACAGGCCACCTCTGTTGAGGTGCAATTGCAAACAGATGCTTTAGCTAAGCATGGAACAGCCCTCCTATAAAAGAGCCTCAAAGCTCACTATAAAACAGTCCCTGAATGTAATGACTTCACATCAGGTCCAGATTTGTCTTAGAAGCCAAAGGCCACCAATGGATGATGTAGGCCAACTAATTAAATATTGGACTATACTTATAGATATGCCAGAAATAATACTTAAAATTTGCCAAACTTTAAACCTAGTTACCTGTATGCCTGAACCTGACCACTGTACTTCTTTCTCTATAGAGCAAAAGTGTTCTTTTTATTTTATTTGATCTTGCTTACTCTATCTGGCCAGATTTAAGATGCCCCTGTTAAAATATGAATGACATCTGCGGGACTAGAGGATGTCATGTGGCATGTAGAAGCCCTTAATAAATATACTACAAAGGCACTCAATGATCCACTAAATGGCATCTCCCTCCTTAATACCAAAGTCTCACAAATACGCAAGGCAGTCCTACAAAATAGGATGTCCTGACAGCAGCCCAGGGTGGCACATGTGCAATCATCAAAACAGAATGTTGCGTGTACATCCCAGACTATCGCAAAAATGTCACAGGAATAATAAAGGATATAAATGCCCAGATTAAGGCTCTACAAGGTCCCTCTCTTAGTGATTGGTTAAGTTCCTGGTTTGAAGGAGGACTATGGCCAAATCTCCTTCTCAGGCTTCTCATTTTTATCACCTCATTAACCTTAATATGTTGCTTTGTTCAATGTTTCTCTACTTGGTGCCGAGACTCCATTGCTACAATGACTTCACCATGACAGACGATCCTTGTCGCGTGAGAGGACGCCTCTTCACTGTCAGCGCTGGATTCGGCTGCCTCCGCCTTTCGTAACTCCCCTATATATTCCTCCACTGATCAATATTGACCCCAGTAGGTAGGGACAGCTCTACGCCCCTATTCAGCAGGAAGAAGTTACAGAAGATGAGACCTTCCACCTTCAACCACCTTAAAGATTTAAGAGTCAAAATTGTTCAGGGGGAAATGATGAAGGAGCAGGAGGCTGGCTGAGGATGGAGAAGGGGCTGATGCCTTGCACCCCTCTCCACCCTTCTCCACCGCGAAAACTGGTTCAACAGATTGCCTTGGCTTACTACTTTGTTGTCATCTATAACGGGCCCTCTCATCATTCTGTTATTAATTCTAACTTTTGGTCCTTGTGTCTTAAACAGGTTAGTACAGTTCATTAAAGATCGCTTGTCTGTTGTTCAGACTATGGTACTGACACAGCGATACCAACTCCTCAAACAAACAGAGCCCCGGACTAGCTCAATGCAAGGGCAGGACATGCAAGAACAAGACGAACGGATAGAAGATTCTATCCATGATAAAGAAAAAGGGGGGAATGAAAGACCCCTCCCCTAGAAGATAGATAGGATAACTAACCGCTTGTTTGCTTTTCTGTGAACCGCTGGCTTTTAGGCGTAAATTAGGTTATTAATTGCTCTTTTGCCCTTCTGTAACTGCTTGGCTTATAGAAATAATAGAAGACGCCATGATGGCATTCCTACCTTCCCCCTTCTTGTTCCCCCTCCCTGCCTCTCTCCTCCCGCGCGCGGGCCCTCAGAACCAATCAGCTTGTTCCCCCTTCCCGCCTCTCTCTTCGCGCGCGCGGGTCCCCAAAGCCAATCAGCAAACTCCACTAAGGCCTTTTTCAAAAGTTCTAACTGTCAACCAATCAGTTGCACCCCACCCAAAACTTGTTTGTACCTTCCTATAAAAGACCCCGCTTCACTCCGGTCGGTGTACTCGGTTAGCTGGAGCTGCCGAACACCCGCCGGTACCTGCGCAACAATAAACCTCTTGCTGATTGCATCCAGTGGCAGTGTTGGATTCTTGGGTAAGGGGATCCGCGGGTCTTTCAGAAGCAGCTGAGTCCCCAGAAGAACTTCAAGGACTTGTCAACAGGCTATGAGTAGTAAGGAAATCTAATTTTT
Organism: Mustela lutreola; assembly: GCF_030435805.1. NCBI lineage: Eukaryota > Metazoa > Chordata > Mammalia > Carnivora > Mustelidae > Mustela > Mustela lutreola. Next base: position 28,483,340 of record NC_081303.1, read on the forward strand.
TCTCTAGCTTTTGTTCCACACACATCACCAACATCTTACACCTCTTTTATATTGATAATTTTAATGATTTGCTGGTATCCAGATGACTATATCATTAAGTGACTTCTTATCTCTATTGAATCCATTACGTATTCTATCCATTGTATTCTTAATTCAACTAGATTACATATATTTAATCGATTAGTACCACTAGGTTCTTATTCCTGTTTTTATTTCAAAATCTTTACTTATTTCCTTACATTATTTATTGGGTATATTTTAAATCCCTGATATACTCACTTATTATATATAAGCTGTCAACCTTATTCTCATTTTGAGGTAGCTATATCTTTTTGGGTTTTAGTACATCATACCAACAATGCCAAATAATTTTCAGACAACAGCAGGATCTCCAAGAATTCAACTAAATTCTGACACTATCTACCTGAACATAGCATAAGATTTCATCAGTTAAGGGATCAGTCCTCCAAGACTATCTCCAACCCCACCTCAGATGCCAGTCTCACTGTAGGCCCCAGGTTATTACCTGTGCTTGTGACTGAGCAACTACAGGTTGGAGGTCCCAGTGGCCTACTTCTTACGTTCTTTTAATTTGCTACAGGGACTCACAAAACTCAGAAAAATACTTACTTTATGTTTGCCAGCTTATTAAAAGATATAATAGAAGATTTAAATCAATAGATAGATAAAGAAGTGCACAGGGCAAGGTATGGAGAATGGGCACAGAGCTTCTATTACCTTCTGGAAGACTGCCACTCTTCCTGCCTTTTCATACATTTAACAAACTAAAAGCTTTCTGAACCCAGTCCTTTCAGGTTTTCTGTGGAGGCTTCATGACAGTCATGACTGACTAAATCATTGTTATTTGCTGATCTATTCTCCAGGTCCTCTTCCCTCCCCATATAATTTTGAATTGGGAGGAAGGAGAGGCATGTTGGGCAAAAAGTTATGAAGGCTTTCACCAAGTGGTTGGTCCTTCAGGCAAACAGCCCTTGCCTTGAGTGAGGTCTGAAGGTCACTTCATTAACATAAAGAAACACACCTCTCTCACCCTGATTTATCACAGGAAATTCCAAGAGTTTTAGGAGCTGTGAGTCAGTAGCCATGGTTGAAAACCAAATATTCAGATGACCAAAATATATTTCTTGTAAACCACTCTATTACACTACATGCTTAAGTATTTAATTATGTGATCTTTTAAACTAATATTTTTCTAAGAGTATAAACTGTTCTGTCAGTAATCTGGATTGGGGAGTGATGTATTGCCAAATTTCTGTCCTTTCAGTCCAGGATGTCAAAGAGAAACAACAGGAGAGCCCCTTAGGGCAGGAAGTTCAAAGTAATAATGTTGAGTACTACTCCCTTTTCTTGATTTTTTTTTTAAACAAGCAAATCATCTCTTCAGAGTTGCAATTTAAAGCCAAGAACATGCGGAATTGGGAGAAAAAAATAGTTAAATTTGGAGACTTGCAGAGGTAGAATCAGAGTAGTGAAAGCCATTACAGTAACTGAACTAACTGAGGTCAGTCTTTGGTGAATCACAGAAACAGGTGGAGTTGTCAAACAAAGGAATCTTTCTTTACAACATACAAGGAGATCACAGGGAATAAGTTCCAAAGCCTTGACTGTTTGAACAGGAGAGAGATTTTTATTTAGTATTTAAGATGAATACTCAGAAGGGAGAGTTTTATTATCCCGTGTATGGTTGGCCATAAGGTTGTGGATGCATGCACATCCACATATGTATTTGTGCAATATGTATTGCATGTTCACCTGAATGAAGCTTGTATTCCACCGAGGGCAGAAACTTCAACGTTAGAATAAAGCAGAGGTAACTGTTGGCCAAGGGAAAGGGACTCTGCAGGCTTCAAGAGCAGATATAAACTAGATGGGGTCTTGGGCTCATTTTCTGGGACAAGGAATGCAAGGCCTTGATTACTTTTGAAATAGCACTAGGAGTTTTACCACTGATTTATTGTCTCAATAGCTTAGGCTATTTCCTGGTCTTGTGGTGACTGTTAGTTTTCCCATTGCCTTGTTCCCTCAAAATCCTTAACTAGTGAAGTTTTTGCATTTCTTTGTAAGAACCTCCCAGGAAGTTTTGGAAGAAGTGTGCTTGGGCAAGTACACAGGTGGGGTATAGATCATTGAAACAGCTGGGGACAAAAAATGACTTTTCTTATGTCAGGAAAACTATATCTCATCTTTAATTTTCTGGGAACCTCTAACTCTTTCTGCTGATGTTGCCAGCAGGCATCTGAGATATTACTGATTGTTCTCTTGAACCTAAGGAAAAGGAAATGTAGAAAGCAAAAGACAAAACTTTAAAATCTATCCTGCAACTCATCAATTCACTGCAGCCACCTCTCTGTCTTTCCCTTTCTCTTTCTCTCTCACTTTCTCTCTCACGTACGCGCAACACACGCAAATCAACTTAAAACAATTTTTAATTTTCCCTATTCCATTTTAATATACTTGAGGCATGATCATTTTCTTAGTAAATACAAGAAAAAAAATCTAGGATTCCATCATTCTGTGTGATTAAAGTATTGAGGAATTTACTTCCAATAACACTTATAAAAACACATTTTATTTAAGTAATATTATATAATCAGGTGCGTGCATTTTTCTTTTCTCCAACTACTGTTATTTGGCAATTAATATTCTGTCAATCAATATTCCCCTATATCTGAATGTGTGGGCAGTGAGAGAGGAGTTAGAGGCAAGGATGGGGAACACTCCCAACAACTGCAGACTACATATATCTTAAGCCATGATTTTCTTTGCAAAGGTCAACATTGATAATGTTCTAGTCATACCTCCGTGTACCAGGAAAGAAGTAGCATATTTCTTGAAAGACACAGCTATCAAAGCTCCATTGGGAAACCGTAAAGATGGAGAAGGGATTTTCAAATTATAAATCTGATAATGGACATCTACTCTGATTATTCAAAAATGAATAAAAATAAAAAACCTTACTAATAACCAATCAGAGTATCCAATTTTACATGTGAAGGAAATAATGGAAGAGACATGTCTCCAAAAGTATATGGATGGCTTATAAGCACATGACAAATTTCTCGACATATTGACATTAAAAAATACAAATTAAAATCATAATGAGACATGCTTACATATCTATTAAATGGCTAAAATTATAAAGGCTAATTGTACTTGGACTGAGCTAGATTGAGAAGCAACAAAAAATCTAAACTGTTGTTGGCATATATCATGATACCACCACTTTGGAAAATAGTTTGAAAATTTTTTTAAATGCAAAGTATGTTGCAGTTACACAAATAGCCATTTTACTTCTAGGCATTTAACCAAGAGAAACAAACCCTATGTTCATACAAGGACTTGTATATGAATTTCATAACAGCTTTATTTTTACGAATTGAAAACAGTGGAAATGTTCATCAATGTCCATCAATAGAGCAAAGACAAATTATGATCTCTTCATTAAAGAGATTACTATTCAACATCAAAATGAACTATTTACAATTGGAGACTCTCAAAGTAATGATGCTGAGAAAAGAAAAGCCAGGCAATGAATAGTATATACTGTGTGATTCCATGACTATAAAAATCTAGAAAATGCAAATTTATATATAGTCATAGTCATCCAATATATTGGTGAGATTTTAGTATCTTCTTCTGTGCTCCCATAGCTTCCTACACTGGGATCTCCGAGCATTTGTTACACCATGTGAAAATATGAACTCTTTTTCTTTATTCTGTCTTACTAGAATAAGAATCCTTGAACTTTTATGGACATTTGAACTCTCAGTTATTAGCAGAAATTCTATCACACAGTAAGTTTCCAAATATAAAAGCCAGAGTTTTACAATGACTTCTAAGCTTTTACATGATCTAGCCACTCATTTAACCTCTGTGACCTCTTTCCTTGCTACTCTTCAGTCACTCACAGTGGCCTCCTTGCTATTCCTCAGATATGCCAGGCATGATCCAAACTTACGGCTTTCAAGATAGCCAATTCCTTTGTCTGGTGTGACCTTATTGCTGATAGTTCTGGGCAAATTCATCACCTTTCCATACCTTTGTTCAATTGTCAGCTTCATTGTAACTACCCTGACCTTCCCATTAAAAATTTTAACTCCCCAACCCCTGCCAAGCAACCTTGATTTTTCTCACCCTGATCGAATTTTTCTTTTTCCCCATTGTACTCATCGTTTTTGAATGCACTATGCAATTTTTATTAAGGTTTATAGCATTTAATTGTCTCACCCATTAAAATAAAAGTTCTACAAGGCCAAGTATTTCATTTACCAGTGTAGTCTGAAGTAATATCTGCCATATAATAGGTTCTCTCTCTGCCTGCCTCTCTGCCTACTTGTGATCTCTCTCTGTCAAATAAATAAATAAATAAATCTTTAAAAAGAAAATAAATAAAAACTGCATAATACCACACTCTAGATCTTCTCTGAACGCTCTAAAATAACCCTTCAAAGGAAATACATTTTAAAAAATAACAGATTTTTTGGCAAATAATTTAATAAATTAAAAGTTTCATTCATCTATGTAGATCATAATAAATGTTTTTAATAAGCATGAAATTATAACTCTGAAGTGAGCTAAAATGAAACCACCTGCTAAGGGTGAGAGATCAAAACTAAACATCATTTTTCCAAATTAGAGGAATTTATTACCTTTGAATCAAAGCATGTGGATTTGTTCAAACTGGCAATAAAGGAATATGGAGACACAAGCCATAGAATGTCATATTTTAGATTTCTAAAAGACTTCGAAGTGAAGAGTATACATTCACTTTTCCTCTTATTGCTCCTACATATTCATGAATTTGAGAGAAAAAATAGGCCCTGTGTGTCTTAGCAACTAATGGGATATATTTTGATATTTACATGCTTACACATATTATGTGTTATAGTCTTCTCTTTTACATGCTGTAAAAAGGTTAACCCCTTTTCTGCAGAGATCTGAAAATGTGAAACAGTGCCTGAGTAGCTGAATTCATCTAATTTGACTTTCTTGCAGGTCTAAGACCTATTGTTTTTCACTTGACTGCCTCCTTTTTCATCTGTCAATTGGTTACAAATTCTGGTACTGAAGAGAATACATTGGGGCTGGTGGCTCAGTGGGTTAAAGCCTCTGCCTTCAGTTCAGGTCATGATCTCAGGATCCTGGGATCGAGCTCCACATCAGGACATAATGTAACGACAGATAGTTTATATGGGAGCCCTTTGGGTACTCTGGAGGATGAATGTTTTTCAATTAGTTTTCCATGGACATGGGGAGTTAGAGACGAGAAGGGAGGTGGGGGAAATTGGTAGGGGAGCTGAACCATGAGAGACTATGGACTCTGAAAAACAATCTGAGGGTTTTGAAGGAGCGGGGGGTTGGAGGTTGGGGTACCAGGTGGTGGGTATTATAAAGGGCACTGCTTGCATGGAGCACTGGGTGTGGTGCAAAAAGAATGAATACTGTTATGCTGAAAATAAATAAAATATAAATTTAAAAAATATTAGTTTTTCGTAAACTACAAAAAAAAAGAAAAGCACTCCCATTTATAGCGTACACTTTATGGTTCACAAAGCACGTGGCAACAATAAAAATAATGATGGGTTACCGTTACAATTCATAGAAAAGGAGGTACAGGGAAATTGAATGAAAGCGAATAACAAAGTAGGTTCATAAGTCAATCTTCCTTGTAAAAAAAATTAACCTTAAAGTGCGTTTATGCCAGCTCTCTCCTGTGTGATATGATAAAGAACGACCATGAATTATAGTTGGGGGTTTTGAAAAGCATAATAGCTTTATACCAACACTTGAGCTTTTATTTATTTATTTATTTATTGCTAACAAGATAGCTCGATTTGATATGCAGTTCCTGATAACCAACCTCAAATAATTCCATCTTCATGAGAAGTCAGAAAGAACCACAAACCAAACCTCAAAATAGATTCAAAGAGAAAATACTCTTTAAAAAATTTCCCTTCCTGGGGCACTGGAGTGGCTCAGTGAGTTAAAGCCTCTGCGTTTGGCTCAGGTCATGATCCTGGGGTCCTGGGATTGAGCCCCATGTCTGGCTCTCTGCTCAGTGGGGAGCCTGCTTCCACCTCTCTCTCTCTCCGCCTGCTCTCTGCCTACTTGTGATCTGTCTGTAAAATAAATAAATAAATAAATAAATAAAATCTTTCTTCGGACACCCAGCAGGACCTTCTTCTCTGGGCCTGGTATTTCTTCAATGGCCTATTCCAGAGAATAAGACACTAAACTACTGAGCGCCATGGGCCTCAGAACCACGAAAGAGAGGATGAGGGGCACAAAGCATGCCTCTGTTCACCAAGAGGGTATGGAAACATTTGCTGCTTTTCTGCATTTTTCAAAGCTGAGTTTTTAGCTGGAGGCCACTCCTTTATGATAAATTGCTGATACCCAATAGAAAAAGCTATTATATGATCTTTTACAAACCATTTCGTATCTTTGCATTCTCATGTGCCAATACAGACACGGATTATTTAAAACCCTGAAGAGAGTGCTCTTGCATTTAAATTGCCTGTAACCTTCGTTTAATAGATTTATGATTGATAATAGATTTAGTTAAAATATAACTATTTTAAATATTTACTCTCAGTAAACGATTTCAACCTATGCTCATTTAAGGAACTTGGTGCATAATCCCTTTTCTATTAAACCATAGTGCTAGGACCAATGCCGCATTTCCGAGAGAACCCCAATCTATTTTTCTAGAATGGCCATATGCCTATATATGAGGCGTCCTGTTTTCACTTCCTTTGTGGAGCACCTACCCTGGAGGTCATGTAATAACCAATGACCAAAAAACAATAAAAAACCCAAACATCCAGGTCGAAGTGCCATCCCTGCCTGGAGATGAGTAGACTGCTCAAACAGATCCTGGGCATGCATCTCAGCCCAGGCCTGTGCTGGGGAAGCTAGTTCCTGGCTTTGGGCGCAATCTGGAAGCCAGCAAACTGACCCGAGAGTGCAGCCAGGGTTAACAGGACTGATGATCTTTTTGCAGCCAGTCCGCGCCCAGACACCCGCTCAGGGAGCCAGGCTAGGAGGCTGCCCAATGCTGGCGCTGGCAAGGCTTGCAGCCCCCTGGGGCTTTGCCAGGCGCCCAAGCCCGGTCCGGGCCTCAGGAGGGAGGGGGGCTGGGGCAGTGCAGAGAAGGGGCTTTGCTAATTGTCAAAGCAGGAAGTGAGCTTGCAGCAGGACTCAGGAGGGAGGGGGGCGGAGGTGGGTCTAAGGAGGCCAGCAGAAGAGGCTTTGCTAATTGCCTAAGCAGGAAGCGAGCTCTCGGAGGATGTGGTGGAGAGTCTGGGTCTAGGTGGAGGGGCTGGCGGGGGAGGGGCGCGCAGCAGCGTGGTGCTGTACTGGGCCTCAGTCGGGACTGCAGGACCCACCAGACTCGCCACGCCACCCGTGTGCTGCCCCGTGAGGCCGCGCTGTCCCGCTCCCGCTGCCTGCTGCCCCTCCCAGCCCCAAGGCTTCTCCGGACCACCCTCTGCTCAAGGTAAAGTGATACCGCGCCGCGCCCTCACCTGGAGCAGAAAGCGGGAGATGCGACCTGGGGGCGGGGAGGGGGGTTGTCGAGGCCCAGCCTCCCACGAACTCCAGGGCACCGGGACCATCCCGGACGCTGCCCCGAACCTGGGTCCGCATGGGGTCGGGCTGGGGACAGCGCCTTGCGAGGTGCCCCCTGCCAGCGGGCGCGCTAGCCCCCATCGTTCGGCACCCCCACGCCCGCGTGCTGAGGACCCCCTTCCCTCCACCACCGTGGCCCTGCTACTTTTGTTCAGGACTTGGGATCCCAGGTGGAAACTAGTCCCTCAGTCCTCCCTGGCAGCAAGGAGGGCAGGGAGGGATTCCTGGTTTTCTGCCCTGGCTCTTCCTCTCTCCCCATTCACATGCCTTCTGGCTTCCCTTTCCTCTCCTCATTGTCAGTTTTATTAAATGGTTTTCTTCTGCATGTTGACCCGCAGAGCTATTTCATGAATGAATATACATGAAACTGAGTCGGAGCCCACCTGTGAGAGCCCACCTGTAGAGGCCTTTCATTAGAATGGTCTCTGGTTCTAGCCTCAGTTCAGAATACTGCATGTACCTGAGGACCGAGTCCAGATGTTTCTTTCATCTCTGACTTGAATTTGAAATCCTCCTCAGACTTCAGTTTCCAGGATTTCTCCAGTCCTTGCTCTCCCACTGTCTTGGTGGGGATCCGCCATGAGTGTTGAACCCAGGAATGAATGAATGATATATACCCCAGATCGCTGGGGCTTTGTCTTGTTTTGCTGAGGTTGGAAAGGCTTGGGAGAGACCCCCTGTATGCAGATACAGAGCTGCATGCAATTGCTTAGATAAACGTGTTCCCCACTTAATTGCTTGCGCATTGGACATTTTGCCCTTAACCTGTGGCTTGAGCAGTTAGGAGGAGACAATCTGGAGGTGAATCAGAAGATGGCTGAATCCACATGGTGGTGGTCTGGGTTTGGGAGATTTTCCTGGAGATTCAAACGAAAGATCTAAATTCTTCCAGTGGGGAGTGGTAAACATTTTATCGATGGGAGATGGAAAATAAATGGTCTGGTTAACCTTTCCCTCCCCCTCAAAACCCATTATTTGAAAAAACAAAAAGGGAAGTGAAGGGAGAAATCCTCCCACTCCCATCCCCACTCACCTCCATAGCCATCTCCTCTTCCAAGAACCTAACAGACAAGGTGCCAAGAAGTGTTAGGTACCAGCAGTGGTCTCAGATCTCATTCAAGGATCATGGTGAAAGGCATTAAAGAGATTGTGGGGGCACAGGGATACAATTAAGGGGGACAAGTTTAACCTTTGCCTGGTCCCCTAAAAATTAATGGCACTAGAGAAGATGAGCTTTGGGAACTATAGCTTAATGGATACAATGTGTAAAAAGCTTCAGTGAGTCATGGTGGGAAGAGGCCATGAGGGCAGCAAATACAGTCTTAGATGATGTGATTAATAGTACTACAGGCTCTAGATTTCCTGTGGTGGTGTTCTTGGCAAGACCAGCCTGGCCAAAGTGGATACTCACAACCTGGAACAGAGGGTCTTGGAGATCCCAGCACGTGAGGTATGATGAGAGGGTAAAATGATAGGAGGTGTCCTTTGGAAGGACTGTCTCCTTGACTTTAAAAGGGAGAACCCAAATCTGTAGGTGAAATCTTTTTGGCTACAAAGAGGGCCGAGGCCTCCTAAGGTCAAGGTCTCCTCGTCACTTGCAAAGATGTCGAAGAACATATTCAGACATTTCAAAGATGTCCTCATGTCCATCGGTTCCCACTCTGGAATTCTCTCAATAAGGTGAGAGTTCCTCTAGCTGAAAAAAAGATCTAAAAAGACTTCCCTTTCTCATGTAATTTCTGTAACCTCCAGGACACACCCACCTCCCCCTTCCAGCTCTGTAATGAAGCCACAGCTGGTGCCAATTTGTGGAACTCCTTAAAGGCTATTCTCCCTTATATACCCCCGGACCAAGTTCCCATGCTCCCTCACCTGATTTCCTGCACTCACCTCCCACCTGGAGTGTTCACACCTGCAAGTGCCTTTTACCAACCCCTTTGCCAAAAGGCAGCCAGAGTGACCTTTCAAAGACCTATCAGTTCCTGGCATTTGTCTCCATAGAAATCTGTACTGATCTTCTAACAAATTCTCAGTCCTCCAAAGGCACCCATAATCCTCCCATCAGTCTCTTCATACCCCTCAAACTGACTGATGCCTGTTCTGCCCCATCTCTCTGCCCTTCAACCACACTGCCTCCCTCTTCCTGAGGAGACCCCTCATGGCGCCTGCCTGCAAGCACAGGTGATTCCCATTGATGTGAACACCCTCTTCCTCTCCCCCATCTCCCCACTCCAGTTACTCCCACTTATTCGTGAGCTCACAAGCCCCATGGTACACACTCTCCATGCAGCCTGCTCTCTCTTTTCTAGCACTGGCCTCCATTTCTAGCTGTGGTTGTGTCGTGGATGTCCCTCCCCAGCCAGCCTCCAAGCTCTCCTTCCCTTTAGCTCCAACACCTGACACAGTGCCTGGCACGTAGTAAGTCCTGGCTAGCTTCTGAGAGCCTCACTGAGGGATTGAAAGCATTTTAAAAATGTCACCACGTAGGCTCCAAACTGTAGGCAGAAAAAGCTTTGCCAGGATTGACATTTTAGAGACGTATTCATCAAGTTGGATGTGTTCACTGACTTTACCTTGTAAAATTTAAAACAAAAAAAAGGACCTTTGTATCGCTTCGCATCTACCGAAGGCACATGTATACTATTAGACCACGTTATGAGCTTAATGGAAGGAGACAAGATGTTTTCGCTAAAAAAATGTCTAAGACTGTTGAGGTCAAGTGGGAGGAAATAGTCCGTTTGTGGGAGCATTGCTATCTTACTCTATCACAGCCGCTAATAAAAATCTGACACGGGGTGAGTCAGAATTGTCTGTCTGAGATGAGTTAGATCTGGCTCATGTTCCTACAGACATGAAAGCCAGGAACGAAGAAGGAGGCTTTGAAAGCCTGTGTTAAGGAGGCGGTGTGGTTCACTGCGATGAGCTAAGTGCCCAGGGCCACAAGCAGACATGCGGGCCTGTGTCCTTCCTTTGTTCTGGGGTCCCTCTTGCACCATGTGGTGAGGCTGGTGGCTGGGAGCAGCTCAGGACAGGACCTGGTGGCATCTTACCTCTCCCACCCTCCTGTGGGCTCCAGTGGGCTCCAGTAGGTCCCAGGGGACAGCCTACCTTCCTTGCAAATCCCAGTAGCACTGGGAGCAGAAACTGGGACCAAAGAGTGAGCACCCTGTTTGACAAGCTGGACCAGCACCTCTTCTTCAGATGCAGGGGGAGCCCTGGCATGCTGACTCCTCCCTTCTCCCTTTCCCCTTTCCTCTCTTCCTCCCTCTTCCCTTCCCCTCTCTCCTTCCCTGGTGGTGCCCTTTCCCAATGCCCACTTCATCCCTTTTCCTTTCTACATGCCTGTCTTCTAGAGTTTCTTCTCTTTCCTCCCCATTACTTCCCTTCATCTGAATCTCCTCTTTGGTCCTTTTGTCCCAGCTCTCTGCTCCTCCTCCCCTTCCCTGGCCCCTGTTCAGCTCCATCCCACCTGCAGGCAGAGCTGGACTAACATGCTCACTTGCTAGCTCAGCCACCCTCCAGAGAAGTCACTCTTCAGTGGCCACCTTCCTGACCCCCTGGTCCCTTCTCCACTTGTTCAGATATTGCTCTGAAGTCTGAGGAGGACAGAGCGGGGCTGCCACAGAATCAGGCCAGAGGAGAAACCAAACCATGTGTCCACACTGTCCCCCAGCAGTGCTGCTCTGAGAGCTTTCAGAGTCCTCAACAGTGTTAGGATTTAGGGGCTTCTTCAGAACCAGGAGTGAAAACAACCATAGGTCAAAAGAAAAGCTATGGCCCCCACACAAAAATAATAATCACAAATGAAAACTATGTTAACTCTGAAGTCCCAAAGTGGAAGAATTACCTTGAATCTGTCACTAGAAAGCACCCAAGGCCTCACTCTCTGGGTTCTGGGTGCCCTGGAAATGGCAGGAGGCTCTGACACATGCGTGGGCGGGCCGAACAATGGGGTCTAGCTTGCCTTCTGGCCGGCAAGGGGTGGGGTACCCTGGCCCGACCCCTTGCGGACGGGGTTCTCGCGGCGTCCGGGGTGGTCCGGGTGCCCTGGGGTTCGCGGGTGGCTGGGCCCCTACCCCACCGCCCCCGCTCGTGGCCCCCGTTTTCTGCTCCATGTTAGGGCACGGCGCGGTTTCACTCTACCTGTGAGCAGAGGGTCCTCTGGAGAAGCCATGGGGCGGGGAGGGGTAGCAGGCAGCGGAAATGGGGCAGCGCGGCCTCGGGGGCTAGGCTGGAGCTCGGGAGCGCGCGGGCAGCGAGTACTGTGGGTCCTGCCGTCCCGACTGGGCTGCAGCACAGCACCCTGGCGCTCTGTGCCCCTCCTCCGCCAGGCCCTCCACCTCCTCCCAGACTCTCCTCAGCGTCCTCCCAGAGCTCACTTCCCGCCTTGGCAATTAGCAAAGCCCATTCTCCGGGCCGCCCCCCTCCCGCCCCCGCCCAACTCCCTCCTGAGTCCTCTGCGAGCTCACTTCCCGCTTTCGAAATTAGCAAAGCCCCTTCTCTGCTCCGCCCCCGCCCCCCTCCCTCCTGAGGCCTGGCCCGGGCTGGGGTGCAGGGCAAAGCCTGGGCAGGCTGTGAGCATTGCCAGCGCCAGCCCTGGGCAGTCTCCTAGCCTGGCTCCCTGAGCGGGTGTCCCCGCGTGGCCTGGCTGCGAAGAGATCATCAGTCCTAAAGGCAGGCTGCACTCTTGGGTCAGTTTGCTGGCTTCCAGATTGTGCCGAAAGCCAGGAACCAGCTTTCCCAGCACAGGCCTGGGCTGAGATGCCTGCCTGGGATATGTCTGAGCAGTCTCCTTGTCTCCAGGCAGGGATTGCACTTCGACCTGGATGTTTGGGTTTTTTGTTTGTTTTTTTGGTCATTGGTTATTACATGACCTCCAGGGTAGGTGCTCCACAAAGGGAGTGAAAACAGGACGCCTGATATATACGCATTCGGCCATTCTAGAAAAATATCTTGGGGTTCTCTCAGAAATGTGGCATTGGTCCTTGCACTATGGTTTAATAGAAAAGGGATTATGCACCAAGTTCCTTAAATGAGCATAGGTTGAAATCGTTTACTGAGAGTAAATATTTAAAATAGTTATATTTTAACTAAATCTATCATCAATCATAAATCTATTACACAAAGGTTACAGGGAATTTAAATGCAAGAGCACTCTCTTCAGGGTTTTAAATAATCCGTGTCTGTATTGGCACATGAGAATGCAAAGATACGAAATGGTTTGTAAAAGATCATATAATAGCTTTTACTATTGGGTATCAGCAATTTATCATAAAGGAGTGGCCTCCAGCTAAAAACTCAGCTTTGAAAAATGCAGAAAAGCAGCAAATGTTTCCATACCCTCTTGGTGACCAGAGGCATGCTTTGTGCACCTCATCATCTCTTTCGTGGTTCTGAGGCCCATGGCGCTCAGTAGTTTAGAGTCTTATTCTCTGGAATAGGCCATTGAAGAAATACCAGGCCCAGAGAAGAAGGTCCTGCTGGGTGTCTGAAGAAAGTACAACCTTTTAGAAAAAGCTTTCTAGGGAGTTTGTTAGTGGTTTGGTCTGCTTCTGATAGGAAGGGAAATTTTTTTTAAAGATTTTATTTATATATTTATTTGACGGACAGATCACAAGTAGGCAAGGAGCAGGAAGAGACAGAGAGAGAGAGAGAGAGGTGGAAGCAGGCTCCCCACTGAGCAGAGAGCCAGACATGGGGCTCAATCCCAGGACCCTAGGATCATGACCTGAGACAAACGCAGAGGCTTTAACTCACTGAGCCACTCCAGTGCCCCAGGAAGGGAAATTTTTTAAAGAGTATTTTCTCTTTGAATCTATTTTGAGGTTTGGTTTGTGGTTCTTTCTGACTTCTCATGAAGATGGAATTATTTGAAGTTGGTTGTCAGGAACTGCATATCAAATCGAGCTATCTTGTTAGCAATAAATAAATAAATAAATAAAAGCTCAAGTGTTGGTATAAAGCTATTATGCTTTTCAAAACCCCCAACTATAATTCATGTACCGTGGTCGTTCTTTATCATATCACACAGGAGAGAGGTGGCAGAAACACACTTTCAGGTTAATTTTTTTACAAGGAAGATTGACTTATGAACCTACTTTGTTATTCCCTTTCATTTAATTTCCCTGTACCTCCTTTTCTATGAATTGTAACGGTAACCCATCATTATTTTTATTGTTGCCACGTGCTTTGTGAACCATAAAGTGTATGCTATAAATGGGAGCGCTTTTCTTTTTTTTTTGTAGTTTACGAAAAACTAATATTTTTTAAATTTATATTTTATTTATTTTCAGCATAACAGTATTCATTCTTTTTGCACCACACCCAGTGCTCCATGCAAGCAGTGCCCTTTATAATACCCACCACCTGGTACCCCAACCTCCAACCCCCCGCTCCTTCAAAACCCTCAGATTGTTTTTCAGAGTCCATAGTCTCTCATGGTTCAGCTCCCCTACCAATTTCCCCCACCTCCCTTCTCGTCTCTAACTCCCCATGTCCATGGAAAACTAATTGAAAAACATTCATCCTCCAGAGTACCCAAAGGGCTCCCATATAAACTATCTGTCGTTACATTATGTCCTGATGTGGAGCTCGATCCCAGGATCCTGAGATCATGACCTGAACTGAAGGCAGAGGCTTTAACCCGCTTTAACCCACTGAGCCACCAGCCCCAATGTATTCTCTTCAGTACCAGAATTTGTAACCAATTGACAGATGAAAAAGGAGGCAGTCAAGTGAAAAACAATAGGTCTTAGACCTGCAAGAAAGTCAAATTAGATGAATTCAGCTACTCAGGCACTGTTTCACATTTTCAGATCTCTGCAGAAAAGGGGTTAACCTTTTTACAGCATGTAAAAGAGAAGATTATAACACATAATATGTGTAAGCATGTAAATATCAAAATATATCCCATTAGTTGCTAAGACACACAGGGCCTATTTTTTCTCTCAAATTCATGAATATGTAGGAGCAATAAGTGAGAAGTGAATGTATACTCTTCACTTCGAAGTCTTTTAGAAATCTAAAATATGACATTCTATGGCTTGTGTCTCCATATTCCTTTATTGCCAGTTTGAACAAATCCACATGCTTTGATTCAAAGGTAATAAATTCCTCTTATTTGGAAAAATGATGTTTATTTTTGTTCTCTCACCCTTAGCAGGTGGTTTCATTTTAGCTCACTTCAGAGTTATAATTTCATGCTTATTAAAAACATTTATTATGATCTACATAGATGAATGAAACTTTTATTTTATTAAATTATTTGACAAAATATCTGTTATTTTTAAAAATGTATTTCCTTTGAAGGGTTATTTTATTTATTTTTATTTATTTTTATTTTTTTTTGTGATCTCTGTCAAATGAAGGGTTATTTTAGAGTGTTCATAGGAGATCTAGGAGTGTGGTATTATGCAGTTTTTATTTATTTATTTTTTTAAAAGATTTATTCATTTATTTATTTGACAGAGAGAGAGAGATCACAAGTAGGCAGAGAGGCAGGGAGAGAGAGAGAGAGAGGAGGAAGCAGGCTCCCTGCAGAGCAGAGAGCCCAAGGCGGGACTCGATCCCAGGATCCTGAGATCATGACCTGAGCCGAAGGCATCGGCTTTACCCACTGAGCCACGCAGGCACCTCGTATTATACAGTTTTTAAATATGTATGAAATGGTTATTTATATGATTATTTCTTTAAGGCTTATGTATATTGTCCATTATATGCTATAAAATATTTTGAAAGTAAATTTAAGGTATGTTTTACATAGTTTATTTTTTGGAAAATATTATTGTAATGACTTATGAAATTCAGTATACTCTCAACATTAATTTATTCTGAAATTAACCACTTGTGTATTGAACCTATTATATGGCAGATATTACTTCAGACTACACTGGTAAATGAAATACTTGGCCTTGTAGAACTTTTATTTTAATGGGTGAGACAATTAAAAGCTATAAACCTTAATAAAAATTGCATAGTGCATTCAAAAACGATGAGTACAATGGGGAAAAAGAAAAATTCGATCAGGGTGAGAAAAATCAAGGTTGCTTGGCAGGGGTTGGGGAGTTAAAATTTTTAATGGGAAGATCAGGGTAGTTACAATGAAGCTGACAATTGAACAAAGGTATGGAAAGGTGATGAATTTGCCCAGAACTATCAGCAATAAGGTCACTCCAGACAAAGGAATTGGCTATCTTGAGGGCCGTAAGGTTGGATCATGACTGGCATATCTGAGGAATAGCAAGGAGGCCACTGTGAGTGACTGAAGAGTAGCAGGGAAAGACGTCACAGAGGTTAAATGAGTGGCTAGATCATGTAAAAGCTTAGAAGTCATTGTAAAACTCTGGCTTTTATATTTGGAAACTTACTGTGTGATAGAATTTCTGCTAATACCTGAGAGTTCAAATGTCCATAAATTTCAAGGATTCTTATTCTAGTAAGACAGAATAAAGAAAAAGAGTTCATATTTTCACATGGTGTAACAAATGCTCGGAGATCCAAGTGTAGGAAGCTATGGGAGCACAGAAGAAGGCACTAAAATCACACCAATATATTTGATGACTGTGATTATATATAAATTTGTTTATATTCTAGATTTTTTATAGTCATGGAATCACACATTATATACTATTCATTGCCTGGCTTTTCTTTTCTCAGCATCATTACTTTGAGAGTCTCCAATTGTAAATAGTTCATTTTGATGTTGAATAGTAATCTCTTTAATGAATAGATCATAATTTGTCTTTGCTCTATTGATGGACATTGATGAACATTTCCACTGTTTTCAATTCTTAAAAATAAAGCTGCTATGAAATTCATATACAAGTCCTTGTATGACCATAGGGTTTGTTTCTCTTGGTTAAATGCCTAGAAGTAAAATGGCTATTTGTGTAACTGCAACATATTTTGCATTTAAAAAAATTTTCAAACTATTTTCCAAGGTGGTGGTATCATGATATATGCCAACAACAGTTTAGATTTTTTGTTGCTTCTATATCTAGCTCAGTCCAAGTACAATTAACCTTTATAATTTTAGCCATTCTAATAGATATGTAAGCATGTCTCATTATGATTTTAATTTGTATTTCTTTAATGTCTAAATCTTGAGAAATTTGTCATGTGCTTATAGGCCATCCATATACTTTTAGTGACATGTCTCTTCCATTATTTCCTTCACATGTAAAATTGGATACTCTGTGAGATTATTAGTAAAGTTTTTTATTTTTATTCATTTTTTAATAATCAGAGTAGATGTCCATTATCAGATATATAATTTGCAAATCCCTTCTCCATCTTTATGGTTTCTCCATGGAGCTTTGATAGCTGTGTCTTTCAAGAAATATGCTACTTCTTTCCTGGTACACGGAGGTATGACTAGAACATTATCAATGTTGACCTTTGCAAAGAAAATCATGGCTTAAGATATATGTAGTCTGCAGTTGTTGAGAGTGTTCCCCATCCTTGCCTCTAATTCCTCTCTCACTGCCCACACATTCAGATATAGGGGAATATTGATTGACAGAATATTAATTGCCAAATAACAGTAGTTGGAGAAAAGAAAAATGCAGGCACCTGATTATATAATATTACTTAAATAAAATATGTTTTTATAAGTGTTATTGGAAGTAAATTCCTCAATACTTTAATCACACAGAATGATGGAATCCTAGATTTTTTTTCTTGTATTTACTAAGAAAATGATCATGCCTCAAGTATATTAAAATGGAATAGGGAAAATTAAAAATTGTTTTAAGTTGATTTGCGTGTGTTGCGCGTATGTGAGAGAGAAAGTGAGAGAGAAAGAGAAAGAGAGAAAGGGAGAATCGGAAAGACAAAGAGGTGGCTGCAGTGAATTGATGAGTTGCAGGATAGATTTTAAAGTTTTGTCTTTTGCTTTCTACATTTCCTTTTCCTTAGGTTCAAGAGAACAATCAGTAATATCTCAGATGACTGCTGGTAACATCAGCAGAAAGAGTTAGAGGTTCCCAGAAAATTAAAGATGAGATATAGATTTCCTGACATAAGAAAAGTCATTTTTTGTCCCCAGCTGTTTTCAATGATCTATATCCCACCTGTGTACTTGCCCAAGCACACTTCTTCCAAAACTTCCTGGGAGGTTCTTACAAAGAAATGCAAAAACCTCACTAGTTAAGGATTTTGAGGGAACAAGGCAATGGGAAAACTAACAGTCACCACCAGACCAGGAAATAGCCTAAGCTATTGAGACAATAAATCAGTGGTAAAACTCCTAGTGCTATTTCAAAAGTAATCAAGGCCTTGAATTCCTTGTCCCAGAAAATGAGCTCAAGACCCCATCTAGTTTATATCTGCTCTTGAAGCCTGCAGAGTCCCTTTCCCTTGGCCAACAGTTACCTCTGCTTTATTCTAACGTTGAAGTTTCTGCCCTCGGTGGAATACAAGCTTCATTCAGGTGAACATGCAATACATATTGCACAAATACATATGTGGATGTGCATGCATCCACAACCTTATGGCCAACCATACACGGGATAATAAAACTCTCCCTTCTGAGTATTCATCTTAAATACTAAATAAAAATCTCTCTCCTGTTCAAACAGTCAAGGCTTTGGAACTTATTCCCTGTGATCTCCTTGTATGTTGTAAAGAAAGATTCCTTTGTTTGACAACTCCACCTGTTTCTGTGATTCACCAAAGACTGACCTCAGTTAGTTCAGTTACTGTAATGGCTTTCACTACTCTGATTCTACCTCTGCAAGTCTCCAAATTTAACTATTTTTTTCTCCCAATTCCGCATGTTCTTGGCTTTAAATTGCAACTCTGAAGAGATGATTTGCTTGTTAAAAAAAAAAATCAAGAAAAGGGAGTAGTACTCAACATTATTACTTTGAACTTCCTGCCCTAAGGGGCTCTCCTGTTGTTTCTCTTTGACATCCTGGACTGAAAGGACAGAAATTTGGCAATACATCACTCCCCAATCCAGATTACTGACAGAACAGTTTATACTCTTAGAAAAATATTAGTTTAAAAGATCACATAATTAAATACTTAAGCATGTAGTGTAATAGAGTGGTTTACAAGAAATATATTTTGGTCATCTGAATATTTGGTTTTCAACCATGGCTACTGACTCACAGCTCCTAAAACTCTTGGAATTTCCTGTGATAAATCAGGGTGAGAGAGGTGTGTTTTATTATGTTAATGAAGTGACCTTCAGACCTCACACAAGGCAAGGCTGTTTGCCTGAAGGACCAACCACTTGGTGAAAGCCTTCATAACTTTTTGCCCAACATGCCTCCCCTTCCTCCCAATTCAGGATTATCTGGGGAGGGAAGAGGACCTGGAGAATAGATCAGCAAATGACAATGATTTAGTCAGTCATGACTATGTCATGAAGCCTCCACAGAAAACCTGAAAGGACTGGGTTCAGAAAGCTCTTAGTTTGTTAAATGTATGAAAAGGCAGGAAGAGTGGCAGTCTTCCAGAAGGTAATAGAAGCACTGTGCCCATTCTCCATACCTTGCCCTGTGCACTTCTTTATCTATCTATTGATTTAAATCTTCTAGTATATCTTTTAATAAGCTGGCAAACATAAAGTAAGTATTTTTCTGAGTTTTGTGAGTCCCTGTAGCGAATTAAAAGAACGTAAGAAGTAGGCCACTGGGACCTCCAACCTGTAGTTGCTCAGTCACAAGCACAGGTAATAACCTGGGGCCTACAGTGAGACTGGCATCTGAGGTGGGGTTGGAGATAGTCTTGGAGGACTGATCCCTTAACTGATGAAATCTTATGCTATGTTCAGGTAGATAGTGTCAGAATTTAGTTTAATTCTTGGAGATCCTGCTGTTGTCTGAAAATTATTTGGCATTGTTGGTATGATGTACTAAAACCCAAAAAGATATAGCTACCTCAAAATGAGAATAAGGTTGACAGCTTATATATAATAAGTGAGTATATCAGGGATTTAAAATATACCCAATAAATAATGTAAGGAAATAAGTAAAGATTTTGAAATAAAAACAGGAATAAGAACCTAGTGGTACTAATAGATTAAATATATGTAATCTAGTTGAATTAAGAATACAATGGATAGAATACGTAATGGATTCAATAGAGATAAGAAGTCACTTAATGATATAGTCATCTGGATACCAGCAAATCATTAAAATTATCAATATAAAAGAGGTGTAAGATGTTGGTGATGTGTGTGGAACAAAAGCTAGAGAAAAAATTAGATTTCCTTACTACTCATAGCCTGTTGACAAGTCCTTGAAGTTCTTCTGGGGACTCAGCTGCTTCCATGTGGACACATCCACTCAGGGCAAAAAGCATTCTTAGTCCACCCCCCAGGATACTGAAAATCTACTTTCACATGTAAAAATTACTTTGGAAACTTCTTTATCTCTACTCCCCACCCCTGCCCTCAAGATATACATTGGCAATCATCTCCCAAGCATATACCCACTGATACACATCAGAAGAGTCTCTTCCCTGAGTTTTTACTAAATAGTAATAAATGACCTTTCCCTAACAATAGCTAGCCCCCTCAAGGTCCTGGAAACCTTGTTTATAAAATACCTTGGAGGCTTGTGCTATCCCTAACCTCCTCCCAACTTGAAAGTATATAATCAGCCACTCTTCATGACCCTCTCTCTCTACTCCAAATAAATAAATAAATATTTTTTAAATAAAATAAAATAAATGACTTTTTTTTAAATGAAAGAAGAAAAAGGAAAGAAATATTTGAATATTAATGTACATCTATTTCTCAAGCATAAAATAGTCAAGACACTGGATTAAAACTTACATACAAGAAAAGAAAGAAAATATTCATAACTATAGTTGACTCTATGAATCCCAAACTAGGGCATACATACCAAAGACAAAAAAAAATCATAAGTGTTAGAGAGAAAAAAAAAATTCATTAATAAAGAAACAAGAATCAGACTGACAGAATTTTTTTTAAATAACATCAGATATAAAAAAGAATGAAGTAATAGCTTTATTATCTTGAAAAAAATAATCACAAATGTAAACATTTAGATCCTTATAAAATGTCATTGGAATAGGAAGGCATAATAAAAAAAAATATTTTCATGAATACAGACCACAGATAATCTGCCTTAATTTGTGTAGGCAGCACTTAAATACTAATATTATTTTAACAGTTAAAATGTACTCTATGACCTATGGGGTGGGGGAAAAGAGGATAACCAAGTCATCTTGAAATAATTCAGTTTTATGAAAAAAGTAAAAAGATCGAAAAAAAGACTTGAAGAAAAGAGAGATAAAACATATGCATAATAAAAATAAATAAATAAATGAACAACTGGAGTGCCTGGGTGACTTAGTCGGTTCAAGTGTCTGCCTTCAGCTCAGGTGATGATCCCAGGGTCCTGGTATTGAGCCCTGCATCAGGCTCCCTGCTCAGTGGGGAGTCTGCTTCTCCCTCCCATTGAGAAAAAAAATTTGACTTATTTATTTGAGAGAGATAATCTTTAAATTTTACTTATTTATTTGAGAGAGAGTGAGAAAAGAAAAACATGCACACAGCAGGGGGAATAACAGAGGGAGAGGGAGAAGCACCCCACTGAGCAGGGAACCTCCTGTGGGGCTCTATCCCAGGACCCTGTAACTGACTGAGCCACTCAGGTACCCCAATGAATACAATATTTAAAAACAATAATAATAATAATAATAATAATAATAAGAAGAAGAAGAAGAAGAAGAAGAAATATTTCAGATAGTATGATTTTTTTAATGCAAGACTTGGTATAAAAACAGGATGACATACTTGTCTAATTATAGCAAAAGACTTTGATAAGTTTAGATGCAGTAGTACATAAAAAATTTAACTTCTTTCTTTAACTGATAATTTAATTAGATTAAATTAAGAAACATCAAAATTTAGAGAATCTAATAGTCCTGATCTATTAATAAATGTAGCCATCCTGACCCCAAAACAATAGTCTTCAGTAAGTATATAAGCATAAGTTGAACATTTACACAAACAGGCCATTATTTAGGCCAGAAGTATATGCCAATAAATTCCTAGAGTTAAGTATCAGGCTATATTTTCCAAGAATAAGGCAATAAAATTAGAAAACAATGACCAAAATATTAAATTCATATAATTGGAAGTTAACTTCATACCGAAAAAGAAATAATACAGCGAATTCAGAAATTTTTAGAATTACAGTACTTTGGTAATATCAACTCTCAAAATGAGTAACGGACAGGTGGGGCTAGGGAGGAAGAGATCCATAGGGAACTTTGTGAACAGGCTCTCTGAAATCCCCAAAATGTGGTGTGGGAAAACCAGAGTAAAGAGATAAGTTGGACCACCCTACCCCAGGGAAGAGCACCCTGATCTAGGCATGTGGGATGGAGGACCACCCTGCCCTAGGTGTATGGGGTGGGTCATGTGGGGTGGGTGTCTCTATGATAAACACCTGTAACCAAAAAAGAATAATCAGACCCTAAAAAGGAGGTAAGCCATAGCAGCAGCTATTGATAGAGATGTTAAAAGGATTAAAGTTGCCTGGTTACCTTTTTATAAAAAATAAACCCTGAAGGCACTCATTCTTAACTGTGTGGGGACCCCTCTTTGTTGTGAGAGCTTTTTCTATATATTCACTTGATAAACTTCTGTCACTTACTCACTCTCCATTGCCCACGAGATTCCTTCTTTGACTCCAAGAGACAAGAACCTAGCTCTCCCACATCATTCCCTACATTCCCTAGAGTTAAGTATCAGGCTATATTTTCCAATGATAAGGCAATAAAACTAGAATAGAATGACCAAAATATTAAGTCCATGTAACTGGAAGTTAACTTTATACCTAAAAAGAAATAATACAGCTAATTCAGAAATATGTAGAATTACTGTACTATGGTAATATCATTTGTGAAAATAAGTGACAATAATTAAAGGTATGAAGGAAATCTTAAGGTTTAATTGTATTAATTCAAAAGAAAAACAAAACAATACAACGAAAACACCAAAGCATAAAACAACAAAACAAAACAAAACGAATATAAAGGCAAAACCTATGAATACAGCATTAATAATAAAATATTATAGAAACAAACAAATTTTTGGAATAGACTAATAAGAAAGTTTTGACCAATGAGTACTGGTCTGGAATACTCAGAGATGATGAAGATAAAATAAAATACTAAATGAAATGTATAAAAACTAAATTATAGACCTAAGAGACTGATTAAAAATGCTTCTAGAAAAAGAGTCTAATTTTAAGACAATAAAATTAGTAGCACCATAGAGAAAACTGTATTTGTGACATAGGGGATCAATTAGAGATGATAAAGTATTTCCTTAAATATCAAAGATAACAATTAGTCTCAGTGGCTCAGTCAGCTAAGCCTCTGCCTTCACCTCAGATCATGATCCCAAGGCCCTGAGACTGAGCTTGACTCCCTGCTTGGTGGGGAACCTGCTTCTTCTTTTCCCTCTCCCTCTGCAGCTTCCCCTGCTTGCGCTTGTTCTCTCTCTCTCAATAAATAGAATTTTAAAAGTTAAAAAAAATAAGAAATAAGCATCAATGATTAATCCATAAGGTAAAAATATTTATTAAAGTGATTAATTAATTTATATTAAAATTAAATATTTCCTTGCAATTAAGTACAGTGTGGAGAAAAAGTTAATAGACAACTGACATAGGAAGGAACAAAACTTAAAATATTTAAAACTGACAAGGAATTATTAGATTTAGACTCCATGATGATCTCTATGTATGTGCATATAAAACACCTTAAAATACTTTGTAGGAATGTGCTACAGGAAATTAAAGAGACATGGAGATAAAGGGGGAAAAAAATAGCTCAACTTGAAATGACTAGTTGGTTGCCACTGTGTTTTATTTACATTTTCCACCACTTTTTTTGGTCCATGAAATTATTTTACATGTATCTATTATTATCTTGTAGGACATGTTACACTAATATCATTATTAATGAAGTTGAGAATAAGAATATGATGCCTCATTTCATCATAATGTTAAAAATGATCCCTAAGCTGGTAAATGCAGGAAGCCAGAAACAGAAATAATAATTAGCACCAGTTCAAAAGCTTGTCCACCTGGAACCTGTAAGAAAATCCAACTAGATCCTGAAAATAATGAGTGATTTGAGGAAACTGGACAGGGATATAGATTTCCAGATGCGTTTTACTTATAATGGCAATAGCAACTTAGACAATGTAATGGAAAAAAATCTATTAATTGGCAGTAGGAAAATTATTAAAAAAATATAAACCATAAGCCAATGAACTTGGGAAAATTATGAAGAATCTGCATAAACATAAAAAGAAACAATATGTATTTGCCAAGGCACATTCCCATTTTAAAAAATAAGTTGAAAGGGGAACAATATGCCATAATACATATATCAATGTTTTTCATAGAAGTTTAGTATAAAAAATAAACATTTTAAATAATTTATTTGGAAATTGATATCACATATCTGAAAAACTTGGAAGAAGAAATGGATAACCATGACTAAACACATGTAGCAGAAAAATGATTTACAAAAATAGATAAAAGCTATTCAAAAATGCAGTGAATATTGGCCAAAGCTTAGAAAAATCGATAAAATATAAAATGTAAAATGAATACATGACTGAAAAATAGAATCCCATTAAATCTAATTTGGAAAGAACTAATAATTTTTTTTTGCCTGAATCTGCTCTGCCTTTCATAATTAGGTGGGACACTGACCAAGCCCACTGAGCTCCTCTCTCATGCCCAGTAATAGTAAAGTCAGGGACATTAATTACTTCTGGGATGAATTTTAACCACTGTGGATAGGATGCAGAAGCCAGTGGGTTAAACAGATTCTTTCTTGTTTCAGAAAAATAATTCTGAGATGTATTCTGTGCATTAGGATTGATGCTCAGTTGTCCACAATCATAATCCACTCAGTCTAAACTCATATATGTTTCTCCTGGACCACTTAGCTCTTCTCATTCTCTCCTCTTCCACGTGATCAAATCCCAAAATAATTATTTAGGTTGTGTATGCAAGTCCTGATTTTGAAGGGAAACTCAGTTGCAGAGAGAGATGAAAATAAAGATACAGGGAAAAAAATGGTGCACTTGGGTGACTCAATTAGATAAGCATCGGACTCTTGATTTCAGCTCAGGTTGTTATCTCAGGGCGATGAGATGAAGCCCCTATAGGCTCTGTGCTGGGCAAGGAGGTTGCTTAAGATTCTCTCTTCTTATCCCTTTCCTTCCACCCCTCACCTCCCATGCTGTCTTTCTCTTAAATAATAAGCACTGCTGAACTATCTTAGATTCTGTACCTTCTCTCCAGCCATGAAACTATCACTGTCTTTAACTCTTGAAAACTTCATTAGACAAATTAATGTGGTGAAGGAAGCAATATGAGAAAGCCTATTAATCTGATGAGCATGGAACTGAACAAACCCTATAGATACTTTCCCTTTGATTTCTAGCCTATCAATACCTACAGTGAGTCACATACACTCAAGATGATTGTTTTTATTGTATACCTCACATATTCATTAATTTTTGACTCGATATCATTTCGTTGAAGTGTTAAACTATGGTAATAAACAAACTTTTAATTAACTTTTCCTCCTATGATACAAATATAACTTGCACTTGAGCTTTAGCTAATTTTATGTTCTAAAATTGCCAAAACACAATGATCAAGGTTTCTAGATTATTTACTGTATTTTCTACTATATAATATTGATCTATCTCTTCTGTATAAAGAAAATGAATGCTTGGGGCTCTTGGGTGGCTTGGTGTGTTAAAGCCTCTGCCTTCTGCTCAGGTCATGATCCCAGAGTCCTGGGATAGAGCCCCACATCAGGCTCTCTGCTCAGCAGGGACCCTGCTTCCCTTCCTTTCTCTCTGCCTGCCTCTCTGTCTACTTGTGATCTCTGTCTGTCAAATAAATAAATAAAATCTTAAAAAAAAGAAAATGAATGCTTGATAACTAAATGAATGCTTTACTGAACAAATTAAATATGGCAATAGCATTTTATTTTATCATGCTTTACATATTAAACTACAATATTATATCACTGGTCTACAAATAATCTACTCACATAGTCATTTGGAAGCTTTTAGCAAAAGAATTCTTCCTCCTGATTGTAGTATAAAAGCCACAGAAATATACAGAAGACTCCTAGGATAGAAAGTTAAATCCAGTTATCCGTGATGCCTTGAGTAGGACCTGACCTATGTATGTCCTGGGATGCACTAGTAACTGTTACATGTGATAGGATTATATTTAATATATACAGTTTCACTTACTTCACAAAGGAGATATAAATTTGAGAATAAAATATTTGATGAATCTATAAAGTCTATATCTATTTGTAACCAATGTGGTAGAATTAAGATGTTAATTTGAAAAAAAAATTTCATTGAACACATACACATATTCAATTGTTTATATATATATAAACAGCATTATATATTTATGTAAATAAATGCATTGTCAGTAAAATCCATTTACTTATCAATCATAAGGATAATTTTAAGTACTAAGAATAAGAAATATGTGAAAAGATAAGTGTTCAAGAGTGCAGTTTGTGGTAATTAATACAATATGATAGGCTCATAAAAAAGATATATTACTTGAACTTAAAAGCTTCTATAATTAAGCGATGACCACCTGAAATTTGCAATTAGTCTTGCTGCAGTTTTTCGTTGCACTTATTGCCCTTCCCCAGAAGTTCATTAAGAATTTCTGTGAATGTCCTTATGTTTAATCTCATTCATAGTTCCACTGCTGCACACAAAACAAATCCAAAAAGAGAGGTAACTCTATGTGGCACTCCATCCACAAGCAATACATTCATAAATAGTTAAAAAGCTCTCTACTTCATTTGTTACCCATTCAGCTGATAATTTACATGAGTAACTGAGGCCATTTTATCAGCACCTTTAATAGAATGCGACTCAGAAACTTCACAGTGTTATTTAAGAAGAAATGCTCATGTGTTAAGGTTTTTATTTTTTTTAAATCAACAAAATAATTTTCAAATATTAAAAGCAAATGTCTCCTTTTCCTCCAAGTTTCCTTGCTATGTCAAAGTTATAAATAAATACATTACAATCGTATTTTGAGTAGTAGATAAAAACAAATGTTTTGAAACTGTCTGTGGGTTGAGTGTCTGGGTTAACTTGTATAAATATCTGAACTCAATGTATTTAGACTTTATTAGATGGTTTTTTTTTAGACTATTTAAAAATACATGCTCAGATAATGACATTATTTTATTCATTTTAATAAATAAATTATTTTATTTAATTATGTTTAGATATTTATTTATTAAATTAATGATTTAATATTTAATAATCTAAATTTGAAATATTTTAAATTCTAAAAATATTTATTTAATTAAATTGATATATTTCATATAAATATTTAATAAATTATTTAATCATTATTATAATTATGCAATACATTATGTATTGTGTAATAATTGCATTTTAATAAATGTATTAGTTACATTATTTTATTTTATTTAGTTGACAAAGAGAGGGAGAACGCAAGCAAAGGGAGCTGCAGGCAGAGGGAGAGGGAGAAGTAGGCTCCCAGCTGAGCAGAAAGTTCAACCTGGGGTTCCATCCCATGACCCTGGGATCACCACCTGAGTCGAAGGCAGATGCTTAACTGACTGAGCCATCCAGATGCCCAAGGCTTTGTATTCTTTGCTTCTAAATATTGATGCTGCTTCATCTCTGGAGTTAGTAAATTGATGTGGAGAATTCATATCAAAGAATTGATAGTAGCTGTTAAGCAGAAACATGTAATTTAGGGGAAAAAAAAGAACAGAAGGAAGAGAAAGGCCAAAAGTCAAAAGCACATTAATATAAAATTTAATTAGATAAATAAAGCTGATATTCCTGAAGGGGGCTTATCAAAGAGCTGCAAAGAGCTGATAGGATTAGGAAAATTGTCCACTCCTGGTCATTTCATAATTTTAAACTATTCCTTATTAATAAATATACTTAGTTCCAGAAACACAACCACATAAGGACATTTCCACCAAGTTTCCTCTAACAGCATTTATAAATTAGACGTTCAAACAATGTAGTTCGTTACATGTTGCATCTGTATCTTAAAGTTTAAACACTTTCTGTGACACATTGTCTAAGAATTAATATATATATATACCTTATCCCTAAATGAGAAATATATATATATATATAGAAACCTTATCCCTAAATGAAACCTTTCTTTGTTTATTAGCTTAAATAGGTAAATTAGCAACAACAACAACAACAAACAGCTAATATTATAGAGGTAAGAACAATTTACCTTTTCATTCATTGCTATTTTCTAAAAATTCCTATTTTATTTTATTCTCAAGTCTGTCATAATAATTTTCTAAATCTCCTGCTTTATTCAATTTTTTATTTTAGTGGAAATCTCTATTTCATATTTATTTTCTCTTCCTCCACTCTTTGCTCTAATAATTCAATGTATTATTAGATTTTCTGTTTTTCTCTTTGTCCAGATATATCTTTTCTTTCTTTCTTTCTTTCTTTTTTAAATAATTTGATTTGCTGGCATTTTACATCAGTACATGCTTTCTTATGGATGTTAGAAATGTCTGTGGAACTACTAGAAGAATAAACTTTTTTACCTTTAAGAAGTTTACAGTCTAGAGTGCCTGGGTGGCTCAGATGGTTAAGTGTCTTCCTTCAGCTTAGGTCATGATGCCAGGGTACTAGGATCCAGTCCTGCATCAGCTGCCTGCTCAGCAAGGAGTCTGGTTCTTCCTCTCCCTCTGCCCCTCCCTCTCTCTCTCTAATAAATAAATAAAATCTTTAAAAGAAGACTTACTGAAATCTGAGACTGAATTACTAAATTCAGTCTTAATATAAGACAGCTAAACAAAGCAATGATCACAACTGGAAAATTCAGATCATGGTGTAACATTTTTGGTTGACACAGGACCTCTTTCAGTAACAACTTTCCCTAAATATCAATTTCTTTTTAAGGCAAAAAATTTTGACAAGAAATCCAGATCCTTCTCATCATTTTCATATCAATTTAATGTGACATCCTCAGAGTATATAATCAAATATGTAATTATTCTATCTGTTGCCTTGTATCTTTTTCAGA
This sequence comes from Mustela lutreola, assembly GCF_030435805.1. NCBI lineage: Eukaryota > Metazoa > Chordata > Mammalia > Carnivora > Mustelidae > Mustela > Mustela lutreola. The sequence goes on from NC_081303.1 coordinate 28,512,097, forward strand.
CTCAAAGTTCCATTGAGGTAGAGTTTTTTTGTTTTTTTTTTTAAAGCAGAGATTTTTAAAGTGTTTGATATATACAAGATGCTTAATAAGTGTTTACAAAACCTATATATTTCAGAAGCCTTAAACAGGCTTTAAAATAATGTAGGTGATATTAGTAGTCATATCAAACAATTTGTAGGTTTCAGTCATGTAAATAACTACATTTCTCAGAGACAGAGAAACATACAAATGATCTGGGTCCAGTAGGATAATGCTAGCATGTGTTGTAAATTCTCTTATATGACCTTATTCTTGCAAGAATTGGTTATGTGGCAGAAAAAAAGGTATCACTATCTTATACTTTATTATTTAAAGAGATTTATGGAAGTTGTTAATTTCTTACACTACCCCTTTGTTTCAGTGGACCCAATTTCCGTGGTAATGGTGAGAGGAAAGTAGGCAATTTAGGCAGCAGCAAAAATCTCCTACAAGGCACTATAAAATAAGGCTTGTTCTAGATCATGGGTCTGTCCAAAGGGGAATGTTAAGGGGTAGAATGGATGATGGATGCATTGTGGACTTCTAACTATAAGATTAATACTGTTGTGCCCCAATAATGGGTCTATGATTAAAGGAGTGAGACTGATGTAAAGCGAAGGTCAAGCAAAGCTTTATTTCATGCCAAGCATCAAGAATCTAACCGAACGTTCGGGGCCACACCTCTTATGAGAGAAGTCAACCCTTCGCTGTTTCACAGTCTAGCTTTTAAGTGCAAAGGCCATGCAGTCAGGCCTGGACACGCACAGGTGACCAATGAGATTTTAACACACACAGGAAACTCCACAGTGAGGCTAGTTGACCAATTGAGGTTCAATTTATGCTAGTATACACATTTGACCCAGCCTATTACACCTTGATTAGGATTGTGCTAAAAAGGTTCCCAAAGGGCGGAAGAGTAGGGCATACTCCTTAGTATCTAGGGAGACAATATGCGAACACCGCCCCCCCTCCTGCTGATTGATGTCTGCACCTGCCCTGACCCACCCTTGTATATGGGCTTTGTTACCTGGAGCTGATTTCCAGGACTTGTTTTTAAGTGAATTCCCTGGGGGAAGGGGAGCAAGGAAAGTTTAAGGGTTAACCTCAATGAAAGCCTCTTGCTCAAATATAAAAATATAAAATAGGTCCTTACATTACAACAACTCAGTAGGGAAAGTACCAGTGTGGTGATAAAAGAAGTGATGTAACTTGCATTGCACATTTTATTTTTAAAACGTGTAAGTTGTATTTTTCCCTGCCATGACATCATACTTTATCTTCATCTCTGTCTACTAGTTTAATACTAGTTAAACAAACTCAACAATTTTTTAAAAAAATATTTTATTTATTTATTTAAGAGCGAAAGCCAGAGAGAGAGCGAGAGAGAGAGAGAGAATGAGCAATATGGGGCTAGATCCCAGGACTCTTGAAATCATGAACTGAGCCAAAGGCAGACACTTAACTGACTGAGCAAATGAGACTCCCACAAACTCAACAATTTTATAAAATTTTTATTTGTTGGGGTGCCTGGCTAGATCAGTCAGTAAAATATGTAACTCTTGATCTTGGGGTTGTACGTTTGAAATCCACCTTGGGTGTAGAGGTTTTTAAAAATAAAATCTTTAAAAAATTTTTTTTTTAATTTTTTTATTTAAGCCATTGTATGGCAGTGTTGATCACTATATTGCACACCTGAAACTAATATTAACCTTATTTTAACTAACTGGAATTTAAATAAAAACTTTAAAAATAAAATAAAAATAATAATCATAAAAATAAAAATGAGGAAAAATTATTTGGCAGGCAATTTTCTTAATTGCATTATTATTTATTATTATCATAGTCTGTGTGTGTCGGTGGGAAGTGGCTGGTATTACAGTGAGTTCCATATCTGTGTTACCCTGAGGTCCATATCTGTAGTCAGTCTTTTTTTTTCTTTTAATTTATTTTCAGTGATCCAAAATTCATTGTTTATGCACCACACCCAGTGCTTCATGTAATAAATTCTCTCCTTAATACCCACCACTGGGCTCACCCAACCACCTGCCACCCTCCTCTTCAAAACCCTCAGTTTGTTTCTGAGTCCACAGTCTCTCATGGTTTGTCTCTCCCTCCGATTTCCCCCAGCACACTTCTCTCCATCTCCCAGTGTCCTCCACGTCATTCCTTATGTATTGAGTCTTATAAAAACTTTTATTTCTTTCCCTATTCTGCTTTGCATATGCTTACCTTAGATGTTAAAATGTTATAAACCTCTCTTGCCTGGTCCATTTTCTCTCTCTTCTCTCATAATTTCTCATGCTCACCCTGCCAACCCCACATGCCTTACAATATCTGGATATGACTAATTTCTTCCTGAGCTACTTTATTCTACTCTGCCGTATGGTTGCCCTTCCCTCTTCTGTACCATAACTTCTATCCCCTGCATTTGTGCTTTAACAATACCTAATTCTTTTCACTACATCTGTATCTTTGAGGTCAATACTCAGTAGTGCAATCGCTGGGTCATAGGCTATCTCTATTTTACTGGAAAGAAGGGCCATATGAACCCCAGTGTTCATAGCAGCAATGTCCACAATAGCCATTCTGTTGAAAGAGCCAAGATCCCCTTCAACAGACAAACGGATAAAGAAGATGTGATCTATGGATACAATGGAATATCACTCAGCCATCAGAAAGGATGAATACCCAACATTTGCATCAACATGGATGGGACTGGAGGAGATTATGTTAAGTGAAATAAGTCAAGCAGAGAAAGTCAATCATCATATGGTTTCACTTATTTGTGGAACCTAAGGAATAGCATGGAGGACATTAGGAGAAGGAAAGGAAAAATGAAGTGGGGGGATTGGAGGGGGAAATGAAACATGAAAAGTATGGACTCCAATAAACAAACTGAGGGATTTAAATATGAGAAGGATGTGGGGATGGGTGAGCCTGGTGATGGGTATTAAGGAGGGCACATATTGCATGGGGCACTGGGTGTTTTACACAAACAATGAATCATGGAACACTACTTCAAAAACTAATGATGTATTGTATGGTAACTAACATAACATAATTTAAAAAAAAGGAGGGGGACAATACCTAACATTCAATCTTTGCTCGTTTCTTGTTTACCTCCTTTTAAGAGTAAGCTCATTAGTGGTTTTTTGTTTGTTTGTTTGTTTTTTGTCTCAACTAAAAGTAGAAAAATAATACACATTATTTTGAAAACTTTTTGAACAGTGTACAAACGTTAGTCAAGTCCACAATGTCTCATCTCTTCTTCCTCCTAACATGGCTAAGGTGAAAAACCCTTTATCTGGGAAAAGGTCATTCTCCTGACACCTTGTGTAAGATTTTTGCTTTAGCTTAGATTATCTTTTCTTTCCTTTTCTGAAAATAAGTTGAAAATATTAATAGCCTCAGTTTCTTCTTCCAAAATATGACTGCTTCTTTACCAAGTGCAAAAGCAACCCATTATGACCATAGTAAACGGCTTGGACCTACTTTTTTTGGCTTACTGTTTTAGTGAGACAAGTGGAGTGAAGATGACACACCATTTCCAAAAGTATTAATAATTGATAGACCATACTTCTAAATTGAAGTTTTGTTGCCATTAAAGTACGACCAGCCTCGCTATAATTACAGAGGTAAATTCTTTATATTTCCTATATTTGAAATTACCATATAATACCAAAATAAAATTATGATTATGTGAAGAGTCTGTAATATTAAGAAGATGACTTTGAAATTATTGCTTATCTAAATGAAATTTCCCATTTTATAATCTTGTATATGCTTCCGTTGTCATTTCCTATTTAAAATCTATTAGAAGGCACTCTTATTTTCCCTTAAGTGGGAAGTCAAATGTGGAACAAATTCATCCCAAAGGAACTGATTCTATATTCCACTGAAGACCAGGTGGCTTCCATGTGGCATTTTGCCTCTTGCATATTGTTCATCTCCTACAACAAATGGGGGTATTCTCTTTAGTAATCTAATTCAACTCAATTAGAGACATTGTCTTCAAGGGATAACATCATAGAGAGTAGAATCGGAATCATACTTTTGGGAAAATTGGGCCCAGGTTTTTTGTTTTGTTTTGTTTTAAGATTTTATTTATTTATTTGACAGACAGAGACCACAAGTAGGCAGAGAGGCAGAGAGAGAGGGGGAATCAGGGTCCCTGCTGAACAGAGAGCCTGATGCAGAGCTCGATCCCAGGACCCTGAGATCATGGCCTGAGCCGAAGTCAGAGGCTTAACCCACTGAGCTACCCAGGCGCCCCTGGGCCCAGGTTTTGATGGCTTCTTTCCTCAATCTTATAAAACCTATTTGAACTCTACTGGATGCCAGAACTGCTTAAAAATATTTGGTCCCTTGTAATTTTAACCTTCCAGTATTCAATGCACCTGATCCATGTAATATCCTATAGTATTTGTGTCAAATGAAGACTCTCAAAGTGTGTTTCTTGGGAGACACTTTTCAATTGGTTGCTTACATTTCTGCATTTATTATTTGTTCTAGACCATCCTTTGAAGATGGTTGTATTGAATAGACTTGGAAGACAGAAATAGTATCTTTTTTTTTTTTAACTTAACCTGTTGTGTTTGCAAATATCTGCCTCTGTTTTGATTCTTCTTGTGGGAACTGAGGCTCAGAACTGATATATAACTCCCACCGCTACACAAACAAACACACACACAAACACACACACATACACAAAAATACTATTAATATTTTTGCTACCTCTATTGCTGTGTATAATAAACTATATTATTTCTGAGCCATGAGTCTGCGTCTTCTGTCAACACCCAAGAAACCACGGCAGACTCATACACCAGCTTTCAAATAAGGGCAAATAATCTCAGATGCTTTATATTTTTTGATAGTGTTACCTACTTCTGAACATATGACTGAACACATATAAAGCAGGAGCCATGACCATTTAGAGCTTCTTCTGTGGAAGAACTATGCATTCACTAGTAAACAAAAGTAGTTTCATCTTTTTTTTTTTTTTTTCCTCCTGGACAACATTTCCTCTCTCACACTGTTGCTCAAATTGGATGGAGTCTAAGGTCCTTTGAGGAAATTTTTGTTTAATGAATCATAATAAAATAGAAAGAGTCTAAAGTGCTAAAAATAATTCTAGATAAAAGGTATAAGATCATGCCAGAAAGGATAGTAATTTTATCTAACAACTGTCTGTTCACACCTTATTTGTTCATTAACTAATCTCCAAATTCCTGACTAAATCCCTTTTGTAAGCCAGAATGTGAGCTAAAAACTGGGATTTTAAAAAAGTTTTCATTTGAAATCCAGTTAGTTAACATATATGGTTGTATTAGTTTCATGTGTACAATATAACATATAGCACTCAGTGCTCATCATGACAAGTGCTCTAATTAACCCCCATCACTTATTTAATCCATCACTCCTTTCAGATCCCCTCAAGTAACCATCAGTTTGTTCTCCATAATGAAATGTCTGTTTCTTGCTTTGTTTCTCTTTCTATGTCTTATTATTTTCCCCTTTGCTTGTTTGTTTTGTTTCTTTTATTCCATATATGAGTAAAGGTATTTGTCTTTCTCTGACTGACTTATTTCACTTTTAGCATTATACTATCTAGTTCCATCCATGTTATTGCAAAGGGCAAGATTTCAGTCTTTTTTTATGGCAGAATAATATTCCATTGTATATACATACCACTTATTCTTTATTTATTCATCAATTGATGGATACTTGGGCTCTTTCCATATCTTAGCTTTATAAATAATGCTGCTATAAACATAGGGGTGCTAGCATCCCTTTGAATAAGTTTTCTTATATTCCTTGGGTAAATACACACCAACAGGATTGTGGGATCACAAAGGACTTCTATTTTTAAATTTTATGGAAATTCCATACTGTTTTCCAATATGGCTGTATCAGTTTGCATCACCACCAACAGTTCACAATTGTTACTTTTTCTTTTTTTTTTTAAGATTTTTTTCTTTTGACAGAGAGAGATCACAAGTAGAGAGAGAGAGGAGGGAGCAGGCTCCATGCCTGGCAGAGAGCCCGATGTGGGACTTGATCCCAGGACCCTGAGAGCATGACCTGAGCTGAAGGCAGAGGCTTAACCCACTGGGCCACCCAGGCAGCCCCCACAAGTGTTACTTTTTCACATCCTCTCCAACACCTTTTGTTTCTTGTAGTGTTGATTTTAGCCATTCTGACAGGTGTGAGGTGGTATCTCTTTCTAGTTTTGCTTTGCAATTTCCTGATGATACATGATGATGGACATCTTTTCATGTATCTACTGAACATTTGAATGTGTTCTTTGGGGAAACACTTGTTCATGTCTTCTATCCATGTTTTTATTGGATTATTTGTTTTTGGATGTTGACCAAAAACTGGATATTAAGTAACACACAAGACAGGTTTCCTTGAGCTTAAATTTTATTTGCATGAGTATCATTAACAGGAAAAAATATGCATATGTGTATGTACAAGTGTGTTTATGTACACATCTATCTATCTATCCTCGATCCCCTGTCTTCTAATTGTGGTAAATCCTGTAAGGTGGGGTATGGGATAGTCTGAAGAAATATGCTGCTGGATATGTTGGGTAAGCAAATTTAGTTGCACTCAGATGCATTGGATATAAGTGAATCACTCAAATGAGTTATTTAATATTATATAGAAACAAATTAAAATTTTATGTAGTTGAAAATAATAGGTAGTTAAAATAATTTTAGTTGTTTGTTGTTTTTGTGTCTTTTTTTGTTTATATATACTATGGTGTGAATGTTTATGTCTCCCCAAATCATTTTATGAAATCTAAGTCTGGAAGGGATAGTATTAAAACATAGGGGCCTTTGGGAGGTGGTTAGGTCATAAGTGGGATTACAGTCCTTTTAAAGGAGACCCCAGAGAGTTCTCTTGATTCATTCATCATGTACATTTACAGTGAGAAGATAGCCATCTATGAGGAAGTGGCTCTCCCTGGATCTGCCCATTCCTTAATCTTGAACTTCTCAGTTCTAGAACTGTGAGAAATAAATTCCTGTTCCTTATAAGCTATTAAGTCTATATCATGTCCGTTATAGCAGCCTGCATGCAGAAGGACACTATGACCTAAAACGAGAGCAATAAATATAAAGCTTCAGTAAAGTCAGTTGGTACAATGTTTTTTTACTTAGAGAAGACATGCTGCTTCATGTTAAACCTTGATATTGTATATGTTTCTTGAAGGGCCACTTCTTACTCCATTGTGTGTTTTCCACAAAGTCCAGGATGATGCCTTACATGAAGGTAATATTTTATAAATACTGTTGGAAATATATACTTCTCTAAAATCTTATTTTGCCTACAGATTATTTGGATCCACTTTGCCTTGTGTAGAATATTTGAAATGTATTCAGAACAGAATGTCTCTCTAAATAACATTTAGAATCATCATTAGTTTATGACTCCTGACTCATTTGTTTATGCAGTGATACTTACTGCAAGAACACTGAAGTTTGGAATATAATTTTTGAATTAATCACCAAGCTAGTTTATTATAACTTATGAAAAAATAATTTCTCATGCTGGTTTAATTCTGCTCTTATGTTATGGTCATGACATTTTCATTAAAATACAGAAGAAAATAGAAGTAAATAATAAATGAAAAATAAAAAATAATAAATAAAAAAATAAAAGTAAAACTCTTGTGAAATGTTAAACTTTTCTTGCTTATTTTGTTTTGTTTTTCCTCTACCATGCTGGCAAAGCTGTATTTTGCAGATAGATACAATTTTCTAGTTGCTAGGTTTGTTACTTTTGCTAAAATTTTCAAAATATAAGAAGTTAAATAGTCATGGATTGTTTACTAAATTCCTTATCTACACATATAAAAATAAAACAATGATGGTGACCTGGGTATTTCTAAAATTGTATTCTGTTTCTCCATATTATGTTTTACAATGTAATTAATAAAGATTCTGCATATATTAACACCCATCCCCTTCTATCTCATCTGTATGTCCATTACAGAGCATGTATGATTTCTATTCATTGCTATGTTGTGGTGAAGAGATTGTCTGAAGTAGTCCTATATTTATGCAGGTAGATCTTAAGCTACGGTGCTCTCGTTTATTTACTTGTTCGTGATCAGTATGTCTGAAAGATGGTAACTATTGCATCAGGTATGACGATTAAAAAATATTATTGGTGCCTGATACACTGTGATGAAATAGGTAAGTCGATTCATAATTTGTTAATTAAATTAGAAAAAAAATTATTTTGGATTTGTCCTTTATTAAGAGTTTTTTTTTTTTTTTTTAACGAACTCCTTGGGATGTTTTTTATGCAATACATATCACATGCCTCAACCTTTAAATTTGAATGTAGAAAAGAGTTATCAGAATGAGCCTAGAAAATATTGTTATGAAATATTTGTGTTCTGTTATATTATGTTAACTTAGGAAATAATGGTAGTTATTTTTATTAGCATTTCCACTTTCCACATGCCCTTACAGATGAGATATCATGTTTTTCCTACTCTTTTTATCGTGGTTGTTATATTCTTCATGATCAATAACAATCAATGAAAATTCATAACATTAATTATCTTTGGGAAAGTGATATTTTAGCAAGAATCCATGACCAAAAATTTTAGCTGTTGTTCTTCCAGGAGATGAGACTATCAATGTTCCCAAAATTTCAAGAAATAGAACTTATTAATTGTGTTGGTTGATGTTTATTGTCTCTGAACTTAGAGGTGCATAATTCAATTTAAAATTTATTTTGGGGGCGCCTGGGTGGCTCAGTGGGTTAAAGCCTCTGCCTTTGGCTCACTCAGGTCATGATCCCATGGTCCTGGGATCGAGCCCCGCATCGGGCTCTCTGCCTAGCAGGGAGCCTGCTTCCTCTTCCCTCTCTCTCTGCCTGCATCTCTGCCTACTTGTGATCTCTATCTGTCAAATAAAATAAATAAAATCTTTAAAAAAATGGAGTGGACCTTAGGGGGGTGCTTATCTGAAATTGAGGGACATTATAAAAAAAATAAAAAATAAAATTTATTTTGAATTGGAAACAAGATCTTACTGAAGTTTAGGCATCCCACTTTATATCAGGCCTCCAGTACATTCTAATTCATTTATAGGAAATATCATGAACATGAATGTCACTTTTCCTATTGCATTTATACTGAAACTGCAATGACTCAAAGATGTCAGATGTGAAAAGCACTACCTTTCTATAATTTCTGTTTCCTAGGAGGAATGGATATACCATTTTAGCACAATTATCTAACAGTATTCAAAACCTCCATGAATTTTAAAACATAGTTATTACACCCTAAAAATCAAGTATGAAAATGTATAAACAATCAAATCTCTATCTGTAAATGAAATACTCCCACACAGACTGGTTTTAAAACTTTCTAACTTAAGGACTTTGATAGCACAGACTCAGGGTAGTAGTTTCAGTGCCTACAGTATACTTTCAGGGAGAGAGTAATGTAGGCTCTGAGTCACTTTCTGCCTAGAGATGACCTAATAGTGGTTCTGGCATTGTTTGTTTGTTTTTGAAAATACGTTCCTGGGCGTCATTCAGAAAATGCAGAGTTTGGCAATCTATATAAATTAAGGATGATCTTTTTGAATGTTTGTCTTTCACTACATCAAATTAACATAATTGGACAGAAATTCCACTAAATTAAGCATTGTTAGGAAACGTGTAAATTGGAGCTGCTCAAATTAGTTGCTCTTTGAACTAGGTGCTGTTGGTTCAGGATTAGATAAGGAGTTTGAAGGAAAACCTAAATCATTGCTTCCTTTTTTGAGAGAGTCTTATCATATTTTCTTAAAATTAGCTGAAATAAACAATGTGTTTAGTCGCAAAGTGATTTGCACTTTTGCACAAACTCCCTATCTCCTTGAGAATTATAACAAATATGTCATGAAACATCATTGATCTTTACTTTGTTACACTGCTGTAAAGTACATTCAGAGTTGCCAGTTAAAAGTGTTAGTGTTGAGATGAAATGTCATGCATTTTTCTTCACTTCCATGCAAATGAACACAGTAATTTATTAAGACACAATGAAGACAAAAAAATTGACAATGAGTTCCAGATTTTAAATATCACTTGCCATTCAATCCAAATTGTGAGTTTGATCGGTTACCGAACACTTTATAATGCACCCCCGGTAATTTTAGAGATTATTTTTTTCTTACCAATTCTTGATTATTCTGTCTTGCAATGCAGAGAAAGCTAACTAATTTAAAATAAACTTCCGTTAATTTTGATTGTTATAAACTTAAAATTGATTAATTTCCATATACAGAGTTTAAAATGTTCACAATTTTCATTAAATATATATTCTGTGTATACCTTGGAAAAATTATACTGAAAATTGAAATTAAAATGATGTTGTATATAGCTGCAAGAAGCCGCCTGTCCCATTTCATCTTACTATATAAGTTGTGTCAGGTAATTTATAAAATCCCTACTGCATAACAAGTCTATGTTTTGTTGAAATGGGTAGTAATGTTTCTTCTTATTTCTAAATAAGAGTTGGTCTATGAGTGCATCTGCAACTGTATTTTTCCTAAGTGGCTTCATGGTCTTGAACTGAGAAAGCTCAGAACATTAAACATCAAAATAATATATTTTGACATAGACATCAAGGAAATGCAATTAAGATGACACTGAGATATCACTACACACTTACCAGAATGGCTAAAATAAAATGTAATGACTAGACCAAAAGAAAAAAATATACCATTTGATGATACACAATGGCAAGTTGTACCATAACTTAGCCATCTCAGACTAGTGTAGTGTTAAATTTGTTTTTCTAAGCAATGTTTTGGGTCACTTACCACTTTTCAAGGATATAAAGTGCTATCATTTTACTTAAAACTGTGAAATTTGGTCAGATTTAAATTTCAATTTATGTTAAAACATTCTGTAAACTGTGTTAAACTTTGACATTTGTTCCCTCTGTTCAGTGAATAACACTATATCATATTCTGAAAAATACGCTAATTTTCATTTTGAAAAATATCCCCTTTTCCTCTTATGGTAATTATTAATATGAATTAATAGTAGAATTTGATATGGTTCCATATGACCATAAATACTTTATTGTATATTATCCAATTTAATAATGAATACAATGTACTTCTTTGGACAATTTTTAAAGACCAGTCTACTCTTAAAACAAAAAAATGGAGACACACTTCTTTAGTTCACACAAATTTCATCTTATTATATATAACCTCAGATAAATTTCAACAAATCATAATTTATTAAAATTATGTCTACTTAAAAATCTCATAGAAGAGTAAAACCATCAAAAATAAAAATAAACACACACAACACACACACATCACCCATGTATTGGCAAATCACAATTGCTGTAACAATACATTAGGCATTCCACAGTTAAGGGCTATCAAAATTTCCATCAGTGACAAAAAGATTTGTATCCAAATGCACTGATTTTCCAGAATCCAAGAACAAGTCTCCTAGGGTTTATTTAAAGAGAAATATTGGAACAAATACTTCTTAAATTTAGGAAATTCAGAACATACGATTAAAGAATATTTGCAGTGCAGACTATATTCAATCCTTCCTTCAAAATGTGCCTTTGAGTACATAATTCTGTTTTCTCTATCTAAATTGAGCTGTCCTCCAAGGAAGTTTTCTAAAATGTGTGTCTCTGTGTGATAAATGTTCTAAGACCTAACATGCTTCATTGTATTTTTACTGTGCTCTCAAATTTAATCAATAATTTGGCTTGATGTATAATATCTAGTTTCAAATATCTTTTCCATCTATACAAACACCCAGCTGTCTCCTTTATACGCTATTTCTATTGAGAATTCTGCTGTCAGTATTATTCTTGTACATTTTAGGTGATCTGTTCTTCTCTTGGGCATCATTTATGTTCTTCTCTGTTTTTGATATTCTTAAAACTCACCATAATGTATATGAGTGGTTTTTTGTGTGTGTGGTTTTTGTTTTGTTTTGTTTCTGATTTCTCATGTTTGGCATCATTTTAAGTCTGGTATCTTTTTTCTTTCTTTAATTCTCCAAAATTTATCTCAGTACTTATTTAAATATTTTCTTTATTTCTTTTTCTCTTCTGCTGCATTTGGGCAGAAGTCATTAATTTGTTTGTCTGTTTGTTTCTTTGTCCCAACTCATTTATTCATTTTACAGCTATATTCCTCTTAGTCTCCATTTATTGTATTCTTTATTTCAACAATTTTCACTTAATTTATATTCACAGTATAGTATCTTTCTTTTCTTTGTATATGTATATCATTATTTTATCATATACTTTTAAGCTATTTTTAAAAATATTTTATTTATTTATTTGACAGTGAGAGATCACAAGTAGGCAGAGAGGCAGACAGAGAGAGAGGAAGGGAAGCAGGCTACCTGCTGAGCAGAAAGCCCGATGTGGGGCTTGATCCCAGGACCCTGAGATCATGACCTGAACCGAAGGCACCGGCTTAACCCACTGAGCCACCCAGGCGCCCCTTTTAAGGTATTTTTTAAAAGTACAGTCATTCTTTTTTTTTTAAGATTTTCTTTCTTTATTTATTTGACAGAGAGAGATCACAAGTAGACGGATGGCAGGCAGAGAGAGAGAGAGAGAGAGAGAGAGAGGGAAGCAGACTCCCTGCTGAGCAGAGAGCCTGATGCAGGACTTGATCCCAGGACCCTGAGATCATGACCTGAGCTGAAGGCAGTGGCTTAATCCACTGCACCACCTAGGCGCCCCTAAACTATTTTTTAAATTCCTGTTCCAATAACACTTGGATTGCCATATGAAGTTAACCACATCATCTTTTTTAGGTAAGTGATTGTACTTTTTATGTGCATAGTTATTTTGGTCCATGAGTTCAGCTCCTCTTAGGATCATCAAATCTCTGTAAAGTCTGGGTATGCTAGGATTTTCTAAGCAACAATAAAATACTTTGAAACCTGGTAGCTTAATTATAATAATGTTTTCTTTCTCAATCATTCACAATAGTATTACATTCTGAGTAGCTTCCTTCTATTTTGCAGCTATAGTGTTTGGAAAAACTTGAATTGTGATATCACTGTGATAATGTGAATTAGTCAGGGTTTTTCAGAGAATCGGGAAGAGAAAAAAAGGAAGATATTCTCCAGGGCCAACTCTAGAAGTGACGATTAAAACATCTGTCCAAATTCAATTGAACAAAACTCAGAAATGCCATCTCCAGTGAAATACAAAGAAGATTATATATAGTTCTGGGCACACACATCTCATTTGACCCAATGATGTACATCAATGAAAGACTGAAGGCCAATCACCACTCCATGGGAGAATTTAAAAATAAATTTACTAATGAGGCCAAGAATTCAGAATCACAAATACTTCAGAACTAATAATAACTGCCTTCATTTGATGTTATTGTATAAGATAAATCCTACGATCAAGTTTCAATTTTAAATTCTTACAATTTTAAATTCTTAAATCCTTATGAAGAAGCATCATTTGGAGGGAGCAGTTTTCATAATTTTTCATCCATCTGCCTTTTTTTAAGATTTTATTTATTTATTGGACACAGAGAGAGAGAAAGAGAGAGAGAGAGAGATCACAAGTAAGCAGAGAGGCAGGCAAGCAGGGAGGGAAGCAGGCTTCCTTTTGAGCAGAGCCTGATGTGGGGCTGGATCCCAGGACCCAAGGACCATGACTTGAGATGAAGGCAGAGGCTTAACCCACCACCCACGTGATGAGAGAGCCACTCAGGTGCCCCTCATCCATCATTCTTAATTGATTAGAGGAAAATGTGTGGAGGAATAATGCCTTAGGGAGCTAATCTCTCTAAAGAATTTCCAAGTCTTTACCCCTTCAAGGTTTTTGTACAGTTCTGATAGCCTCTAAACATCCAGCTGATTTCTACAGTGACAGGCCTGTTACAACCTGTCTTCAAACCAGGAATAGAGCTTGAAACATACCAGTCAAGAGCACCTTTGAGTCTTTTAAGGAATTTATCATCATTTCTTTGTGTTTGGTTAATATCTGAAATAGTTCCATATTACACTTGCATAATTTCTCCAGAGCTGACTTTGAAGGAGGCATTCAGTTCCAGCTAGTTCCATATTTTGGAAAGAACTATAATTCTATATAAAAAAAAAAAAAACATATTTTAGGGCGCCTGGGTGGCTCAGTGGGTTAAAATCTCTGCCTTCGGCTCAGGTCATGATTCCAGGTTCCTGGGATTGAGTCCCATAGTGGGCTCTCTTCTCAGCAGGGAGCCTGCTTCCATTCCTCTCTCTCTGGCTGCCTCTCTGCCTTCCTGTGATCCCTGTCAAGTAAATAAATAAAATTTTTAAACAAGATATTTTATACCAGTTATTCATGTTTATTAACTAAGATATCACAATACAAATAATACAAACAGTTGCTGTTTATTAATACCTTCAACCAAGATAAAAAAATATGTCATATTTTCTCCAAAAATTTTATATAATCTGATAGGTCAGATATATATAAAATTACATTTAAAGTTTTAAAAATATCAGCAAATATTTCCATTTAAATGCAAATTTGAAAAAAATCTACTTTTCCAAACACGACTTTTTATCCTATTTTTTTTGAAATTTGTCAACAACTGATAAAATGTTTAGCGAGACTATAAATGTTAGATCGAAAGAAATGATTAATAGATGTAGGTTCAAATTATTATGTTCCATTAAAAATGATTTAGTCTTTGATGAACATCTGTTTGGTAATATGTTGTATCCAGATATAGTAAATTAATGACATATATAAAATTATAGGGAAATGACCCCTTCCGTTCCATTATGAGTAGAGCTTTTAAAATGCTATTTGTCACAACCTGTCATCTTGTCATTATGTAGCATTATGTAGCATTTAAAAAATGTATACTCTTCACTTCGAAGTCTTTTAGAAATTTAAAATATGACTTTCTATGGTTTGTGTTTCCATATTCCTTTATTGCCATTTTGAACAAATCCACAGGCTTTGATTCAAAGGTAATAAATTCCTCTTATTTGGAAAAATGATGTTTATTTTTGTTCTCTCACCCTTAGCAGGTGGTTTCATTTTAGCACACTTCAGAGTTATAATTTCATGCTTATTAAAAACATTTATTATGTCTACATAGATGAATGAAACTTTTAATTTATTGAATTATTTGCCAAAAAATCTGTTATTTTTAAAAATGTATTTCTTTAAATGGGTTATTTTAGAGGGTTCAGAGAGGATCAAGGAGTGTGGTATTATGCAATTTTTAAGTAGGTATGAAATGGTTATTTATATGATTGTTTCTTTAAGGCTTATGTATATTTTCCATTATATGCTATAAAATATTTTGAAGGTAAATTAAAGTATGTTCTACATAGTTTATTTTTGGGAAAACAAATATTGAAATGACTTATGAAATTCAGTATACTCTCAACATTAATTTATTTTGAAATTTACCAGTTGTCTACTGAACCTATTATATGGCAGATATTACTTCAGACTACACTGTTCAATGAAATACTTGGCTTTGTAGAACTTTTATTTTAATGGGTGAGACAATTAAAAGCTATAAACCTTAATAAAAATTGCATAGTGCATTCAAAATTGATGAGTACAATGGGGAAAAAGAAAAATTCGATCAGGGTGAGAAAAATCAAGGTTGCTTGGCAGGGGTTGGGGAGTTAAAATTTTTAATAGGAAGATCAGGGTAGTTACAATGAAGCTGACAATTGAACAAAGGTATGGAAAGGTGATGAATTTGCCCAGAACTATCAGCAATAAGGTCACTCCAGACAAAGGAATTGGCTATCTTGAGGGCCGTAAGGTTGGATCATGACTGGCATATCTGAGGAATAGCAAGGAGGCCACTGTGAGTGACTGAAGAGTAGCAGGGAAAGAGGTCACAGAGGTTAAATGAGTGGCTAGATCATGTAAATGCTTAGAAGTCATTGTAAAACTTTGGCTTTTATATGTGGAAACTTACTGTGTGATAGAATTTCTGCTAATAACTGAGTGTTCAAATGTCCATAAAAGTTCAAGGATTCTTATTCTAGTAAGACAGAATAAAGAAAAAGAGTTCATATTTTCACATGGTGTAACAAATGCTCGGAGATCCAAGTGTAGGAAGCTATGGGAGCACAGAAGAAGGCACTAAAATCACACCAATATATTTGATGACTGTGACTATATATAAATTTGTATTTTCTAGATTTTTTTTATAGTCATGGAATCACACAGTATATACTATTCATTGCCTGGCTTTTCTTTTCTCAGCATCATTACTTTGAGATTCTCCAATTGTAAATAGCTCATTTTGATGTTGAATAGTAATCTCTTTAATGAATAGATCATAATTTGTCTTTGCTCTATTGATGGACATTGATGAACATTTCCACTGTTTTCAATTCTTAAAAATAAAGCTGCTATGAAATTCATATACAAGTCCTTGTATGAACATAGGGTTCGTTTCTCTTGGTTAAATGCCTAGAAGTAAAATGGCTATTTGTGTAACTGCAACATATTTTGCATTTAAAAAAAATTTCAAACTATTTTCCAAAGTGGTTGTATCATGATATATGCCAACAACAGTTTAGATTTTTTGTTGCTTCCCAAACTAGCTCAGACGAAGTACAATTAGCCTTTATAATTTTAGCCATTCTAATAGATATGTAAGCATGTCTCATTATGATTTTAATTTGTATTTCTTTAATGTCTAAATGTTGAAATTTGTCATGTGCTTATAAGCCATCCATATCCTTTTGGTGACATGTCTCTTCCATTAATTTCTTCACATGTAAATTTGGATACTCTGTTTGGTTATTAGTAAGGTTTTTTATTTTTATTCATTTTTGAATAATCAGAGTAGATGTCCATTATCAGATATATAATTTGCAAATCCCTTCTCCATCTTTACGGTTTCTCAATGGAGCTTTGATAGCTGTGTCTTTCAAGAAATATGCTACTTCTTTCCTGGTACACGGAGGTATGACAAGAACATTATCAATGTTGACCTTTGCAAAGAAAATCATGGCTTAAGTTATAGGTAGTCTGCGGTTGTTGGGAATATTCTGTAATATCAAGCATATCTAGTTAGTTGATAATTTTGTTCAAGTCTTACATATCTTACCAATTTGATGACCATTTGCCTATATAATCTTAAAATAAAGGTGTTGTAATTTTTTTCCTTTTCTCTTCTAAGGTAGAAGTTATGATTTTTGTTCTTAGTTTTTTCCTATATATCGCCAAATCTGTTATTAAGTATTAGAAGTCAAGAATTATTATACTCCCTGATGAATTCATCCTTTTACTCTTCTTTAATTTTGACTTGATCTTTATGTCTGATAATGATATTTGCTTTAAAATCACTTTTCATTATCTTGATATAACCACCAAAGTTATAGTGTGATTAGTGTTAATATAGCATATTTTTTCTTTTAATTTATAAAGCACTTCTATATATTTAATCCTGACAAAGAAACAAAACAGCTTTTTAACTCTGGAAGCATCTTTCTAAATTATCTTTTTTTTTAAATGAAGCAGTAGCAATTTTTGTTAAGGGACCTAAGTTGAAAGTAGGTTTAGAAATTTATTTATTTATTTATTTAGTAAAAGATTTTATTTTGTTTATTGACAGCAAGAGAGAGAGAGAGAGAAGAAGCACACAAGCAGGGGGAATCACGTGCAAAGGGAGAGGAAGAAGCAAGCTCCTTTGGGTGCAAGAAGTCCCATGCAGGGCTGGATCCCTGTACACTGGATTCATGACCTCAGCCAAATGCAAACATCTGCTTAAACAACTGAGTCATCCAGGCACCCCAAGAAAATTTAAAAAAAAAAAAAAAGGCCTTTTAAAAACATTTTGTTTCTTTCTTGTTTTTTTTTTTAATATTTTATTTATTTGACAGACAGAGAGACAGGAAGAGGAACTATAAGCAGGGAAGAGGGAAAAGGAGAAGCAGGTTTCCCACTGAGCAGACAGCCTGATGTGGGGCTCCATCCCAGGACCCTGGGATCATGACCTGAATAGAAGGGACACTTATGGAGGAAGCCACCCAGACACCTCTTTTCTTTGTTTTTAATATATGGCAACTGATGCTTCCCAGCCACGAGGAGCATATTACCCATTGATTAAATCTTTGATAACAACCTATTTAAAAAGGTGTGTAAATATATACTTACTCAGATTTATACAGTTTGTGTTTTCTTCATAGTTTGGGGCTGGACCCCATGGTCACAACACTGCTTCCAGTCTTTGCCTTCCCATCTTTTGATACCAGGTATTTGGTCAGAAAGCAAATTAGTATCAAAATTAATAAGCCCTTGGCACCATATCTCTGGAGCAGGGGTTGCTCTTAGCCAAGGCCCAGAGCAGTTGACCTCCCCTCGCTAGTGCTATAGCCCCAAGGACTAGGTCCCTGCCACCAGAACTCAGTCTTACATGTTATGCTAAGCAGAAAACCAAAACAGGAAAGCTCCGACAGCTTTCACTGGCATGCCTCATCTCCAACTCCCTCGACGTCCAGGCAGTAACAGATGACAGGGAGGGGTCTTGTTCCAACATATGGGAGGGAAGGAAGTAGCCCGAGCAAGTGCCTGCCTCTCTGTTCCTTTCTTTCATGAGCAGGTTGTAAGGAGGAGGAAGAGGAAGGGGAAGAGAGGTGAACTTCAAGGGGTGAAGGCCTCAGGTAGGCTGCTGGCTCCTGCCAGTAGGAAAGGGACAAAGGAGAAGGCAGTGAGTCTTGTAGGGAGGGTGGGGGGTAAGGGTTACAGCTTATGACGGAATCTGGACAGGAGTAATAGGGATACTAGTCATTTGAGTCCACCATTGGCAAGCTGGGCTGGGTGTCAGGGCAGATAGGCCTCCCTGGGCAATGGCACATGAGAGAAGGTGGAATTCCTCTCTGAGGAGCAGGTGGAGCTTTGGGTGTTGGGAAAGCATAGACAGTATTGTTCCAGGGCCAAGGACAGGTCCGGGTACGCCTGGTTGAAGGTCAAGGCCACAGTATGATCCAGGTCTTCTACCAGCAGCTTGAAGGTACCACATGCCAGCCACCCCTCATTATTGTGTATAACTCTCTGGTGCACTTATTGGCTTATCCATCAAATGACTCCTTCAGCAGCTTGAAAACCACCTCCACAGGCACTCCAGGATATGGGAGGCTTCCAGAGTGAAAATTTTGCACAGGATCACCCCAAAAGACCAGAAGTCACTCTGGTGGATGTAGATCTGGTAAAACATGGCCTTAGGGACCATCCACTTCACAGGCAGTCCACTGTTGGTTGTCTTTTTATAGTAACTGATGTGGTGATATCTCTGGGAAGGCTGAAGTCTGAGACCTTCATCATGTTGTCCTTTGTCACCAGCACTTCCCTGGTGGCCAGGTCTTGGTGTATGCACTTCTTGGAGACAAGGTACTCCATGCCTCAGGCTACCTGGTAGGCACAGGATACCAGGTCCTTGGAGGAGAGTTGCTCTGCTGCATTGTGGCTGATATTGTAACAGTACTCCAGGTCAGGAGGCTTCTGGGCCTGCAGGTACTCCTGTTTGTTGTCTTTGGAGGCATATTCCATGAGAGTGTACGAAGGACCGTCCTGTGTGCAGGACCCAGCAGGTTGGTGGTGTCCTTGTGCTGTCCAATCATCTTCATCATCTCCATTTCTGAGATTAGGTTTGACAGGTCTTTCTCTGTTGCATCTGACTTCAACATCTTCACAGACACTTTAGTCAAATGGTTGGATTTGTCTTTGTCCAGCACAATGGCCTCCTCCAACACCACTTGCCCAAAGTAGGCCTGTCTTAGGGGTCTGCCTAAACTGCCTACAACTAGCCTGCCTCAAGGCAGTTATGAACTCTAGATTATGCTCAAAAACATTAAACCACAAGCTATAAATTCTCTTCACTAGGTCTCTGTCACAGGTCTAATTTTCTTATTTTTCATCATTTATCTTTTTCCTAATTCTTATTTTCAGTATAGTTTATTTTGCTTCCAGGTGTTTCCCCTGGTTTCTGTATGCTGTTTCATAGGGAAGAATTATCCTGTCATAAAATTATTTCTTGAGCATTCATTACATCTCTCAGTTAAAATGGGTTCTTTTATGGTATTGATTCATTTGAGTTTTCTCAAAATGTGAAGAATTTTCAAAATGTTGTTTTCCTCAAGATTCAGAGTATGTCTTAGCCTCATCTTTACTCTTTTTGAAATTCACTTTTCAAATTCTTGTCCCTCTTTTTATCTTTTTAAATTAAAAGGTTCTATTTTTACTATTTTTTTATTTGAGTATAGTTGATATTCAGTGTTACATTGGTTTCAGGTTTTCAATGTCTCCATACATTATTCTATGATCACTACAAATATAGCCACCATCTGTCACCATATAACACTATTATAATATCATTGACTATATTCTCTACACTGTCCCATATCTCTTTTTAAAATCTCTGATTTTTATGTTTTCTGTTATTCCAATTTTCGACCATCATTTTACTTGGTTACTTTAATAAAATATGCCTGATTACACACTCTTTGCTGAACACCATAACATTTGATTTATAGTAGTCTTCTTCTTCTTCTTTTTTTTTAAGTTAACATATAATGTATCATTAGCGCCAGGGGTACAGGTCTGTGAATCGCCAGGTTTACACACTTCACAGCACTCATCACAGCACATACCTTCCCCAATATTCATAACCCAACCACCCTCTCCCTACCCTCCCCACCCCCCCGGCAACTCTCAGTTTGTTTTGTGAGATTAAGAGTCTCTTATGGTTTGTCTCCCTCCCGATCCCATCTTGTTTCATTTACTCTTTTTCTGTCCCCAAAACCCCCCACATTGCACCTCCATTTCCTGATATCAGGGAGATCGTATGATAGTGTCTTTCTCTGGTTGACTTATTTTGCTAAGCATAATACCCTCCAGTTCCATCCATGTCAACGCAAATGGCAAGATTTCATTTCTTTTGATGGCTGCATAGTATTCCATCGTGTATATATATATATATATATATATATGTATACATATATATATATATATCATTCATTTGTTGATGGACATCTAGGTTCTTTCCATAGTTTGGCTATTGTGGATATTACTGCTATAAACATTTGGTGCCCATGCACCTTTGGATCATATAGCAGTTTTCTTTACCTCTATCAGAATTCCAGGAAGCTTTATTTATTTATTTACTCACATAAACAGATGATCCAACCCAACGTTTTTTGATGTTCAAATGTATTATAATGTCTTACCGCTTAAAACTATGCTTACTGCTCTCTTTCACTGTCTGACTAAATCCTCATCATCACTATGCCATTTAATCAGAAAGAACATTTGAACACAGAGTTCTCTCCATATCAGGGAATGAAGACTCCACCCTTCTGTTTGTGCAGGTAAAATAAATGTTGATATTGTCTGTCCTGCACATACCCCATCCTGTTCACCAGAATATTCACCATCAAAATATATACAAAATGAAAACCATACCTCACCACTTCTATTACCACCCAGCATGTGAAAAACACCATCATATGTTCCTGAATTATTGACTTGATTGATAAGCCCACTTCCAAACATACTGCACTCCTTTCTCCCTGCAAATTTATTTTGGTACAGCAATTTAACCTAAAAATCAAGTCAGATGATTTTATTCTGCTGTTGAAAGTCTTTTGGTATCTTCCCCTTTCATATTAAATAAAAACTGAAGGCGTTTCAATGTACTAGAAGGTCATATATCAATACGTTCTTCCTCTCTCCACCACTATGAACTCCTCATTGGCCTCCTTTCTTTAGCTCAAAAGTAACAGACCAGCTGTTCACACAAAGTCTATATAATTACTTGCTCTGCCTTGAGCAATCTTTTCCTTTAATATTTGTATAACACTCTCCTTCACTTCCTGGGTCTTTGTGCAAATAACATCTCATAAATGAGATATAACCACCCAACACAAAATAAAATTAACTTTCATCCCAGCATTCTCCAATGGCTTTTACCTTTCTTGTATTTCTTTGTAACACCTATCACCATCAAACATCAATCATTATTCTATTACTGGTTTATTTTCTTATTTGAGAACGAGAGAGAGAGAATTGGGAGGGTGTGCAGAGGAAGAACAAAACACCCCACTGCCTAGAAAGCCAGCTGGGGAGTTACATCCCAGGACCCTGAGATCATGACCCAAGCCAAAGTCAGTCTCTCAATGGACTGAGCCACCGAGGTGCCCCTCTATTAATGGTTTATTTCACTATTATATTTCAAAAGAATGTAAGCTCTTTGTGGTCAGTTATTTTATATGTTTTATTAATTGAAGTATTCTCAGAAAGGTAGCTGGCAGATTGTAAGGGCTCACTAAACTGTATTTTGTTGTTATTATTGGGCTCCTTTATGGGCTTTACCTCTTACGCTAGAAGTCTATCCTTCAGATGTAAGCAATAAGAATAGAGCCCTGCTGCCTGTTCAAATGTGTAAAAAGCCTGTATTAAGTGGATATTTTAAAAGCTAAATGAATGGCTTAATAGTTGTATATAGGGGGAAAGGGAACATATTTTCCACAGTTTAGAAGTGGAGTTCTTTTATAGAGTTCTTGTACAAGCCTATACTAATGAACGATAATGGGCAGTTGTACATTACAATTATACAAACACTTTGGTAATTTATATCCTTTTTTTTGTAATTCATGACTGGATCATTTAATTCCTTAGCAGCATTATAGCATTTCAACTTTTCATGTTCAATAAACTTATTGGGGTTGCTACCTTTTTTATTCAAATGGAGATATAGTCATGATTTAATCTAAATAAAGTGTTATTGATTGTGTTATTTTCTAGGAATGAGTCGCACATGCTAGTTTAAAAGTTTTGTTAAATTCCCAAGTCTGTCACTGATAAAAGCCTTTTGTAGATTAGTAACTTGATCAAAACGGAAAAGTTATGTAACACCAATTGTTATACTATCTTTGTTTCCATCTTGCATTGTAATAACACCCATCTTAACTCTATTTAAGACAAATCATTGCCAGATGGATTTCTGGCATTGATTGCATGATATGAAATCTAGTATAACTAAAAGTTTTTGGCTTTAGTAGTATATAAATCAATTTAGAAAAATATATGTATTTGAATATAAGATAAAGTTTTAAATTATTTGGCAATAGTAAACGAAACTTTTTTTGTAAATTTTTATTTTCTAAAATTTCATTGAGCTCTTTTGCAATAAGAAACAAGTTACAAAAAATTAAGGTTTATTTACCCCAATTCAAAATTATTAGGAATATAATCATAGAGGTTGAAGTATTTAAAATATTGAACCCAAAATACTTTATTAGGTAAATTCATGAGTGCTGAGCATTCACTCTTAAAATATACTAATACTATTGATAGACTGGTAGAAGCCTAAAATCAAATATTTATTAAATCTTTATATCCATATCTTTTCATGGCTTGGTAATTCATTTCTCTAGCATTAAATAATATTCCATTGTTTGCATGTACTACACTTTATTTGACCTTTCACCTATGGAAGGATATCTTGGTTGCTTCCAACCTTTTGTCAGTTATGAAAAAAACTACTATAGACATCTTTGTGGGTATAGATTTCATCTTTTTGGATGAATACCAAGAACTGCTACTGCTGAATCATCTGGCAAGAATATGTTTAGTTTTGTAAGAAACTGCCAAGTTTTTTTCCATTCTTTATTCTCAATAGACATGGAAGAACATTCCTGTTGCTCCACATTTTCACCAACATTTCGTGTTCTGTTGTCAGTGCTCTGGATTCTGGGTATGTATGTACTGGTGTTTCTTTTTTGTTTTAATTTGCATTTTCCTGATGACATATGATGTGAAGCATCTTTTTATATGCTTATTTGCCATCTGTAATATTTTCTTTTGTGAGGTATCTGCTAAGGTCTTTGGCTCATTTTTAATCAGGTTTTTCCCCCATTGTTGAGTTTTAAGTGGTCTTTGTGTATTTTTGATTAACAATCCTTTGCCAGATGTGTATTTTGCAAATTTTTTCTCATAGTCTGTGCTTTGCCTTTTAATTCTCTTGGCATTGTGTTTCACAGAGTAGACATTTTTAAATTCAGTGCTTGTTCTTTTGTAGCCAAAGGTATTGCCAAAACCAAGGTCATTTAAATTTTCTTCTATATTACCTTCTACATGTTTCATGTTTAGGTTTATAATCCAATCTGAGTTAATTTTTGTGAAGAGTGTATGATATCTGCCTGGATTTATTTTATTTTATTATTTTATTTTTTAAATTTTATTTTATATTTTTACAATTAGCTTCACCATTACTCCAGAACCATTTGTTTAAAAGATTGTATTTTGCTCTCTTGTATTGCTTTTGCTTTTATATTAAATATAAAATATAATTGATAATATATATTCTGTTGTTTTAATCTAGTCTTTCTGTGGTATTACAATATCTTGCTTACAATTATCATTATGGTAAACTTTTTTTAAGATTTCATTTATTTATTTGACAGAGAGAGAGAGATCACAAATAGGCAGAGAGACGGACAGAGAGAGAGATGAGGAGAAGCAGGCTCCCTGCTGAGCAGAGAACCCAATGCGGGACTCGATCCCAGGCCCCTGGGACCATGACCTGAGCCGAAGGCAGAGGCTTAACCCACTGAGCCACCCAGGCGCCCCATCGTTATGGTAAACTTTGAAGTCAGTCCTCAGTCTTTGTTCTCCTTCAACACTATGTTGACTATTGTGAGTCTTTGCCTCTCCATATAAACTTTAAAATAAGTTTGTTAATATTAAAAAAAAAGAACTTGCTGGAATGCATTAATTGTATAGATAAACTTGGAAACCAGTGACCTCTTGAGCTTAGCAGGAGATAGACCATGGACATCAGTTGTCACAGTGGTGCCTCTGGCAGAAACTATTGCAAATCCCTAGGCAAGATGAGACCTCAAGGATCTGAGAGGATGTCTAAGAAGTACTTGATACATCCCTTGGGTATGGTTTATTGAAGTGTCCACCTGTCTGAAAGCTGGGGAATCTAGATAAGGGAGGGAAAATTAGTTATGATAAAACATATCAACAAACATCAATAAATTTTGTAAAACTAATTGTCATGGCTCATATACAATATGACCAACAGAGGGACCATCAGAAGGAAAGCATCAGTTATGTTTATTGTGAAACTTTTTATTCAAAATAAAGCAATGTGAGGGGAAGACACAATGAGAAAATTACCATTTTTAAAATGGTGAAACTTCTTACAAAATGGAATAGGTTTTATATTCTAAGTATTATATTGAAAAGTAAAACATTGGGGCGCCTGGGTGGCTCAGTGGGTTGGGCTGCTGCCTTCGGCTCGGGTCATGATCTCAGGGTCCTGGGATTGAGCCCCGCATCAGGCTCTCTGCTCCGCAGGGAGCCTGCTTCTCTCTCTCTCTCTCTCTCTCTCTGCCTGCCGCTCTGCCTACTTGTGATCTCTGTCTGTCAAATAAATAAATAAAATCTTTAAAAAAGAAAAGAAAAGAAAAGTAAAACATTAAAAAACAAAATTTTAATGAAAAAATTATGTTATTTTAAAAAAAGGTTAAAAATAGCAGAACCATTTTTCTTATAACTGGAAAATACATTGTATATATATCTATCAAGAATAACTTGTCATGGGGGCGCCAGGGTGGCTCAGTGGGTTAAAGCCTCTGCCTTCGGCTCAGGTCATGATCCCAGGATCCTTGGATTGAGTCCCACATGGGGCTCTCAGCTCAGCAGGGAACCTGCTTCCTCCTCTCTCTCTCTGCCTGACTCTGCCTACTTGTGATCTCTGTCAAATAAATGAATAAAATCTTTTACTAAAAAAATTTTAAAAAATAACTTGTCATGTCTGGAATCAGGAGCATATGGAAAAAAATAATATCTGAGGACAATACTTCTGCCATGTTTTGTGCCTTGTTAATATTTTTAAACAGTCAGGCAACTTTTAGCTTTATTGAAATACCTGCTAAGATACCAGCAGTGCCTTTTGGAGCCCTATGACTATAAAAATTAATTGCAAATATTCAAAATGTTTACTATGGTGTCACTATTTAGGGCCACCACCAAGTATGTTTCAGAAGTAAGCATAACTGTTACTCTTCCATAAGGCAAAAGGGCATATTTTCAGGAGTTCCATCCTCTGTACCAGGAGGTGAATCAAGTAATGATTTTTGTCTATAAAATAATTCACTTTTCAATCTAACATTCCTCATTCCACATTATAATAATAAAAACTAGGAGGAGACTAAAACAAACAAACAACTACAACTACAACAACCAGCTTTTCCTTCAGTGGAAAAGTAAATATAACCTTATGTAGCCTGAAATTTATTTTTAAATATTCTTAAGAGAAACGTTTTTGCTAGAAAACCATATATTTTATATTACTAAGAAATAACAGGCAAAGTTTTATTAACTTCTAAAAAGTCTAGTTACTTCTATTTATCTATGAACTCATCTCTTTATGAAGTAGAACACCTATTGTATCTACCCAAGTTTGTATGCTTTGGTTATTTTATGTTTGCTATTTCCTTGCTTAATTTTTACAATATTTGATACATAATAGTATCTTTAAGTCCATCTATGGTTTCACAGAATTTGTTTGAACTTCATAAAAATGTACCATACTTTTTGCACTGTCCTTGTTTTACTTCTCCATTAGCTTTCCAAGATTTATTCACTTTAGAGTGTGTAGCTATCATTTATTTTTATTCCTCCATAATGCTATGTTTACAAATTTGTATTTATCTGTACTTTTAAAAATATCTTAATTATATACCATTTCTCATCTCACCTAACACTCATGTTACTTCTACACTTATCAGATATTATGTAACTGAAAACCACAACTCAGCAACAATAGAACACCACTTTTCAAAATTAAATGGCTTACCATAATTCTTTAATTCTATCCTTTATTTGTATTAGATGACCCTTTATTATGGTATTTGGCATTGTTCATATGGAGTAAAGCTTATAAGTTGATATTCCATAAATAGAAGGATTTATTATGATTGATTAATTATTTTCATTTAGAATGCATAGAATATGGTTGATTTAATATTTCTTTCTTACTCTCTGCCTGGAACATAGTGCTATCTATGTAATAGCCACTAAAATATTAAGTTAATTACCTAGACTTTAAACTGCATATTAATAGGAATAACATACAGAACTCTTCTCAGATTGGGACACCTGGGTGGCACAGTCAGTTAAACGCCCTAGGGTCCTGGGACTCAGTTCTGCAACAGATTCCCTGCTTAGCCGGGAGTTTGCTTCTCCCTCACCCTGCTGCTCCCCCTGCTTGTGCTCTCTCTTATTCTCTCTCTTACAAAGAAATAAAATTAAAAAAATAAATATTTCTCAGATAGCTAATATACAATATCGTCTTTGTATTCATCAAAGGGAAAGTGCCATATAATAAAGAAATTCAGACTACTTCAAATTCATTTTTTAACCAGTAAGAAAGTACTGGAAACAAGCCAAAAATGTCTTCAATGAATTAAAGAAATAGATTGATTTTCAATATCTTAATGTTTCTAAAATAAATTGCAAGATTTTTATACTAGATATCAGTGTAAATATTCATTATACAAGGATATTCTAAAAATAAACCCGAGAAAACTACTTGACATATATGATGACAAAAACGAGTTTGACAAAAGTCAGTTTGGGTAAAACTTACAACACCTACCACCTGAAACTCTTGTTTTATAATTTAATTATTTTAAAGTTTTTTTTTTTAAACATTTTTTTTTCTTAAGATTTTATTTATTTACTTGAGAGAGAGACAGTGAGAGAGAGCACATGAGCGAGGAGAAGGTCAGAGAGAGAAGCAGACTCCCCATGGAGCTGGGAGCCTGATGTTGGACTCGATCCCAGGACTCCAGGATCATGACCTGAGCTGAAGGCAGTCGTCCAACCAACTGAGCCACCCAGGCGCCCTATAATTTAATTATTTTAATTTACAAAAATACAAAAATAATATATCAGAGTAAGTATATTGATAGCTTTGAAGGTATGCTCTGGTTGTGCACTGTTTACTATTTAAAGGGGAATCAAATATGTGATGCTTATGGTGTGACTATATTAAAATTCAACAAGTTCAGAAGCATACGAGGAATAGAATAAAGACAAAGATGACCCTTACTTATCCTAAAGATAGACAATGGTACATATGTGCTAGTTGGGGAGAGAATCCAGTCAGTAGATGGAGGATGTGGTAGTGGAAAAAAAAGACACAACGTTTTGGTTGAAAGTTTAGCACTATATTTAACAAAGTGAAATTGTGTGTTAATAGCCTTGAATAAAATCCAAAAAATATTTTCAATTCATTGAAGATTATTTAGGATAAACTTGAAAAATACAACTTGATAAGGATTCCAATAAAAGATTCATAAGCAATACAAGTTTCAGAATTTTTAGTATATTTTCCCTAAAAAGCCATTTGATTTAAATTAAAAAGAATTCTATTTGCCTGCGACTTAAATAAGAGGAAATTATTTGGTTTTGTAATAAGTCAATAAAATAAATTAACATATCTTTAGAAAACAGATATGCACACTAATATAAACAGAATAGTGCTTAATCTGTTCAGCAAACATTTGTAAAATTCCTTGCCATCAGCTAGCTCTGGAGTTCTGCTAGGTGAGTAAGGCCATGTATGTTACTGCTCAGAGTACTGACGCAAAGCAATTGTCCCCTTCACATCCATTCTTTGCTGTTGATATGTCATGCTATGTTGTTTAGAGATCCATAGATGGCCCTACATGAAGGCCTTTTTTTGTGTGTATATGGGTGACTGTGATTTAACTTTCAAATCAGATGGCTCCTGATACAATGATTCAACTTATGATATATTTGGCAATGATGTGAAAGTGAAAGTGATTCAGTAGAAACTGTACTTTGAATTTTGAATTTGGGTCTTTATAAAAAGGGCCAGTGACATGTGGTATGGTGCCATCTTGTGATGCTGGGCAGCGGCAGTGTGCCACAGCTCCCAGTCAGCTAGAAGATTACAGGGGTGAACACCTGATATTCTTACAAGCATTGTACATATAACCATTCTTCTTATTTTTAGTGTAATATTTAATAAATTGCATGTGATATTTGATACTTTGTTATAAAATAGGCTTTGCTTAAGATGATTTTGCCCAAATGCAGGCAAATGTAAGTGTTCTGAGTATGTTTAAATAAGCTTAAGGTAAGCTATGATATTTGATAGTTTAGGGGTATTAAATGCATTTTCAATTTTTTATGTGTTTCTCTGTACATAGCCCCCTTGTAAGCTGAGGAACATCTCTATATGTATATGTAGCCTTGGTATGGCTTACATATTATTGGCATGAAACATCTAGAACACTACGTGTACCATATAATTGTCTACAACATCCAACAAGTTTCTTGAAAACTTGTGCCAAAGGGGTGATGTCTTTAAGGATTCTTATTTCAGAAGTGTTCTCTCAAACATAAGATTTTTCAGAAATTAAGTGAAAATCTGACCAAACTAAACATTTTTCCATTTTCCCTAGTGAGCAAAGATAGCTAAAATCTATCTGCCATTTTCAACACTGTACTCAACGATTGTAATTCTAATTTAAGAACAGATTATTTATATCAAAACCACATGTTGGCCTAATCTTATAGAATATTCATAAATCTCACTCAGAGTCTTACACTTTTATTTGTTGAGTCTATATGGTACTACGGACATTCATCTTTTTTGACCTCATAGCTTCATGTATGTCTATACTTTTGAAAATACATGCATCATAGTTCCATTGTAAAATGTCTGGGTTATAAAATGTGCTATGCTACCAAATGGTAATAAGAACATACAAATGACCTGATGTAATGAACTGGACCAGATTGCCAGATATCACATTTCATACCAGAAAGATTCAGTGGTAAGTTTTAAAATGGCCAGCTATACTTCGATTGAATTATAACTCATTTAACTTCTTTCTTTGTGTACAGTATTATACATTAGTCAGTATTATAGTAAATAAGTACTTTGGACAGATGTAAATATGCTGTAATAAAAAATGTTTTTCTTCTTTCTTTTAGTCCTTTTTACTTGTAAGACTAGCCACGAATACTATGCCTCCCCCAAAATAATTTGCAATCCAAATTTATCTCTAAATGAATTTATTGCACAGAAAAATATATATATATATACACTTACAGTAGACATGTTCAAAAATAGGTACACAACAGCCGGGCCCTATATGTAAGCAGTATAGTTGTTTTGTTTTGTTTTTTTTCTTTAAAAAAAAGAGGTTAAGTGAAATATTGGAATTTTATTTCCAGGCCTAGTATTTCAAGACAGTTAACTACACTTATGGTGTCTACAGCCTCTTGTTGGCAGTATGATTTTATTGGCTCCATGGAATAACAGCAAGAATTTACTATTGCTTCTTTCTTTTATGACACACACAGAAAAAAAAAATTGACACATTTTCTCAAGACCAAGCGGAATCATTTTAACCTATCAAAATTGATGGGAGGCCTTCACTGCCAAAGTCACTGCTGGGTTTTCACAATTCATTGCAGACAATCTGCTACCCCCATTATGATAAAGGAGTGAAGAGTCATAATCAGGGAAGAAAGCTAGATTAATACTTGTAATTATCATTGAATTATTTACCCTGCTATAGGATTATTATTAGTAGTATTATTTGATAATTTTCTCTCATTTTATTAAACACAACTGTGAGTAATTACCCTACCTAATATTTCTCTGTATTGGCTGACTAGCTAGCAAACATTCATGAAAATATCCATTAGCCACACATATAAAATGTTGCATTATTATGCTGTTGAATCAGAACATACCACTACCTGATCCTGTAGCTCTTTGAGGATTTGCAAATCAATTAATTCTATGTTTATTGGATTCTTCCCATCGAATTAGAAAATTTATAATAGAGTCCATGAACATTATTAGTTTTACCATTTTAAACCAGCAATCACACTTTGATTTGTACAACAAAAGCAGAAATATAAACACACACATTTGGATCAGTTTTCTGTTAGTCTGTCTGGACTTCAAAATCCTATTCCTCAAGATAATGCACACCAAAGTTCTGGATTAAACAAGAAATTAGATGGCACCTGAACACTTGGTTTAATATTCTCAAAAGGACTATGCAACTTATTTCTTACATTATGACATGGTTTTACAAAGATCCACACTTTTATAATGTTAGTATTTTTAATAATCAATAAAGTCAATTAATCATGATTAAAAATCAAACATAAAAATTTCTACTTTTTGCTTTTGCCCCCTCCATTTGGAACTTATTTATAGCCTGATAATTCAAAGGTCCCTATGTTTATGAAAATCTGGACAGAAATAGCTCTAAGATCCCATTCAGAACTTGATATTAATCTAAGTCTTTTGGCTCCATTTATCCTGAGAGCAAATAGTAGGACAAAGAATTTGAGTACTGTTAGTTTATCTGGGAGATTATCCAAGGTAGAAAAGAATGGGAAAGTGGTACAGTGAAGAAGCAACTTTGTCAAAGAGGTACATTGTTGATACAATTGTTGTGGATAGAAAATGAAGGCTTGCTTTTCCTGAAAGGTCCTGAGAAACTTCTTTAAGTTGTCCTCATGAAGACCTGAAAACTGACAATTTTACCTATGGTTCTTATTTCCACTTCACTGAGAGCTGTCCTCAGAGGACATTAACTCTCCTACAATTTTTGGGTTGTGTTGGAGACATTCTAAAATGAGAGAGAGAACATGAGATGCTATCAGTGTTAAGTACCTTCAATTTCCCATGGAACTATCCACCACAGGTTTGGCTATAATCAGGTGTTGGGCCTTGATATCAGAGGGATTTGAGGCAGTATCATTTTAGGTTGATCATTATATCTAAAATTTCCAAAAACTTCAACTGATGAAACATTGATTATAAATCTATAAATATAACAATAAATCTATAGTATTCAAATTATTTTCATATAAATACACAAACAAAGCATCAATGGATTAATATTTAAATGTTACAAAATACTGAACTGAAAGAATTTGGTCATATAACAACATGTAAGAAGTAGAACTTAGGTTTAGGTTAGAACTCAGGATGCATTTGAGACTCAGTTAAGAAATTGAATGGAGGGACGCCTGGGGGGCTCAGCGGGTTAAGCCATTGTCTTCAGCTTAAAATCAGGCCCCAAATCAGGCTCTCTGCTCAGCAGGGAGCCTGCTTCCTCCTCTCTCTCTGCCTGCCTCTCTGCCTGCTTGTCATCTCTCTCTGTCAAATAAATAAATAAAATCTTTAAAAAAAAGAAATTGAATGGATGTCTGACTATCTTATAGGTTTGCTAAAAATCAGTGACTTTGTGTTCACGTGTGGCTATGCAGGAATTTTTAACTTTCTCTAAGAAGTTATTAGATTTGATTATATAATGGCAGTAAAGGATGGGGAAAAGCAAAGTACAAACCCCATAAAGACAAAGACACTGAGTGTGAGAAAAGAGTAATAGATAAGAAGAATCAATGCATTTGAGGAAAATGGGAATTGAAATACACAATGATTGTTGATTTTTTTAGATGGAGAAAACAAAACTTGCTTGCAAGAAGGAAATAAAAGAAGACATGTTGTGATGTGATACAGAATCCTGGAAAAGGCAGTAACGTGGAATAAAGGAGTAGGGAGAGCATATCAGGTAATTTGGATAGGAAGGAGTTAGGAGATAATTGCTTGATAAATTTTATATGGCCCACTTAAATGCACAGATTTCTCTTCTTTAATTTATATGGAGAACAGGGTGTCCTTTCTCTACCCTTTCAGAGCACCAGAGGTGTACTCTTTCAGACTGAAAACCTGAAAAGCTCAGGACTCAGTTGCTTAAGCACAGCTGAGAGGACATATTTCAATTAAGATTTACATTTTGCTGTAGGTAGTAGACTGTCAAAAGTGGTTTAACCATATGTTTTCATTTAACAAGAAGACTACAGAGAGTGTTTTCTGGTGTTGGTTCAGAGTCTTAAGAAAGTCAAGTGAAGTATCTTAGAGGTTTTCATGGCTTTTTATTCACAGTTGCAAAAATTGCTGTTGGAGTTCTCACTATTAAGCCCACATTTCTGGCAGAAAGATAGAGGTAAAAGAGAATGATATCTTGTATGACTGATACTTTGTCATATGGTTACAATGTAACTAGAAAAGACACAATAAAATATTTGAGGTTGTTTTAAGTTTCCTTGTTGTCAATCCCTCAGTGCTTTCTGATATTAAAGGAAAAAGTAGATGGATATTGACCTGGCAACTCTCAACACCTGTCAGTATCTCTTGGATAACCAATATTTCTATAATCTCTTCTTCCCAGTAAAAAAAATTAAAATATATTCATAACCCACACTTTGCCATCTCAAGTTACTGCACCAAGATAAAATTACAATGATTTTCAGTTTTTCAAAATGGACAGAATACCCTTCCTTATGATATCATGTCTTATAAGATAGATAATTGGCTTGCTACCAATATACCCATATGTGACTGTGGAAGAGCCAGGAAAAAAATAATAATATTTATTTATTCCTTGGGTTGACCCTGTTTACACAGATGCATTACTTTTAGAAAAGGTTGGTTTGGGACATTGGAATGAATTTACTTAATGGGTCTGTATGTAATTGGGTTGGAGGAAATTTTTAATTTCTACAAAAATTATTAGAATTCTATCTTATTCTCTTTTGTTAATTTTCACATGTTAACAAAGCCAACGTTTTTGTCTAGCAGACAAGATCTTAAATCCCAACAAAACTCAATTTTTTCCTTTTTATTTTTTTTAAGTTTGAGATCCTCATGTTCTCTCATGCTGCTTTAAATACAACTCAAAAAAAAAAAAGGAGCTAAATGGGGTCGTAAGACCAGACTTTTTTTTAATTTTATTTCAGAACATTTCATCCCAAAGCAACAGAATACACATTCTTCTCTAGTGCACATGGAATATTCTCCAGAATAGATCACATCCTCGGTCCTAAATCAGGACTCAACCGGTATCAAAAGATTGGGATCATTCCCTGCATATTTTCAGACCACAATGCTCTAAAGGTAGAACTCAACCACAAAAGGAAGTTTGAAAAGAACCAAAATACATGGAGACTAAACAGCATCCTTCTAAAGAATGAATGGGTCAACCGGGAAATTAAAGAAGATTTGAAAGAAATAATGGAAACAAATGATAATGAAAATACAATGGTTAAAAATCTGCAGGACACTACAAAGGCAGTCCTGAGAGGAAAATATATAGCGGTACAAGCCTTTCTCAAAAAACAAGAAAGGTCTCAAGTACACAATCTAACCCTACACCTAAAGGAGCTGGAGAAAGAACAAGCAAGAAACCCTAAGCCTAGCAGGAGAAGAAAAATCATAAAGATTAGAGCAGAAATCAATGAAATAGAAACCAAAAAAACAATGGAACAAATCAACGAAAGTAGGAGCTGGTTCTTTGAAAGAATTAATAAAATTGATAAACCCCTGGCCAGACTTATCAAAAAGAAAAGAGAAAGGACCCAAATAAATAAAATCATGAATGAAAGAGGAGAGATCACAACTAACACCAAAGAAATACAAACTATTATAAGAACATACTATGAGCAACTCTATGGCAATAAATTTGACAATCTGGAAGAAATGGATGCATTCCTAGAAACATATAAACTACCGCAACTGAACCAGGAAGAAATAGAAAGCCTGAACAAACCCATAACCAGTAAGGAGATTGAAACAGTCATTAAAAATCACCAAACAAACAAAAGCCCAGGGCCAGACGGCATCCCGGGGGAATTCTACCAAACATTTAAAGAAGAACTAATTCCTATTCTCCTAAAACTGTTCCAAAAAATAGAAATGGAAGGAAAACTTCCAAACTCATTTTAGGAGGCCAGCATCACCTTGATCCCAAAACCAGACAAGGATCCCACCAAAAAAGAGAGCTATAGACCAATATCCTTGATGAACACAGATGCGAAAATACTCAACAAAATACTAGCCAATAGGATTCAGCAGTACATTAAAAAGATTATTCACCACGACCAAGTGGGATTTATTCCAGGGCTGCAAGGTTGGTTCAACATCCGCAAATCAGTCAATGTGATACAACACATCAAAAAAAGAAAGAACAAGAACCATATGATACTCTCAATAGATGCTGAAAAAGCATTTGACAAAGTACAGCATCCCTTCCTGATCAAAACTCTTCAAAGTGTAGGGATAGAGGGCACATACCTCAATATCATCAAAGCCATCTATAAAAAACCCACCGCAAATATCATTCTCAATGGAGAAAAACTGAAAGCTTTTCCGCTAAGGTCAGGAACACGGCAGGGATGTCCATTATCACCACTGCTATTCAACATCGTACTAGAGGTCCTAGCCTCAGCAATCAGACAACAAAAGGAAATTAAAGGCATCCAAATCGGCAAAGAAGAAGTCAAATTATCACTCTTCACAGATGATATGATACTATATGTGGTAAACCCAAAAGACTCTACTCCAAAACTGCTAGAACTTATACAGGAATTCAGTAAAGTGTCATGATATAAAATCAATGCACAGAAATCAGTTGCATTTCTCTACACCAACAAGACAGAAGAAAGAGAAATTAAGGAGTCAATCCCATTTACAATTGCACCCAAAACCATAAGATACCTAGGAATAAACCTAACCAAAGAGACAAAGAATCTATACTCAGAAAACTATAAAGTACTCATGAAAGAATTTGAGGAAGACACAAAGAAATGGAAAAATGTTCCATGCTCCTGGATTGGAAGAATAAATATTGTGAAAATGTCTATGCTACCTAAAGCAATCTACACATTTAAAGCAATTCCTATCAAAGTACCATCCATCTTTTTCAAAGAAATGGAACAAATAATGCTAAAATTTATATGGAACCAGAAAAGACCTCGAATAGCTAAAGGGATATTGAAAAAGAAAGCCAACGTTGGTGGCATCACATTCCCGGACTTCAAGCTCTATTACAAAGCTGTCATCATCAAGACAGCATGGTACTGGCACAAAAACAGACCCATAGATCAATGGAACAGAATAGAGAGCCCAGAAATAGACTCTCAACTCTATGGTCAACTAATCTTTGACAAAGCAGGAAAGAATGTCCAATGGAAAAAAGACAGCCTCTTCAATAAATGGTGCTGGGAAAATTGGACAGCCACATGCAGAAAAATTAAATTGGACCATTTCCTTACACCATACATGAAAATAGACTGGAAATGGATGAAGAAGCATAATGTGAGAAAGGAATCCATCAAAATCCTTGAGGAGAGAACAGGTAGCAACCTCTTTGACCTCAGCAGCAGCAACTTCTTCCTAGGAACATCGCCAAAGGCAAGGGAAGCAAGGGCAAGAATGAACTATTGGGATTTCATCAGATCAAAAAGCTTTTGCACAGCAAAGAAAACAGTTAACAAAGCCAAAAGATGACTGTCAGAAGTTATCTGGGAGAAGATATTTACAAATGTCATACCAGATAAAGGGACAGTATCCAAAATCTATAAAGAGCTTATCAAACGCAACACCCTAAGAACAAATAATCCAATGAAGAAATGGGCAGAGGACATGAACAGACATTTCTGCAAAGAATACATCCAAATGGCCAACAGACACATGAAAAAATGCTCCACATCACTCGGCATCAGGGAAATACAAATCAAAACCAGAATGAGATACCACCTCACACCTTTCAGAGTCAGTCAATGACAGATGCTGGCGAGGATGTGGAGAAAGGGCAACCTCCTACACTGTACGTGGGAATGCAAGCTGGTGCAACCACTCTGGAAAACAGCATGGAGGTGCCTCAAAAAGCTGAAAATAGAACTACCCTATGACCCAGTTCTTGTAGTATTGGGTATATACCCTACAGATACAAACGTGGCATTCTGAAGGGGCACATGCACCCAAATGTTTATAGCAGCAATGTCCACAATAGTTAAACTATGGAAAGAACCTAAATGTCCTTCAGCAGATGAATCAATAAATAAGATGTGGTATATTTGTACAATGGAATACTATGCAGCCATCAAAAGAAATGAAATCCTGCTATTTGTGATGACGTGGATGGAACTAGAGGGTATTATGCTTGGCAAAATAAATCAATCTGAGAAAGACAACTATCATGTGATCTCCCTGATATGATGAAGTGGAGATGCAACATAGGCAGTTTCGGGCGTACGAAAAGAAAAATAAAAGAAGATGGGATTGGGAGGGAGACAAACCATAAAAGACTGAATCTCACAAAACAGACTGAGTGTTGCTGGGGAGAGGTGTGTTGGGAGAGGATGGTGGGGGTATGGACATTGGGGAGGGCAGGTGCTATGGTGAGTGATGGTGAGTGCTGTGAAATGTGTAAACCTGGTGATTCACAGACCTGTACCCCTAGGGATAAAAACACATTATATGTTTATAAAAAATTTTGAAAAAAAATTTTAAAAATCCATTAAAGAAAAAACACATATTGCAAGCCCAGAGCTAATCTCATATTCAATCAAAAAAAGTTTGAAAGTTTTCCTTTTAAAGATCAGAAAAAAGACAAGTGTGTCCACTTTCACTACTCTCATTTGACATAGTACTGGATGTCCTAGCCAGAGAAACAAGGAACACAAAGAAATAAGAGACTCCAAAAAAAAAAAAAAAAAAAGCAAGAAGTAAAATTTTCTTGTTTTGGATAACATGAACTTACATGTTAAAAAATCCTAAAAACTTCACAAAAAAATTTGAATAAACAAATTTAGTAAAGCCTCCAAATACAAGATCAATATATAAAAGACAAGAATTTTGTTTTGTTTCATTTTTTAAAAATATGGAATGCTTCCCAGTTTTTCATGTCATCCTTGTTCCATGATCACGCTAATCTTCTCTGCATCATTCCAATTTTAGTATATGAGCTGCCAAAGTAAGCACAAGACAGGAGCATTTTAACACTCTAATGATGAACTATCTGAAAAAATAAATAAAACCATCTAATTCACAATAGCATCAAAAATAATAAAATACTTAGGAATAGATTTAACTAAGAAGATGAAAGATCTGTACTCCATAAACTATGACATTGATAAAGAAATTGAAGGAGACACAAATGGAAAGATAGCTCATATTTATGAATGGTAAGAATTAACATTGTTAAAATGTCCATATTACCGAAAACCATCTGTAAATCCAATTCCTATCAAAAATCGAATGTTAGGGGCACCTGGGTGGCTCAGTGGGTTAAGCCGCTGCCTTCGGCTCAGGTCATGATACCAGGGTGCTGGGATTGAGCCCCGCATCAGGCTTTCTGCTCAGCAGGATGCCTGCTTCCTCTTCTCTCTCTGCCTGCCTCTCTGCCTGCTTGTCATCTCTCTCTGTCAAATAAATAAATTAAAAATCTTTAAAAAAAATCCAATATTATTTTTTTACAGAAGTAAGTAAAGAATCCTAAAATTTATATGAGACCATAAAAGACAACAAATAATCAAAGCAGTTCTGAGAAAGAATGAAGAAGAGAAATTACACTTCTTGATTTGAAACTATACTACAAAGCCCTCATGCTCAAAATAATAAAGTATACTGGCATAAAAACAGACCAATAAACAAGTAGAACAGAATTGAGAGTCCAGAAATAAATCCTTTCATACAGTCACCTAATATTTGACAGGGGCCCACATATGTAATGGGTAAAGATAGTCTGTTCAATAAATGATATTTAAAACTGAATAGTCACATAAACAGTATGAAACTGGAACCTTATATCACTCATAAGTCTTAACTTGAAATAGATTAAAGACTTAAAGGTGATGCATGAAACTAAATTTCCTAAAGGAAAACATAGGAAAAATTCTCCTTGACATTGGTCTTGCCAATAGTTTGTTGGATACCAGACCAAAAACACAAGCAAAAAAAAGCAAAAATAAATAAATGGTATTACATCAAACTAAAGTTTCTGCATTGCCAAAAAAAAAAAAAAAAAAGAGAAAGAAGGAAAACACAATCCACAAAATGTAAGAAAACACTTACAAATCTTATATCTGAAAAGAGGTTAATAACCAACAGATACAAATAGAAAAAAATATATAATTAAAAAAATAGCAAAAGGATCTCAATAGACTTTTTTTTTCAAAAAAGTTATATAAATGACCAACAGGAGCATTAAAAAGTGCTCAACGTAAAAAACTCAGGGCAAAGTCATTTTGTTGTTGTTGTTGTTGTTTACCTCTGAAAAACACAGCAAGATATTACTACCCATTAGAATATATACTACCAAAAAATTGAAACTAACAAATTTTGGTAAATATTGGGGAAAATGGTGAACTTAGGCAATGTGATAGGGATATAAATTTGTATGGAAAACAGTATGGAGATTATTCATGTTATTAAAAGTAAAATTACCATATGATTCAGTAATCCCACTTCTAGGTATATATCTAAAGGAAACGAAGTCACTGTTCAAAGACATATCTGCACTCTTATGTTTATTATAAAATTATTAACTCTAAGCAAGAGATGGAAATAACTTCAGTATCCATTAATGGATGAATGATTAAAATAAGTATGGTAAATATATCCTATGGAATACTACTTAACCATGAAAAATTAAGAAATACTGCCATTTACAACAGCATGGATGGATCTTGAAGGTATTATACTAAGTGAAATATTTCAAAGATTTTATATATTTTTTTAATTTATGTGTTATGATATCCCTTACATACAGAATCTGAGGAAAAGGCAAACTAATGGAAACTTAGAGTTGAGTTGACAAGGGGTGAACCTGGGGTGGAGTAAGGTGGTCAAAGGGTGCAAACTTGCAACTATAATATGAAAAAGTTCTGGGGATCTAATGTACAGCATGATGATCATAGTTAATAAAATATACATACTTTTTTTATTGTGCTTCCCTTTATTAAACTTTGCATATATCACATTCTTACAAGTTGAAAGTTTACAGCAATCTTGTATAAGAGGTCTGCTGCCACCATTTTTCTAACAACATTTGTTCATTTTGTGTCTCTCTGTCACATGTTGGTAATTCTTGCAATATTTCAAGTTTTTTCATTATTATTGTATTTGTTATGGTGATCTGTGATCAGTAATTATGACCCACTGAAAACTCAGAACTAGTTTACTTAAGGTATATACATTGTTTTTCTTTAAAAACATAATGCTTTTGAACAGTACAGTATAGTGTTTATTTTTTATATGCACTGGGAAACATAACTTTTTATATGCACTGGGAAACCAAAAAAAATAATAATTTGACTTAGTTTATTGAGATAATCACTTTATTGAGGCAGTCTGGAACAAAACCCACAAGACCTCTGAAGTTTATCTCTACTATACTATATACATAAAAGTTGCTAAGAGAGTAGATCTTAAAATTCCTTACGACACATGCATAAAAAACAGTGGCAACTATACGAGATAGTAGATGTATTAATATTTTTATGTAGATTATATTGCAATAAAGATGTATACCAATTTATCAAATTGTACAAAATTTACACAATGTTAAAAGTTTTCAATGTTATAAGAAATCATTTCTTAAATTTACAAATTATAATATGTCGATTTTTTTTCAATAAAGCTGGAAAAAACTTTTTGTAGAATTAATCCATTTTTCAAAAAAGGAAGTAAGGAAGTAGAAACTGCAACTAACTATGAAATAATAGAATATAAAATCCATTTTCGTTATATACACTGTGACAAAAACTATTACTTAGTTTACAATGAAGGAGTACTTATGAAGCATGAAGGATGGTCTATAAATAAGGCTTAAAGAGCTCAGTTTTAAGGTTTAAATTTAAAATCTTCTTTTGAAATACTAAACTGACCACCCAGTTTTCCAAACTTAAATGTCTTAACTGCATGAATTTATTTCATACAACTCTATCATCTAGTTTCATAAGAAAGCAGCATGCAAATTTTGAATAAGACAGACTTGCTTAAGTTTCTTTATGTTCAACAGTAAAGGATACCTCCCTAAAAATAAATAAAAGAAAAATCAGCATATTTATTATGATAATTATTATTCATAATGAGATTCATATTGAATTAGGGAATATATATCCTCAGAGGGGGTAAAGTAAAATGAAATTTATCTTGGTAAATGTGTCTATGAATAGTCAATACAATGCCTCAATATAAATGAATATTACCATTTTGAACAATTTAATTACTATTATTAGAATTATTATAAGCATAAAAATAGCTATCATTTTAGCATGGAGTATGAGACTCTCATGCTCCATGCTTCATCACATCCACACAACAACTCTGCATAATAAGTATTATCATCACCATTTCATGGGTGAAAAAACTGAGGCTAACACATTTAGATAACTGGTTTATGATTACATGGCTAGGAAAGATGCATCACACTAATTTAGGCTTTATGATTTCAGAATTGTACTCTTTCCACTGCACATTCTATTACTCTGTAAATACTTGGCCTGTTTTCATTTAGTTCTTTAATTTTATTCATGTGGTGATGGCTTAAAGCTTCATTTAAAGGAAGCTTAAAAAATTCATTTAACCAAAAGCTCCCAAGAATTAAAAATGTCATGGATCTAATGTAGACATGGATAGCATTAGTTAATGGGAAACTCTATATTTTCCACTCTAGTGAAATAACAATCAGAGTATTTTTCTAAGTTTTAGTCTCTGAGTGTTCAAAAGGACTTTGTTAAAATAGAAATATTTAGACAAAGGTGATCAAAAGTCTGGATCAGGTCACCTTAAGATAAATATTAGGAAACTGAGGAAACAAATGGAGATTTGAACACTGAGCTATGATGTAATGAATGGTTTCAAGTATTTAGTAGAGTATAGAAAAGCTCTTTAAAGCCTGGTCTTAGCCTTGCATTGAAGCTTCTGGGATATCTGTCTACTATCATCTATCATCTATCTATCTAGATATAAATTTGAAAACTTTTTTAACTTAAAGATTTTGAGAAATAGAACATAATCAGCACCATAGTAGATCTGTTTATGATAACAACCTAGCCCGTCCTCCCAGTTTGTTAATATTCTCTCTTATTTAATGTAACATTGTGCAAACAGACCACTACTGATCTGCCGTTATGAATGAAATAGCTATAATCATCTGTTTGCATATCCTGGTGAAAATATTCATTTAGTTCCATGTTGTATTTCTAGGAATGGACCAAATTTTTATTTTTATTTTTAAGTTTTTTAAATATTGTCCAACTTACTTCAAATGTTTTTATTATGGGCACTTTCATTCTTTCACATTCTTGCAAGACAATTTTACTGTTGTCCTATATGGTAAGTGTGTAATAGCATGTCATTTTAGGTTTTAATTTATTTTTAATTTAATTTGATTTAATTCCAGATTCATAATAAAGATAAACAGTTTTTATATATGAGTGGCCATTTGGATTACCCTTTCTGTAAAGTACATGCTCAAATCTTTTGATATCTTAACATTGTGTCATACTGACTTCTTTAATAGTAGATTTTCTGAATGAAATTTTAGCTGTGTAGGTCTTCTCTATTTTATTTTGAACTTGTTTTCATTTCAAAATCTTTATATTTATTTTCATAATCTGCTTTTGTTTTGCTTTGTTTATTATCTATCTATCTATCTATTTATTTGCCAGCAAGAGAGAGCGAGCAAGTGACAGCACAGGGAGGGATAGAAAAAGAAGGGAAAAGAATCTTAAGCAGGCTCCAGGCTCAGCACAGAGCCCAACTCTGGGCTCTATTTCACAACCCTGACATCATGACCTGAGCCAAAATGAAAAAAATAAAATAAAATTAAGGTGTTAAAAAAAAAGAAAAAGAATTGGAGGTTTAATTAAGTGAGCCACCCAGGCACCCCTGTCATATCTTTAAAGTTCTAGAGTATCCATTTGGTTCATTTATAAAACCTTTCTCAATATCATTTTTAGTTTCAGATTTTTGTTCAATTTGCTTCCCCTCTCATTTCTTTGAGCAGAGTAATCAAGCCATTTTACAATCTTTATTGATCATTTTAAAATCATACTTAATCCCATTTTGTCTATCAAATCTTGTTAATGGTTTTTCTTTGTGTGCTTTGTTACATTTTGCTATGTTCAAGACATTATATTTGAAACTCTTATTGAGTAGGGATAATTAAGAGCTATAATAATGGTATGGTCCTCCTTGGCAGGATTTTCCCTTATATCTGAGATTCTACAAGACAATCATACTCCAAATTCAGTTATTGACTTTCTCAGTTTACACAGAAGGCAAGGTAGGCTATAGTCTTATTTCTGCTTCTCCTTTTGCTTTGGGGATCTCAACTTAAATTTGGGTTGTACCAAAGTCCTCAAATTTGATTGCTGCTGGATTTTGAATTTTGTTTCTCTAGTATCAAGAGTCTATAAACAACACAGATCAGTGTGTTTTAGCAGTTTCAAATGCTCTCATAGCTAAAATGGCTTTAGGGCATATATCTCTAGGCTCTCATTGTATTTCCTATTTTGGCCCAGTAATCCCTCACTTATTTTTATAATCATTCTGATATTTTTAACTTTCAAAGCTATTTTGTCTGGATTTTTAGTTGTCTTAAGTAGGAGTTTTTAGATCACTATTACTAGAAGCAACAACAAATATACATGAAAATATCTGCAGTAGTTTATCACATCTTTATGGCTTTGAACTTCCATAAGCTGAGGCATCCTTCTCTAATCACTTAGGCAAACTCCAATTTACCCTTTAAAACAACACAAGAATTGCTTCATTTCAGAACATGTTCAGGGATGACTCTTCCCCACTGTTCTTACCAACATTCCCACACACTCTTTGCTACCCACACCTTGTTTACGAACTTTCATTAGGTATATCAGCGTGAC
Source organism: Mustela lutreola (assembly GCF_030435805.1). Taxonomy (NCBI): domain Eukaryota; kingdom Metazoa; phylum Chordata; class Mammalia; order Carnivora; family Mustelidae; genus Mustela; species Mustela lutreola. The sequence goes on from NC_081303.1 coordinate 28,555,934, forward strand.
CAGAATTTTGCTCTATTGTATTTTTGTCCTTTAGAGCTTTAATTAAATATGAATTCCATAGAAAGTCTGTCCCTTTTCTTTCAAACCTGGGTTAGTTATTTCTTCTCATTCTTTGTCAGAAGTTACTTTATTAGAGAAACTTATAGCTCTATTGTGACTTTGGAGCCTTTACAGTCTTTTGACTGGAAAAATCACCCATCCCTGAGATTTTTACGCAGCTTCCTAGCTGATATTATTCAGAAATATGTTCCAAACAGACTTTTTCAGGGAGGCCCTTTCGGACCACTCAGTTAAAAAACCTCTTCTCAATCACTGCTCTTTTTAAAATGTGCTTTTTTAGTTCAAATATGCATCCCTATTAAAGAAAAACCAGTACGATATTTTTTAAAAGTTGGCTTACCTATTATCTATCTCTCCCATTAAAATGATTCCTCTGTGCTGGGGTTTTGTAGTGCTCATCTTAGGCCAGGCACTCAATAAATTGTCTCTGAATGATTGAATTGTTTGACTCCCTTGCTAGATTCTCAACTTCATGAGGCCAAGGATTGTTCTATTCAGTCCTTCGTTATCTTCAATGTCTGTTATATTGCAGTCACTTACGTGACTAATGGGAAAAATCACAGAAAGAAAGAGTTAAAACTACAGAAAAACCCTGTAGGTTCAATAACACAAAGCTTTCTAAAATTATTTAGCTCAGGAATTGAATACTGGCTGCACTTTTGATTTTTTTTAAATGGTATTGAATTTAATTTAAATGGAAATACATGAATGGTAGAATAATTTAAAAACTATAAAAGCAACTTGCTCCTTAAAGTAAGAATTATATAGGGCATCTATTCTAGAGCAAAATTTTCAAATGTCAAACATCTGAAAGCATAGAAGGAGAAGTAAGTGTGTGAATTGTACTTCAATGCTCTTTTCTTCATATTCAGCAAACAGCTTCCTTCACACCTTTCCAATTTTTTCGACTCTTTTGACAAAGCCTTCAGAGGAGTTACTGCTGATGACAACCATCAGAGCCTAACAGGAGAAATTTTATAAAGAAACATAATAGCATGTTTTTCCCAAATTGTTAAGGATATGGTGAAGCTCTGTCGGATTCAAAGGAGGAATGTGCAATTCCATGTTATATATAATGATAACTTATTTTAATAGTGGCTTTGTAATTTTTCAAATATATCCATTTACTGAAGCCACTATCAAATAAACAAAACCAAACAAATTAACAGGGGTTCGAGACAGAAATTATCTAATCTAAAAATAGCACATGTTCACAGAATACCCAACACATATCCCAAGTACTACTATAGGTTTCAAGTAATAGTCAAAACAGTAGTAAAAATGATTCAGACCCTACCAGTCAAATCATAAATGGGACCTTAACTGTAAATCCTTATCTTTAGATCAAAGCGGGAAATTGGGTGCTGAAGATACATTATAGAACTAATATGTTATAGAACTCCTCTGAAATGAGTCATTTATTCCATCACTTTTCCTGCACAGCTGCTGACCCATGTTTTGGTTCCTGGAAATAGCTTCTACCCTGTCATACTTCTTAAAAGCACATATATTGATAACTCTACTCATTCCTCCATTCTTTTGTGACTGTCTCTGTGTTAAAATGTGGAGTCAGCTGACTCACTTGTGGTGGTAATAAAGTAGATGAGTTTGCAAAGTATTTTGTTATTTCTAAAAATGCAAAAACCAAATTACATTGAAATCCTAAGGGGTGTTTCAGGGAGAGCTGTAGGATGTGGTTTCTTGTGTAATCCACAGAGATTAGCTCCAACACATATTTAAGCTCTCCTCTAGGAGCAACCTTAGTGGTAAAGCAAGAAGATAAACAGATGCATACACACCCTGGCACAAAATTATCACTTATGTTTGGCTTCCTAGTCTCCTCGTGTTACTTATTTATCTTAACTTCTCTCTGAAATCAGGGAACACAGAATCTCAATCAGTTGACATTTTTCTACTGAATTACCCAATAGTCTGATCATACCCCTAAGACTTTTTAAAATTATTTCACTCATAATCCCAAATCTGCTTTGCATCCTCATCTTAGTACACTGTAATTTGATTTCAAAATGAGGACAGTTGTCAGTAATGCCACATTCATTCATCTATTTTACAATTCCATGTTCTTATAACTATGAAGATATGTTAATAACATCTATTCCAATAAGCCACCCTCAATTTATTATCATGAAACAAGATCTCAAGAAAGAGAATTCAAAATCATCCATGTATTTGCAACTTATTGCAATAAAGCCTTTATCAATAGACTTCCCTGTGCACATGGTGGTCAAATTGCTGGTGAAAACCAGCCAGACCTATTACAAGCTTCCTCATGGCTTCTAGGTAACCCAAGGTAGCCTTTATTGATACTGGGAAAGGATAAAGCAGGGAAGGGATAAACAGTGATGTAAGAATTGGCTAGACAAAAGTAATGACTCTCATTACAAAGTGAGTATTTTAAAGCAAAAGAGCCTGTTGGGAATATTGTTTTATAAAATAGTGGGGTTTTTAATTAACGTTTTAAAATTCAGTTAGTTAACATATAGTGTACCATTAGTTTCAAAAGTAGATTTCAGCTATTCATCCATAGTATAGAATAGCTAATGCTCAGTACTTCCTGTTATAGCTTCTTGAAAGCAGAATTTTAACCCACTGAGCCACCCAGGCGCCCTTGGAAGCAGAATTTTAAATCACATTTTCTGATTACTTCCATGTAGTACAACACTTTCCTGCTAGCAACCTTCAAAACATACTGTTTGTTAGAGGAATTTCTTTAATAATAAATAAATAGGAATTTATTTAAATTTATAAATATATAAAATAAATAGGAATTTATTTAAATTTATTTAAATATTGCACACTGTTTCATTGTTCATAAATAAGGTGATGATATTATAGCCATTAGTTGGTAGCACTGATATATCACTTTCTTTTTACTTCTCAGTGCATTCTCTTTACACAAAATAGATATATATTTTAAAAGAATCTGAATCTGTGGCAAACTTTTAAAAAACCCTATACATAAAGTTTATCATTTTAAGTAATCTCAATTATCTTCCTCAATTGTGATAGTATATCCTTCTATCTAGGCCAGATATTGTATGAGGGATTTGAAGAGACATACTTTTCTAAATTTCACTTTTCTCATCTGCAAAATGCTTATCATGATCCTACAATAAAATACACAGACAATTTTTTGATGAAAATTTATTTATTTATTTTAAGATTTTATTTCTTTATCAGAGAGAGTGGGCGAGAGAGCAAGCACAGGCAGACAGAATGGCAGGCAGAGGCAGAGGGAGAAGCAGGCTCCTGGACGAGCAAGGAGCCCGATGCGGGACTCGATCCCAGGACGCTGGGATCATGACCTGAACCAAAGGCAGCTGCTTAACCAACTGAGCCACCCAGGCGTCCCTTTTGATGAAAATTTAATCTGTATAAACAATATATTTGCTGTAATGCATGGTTCAGGGAAAACAACTTATTTAATTATAAGCAACAACAGTATTAGAAATTAAGTAAATGTGTCTATAATATTTAAAGTTTTAACACATAATTCCAGTGCTTTGCCTTATTTTCTCAAATCCCTTTACCACTTTCACTGACAGAGTCAAATGTACTGTTTCTACTAGTAGCCAGCTCTTTGTCTTTTGTCAGAAAGATGCCCTTGTGAATTATTTATAATAGAGATATTAGCAATAATAATAATAATAACAAATAGCAATGAAAATGTTAAAAAAATGTTTTCTTAACTACTTAGGGTTCTTAGACATCAATTAGAAGAACCACCTCTGGCAAGCAAATTGATCTGCAAGACATTCCCAGAATTAACAAGTCAGTCAGATACAGGGTTGTCCGTTGACTGAAAGGTGAAGCAAAAGGACTAGGTTTGGAAAATAGGTAAGGACAGTGAAAAAAATGATCAAATTTTTGGGCAAAATAAATTCTTAGGTGTCCTTTCAATGGTGTCCTGGGCATTATGTAGCAGAAACTCTGGAGATTATCTCAATCCATTGGAGTCACCCCGTTTATTAGCTTGCTATTGACAAAGTAATTTACAAACTGTGGAGCAAGAGCTTATAATGTAGAAAACTGATGGTAATGTACAAGATTCTTGTTAACAATAATGCAAGTTAGTGATTTTTCATTAGAAAACATAAATTCTATAACCCAAATTATGGGCCCAGAGCACTTCTGCTGCACAACTCTGCTTATATCCCAAATAACCATGTGAACTAGTTTTAATATCTGCTTCTCTTATGAATTTTTGAATAAAAATTCTTGACAAAAGTATTTTATAATTGTGTGGTAATCATGCATTTAATTTCTTGGAGAACAAAACACACTTTAGCATAACTAGGTTCGTTCACAGAACCAGCCTTGATAACACACTTCTATATGTTAGAAATGATGTAATAAATGTAGAATATTGGGCACTTGTTTGGTATTCTTTGCCATGTTTTGCACTATCTAAAAAGAGATCAGTGAACTTGGACTGGAGTTAGTAGACATGGAAGAAAATAAAATATTACAGAGAAGAATACTCTGGGGTCCACAACCTAAACGGGCTGGGATTCCCATCATTTGGATCCCTGTAGCTTTACAAAAGTCAATTAAATTTTTGTATCTCCGATTAAGTTTGATTCCCCAGTACTTTTTCAAACATCTCTTGTAAAGTATTGTTTCCCAGAAAAAAAAGGGATTTTGCACATGTATGTGCCTTTGTCTATGGTCATGATCTCAGTCAGGATCCTGGGATTGAGCCCCATATCGGGCTTCCTGCTCATTAGGGAGTATACTTCCCACTCTCTCTCTGCAGCTATATTCCCCGGCCCCACTCATGCTCTCTCTCTCTCAAATAAATAAATACAATCTTTAATTTTTTAATTAAAAATAAGATAAATAAAATAAAATAAAAAGTCTGGTCTTGCTGCCCCATTTAGTTCCTTTTTTTTTTTTTTGAGTTGTATTTAAAGCAGCATGAGAGAACATGAGGCTCTCAAACTTAAAAAAAAAAAAAAGTAAAAAATTGAGTTTTGTTAGGATTTAAGATCTTGTCTGCTGGACAAAAACGTTGGCTTTGTTAACATGTGAAAATTAACAAAAGAGAATAAGATAGAATTCTAATAATTTTTGTAGAAATTAAAAATTTCCTCCTACCAAATTACATACAGACACATTAAGTAAATTCATTCCAATGTCCCAAACCAACCTTTTCTAATAGTAATGCATCTGTGTAAACAGGGTCAACCCAAGGAATAAATAAATATTATTATTTTTTTCCTGGCTCTTCCACAGTCACATATGGGTATATTGGTAGCAAGCCAATTATCATTCTTATAAGACATGATATCATAAGGAAGGGTATTCTGTCCATTTGGAACAACTGAAAATCATTGTAATTTTATCTTGGTGCAGTAACTTGAGATGGCACAGTGTGGGTTATGAATATATTTTAATTTTTTTACTGGGAAGAAGAGATTATAGAAATATTGGTTATCCAAGAGATACTGACAGGTGTTGAGAGTTGCCAGGTCAATATCCATCTACTTTTTCCTTTAATATCAGAAAGCACTGAGGGATTGACAACAAGGAAACTTAACATCAAATATTTTATTGTGTCTTTTCTAGTTACATTGTAACCATATGACAAAGTATCAGTCGTACAAGATATCATTCTCTTTTACCTCTATCTTTCTGCCAGAAATGTGGGCTTAATAGTGAGAACTCCAACAGCAATTTTTGCAACTGTGAATAAAAAGCCATGAAAACCTCTAAGATACTTCACTTGACTTTCTTAAGACTCTGAACCAACACCAGAAAACACTCTCTGTAGTCTTCTTGTTAAATGAAAACATATGGTTAAACCACTTTTGACAGTCTACTACCTACAGCAAAATGTAAATCTTAATTGAAATATGTCCTCTCAGCTGTGCTTAAGCAACTGAGTCCTGAGCTTTTCAGGTTTTCAGTCTGAAAGAGTACACCTCTGGTGCTCTGAAAGGGTAGAGAAAGGACACCCTGTTCTCCATATAAATTAAAGAAGAGAAATCTGTGCATTTAAGTGGGCCATATAAAATTTATCAAGCAATTATCTCCTAACTCCTTCCTATCCAAATTACCTGATATGCTCTCCCTACTCCTTTATTCCACGTTACTGCCTTTTCCAGGATTCTGTATCACATCACAACATGTCTTCTGTTATTTCCTTCTTGCAAGCTACCTTTGTTTTCTCCATCTAAAAAAATCAACAATCATTGTGTAACTCAATTCCCATTTTCCTCAAATGCATTGATTCTTCTTATCTATTACTCTTTTCTCATACTCAGTGTCTTTGTCTTTAGGCCAACATGTGGTTTTGATATAAATAATCTGTTCTTAAATTAGAATTACAATCGTTGAGTACAGTGTTGAAAATGGCAGATAGATTTTATCTATTTATCTTTGCTCACTAGGGAAAATGGAAAAATGTTTAGTTTGGTCATATTTTCACTTAACTTCTGAAAAATCTTACGTTTGAGAGAACACTTCTGAAATAAGAATCCTTAAAGACATAACCCCTTTGGCACAAGTTTTCAAGAAACTTGTTTGATGTTGTAGAAAATTATATGGCACATGTACTGTTCTAGATGTTTCATGCCAATAATATGTAAGCCATACCAAGGCTACATATACATATAGAGATGTTCCTCAGCTTACAAGGGGGGCTTTGTACAGAGAAACACATAAAAAATTGAAAATGCATTTAATACCCCTAAACTATCAAATATCATAGCTTACCTTAAGCTTATTTAAACATACTCAGAACACTTACATTTGCCTGCATTTGGGCAAAATCATCTTAAGCAAAGCCTATTTTATAACAAAGTATCAAATATCACATGCAATTTATTAAATATTACACTAAAAAAAGAAGAATGGTTATATGTAGAATGCTTGTAAGAATATCAGGTGTTCACCCCTGTAATCTTCTAGCTGACTGGGAGCTGTGACTCACTGCCGCTGCCCAGCATCACAAGATGGCACCATACCACATGTCACTGGCCCTTTTTATAAAGACCCAAATTCAAAATTCAAAGTACAGTTTCTACTGAATCACTTTCACTTTCACATCATTGCCAAATATATCATAAGTTGAATCATTGTATCAGGAGCCATCTGATTTGAAAGTTAAATCACAGTCACCCATATACACACAAAAAAAGGCCTTCATGTAGGGCCATCTATGGATCTCTAAACAACATAGCATGACATATCAACAGCAAAGAATGGATGTGAAGGGGACAATTGCTTTGCGTCAGTACTCTGAGCAGTAACATACATGGCCTTACTCACCTAGCAGAACTCCAGAGCTAGCTGATGGCAAGGAATTTTACAAATGTTTGCTGAACAGATTAAGCACTATTCTGTTTATATTAGTGTGCATATCTGTTTTCTAAAGATATGTTAATTTATTTTATTGACTTATTACAAAACCAAATAATTTCCTCTTATTTAAGTCGCAGGCAAATAGAATTCTTTTTAATTTAAATCAAATGGCTTTTTAGGGAAAATATACTAAAAATTCTGAAACTTGTATTGCTTATGAATCTTTTATTGGAATCCTTATCAAGTTGTATTTTTCAAGTTTATCCTAAATAATCTTCAATGAATTGAAAATATTTTTTGGATTTTATTCAAGGCTATTAACACACAATTTCACTTTGTTAAATATAGTGCTAAACTTTCAACCAAAACGTTGTGTCTTTTTTTTCCACTACCACATCCTCCATCTACTGACTGGATTCTCTCCCCAACTAGCACATATATACCATTGTCTATCTTTAGGATAACTAAGGGTCATCTTTTGTCTTTATTCTATTCCTCGTATGCTTCTGAACTTGTTGAATTTTAATATAGTCACACCATAAGCATCACATATTTGATTCCCCTTTAAATAGTAAACAGTGCACAACCAGAGCATACCTTCAAAGCTATCAATATACTTACTCTGATATATTATTTTTGTATTTTTGTAAATTAAAATAATTAAATTATAGAACAAGAGTTTCAGGTGGTAGGTGTTGTAAGTTTTACCCAAACTGACTTTTGTCAAACTCGTTTTTGTCATCATATATGTCAAGTAGTTTTCTCGGGTTTATTTTTAGAATATCCTTGTATAATGAATATTTACACTGATATCTAGTATAAAAATCTTGCAATTTATTTTAGAAACATTAAAATATTTTAAATCAATCTATTTCTTTTATTCATTGAAGACATTTTTGGCTTGTTTCCAGTACTTTCTTACTGGTTAAAAAATGAATTTGAAGTAGACTGAATTTCTTTATTATATGGCACTTTCCCTTTGATGAATACAAAGACGATATTGTATATTAGCTATTTTTTTAATTTTATTTCTTTGTAAGAGAGAGCATGAGAGAGAGCACAAGCAGGGGGAGCAGCAGGGTGAGGGAGAAGCAAACTCCCGGCTAAGCAGGGAATCTGTTGCAGAACTGAGTCCCAGGACCCTAGGGCGTTTAACTGACTGAGCCACCCAGGTGTCCCAATCTGAGAAGAGTTCTGTATGTTATTCCTATTAATATGCAGTTTAAAGTCTAGGTAATTAACTTAATATTTTAGTGGCTATTACATAGATAGCACTATGTTCCAGGCAGAGAGTAAGAAAGAAATATTAAATCAACCATATTCTAGGCATTCTAAATGAAAATAATTAATCAATCATAATAAATCCTTCTATTTATGGAATATCAACTTATAAGCTTTCCTCCATAGGAACAATGCCAAATACCAGAATAAAGGGTCATCTAATACAAATAAAGGATAGAATTAAAGAATTATGGTAAGCCATTTAATTTTGAAAAGTGGTGTTCTATTGTTGCTGAGTTGTGGTTTTCAGTTACATAATATCTGATAAGTGTAGAAATAACACGAGTGTTATGTGAGATGAGAAATGGTATATAATTAAGATATTTTTAAAAGTACAGATAAATACAAATTTGTAAACATAGCATTATGGAGGAATAAAAATAAATGATAGCTACACACTCTAAAGTGAATAAATCTTGGAAAGCTAATAGAGAAGTAAAACAAGGACAGTGCAAAAAGTATGGTACATTTTTATGAAGTTCAAACAAATTCTGTGAAACCATAGATGGACTTAAAGATACTATTATGTATCAAATATTGTAAAAATTAAGCAAGGAAATAGCAAACATAAAATAACCAAAGCATACAAACTTGGGTAGATACAATAGGTGTTCTACTTCATAAAGAGATGAGTTCATAGATAAATAGAAGTAACTAGACTTTTTAGAAGTTAATAAAACTTTGCCTGTTATTTCTTAGTAATATAAAATATATGGTTTTCTAGCAAAAACGTTTCTCTTAAGAATATTTAAAAATAAATTTCAGGCTACATAAGGTTATATTTACTTTTCCACTGAAGGAAAAGCTGGTTGTTGTAGTTGTAGTTGTTTGTTTGTTTTAGTCTCCTCCTAGTTTTTATTATTATAATGTGGAATGAGGAATGTTAGATTGAAAAGTGAATTATTTTATAGACAAAAATCATTACTTGATTCACCTCCTGGTACAGAGGATGGAACTCCTGAAAATATGCCCTTTTGCCTTATGGAAGAGTAACAGTTATGCTTACTTCTGAAACATACTTGGTGGTGGCCCTAAATAGTGACACCATAGTAAATATTTTGAATATTTGCAATTAATTTTTATAGTCATAGGGCTCCAAAAGGCACTGCTGGTATCTTAGCAGGTATTTCAATAAAGCTAAAAGTTGCCTGACTGTTTAAAAATATTAACAAGGCACAAAACATGGCAGAAGTATTGTCCTCAGATATTATTTTTTTCCATATGCTCCTGATTCCAGACATGACAAGTTATTTTTTAAAATTTTTTTATAAAAGATTTTATTTATTTATTTGACAGAGATCACAAGTAGGCAGAGTCAGGCAGAGAGAGAGAGGTGGAAGCAGGCTCCCTGCTGAGCTAATAACCCAATGTGGGACTCGATCCGAGGATCTTGGGATCATGAACTGAGCCGAAGGCAGAGGCTTTAACCCACTGAGCCACCCAGGCGCCCCCATGACAAGTTATTTTTGATAGATATATATACAATGTATTTTCCAGTTATAAGAAAAATTGTTCTGCTATTTTTAACCTTTTTTTAAATTACATAATTTTTTTAATTAAAATTTTATTTTTAAATGTTTTACTTTTCTTTTCTTTTTTAAATATTTTATTTATTTATTTGACAGACAGAGATCACAAGTAGGCAGAGAGGCAGGCAGAGAGAGAGAGAGAGAGACAGGGAAGCAGGCTCCCTGCAGAGCAGAGAGCCCGATGCGGGGACTGAGCCACACAGGTGCCCCAAGGTTTTACTTTTTAATATACTACTTAGTATATAAAACCTATTCCATTTTGTAAGAAGTTTAACCATTTAAAAAATGGTAATTTTCTCATTGTGTCTTCCTCTCACATTGCTTTATTTTGAATAAAAAATTTCACAATAAACATAACTGATGCTTTCCTTCTGATGGTCCCTCTTTTGGTCATATTGTATATGAGCCATGACAATTAGTTTTACAAAATTTATTGATGTTTGTTGATATGTTTTATCATAACTAATTTTCCCTCCCTTATCTAGATTCCCCAGCTTTCAGACAGGTGGACACTTCAATAAACCATACCCAAGGGATGTATCAAGTACTTCTTAAACATCCTCTCAGATCCTTGAGGTCTCATTTTGCCTAGGGATTTGCAATAGGTTCTGCCAGAGGCACCACTGTGACAACTGATGTCCATGGTCTATCTCCTGCTAAGCTCAAGAGGTCACTGGTTTCCAAGTTTATCTATACAATTAATTCATTCCAGCAAGTTCTTTTTTTTAAAATATTAACAAACTTATTTTAAAGTTTATATGGAGAGGAAAAGACTCACAATAGTCAACATAGTGTTGAAGGAGATCAAAGACTGAGGACTGACTTCAAAGTTTACCATAACGATGGGGCGCCTGGGTGGCTCAGTGGGTTAAACCTCTGCCTTCGGCTCAGGTCATGATCCCAGGGGCCTGAGATCGAGTCCCTCATTGGGTTCTCTGCTCAGCAGGGAGCCTGCATCTCCTCATCTCTCTCTCTGTCTGTCTCTCTGCCTATTTGTGATCTCTCTCTCTGTCAAATAAATAAATAAAATCTTAAAAAAAGTATACCATAACGATAATTGTAAGCAAGATATTGTAATACCACAGAAAGACTAGATTAAAGCAACAGAATATATATTATCAATTATATTTTATATTTAATAAAAAAGCAAAAGCAATACAAGAGAGCAAAATACAATCTTTTAAACAAATGGTTCTGGAGTAATGGTGAAGCTAAATGTAAAAATATAAAATGAAATAAAATAAAATAATAAAATAAAATAAAATAAATCCAGGCAGATATCATACACTCTTCACAAAAATTAACTCAGATTGGATTATAAACCTAAACATGAAACATGTAGAAGGTAATATAGAAGAAAATTTAAATGACCTTGGTTTTGGCAATACCTTTAGCTACAAAAGAACAAGCACTGAATTTAAAAATGTCTACTCTGTGAAACACAATGCCAAGAGAATTAAAAGGCAAAGCACAGACTATGAGAAAAGATTTGCAAAATACACATCTGGCAAAGGACTGTTAATCAAAAATACACAAAGACCACTTAAAACTCAACAATGGGGGAAAAACCTGATTAAAAATGAGCCAAAGAACTTAGCAGATAACTCACAAAAGAAAATATTACAGATGGCAAATAAGCATATAAAAAGATGCTTCACATCATATGTCATCAGGAAAATGCAAATTAAAACAAAAAAGAGACACCAGTACATACCCAGAATCCAGAGCACTGACAACAGAACACAAAATGTTGGTGAGGATGTGGAGCTACAGGAATGTTCTTCCATGTCTATTGAGAATAAAGAATGGAATACAACTTGGCAGTTTCTTACAAAACTAAACATATTCTTGCCAGATGATTCAGCAGTAGCAGTTCTTAGTATTTATCCAAAGAAGATGAAATCTATACCCACAAAGATGTCTATAGTAGTTTTATTCATAACTGACAAAAGCTTGGAAGCAACCAAGATATCCTTCCATAGGTGAAAGGTCAAATAAAGTGTAGTATGTGCGAACAATGGAATATTATTTAATGCTAGAGAAATGAATTACCAAGCCATGAAAAGATATGGATATAAATATTTAATAAATATTTGATTTTAGGCTTCTACCAGTCTATCAATAGTATTAGTATATTTTAACAGTGAATGCTCAGCATTCATGAATTTACCTAATAAAATATTTTGGGTTCAATATTTTAAATACTTCAACCTTTATGATTATATTCCTAATAATTTTGAATTGGGGTAAATAAACCTTAATTTTTTGTAACTTGTTTCTTATTGCAAAAGAGCTCAATGAAATTTTAGAAAATAAAAATTTACAAAAAAAAAAGGTTCGTTTACTATTGCCAAATAATTTAAAACTTTATCTTATATTCAAATACATATATTTTTCTAAATTGATTTATATGCTACTAAAGCCAAAAACTTTTAGTTATACTAGATTTCATATCATGCAATCAATGGCAGAAATCCATCTGGCAATGATTTGTCTTAAATAGAGTTAAGATGGGTGTTATTACAATGCAAGATGGAAACAAAATAGTATAACAATTGGTGTTACATAACTTTTCCGTTTTGAACAAGTTACTAATCTACAAAAGGCTTTTATCAGTGACAGACTTGTGAATTTAACAAAACTTTTAAACTAGCATGTGCGACTCATTCCTAGAAAATAACACAATCAATAACACTTTGTTTAGATAAAATCATGACTATTTCTCCATTTGATAAAAAAAGGTAGCAATCCCAATAAGTTTATTGAACATGAAATGTTGAAGTGCTATAATGCTCCTAAGGAATTAAATGATCCAGTCATGAATTACAAAAAAAGGATATAAATTACCATAGTGTTTGTATAATTGTAAAGTACAACTGCCCATTATCGTTCAATAGTGTAGGCTTGTACAAGAACTCTATAAAAGAACTCCACTTCTAAACTGTGGAAAATATGTTCCCTTTCCCCCTATATACAACTATTAAGCCATTCATTTAGCTTTTAAAATATCCACTTAATACAGGCTTTTTACACATTTGAACAGGCAGCAGGGCTCTATTCTTATTGCTTACATCTGAAGGATAGACTTCTAGTGTAAGAGGTAAAGCTCATAAAGGAGCCCAGTAATAACAACAAAATACAGTTTAGTGAGCCCTTACAAACTGCCAGCTACCTATCTGAGAATACTTCAATTAATAAAACATATAAAACACCTGACCACAAAAAGCTTACATTCTTTTGAAATATAATAGTGAAATAAACCATTAATAGAGGGGCACCTCGGTGGCTCAGTCTATTGAGTGACTGCCTTTGGCTTGGGTCATGATCTCAGGGTCCTGGGATGTAACTCCCCAGCAGGCTTTCTAGGCAGTGGGGTGTTTTCTTCTTCCTCTGCGCACCCTCCCAATTCTCTCTCTCTCTGTCTCAAATAAGAAAATAAACCAGTAATAGAATAATGATTGATGTTTGATGGTGATAGGTGTTACAAAGAAATACAAGAAAGGTAAAAGCCATTGGAGAATGCTGGGATGAAAGTTAATTTTATTTTGTGTTGGGTGGTTAAATCTCATTTATGAGATGTTATTTGCACAAAGACCCAGGAAGTGAAGGAGAGTGTTATACAAATATTAAAGGAAAAGATTGCTCTAGGAAGAGCAAGTAAGTATATAGACTTTGTGTGAACAGCTTGTCTGTTACTTTTGAGGAAAAGCAAGGAGGCCAATGAGGAGTTCATAGTGGTGGAGAGAGGAAGAACGTATTGATGTATGACCTTCTAGTACATTGAAACGCCTTCAGTTTTTATTTAATATGAAAGGGGAAGATACCAAAAGACTTTCAACAGCAGAATAAAATCATCTGACATGATTTTTAGGTTAAATTGCTGTACCAAAATAAATTTGCAGGGAGAAAGGAGTGCAGTATGTGTGGAAGTGGGGTTATCAATCAAGTCAATAATTCAGGAACATATGATGGTGTTGTTAGCATGCTGGGTGGTAATAGAAGTGGTGAGGTATGGTTCTCATTTTGTTTATATTTTGATGGTGAATATTCTGGTGAACAGGATGGGTATGTGCAGGACAGACAATATCAACATTTATTTTACCTGCACAAACAGTAGGGTGGAGTCTTCATTCCCTGATATGGAGAGAACTCTGAGTTCAAATGTTCTTTCTCATTAAATGGCATAGTGATGATCAGGATTTAGTCAGACAGTGAAAGAGAGCAGTAAGCATAGTGTTAAGCGGTAAGACATTATAATACATTTGAACATCAAAAAACGTTGTGTTGGATCATCTGTTTATGTGAGTAAATAAATAAGTAAAGCTTCCTGGGGTTCTGATAGAGGTAAAGAAGACTGCTATATGATCCAAAGGGGCAAGTGCACCAAATGTTTATAGCAGTAATATCCACAATAGCCAAACTATGGAAAGAACCTAGATGTCCATCAACAAATGAATAGTATATATATATACGATGGAATACTATGCAGCCATCAAAAGAAATGAAATCTTGCCATTTGCGTTGACATGGATGGAACTGGAGGGTATTATGCTTAGCAAAATAAGTCAACCAGAGAAAGACACTATCATACGATCTCCCTGATATCAGGAAATGGAGGTGCAATGTGGGGGATTTGGGGGACAGGAAAAGAGTAAATGAAACAAGATGGGATCGGGAGGGAGACAAACCATAAGAGACTCTTAATCTCACAAAACAAACTGAGAGTTGCCGGGGGGGTGGGGAGAGTAGGGAGAGGGTGGTGGGGTTATGAACATTGGGGAGGGTATGTGCTGTGGTGAGTGCTGTGAAGTGTGTAAACCTGGCGATTCACAGACCTGTACCCCTGGGGCTAATAATACATTATATGTTAATTAAAAAAGAAGAAGAAGAAGAAGACTACTATAAATCAAATGCTATGGTGTTCAGCAAAGAGTATGTAATCAGACATATTTTATAAAGTAACCAAGTAAAATGATGGTCGAAAATTGGAATAACAGAAAACATAAAAATCAGAGATTTTAAAAAGAGATATGGGACAGTGTAGAGAATATAGCCAATGATATTATAAAGTGTTATATGGAGACAGATGGTGGCTATATTTGTAGTGATCATAGAATAATGTATGGAGATATTGAAAACCTGAAACCAATGTAACACTGAATATCAACTATACTCAAATAAAAAAATAGTAAAAATAGAACCTTTTAATTTAAAAAGATAAAAAGAGGGACAAGAATTTGAAAAGTGAATTTCAAAAAGAGTAAAGATGAGGATAAGACATACTCTGAACCTTGAGGAAAACACCATTTTGGAAATTCTTCCCATTTTGAGAAAACTCAAATGAATCAATACCATAAAAGAACCCATTTTAACTGAGAGATGTAATGAATGCTCAAGAAATAATTTTATGACAGGATAATTCTTCCCTATGAAACAGCATACAGAAACCAGGGGAAGCACCTGGAAGCAAAAGAAACTATACTGAAAATAAGAATTAGGAAAAAGATAAATGATGAAAAATAAGAAAATTAGACCTGTGACAGAGACCTAGTGAAGAGAAGTTTTAGCTTGTGGTTTAAAGTTTTTGAGGATAATCTAGAGTTCATAACTGCCTTGAGGCAGGCTGGTTGTAGGCAGTTTAGGCAGACCCCTAAGACAGGTCTACTTTGGGCAGGTGGTGTTGGAGGAGGCCATTGGGCTGGACAAAGACAAATCCAACCATTTGACTAAAGTGTCTGTGAAGATGTTGAAGTCAGATGCAACAGAGAAAGACCTGTCAAACCTAATCTCAGAAACGGAGATGATGAAGATGATTGGACAGAACAAGGACACCACCAACCTGCTGGGTCCTGCACACAGGACGGTCCTTCGTACACTATCATGGAATATGCCTCCAAAGACAACATACAGGAGTACCTGCAGGCCCAGAGGCCTCCTGACCTGGAGTACTGTTACAATATCAGCCACAATGCAGCAGAGCAAATCTCCTCCAAGGACCTGGTATCCTGTGCCTACTAGGTAGCCTGAGGCATGGAGTACCTTGCCTCCAAGAAGTGCATACACCAAGACCTGGCCACCAGGGAAGTGCTGGTGACAAAGGACAACATGATGAATATCTCAGACTTGATCCTTGCCAGAGATATCACCACATCAGTTACTATAAAAAGACAACCAACAGTGGACTGCCTGTGAAGTGGATGGTCCCTAAGGTCATGTTTGGCCAGAACTACATCCACCAGAGTGACTTCTGGTCTTTTGGGGTGATCCTGTGCAAAATTTTCACTCTGGAAGCCTCCCATATCCTGGAGTGCTGTGGAGGTGGTTTTCAAGCTGCTGAAGGAGTCATTTGATGGATAAGCCAATAAGTGCACCAGAGAGTTATACACAATAATGAGGGGTGGCTGGCATGTGGTACCTTCAAGCTGCTGGTAGAAGACCTGGATCATACTGTGGCTTTGACCTCCAACCAGGCGTACCCGGACCTGTCTTTGGCCCTGGAACAATACTGTCTATTCTTTCCCAACACCCAAAGCTCCACCTGCTCCTCAGAGAAGAATTCCACCTTCTCTCATGTGCCGTTGCCCAGGGAGGCCTATCTGCCCTGACACCCAGCCCAGCTTGCCAATGGTGGACTCAAATGACTAGTATCCCTATTACTCCTGTCCAGATTCCGTCATAAGCTGTAACCCTTACCACCCACCCTCCCTGCAAGACTCACTGCCTTCTCCTTTGTCCCTTTCCTACTGGCAGCATCCAGCTGCCTACCTGAGGCCTTCACCCCTTGAAGTTCACCTCTCTTCCCCTTCCTCTTCCTCCTCCTTACAACCTGCTCATGAAAGAAAGGAACAGAGAGGCACGTACTTGCTCGTGGCTACTTCCTTCCCTCCCATATGTTGGACCAAGACCCCTCCCTGTCATCTGGTACTGCCTGGACGTCGAGGGAGTTGGAGATGAGGCATGCTAGTGAAAGCTGTCGGAGCTTTCCTGTTTTGGTTTTGTCTGCTTAGCATAACATGTAAGACTGAGTTCTGGTGGCAGGGACCTAGTCCTTGGGGCTATAGCACTAGCGAGGGGAGGTCAACTGCTCTGGGCCTTGGCTAAGAGCAACCCCTGCTCCAGAGATATGGTGCCAAGGGCTTATTAATTTTGATACTAATTTGCTTTGCTGACCAAATACCTGGTATCAAAAGATGGGAAGGCAAAGACTGGAAGCAGTGTTGTGACCCTGGGGTCCAGCCCCAAACTATGAAGAAAACACAAAGTGTATAAATCTGAGTAAGTATATATTTACACACCTTTATAAATAGTTTGTTATCAAAGATTTAATCAATGGGTAATATGCTCCTCATGTCTGGGAAGCATAAGTTGCCATATATTAAAAACAAAGAAAAGAGGTTTCTGGGTGGCTTCCTCCATAAGTGTCCCTTCTTTTCAGGTCATGATCCCAGGGTCCTGGGATGGAGCCCCACATCAGGCTGTCTGCTCAGTGGGAAACCTGCTTCTCCTTTTCCCACTGTGCTGCTTATAGTTCCTCTTCCTGACTCTCTGACTGTCAAATAAATAAAATATTAAAAAAAAAAACAAGAAAGAAACAAAATGTTTTTTAAAGGTCTTTTTTTTTTTTAATTTTCTAGGGGTGCCTGGATGACTCAGTTGTTTAAGCAGATGTTTGCCTTTGGCTGAGGTCATGATTCCAGTGTACAGGGATCCAGCCCTGCATGGGACTACTTGCACCCAAAGGAGCTTGCTTCTTCCTCTCCCTTTGCACGTGATTCCCCCTGCTTGTGTGCTTCTTCTCTCTCTCTCTCTCTCTCTTGCTGTCAATAAACAAAATAAAATCTTTTACTAAATAAATAATTAAATAAATAAATTCCTAAACCTACTTTCAGTTTAGGTCCCTTAACAAAAATTGATACTGCTTCATTTAAAAAAAAAAAAAGGTTAATTTAGATAGATGCTTCCAGAGTTAAAAAGCTGTTTTGTTTCTTTGTCAGGATTAAATATATAGAAGTGCTTTAAAAAGTAAAAGAAAAATATGCTATATTAACACTAATCACACTATAACTTTGGTGGTTATATCAAGATAATGAAAAGTGTTTTTAAAGCAAATTTCATTATCAGACATAAAGATCAAGTCAAAATTACAGAAGAGTAAAAGGATGAATTCATCAGACAGTATAATAATTCTTGACTTTTAATACTTAATAACAGATTTGGAGATATATAGGGAAAAACTAAGAACAAAAATCATAACTTCTACCTTAGAAGAGAAATGGAAAAAAATTTCAACACCCTTATTTTAAGATTATATAGGCAAATGGTCATCAGATAGGTAAGATATGTAAGACTTGAACAAAATTATAAACTAACTAGATATGCTTGATATTACAGAACACTCCCAACAACCGCAGACTACATATATCTTAAGCCATGAGTTTCTCTGCAAAGGTCAACATTGATAATGTTCTAGTCATACCTCCGTGTACCAGGAAATAAGTAGCATATTTCTTGAAAGACACAGCTATCAAAGCTCTATTGAGAAACCGTAAAGATGGAGAAGGGATTTGCAAATTATATATCTGATAATAGACATCTACTCTGATTATTAAAAAATGAATAAAAAAAAAACCCTTACTAATAACCAAACAGAGTATCCAATTTTACATGTGAAGGAAATAATGGAAGAGACATGTCACCAAAAGGATATGGATGGCTTATAAGCACATGACAAATTTCTCAACATTTAGACATTAAAGAAATACAAATTAAAATCATAATGAGACATGCTTACATAACTATTAGAATGGCTGAAATTATAAAGGCTAATTGTACTTCGTCTGAGCTAGATTGGGAAGCAACAAAAAATCTAAACTGTTGTTGGCATATACCATGATACCACCACTTTGGAAAATAGTTTGAAAATTTTTTGAAATGCAAAATATGTTGCAGTTACACAAATAGCCATTTTACTTCTAGGCATTTAACCAAGAGAAACAAACGCTATGTTCATACAAGGACTTGTATATGAATTTCATAGCAGCTTTAGTTTTAAGAATTGAAAACAGTGGAAATGTTCATCGATGTCCATCAATAGAGCAAAGACAAATTATGATCTATTCATTAAAGAGATTACAATTCAACATCAAAATGAGCTATTTACAATTGGAGATTCTCAAAGTAATGATGCTGAGAAAAGAAAAGCCAGGCAATGAATAGTATATACTGTGTGATTCCATGACTATAAAAAATCTAGAAAATACAAATTTATATATAGACACAGTCATCAAATATATTGGTGTGATTTTAGTGCCTTCTTCTTTGCTCCCATAGCTTCCTACACTTGGATCTCCGAGCATTTGTTGCACCATGTGAAAATATGAACTCTTTTTCTTTATTCTGTCTTACTAGAATAAGAATCCTTGAACTTTTATGGACATTTGAACTCTCAGTTATTAGCAGAAATTCTACCACACAGTAAGTTTCCAAATATAAAAGCCAGAGTTTTACAATGACTTCTAAGCTTATACATGATCTAGCCACTCATTTAACCTCTATGACCTCTTTCACTGCTACTCTTCAGTAACTCACAGTGGCCTCCTTGCTATTCCTCAGATATGCCAGGCATGATCCAACCTTATGGCCTTCAAGATAGCCAATTCCTTTGTCTGGAGTGACCTTATTGCTGATAGTTCTGGGCAAATTCATCACCTTTCCATACCTTTGTTCAATTGTCAGCTTCATTGTAACTACCCTGATCTTCCTATTAAAAATTCTTAACTCCCCAACCCCTGCCTAGCAACCTTGATTTTTCTCACCCTGATCGAATTTTTCTTTTTCCCCATTGTACTATGCACTTTGGAATGCACTATGCAATTTTTATTAAGGTTTATAGCTTTTAATTGTCTCACCCATTAAAATAAAAGTTCTACAAAGCCAAGTATTTCATTGACCAGTGTAGTCTGAAGTAATATCTGCCATATAATAGGTTCAGTAGACAACTGGTATATTTCAGAATAAACTAATGTTGAGAGTATACTGAATTTCATAAGTCATTTCAATATTTTGTTCCAAAAAATAAACTATGTAAAACATAATTTAAATTTACTTTCAAAATATTTTATAGCATATAATGGACAATATACATAAGCCTTAAAGAAACAATCATATAAATAACCATTTCAGTCCTACTTAAAAATTGCATAATACCACACTCCTAGATCCTCTCTGAATGCTCTAAAATAACCCTTCAAAGGAAATACATTTTTAAAAATAACAGATTTTGTCAAATAATTTAATAAAATAAAAGTTTCATTCATCTATGTAGATCATAATAAATGTTTTTAATAAGCATGAAATTATAACTCTGAAGTGTGCTAAAATGAAACCACCTGCTAAGTGTGAGAGAACAAAAATAAACATCATTTTTCCAAATAAGAGGAATTTATTACCTTTGAATCAAAGCATGTGGATTTGTTCAACCTGGCAATAAAGGAATATGGAGACACAAACCATAGAAAGTCATAGTTTAGATTTCTAAAAGACTTCGAAGTGAAGAGTATACATTTTTTAATGCTAAACAATGCTACATAATGACAAGATGACAGGTTGTGACTAATAGCATTTTAAAAGCTCTACTCATAATGGAACGGAAGGTGTCATTTCCCTATAATTTTATATGTCATTAATTTACTATATCTGGATACAACATATTACCAAACGATGTTCATCAAAAAGACTAAATCATTTTTAATGGAACATAATAATTTGAACCTACATCAATTAATCATTTTTTTCGATCTAACATTTATAGTCTCGCTAAACATTTTATCAGTTGTCGACAAAATTCAAAAATCATAGGATAAAAAGTCGTGTTTGGAAAAGTAGATTTTTTTTTCAAATTTGCATTAAAATGAAAATATTTGCTGATATTTTAAAAACTTTAAATGTAATTTTATATATATCTTACCTATCAGATGATATAAAATTTTTGGAGAAGATATGACATATTTTTTGCTCTTGGTTGAAGGTATTCATAAAGAGCAACTGTTCGTATTATTTGTATTATGATATCTTAGTTAATAAACATGAATAACTGGTATAAAATATGTTTTTTAAAAAATTTTATTTATTTACTTGACAGAGATCACAGGAAGGCAGAGAGGCAGCCAGAGAGAGAGGAATGGAAGCAGGCTCCCTGCTGAGAAGAGAGTCCACTGTGGGACTCAATCCCAGGAACCTGGAATCATGACCTGAGCCGAAGGCAGAGATTTTAACCCACTGAGCCAACCAGGCACCCTAAAATATGTTTTTTTTAAATATAGAATTATAGTTCTTGCCAAAATATGGAACTAGCTGGAACTGAATGCCTCCTTCAAAGTCAGCTCTGGAGAAATTATGCAAGTGTAATATGGAACTATTTCAGATATTAACCAAACGCAAAGAAATGATGATAAATTCCTTAAAAGACTCAAAGTTGCTCTTGACTGGTATGTTTCAAGCTCTATTCCTGGTTTGAAGACAGGTTGTAACAGGCCTGTCACTGTAGAAATCAGCTGGATATTTAGAGGCTATCAGAACTGTACAAAAACCTTGAAGGTGTAAAGACTTGAAAATTCTTTAGAGAGATTAGCTCCCTAAGGCATTATTCCTCCACACATTTTCCTCCAATCAATTAAGACTGATGGATGAGGGGCACCTGAGTGGCTCTCTCATCACGTGGGTGGTGGGTTAAGCCTCTGCCTTCAACTCAAGTCATGGTCTCTGGGTCCTGGGATCCAGCCCCACATCGGGCTCTGCTCAAAAGGAAGCCTGCTTCCCTCCCTGCTTGCCTGCCTCTCTGCTTACTTGTGATCTCTCTCTCTCTCTCTTTCTCTCTCTTTGTGTCCAATAAATAAATAAAATCTTAAAAAAAAGGCTGATGGATGATAAATTATTAAAACTGCTCCCTCCAAATGATGCTTCTTCATAAGGATTTAAGAATTTAAAATTGTAAGAATTTAAAATTGAAACTTGATCATAGGATTTATCTTATAGAATAACATCAAGTGAAGGCAGTTATTATTAGTTCTGAAGTATTTGTGATTCTGAATTCTTGGCCTCATTAGTAAATTTATTTTTAA
The DNA here is from genome assembly GCF_030435805.1 of Mustela lutreola. Taxonomy (NCBI): domain Eukaryota; kingdom Metazoa; phylum Chordata; class Mammalia; order Carnivora; family Mustelidae; genus Mustela; species Mustela lutreola. The sequence goes on from NC_081303.1 coordinate 28,578,249, forward strand.
ATTCTCCCATGGAGTGGTGATTGGCCTTCAGTCTTTCATTGATGTATATCTTGGGTCAAATGAGATGTGTGTGCCCAGAACTATATATAATCTTCTTTGTATTTCACTGGAGATGGCATTTCTGAGTTTTGTTCAATTGAATTTGGACAGATGTTTCAATAGTCAATTCTAGAGTTGGCCCTGGAGAATATCTTCCTTTTTTTCTCTTCCCGATTCTCTGAAAAACCATGACTAATTCACATTATCACAGTGATATCACAATTCAAGTTTTTCCAAACACTATAGCTGCAAAATAGAAGGAAGCTACTCAGAATGTAATACTATTGTGAATGATTGAGAAAGAAAACATTATTATAATTAAGCTACCAGGTTTCAATGTATTTTATTGTTGCTTAGAAAATCCTAGCATACCCAGACTTTACGGAGATTTAATGATCCTAAGAGAAGCTGAACTCATGGACCAAAATAACTATGCACATAAAAAGTACAATCACTTACCTAAAAAAGATGATGTGGTTAACTTTATATGGCAATCCAAGTGTTATTGGAACAGGAATTTTAAAAATAGCTTAGGGGCGCCTAGGTGGCGCAGTGGATTAAGCCACTGCCTTCAGCTCAGGTCATGATCTCAGGGTCCTGGGATCAAGTCCTGCATCAGGCTCTCTGCTCAGCAGGGAGTCTGCTTCCCTCTCTCTCTCTCTCTCTGCCTGCCATCCGTCTACTTGTGATCTCTCTCTGTCAAATAAATAAAGAAAGAAAATCTTAAAAAAAAAAAAAAGAATGACTGTACTTTTAAAAAATAGCTTAAAAGGGGCGCCTGGGTGGCTCAGTGGGTTAAGCCGCTGCCTTCGGTTCAGGTCATGATCTCCGGGTCCTGGGATCAAGCCCCACATCAGGCTTTCTGCTCAGCAGGTAGCCTGCTTCCCTTCCTCTCTCTCTGTCCGCCTCTCTGCCTAATTGTGATGTCTCACTGTCAAATAAATAAATAAAATATTTTTAAAAATAGCTTAAAAGTATATGATAAAATAATGATATACATATACAAAGAAAAGAAAGATACTATACTGTGAATATAAATTAAGTGAAAATTGTTGAAATAAAGAATACAATAAATGGAGACTAAGATGAATATAGCTGTAAAATGAATAAATGAGTTGGGAAAAGCAAACAAACAAACAAAGAAACAAATTAATGACTTCTGCCCAAATGCAGCATAAGAGAAAAAAAAATAAAGAAAATATTTAAATAAGTACTGAGATAAATTTTGGAGAATTAAAGAAAGATAAAAGATACCAGACTTAAAATGATGCCAAACATGAGAAATCAGAAACAAAACAAAACAAAAACCACACCCACAAAAAACCACTCATATACATTATGGTGAGTTTTAAGAATATCAAAAACAGAGAAGAGCATAAATGATGCCCAAGAGAAGAACAGATCACCTAAAATGTACAAGAATAATACTGACAGCAGAATTCTCAATAGAAATAGCATATAAAGGAGACAGCTGGGTGTTTGTATAGATGGAAAAGATATTTGAAACTAGATACATCAAGCCAAATTATTGATTAAATTTGAGAGCACAGTAAAAATACAATGAAGCATGTTAGGTCTTAGAACATTTATCACACAGAGACACACATTTTAGAAAACTTCCTTGGAGGACAGCTCAATTTAGATAGAGAAAACAGAATTATGTACTCAAAGGCACATTTTGAAGGAAGGATTGAATATAGTCTGCACTGCAAATATTCTTTAATCGTATGTTCTGAATTTCCTAAATTTAAGAATTATTTGTTCCAATATTTATCTTTAAATAAACCCTAGGAGACTTTTTCTTGGATTCTGGAAAATCAGTCCATTTGGATACAAATCTTTTTGTCACTGATGGAAATTTTGATAGCCCTTAACTGTGGAATGCCTAATGTATTGTTACAGCAATTGTGATTTGCCAATACATGGGTGATGTGTGTGTGTTGTGTGTGTTTATTTTTATTTTTTTATTTTTATTTTTATTTTATTTTTTATTTTTATTTTTTACCTGTACCCCCAGGGGTACAGGTCTGTGAATCACCAGGTTTACACACTTCACAGCACTCACCAAAGCACATACCCTCCCCAATGTCCATAATCCCACCCCCTTCTCCCAAACCCCCTCCCCCCAGCAACCCTCCGTTTGTTTTGTGAGATTAAGAGTCACTTATGGTTTGTCTCCCTCCCAATCCCATCTTCTTTCATTTATTCTTCTCCTACCCACTTAAGCCCCCATGTTGCATCACCACTTCCTCATATAAGGGAGATCATATGATAGTTGTCTTTCTCTGCTTGACTTATTTCGCTAAGCATGATACGCTCTAGTTCCATCCATGTTGTCGCAAATGGCAAGATTTCATTTCTTTTGATGGCTGCATAGTATTCCATTGTGTATATATACCACATCTTCTTGATCCATTCATCTGTTGATGGACATCTAGGTTCTTTCCATAGTTTGGCTATTGTAGACATTGCTGCTATAAACATTCGGGTGCATGTGCCCCTTTGGATCACTACACTTGTATCTTTAGGGTAAATACCCAATAGTGCAATTGCTGGGTCATAGGGCAGTTCTATTTTCAACATTTTGAGGAACCTCCATGCTGTTTTCCAGAGTGGCTGCACCAGCTTGCATTCCCACCAACAGTGTAGGAGGGTTCCCCTTTCTCCGCATCCTCGCCAGCATCTGTCATTTCCTGACTTGTTGATTTTAGCCATTCTGACTGGTGTGAGGTGATATCTCATTGTGGTTTTGATTTGTATTTCCCTGATGCCGAGTGATATGGAGCACTTTTTCATGTGTCTGTTGGCCATCTAGATGTCTTCTTTGCAGAAATGTCTGTTCATGTCCTCTGCCCATTTCTTGATTGGATTATTTGTTCTTTGGGTGTTGAGTTTGCTAAGTTCTTTATAGATTCTGGACACTAGTCCTTTATCTGATATGTTGTTTGCAAATATCTTCTCCCATTCTGTCAGTTGTCTTTTGATTTTGTTAACAGTTTCCTTTGCTGTGCAAAAGCTTTTGATCTTGATGAAATCCCAATAGTTCATTTTTGCCCTTGCTTCCCTTGCCTTTGGCGTTGTTCCTAGGAAGATGTTGCTGCGGCAGAGGTCGAAGAGTTTGCTGCCCGTGTTCTCCTCAAGGATTTTGATGGATTCCTTTCGCACATTGAGGTCCTTCATCCATTTGGAGTCTATTTTTGTGTGTGGTGTAAGGAAATGGTCCAATTTCATTTTTCTGCATGTGGCTGTCCAATTTTCCCAGCACCATTTATTGAAGAGGCTGTCTTTTTTCCATTGGACATTCTTTCCTGCTTTGTCGAAGATTCGTTGACCATAGAGTTGAGGGTCTATTTCTGGGCTCTCTATTCTGTTCCATTGATCTATGGGTCTGTTTTTGTGCCAGTACCATGCTGTCTTGATGATGACAGCTTTGTAATAGAGCTTGAAGTCCGGAATTGTGATGCCACCAACGTTGGCTTTCTTTTTCAATATCCCTTTGGCTATTCGAGGTCTTTTCTGGTTCCATATAAATTTTAGCATTATTTGTTCCATTTCTTTGAAAAAGATGGATGGTACTTTGATAGGAATAGCATTAAATGTGTAGATTGCTTTAGGTAGCATAGACATTTTCACAATATTTATTCTTCCAATCCAGGAGCATGGAACATTTTTCCATTTCTTTGTGTCTTCCTCAATTTCTTTCATGAGTACTTTATAGTTTTCTGAGTATAGATTCTGTGTCTCTTTGGTTAGGCTTATTCCTAGGTATCTTATGGTTTTGGATGCAATTGTAAATGGGATTGACTCCTTAATATCTCTTTCTTCTGTCTTTCTGTTGGTGTAGAGAAATGCAACTGATTTCTGTGCATTGATTTTATATCCTGACACTTTACTGAATTCCTGTATAAGTTCTAGCAGTTTTGGAGTGGAGTCTTTTGGGTTTTCCACATATAGTATCATATCACTCTGCGAAGAGTGATAATTTGACTTCTTCTTTGCCGATTTGGATGCCTTTAATTTCCTTTTGTTGTCTGATTGCTGAAGCTAGGACCTCTAGTACTATGTTGAATAGCAGTGGTGAGAATGGACATCCCTGCCGTGTTCCTGACCTTAGCGGAAAAGCTTTCAGTTTTTCTCCATTGAGAATGATATTTGCGGTGGGTTTTTCATAGATGGCTTTGATGATATTGAGGTATGTGCCCTCTATCCCTACACTTTGAAGAGTTTTGATCAGGAAGGGATGTTGTACTTTGTCAAATGCTTTTTCAGCATCTATTGAGAGTATCATATGGTTCTTGTTCTTTCTTTTATTGATGTGTTGTATCACATTGACTGATTTGCGGATGTTGAACCAACCTTGCAGCCCTGGAATAAATCCCACTTGGTCGTGGTGAATAATCTTTTTAATGTACTGTTGAATCCTATTGGCTAGTATTTTGTTGAGTATTTTCGCATCTGTGTTCATCAAGGATATTGGTCTATAGCTCTCTTTTTTGGTGGGATCCTTGTCTGGTTTTGGGATCAAGGTGATGCTGGCCTCCTAAAATGAGTTTGGAAGTTTTCCTTCCATTTCTATTTTTTGGAACAGTTTCAGGAGAATAGGAATTAGTTCTTCTTTAAATGTTTGGTAGAATTCCCCCGGGAAGCCGTCTGGCCCTGGGCTTTTGTTTGTTTGGAGATTTTTAATGACTGTTTCAATCTCCTTACTGGTTATGGGTCTGTTCAGGCTTTCTATTTCTTCCTGGTTCAGTTGTGGTAGTTTATATGTTTCTAGGAATGCATCCATTTCTTCCAGATTGTCAAATTTATTGCCGTAGAGTTGCTCATAGTATGTTCTTATAATAGTTTGTATTTCCTTGGTGTTAGTTGTGATCTCTCCTCTTTCATTCATGATTTTATTTATTTGGGTCCTTTCTCTTTTCTTTTTGATAAGTCGGGCCAGGGGTTTATCAATTTTATTAATTCTTTCAAAGAACCAGCTCCTAGTTTCGTTGATTTGTTCTATTGGTTTTTTTGGTTTCTATTTCATTGATTTCTGCTCTGATCTTTATGATTTCTCTTCTCCTGCTGGGCTTAGGGTTTCTTTCTTGTTATTTCTCCAGCTCCTTTAGGTGTAGGGTTAGGTTGTGTACCTGAGACCTTTCTTGTTTCTTGAGAAAGGCTTGTACTGCTATATATTTTCCTCTCAGGACTGCCTTTGTTGTGTCCCACAGATTTTGAACCGTTGTATTTTCATTATCATTTGTTTCCATGATTTTTTTCAATTCTTCTTTAATTTCCCGGTTGACCCATTCATTCTTTAGAAGGATACTATTTAGTCTCCATGTATTTGGGTTCTTTCCAAACTTCCTTTTGTGGTTGAGTTCTAGCTTTAGAGCATTGTGGTCTGAAAATATACAGGGAATGATCCCAATCTTTTGATACCGGTTGAGTCCTGATTTAGAACCGAGGATGTGATCTATTCTGGAGAATGTTCCATGTGCACTAGAGAAGAATGTGTATTCTGTTGCTTTGGGATGAAATATTCTGAATATATCCGTGATGTCCATCTGGTCCAGTGTGTCGTTTAAGGCCTTTATTTCCTTGCTGATCTTTTGCTTGGATGACCTGTCCATTTCAGTGAGGGGAGTGTTAAAGTCCCCTACTATTATTGTATTATTGTTGATGTGTTTCTTTGATTTTGTTATTAATTGGTTTATATAGTTGGCTGCTCCCACGTTGGGGGCATAGATATTTAAAATTGTTAAATCTTCTTGTTGATCAGACCCTTTGAGTATGATATAGCGTCCTTCCTCATCTCTTATTATAGTCTTTGGCTTAAAATCTAATTGATCTGATATAAGGATTGCCACTCCTGCTTTCTTCTGATGTCCATTAGCATGGTAAATTCTTTTCCACCCCCTCACTTTAAATCTGGAGGTTTCTTCGGGCTTAAAATGAGTTTCTTGGAGGCAACATATAGATGGGTTTTGTTTTTTTATCCATTCTGATACCCTGCGTCTTTTGACAGGGGCATTTAGCCCATTCACATTCAGGGTAACTATTGAGAGATATGAATTTAGGGCCATTGTATTGCCTGTCAAGGTGACTGTTACTGTATATGGTCTCTGTTCCTTTCTGATCTACCACTTGTAGGCTCTCTCTTTGCTTAGAGGACCCCTTTCAATATTTCCTGTAGAGCTGGTTTGGGGTTTGCAAATTCTTTCAGTTGTTGTTTGTCCTGGAAGCTTTTAATCTCTCCTTCTATTTTCAATGATAGCCTAGCTGGATATAGTATTCTTGGCTGCATGTTTTTCTCGTTTAGTGCTCTGAAAATATCATACCAGCTATTTCTGGCCTGCCAGGTCTCTGTAGATAAGTCAGCTGCCAATCTAATATTTTTACCATTGTATGTTACAGACTTCTTTTCCCGGGCTGCTTTCAGGATTTTCTCTTTGTCACTGAGACTTGTAAATTTTACTATTAGGTGACAGGGTGTGGGCCTATTCTTATTGATTTTGAGGGGCATTCTCTGAACCTCCTGAATTTTGATGCTCGTTCCCTTTGCCATATTGGGGAAATTCTCCCCAGTAATTCTCTCCAGTATACCTTCTGCTCCCCTCTCTTTTTCTTCTTCTTCTGGAATCCCAATTATTCTAATGTTGTTTCATCTTATGGTGTCACTTATCTCTCAAATTCTCCCCTCGTGGTCCAGTAGCTGTTTGTCTCTCTTTTGCTCAGCTTCTTTATTCTCTGTCATTTGGTCTTCTATATCACTAATTCTTTCTTCTGCCTCATTTATCCTAGCAGTTAGAGCCTCCATTTTTGATTGCACCTCATTAACAGCTTTTTTTATTTCAACTTGGTTAGATTTTAGTTCTTTTATTTCTCCAGAAAGGGCTTTTATATCTCTCGAGAGGGTTTCTCTAATATCTTCGATGCCTTTTTCGAGCCCAGCTAGAACCTTGAGAATTGTCATTCTGAACTCTAGATCTGACATATTACCGATGTCTGTATTGATTAGGTCCCTAGCCTTCGGTACTGCCTCTTGTTCTTTTTTTTGTGTTGAATTTTACGTCTTGTCGTTTTGTCCAGATAAGAGTAAATGAAGGGGCAAGTAAAATACTAAAAGGGTGGCAACAACCCCAGGAAAATATGCTTTAACCAAATTAGAAGAGATCCAAAATCGTGAGTGGGGAGAAAGGGGATTAAAAGGGGTTCAAAAAGTAAGAAAGAAAAAAAAAAAGAAAAAAGAAAAAAAAAGAAAAGAAAAGAATTTTAAAAAAAAGAAAACACCTAAAAAAAATGTAAAAAAGAAAATATGTATATATTAGATAAACTAGTAAAAAATCGTTAAAAAAGAAAAAGGTAACATTTAAAAAAAAATTTTTACCCGAAGGCGAGAAGAAAAAAAAAAATGAAAAAGTAAAAATTAAATTAACTGCAAGACTAAAAAAAATCACAGGAAAAAAGCCATGAGTTCCGTGCTTGGCTTTCTCCTCCTCTGGAAATCTGCTGCTCTCCCTGGTATTGAAACCGCACTCCTTGGTAGGTGAACTTGGTCTTGGCTGGATTTCTTGTTGATCTTCTGGGGGAGGGGCCTGGTGTAGTGATTCTCAAGTGTCTTTGCCCCAGGCGGAATTACACCGCCCTTACCCGGGGCCTGGGTGAGTAATCCGCTCCGGTTTGCTTTCAGGAGCTTTTGTTCCCTGAGCGCTTTCCATAGAGTTCCAGAGGACGGGAATACAAATGGCGGCCTCCTGGTCTCGGCCCGGAGGAGCCGAGAGCCCAGGGCCGCACTCCTCAGTGCGCCCTCAGAGAACAGCGCCCAGTTACTCCCGTCTGCCTGACCTCCGGCCGCGCTCCGAGCTCACCGAGCCTGCGACCAGTTCAAGGTCACCCCGAGCTGTGAGCTTACTGTCGGCTCTGTCTCTGCAGCCGGCTTTCCCGTTCCAATACCCGCAAGCTCTGCAACACTCAGACACCCCCGATCCTTCTGTGACCATGCGGGACCTGAGGCCACGCTGACCCCGCGTGGGCTTCGCCCCGGTTTAGCCTCTGGAGCGATGTCCCTCAGCGGAACAGACTTTTAAAAGTCCTGATTTTGTGCGCGGTTGCTCCACCGCTTGCCGGGAGCCAGCCCCTCCCCCCGGGGTCTCTCTTCCCGTCGCTTTGGATTCACTTTTCCGCCGGACCTACCTTTCAGAAAGTGGTTGATTTTCTGTTTCCAGAATTGGTGTTCTTCTTCTCTTCAATCTGCCGATGGATTTTCAGGTGTTTGCAATCTTTAGATAAGCTATCTAGCTGATCTCCGGCTAGCTGAAGCAGTCTCAGCTTGCTACTTCTCCGCCATCTTGACTCCTCACCTGTTTATTTTTATTTTTGATGGTTTTACCCTTCTATGAGATTTTTAAGTAGACATAATTTTAATAAATTATGATTTCTTGAAATTTGTCTGAGGTTATATATAATAAGATGAAATTTGTGTGAACTAAAGAAGTGTGTCTCCATTTTTTTGTTTTAAGAGTAGACTGGTCTTTAAAAATTGTCCAAAGAAGTACATTATATTCATTATTAAATTGGATAATATACAATAAAGTATTTATGGTCATAAGGAACCGTATCAATTTCTACTATTAATTCATATTAATAATTACCATAAGAGGAAAAGGGGATATTTTTCAAAGTGAAAATTAGCGTATTTTTCAGAATATGATATAGTGTTATTCACTGACCAGAGGGAACAAATGTAAAGTTTAACACAGTTTACAGAATGTCTTAACATAAATTGAAATTTAAATCTGACCTAATTTCACAGTTTTAAGTAAAATGATAGCACTTTATATCCTTGAAAAGTGGTAAGTGACCCAAAACATTGCTTAGAAAAACAAATTTAACACTACACTAGACTGAGATGGCTAAGTTATGGTACAACTTGCCATTGTGTATCATCAAATGGTATATTTTTTTCGTTTGGCCTTGTCATTATATTTTATTTTAGCCATTCTGTTAAGTGTGTAGTGATATCTCAGTGTCATCTTAATTGCATTTCCTTGATGTCTAATTATGTCAAAATATATTATTTTGATGTTTAATGTTCTGAGCTTTCTCAGTTCAAGACCATGAAGCCACTTAGGACAAATACAGTTGCAGATGCACTCATAGACCAACTCCTATTTAGAAATAAGAAGAAACATTACTACCCATTCCAACAAAAAATAGACTTGTTATGGAGTAGGGATTTTATAAATTACCTGACACAACTTATATAGTAAGATGAAATGGGACAGGCAGCTTCTTGCAGCTATATACAACATCATTTTAATTTCAGTTTTCAGTATAATTTTTCCAAGGTATACACAGAATATATATTTAATGTAAATTGTGAACATTTTAAACTCTGTATATTGGAATTAATCAATTTTAAGTTTATAACAATCAAAATTAATGGAAGTTTATTTTAAATTAGTTAGCTTTCTCTGCATTGCAAGACAGAATAATCAAGAATTGGTAAGAAAAAATAATCTCTGTAAAATTACCGGGGGTGCATTATAAAGTGTTCGGTAACCGATCAAACTCACAATTTGGATTGAATGGCAAGTGATTTTTAAAATCTGGAACTTATTGTCAATTTTTTTTGTCTTCATTGTGTCTTAATAAATTACTGTGTTCATTTGCATGGAAGTGAAGAAAAATGCATGACATTTCATCTCAACACTAACACTTTTAACTGGCAACTCTGAATGTACTTTACAGCAGTGTAACAAAGTAAAGATCAATGATGTTTCATGACATATTTGTTATAATTCTCAAGGAGATAGGGAGTTTGTGCAAAAATGCAAATCACTTTGCGACTAAACACATTGTTTATTTCAGCTAATTTTAAGAAAATATGCTAAGACTCTCTCAAAAAAGGAAGCAATGATTTAGGTTTTCCTTCAAACTCCTTATCTAATCCTGAACCAACAGCACATAGTTCAAAGAGCAACTAATTTGAGCAGCTCCAATTTACACGTTTCCTAACAATGCTTAATTTAGTGGAATTTCTGTCCAATTATGTTAATTTGATGTAGTGAAAGACAAACATTCAAAAAGATCATCCTTAATTTATATAGATTGCCAAACTCTGCATTTTCTGAATGACGCCCAGGAACGTATTTTCAAAAACAAGCAAACAATGCCAGAACCACTATTAGGTCATCTCTAGGCAGAAAGTGACTCAGAGCCTACATTACTCTCTCTCTGAAAGTATACTGTAGGCACTGAAACTACTACCCTGAGTCTGTGCTATCAAATTCCTTAAGTTAGAAAGTTTTAAAACCAGTCTGTGTGGGAGTATTTCATTTACAGATAGAGATTTGGTTGTTTATACATTTTCATACTTGATTTTTAGGGTGTAATAACTATGTTTTAAAATTCATGGTGGTTTTGAATACTGTTGGATAATTGTGCTAAAATGGTATATCCATTCCTCTTAGGAAACAGAAATTATAGAAAGGTAGTGCTTTTCAGATCTGACATCTTTGTGTCATTGCAGTTTCAGAATAAATGCAATAGGAAAAGTGACATTCATGTTTATGATATTTTCTATAAATAAATTAGAATGTACTGGAGGCCTGATATAAAGTGGGATGCCTAAACTTCAGTAAGATCTTGTTTTCAATTCAAAATAAATTGTATTTTTTATTTTTTTTTTAATGTCCCTCAATTTCAGATAAGCACCCCCCTAAGGACCACTCCATTTTTTTAAAGATTTTATTTATTTTATTTGACAGATAGGGATCACAAGTAGGCAGAGAGGCAGGCAGAGAGAGAGGGAAGAGGAAGCCGGCTCCCTGCTAGGCAGAGAGCCCGATGTGGGGCTCGATCCCAGGACCCTGGGATCATGACCTGAGCCAAAGGCAGAGGCTTTAACCCACTGAGCCACCCAGGCGCCCCCAAAATAAATTTTAAATTGAATTATGCACCTCTAAGTTCAGAGACAATAAACATCAACCAACACAATTAATAAGTTCTATTTCTTGAAATTTCGGGAACATTGATAGTCTCATCTCCTGGAAGAACAATAGCTAAAATTCTTGGTCATGGATTCTTGCTAAAATATCACTTTCCCAAAGATAATTAATGTTATGAATTTTCATTGATTGTTATTGATCATGAAGAATATAACAACCACGATAAAAAGAGTAGGAAAAACATGATATCTCATCTGTAAGGCATGTGTAGAGTAGGAAATGCTAATAAAAATAACTACCATTATTTCCTAAGTTAACATAACATAACAGAACACAAATATTTCATAACAATATTTTCTAGGCTCATTCTGATACCTCTTTTCTACATTCAAATTTAAAGGTTGAGGCATGTGATATATATTACACAAAAAACATCCCAAGGAATTCGTTAAAAAAAAAAACTCTTAATAAAGGACAAATCCAAAGGATTTTTTTTCTAATTTAATTAACAAATTATGAATCGACTTACCTATTTTATCACAGTGTATCAAGCACCAATAATATTTTTTAATCGTCATACCTGATGCAATAGTTACCATCTTTCAGACATACTGATCACGAACAAGTAAATAAACAAGAGCACCGTAGCTTAAGATCTACCTGCATAAATATAGGACTACTTCAGACAATCTCTTCACCACAACATAGCAATGAATAGAAATCATACATGCTCTGTAATGGACATACAGATGAGATAGAAGGGGATGGGTGTTAATATATGCAGAATCTTCTTTAATTACATTGTAAAACATAATATGGAGAAACAGAATACAATTTTAGAAATACCCAGGTCACCATCATTGTTTTATTTTTATATGTGTAGATAAGGAGTTTAGTAAACAATCCATGACTATTCAACTTCTTATATTTTGAAAATTTTAGCAAAACTAACAAACCTAGCAACTAGAAAATTGTATCTATCTGCAAAATACAGCTTTGCCAGCATGGTAGAGGAAAAGCAAAACAAAATAAGTAAGAAAAGTTTAACATTTCACAAGAGTTTGACTTTTATTTTTTATTTATTATTTTTATTTTTCATTTATTATTTACTTCTATTTTCTACTTTATTTTAATGAAAATGTCATGACCATAACATAAGAGCAGAATTAAACCAGCATGAGAAATTATTTTTTCATAAGTTACAATAAACTAGCTTGGTGATTAATGCAAAAATTATATTCCAAACTTCAGTGTTCTTGCAGTAAGTATCACTGCATAAACAAATGAGTCAGGAGTCATAAACTAATGATGATTCTAAATGTTATTTAGAGAGACATTCTGTTCTGAATATATTTCAAATATTCTACACAAGGCAAAGTGGATCCAAGTAATCTGTAGGCAAAATAAGATTTTAGAGAAGTATATATTCCCAACAGTATTTATAAAATATTACCTTTATGTAAGGCATCATCCTGGACTTTGTGGAAAACACACAAAGGAGTAAGAAGTGGCCCTTCAAGAAACATATACAATATCAAGGTTTAACATGAAGCAGCATGTCTTCTCTAAGTAAAAAAACATTGTACCAACTGACTTTACTGAAACTTTATATTTATTGCTCTCGTTTTAGGTCATAGTGTCCTTCTGCATGCAGGCTGCTATAACGGACATGATATAGACTTAATAGCTTATAAGGAACAGGAATTTATTTCTCACAGTTCTAGAACTGAGAAGTTCAAGATTAAGGAATGGGCAGATCCAGGGAGAGCCCACTTCTTCATAGATGGCTATCTTCTCACTGTAAACGTACATGATGAATGAATCAAGAGAACTCTCTGGGGTCTCCTTTAAAAGGACTGTAATCCCACTTATGACCTAATCACCTCCCAAAGGCCCCTATGTTTTAATACTATCACTTCCAGAGTTAGATTTCATAATATGATTTTGGGAGACATAAACATTCACACCATAGTATATATAAACAAAAAAAGACACAAAAACAACAAACAACAAAAATTATTTTAACTACCTATTATTTTCAACTACATAAAATTTTAATTTGTTTCTATATAATATTAAATAACTCATTTGAGTGATTCACTTATATCCAATGCATCTGAGTGCAATTAAATCTGCTTACCCAACATATCCAGCAGCATATTTCTTCAGACTATCCCATTCCCCACCTTACAGGATTTACCACAATTAGAAGACAGGGGATAGAGGATAGATAGATAGATATATGTGTACATAAACACACTTGTACATACACATATGCATATTTTTTCCTGTTAATGATACTCATGCAAATAAAATTTAAGCTCAAGGAAACCTGTCTTGTGTGTTACTTAATATCCAGTTTTTAGTCAACATCCAAAAACAAATAATCCAATAAAAACATGGATAGAAGACATGAACAAGTGTTTCCCCAAATAACACATTCAAATGTTCAGTAGATACATGAAAAGATGTCCATCATCATGTATCATCAGGAAATTGCAAAGCAAAACTAGAAAGAGATACCACCTCACACCTGTCAGAATGGCTAAAATCAACACTACAAGAAACAAAAGGTGTTGGAGAGGATGTGAAAAAGTAACACTTGTGGGGTGTAACACTTGCCTGGGTGGCTCAGTGGGTTAAGCCTCTGCCTTCAGCTCAGGTCATGATCTTAGGGTCCTGGGATCAAGTCCCACATCGAGCTCTCTGCCAGGCATGGAGCCTGCTCCCTCCTCTCTCTCTCTCTACTTGTGATCTCTCTCTGTCAAATGAATAAAATCTTAAAAAAAAGAAAAAGTAACAATTGTGAACTGTTGGTGGTGATGCAAACTGATACAGCCATATTGGAAAACAGTATGGAATTTCCATAAAATTTAAAAATAGAAGTCCTTTGTGATCCCACAATCCTGTTGGTGTGTATTTACCCAATGAATATAAGAAAATTTGTTCAAAGTTATGCTAGCACCCCTATGTTTATAGCAGCATTATTTATAAAGCTAAGATATGGAAAGTGCCCGAGTATCCATCAATTGATGAATAAATAAAGAATAGGTGGTATGTATATACAATGGAATATTATTCTGCCATAAAAAAAGACTGAAATCTTGCCCTTTGCAATAACATGGGTGGAACTAGACAGTATAATGCTAAAAGTGAAATAAGTCAGTCAGAGAAAGACAAATACCTTTACTCATATATGGAATAAAAGAAACAAAACAAACAAGCAAAGGGGAAAATAATAAGACATAGAAAGAGAAACAAAGCAAGAAACAGGCATTTCATTACGGAGAACAAACTGATGGTTACTTGAGGGGATCTGAAAGGAGTGATGGATTAAATAAGTGATGGGGGTTAATTAGAGCACTTGTCATGATGAGCACTGAGTGCTATATGTTATATTGTACACATGAAACTAATACAACCATATATGTTAGCTAACTGGATTTCAAATGAAAACTTTTTTAAAATCCCAGTTTTTAGCTCACATTCTGGCTTACAAAAGGGATTTAGTCAGGAATTTGGAGATTAGTTAATGAACAAATAAGGGGTGAACAGGCAGTTGTTAGATAAAATTACTATCCTTTCTGGCATGATCTTATGCATTTTATCTAGAATTATTTTTAGCACTTTAGACTCTTCCTATTTTATTTTGAGTCATTAAACAAAAATTTCCTCAAAGGACCTTAGACTCCATCCAATTTGAGCAACAGTGTGAGAGAGGAAATGGTGTCCAGGTGGAAAAAGAAAAGATGAAACTACTTTTGTTTACTAGTGAATGCATAGTTCTTCCACAGAAGAAGCTCTAAATGGTCATGGCTCCAGCTTTATATGTGTTCAGTCATATGTTCAGAGGTAGGTAACACTATCAAAAAATATAAAGCATCTGAGATTATTTGCCCTTATTTGAAAGCTGGTGTATGAGTCTGCCGTGGTTTCTTGGGTGTTGATAGAAGACGCAGACTCATGGTTCAGAAATAATATAGTTTATTATTCACAGCAATAGAGGTAGCCAGAATATTAACAGTATTTGTGTGTGTGTGTGTTTGTGTGTGTGTGTGTGTGTGTGTGTAGGGGTGGGAGTTATATATCAGTTCTGAGCCTCAGTTCCCACAAGAAGTATCAAAACAGAGGCAGATAATATTTGCAAACACAACAGGTTAAGTTAAAAAAAAGATACTATTTCTGTCTTCCAAGTCTATTCAATACAACCATCTTCAAAGGATGGTCTAGAACAAATAATAAATGCAGAAATGTAAGCAACCAACTGAAAAGTGTCTCCCAAGAAGCACACTTTGAGAGTCTTCATTTGACAAAAATACTATAGGATATTACATGGATCAGGTGCATTGAATACTGGAAGGTTAAAATTACAAGGGACCAAATATTTTTAAGCAGTTCTGGCATCCAGTAGAGTTCAAATAGGTTTTATAAGATTGAGGAAAGAAGCCATCAAAACCTGGGCCCAGGGGCGCCTGGGTAGCTCAGTGGGTTAAGCCTCTGCCTTCGGCTCAGGCCATGATCTCAGGGTCCTGGGATCGAGCTCTGCATCAGGCTCTCTGTTCAGCAGGGAGCCTGCTCCCCCATCTCTCTCTCTGCCTCTCTGCCTACTTGTGGTCTCTGTCTGTCAAATAAATAAATAAAATCTTAAAACAAAACAAAACAAAACAAGAAGCCTGGGCCCAATTTTCCCAAAAGTATGATTCTGATTCTAGTCTCTATGATGTTATCCCTTGAAGACAATGTCTCTAATTGAGTTGAATTAGTTTATTAAAGAGCATACCCCCGTTTGTTGTAGGAGATGAACAATATGCAAGAGGCAAAATGCCACATGGAAGCCACCTGGTCTTCAGTGGAATATAGAATCAGTTCCTTTGGGATGAATTTGTTCCACATTTGACTTCCCACTTAAGGGAAAATAAGAGTGCCTTCTAATAGATTTTAAATAGGAAATGACAACGGAAGCTTATACAAGATTATAGAATGGGAAATTTCATTTAGATAAGCAATAATTTCAAAGTCATCTTCTTAATATTACAGACTCTTCACATAATCATAATTTTATTTTGGTATTATATGGTAATTTCAAATATAGTAAATATAAAGAACTTACCTCTGTAATTATAGTGAGTCTGGTCGTTGTTTAATGACAACAAAACTTCAATTTAGAAGTATGGTCTACCAATTATTAATACATTTGGAAATGGTGTGTCATCTTCACTCTCCACTTGTCTCACTAAAACAGTGAGCCAAACAAAGTAGGTCCAAGCAGTTTACTACGGTCAAAATGGGTTGCTTTTGCACTTGGTAAAGTAGCAGTCATATTTTGGAAGAAGAAACTGAGGCTATTAATATTTTCAACTTATTTTCAGAAAAGGAAAGAAAGGATAAATCTAAGCTAAAGCCAAAATCTTATACAAGGTGGCAGGAGAATGATCTTTTCCCAGATAAAGGGTTTTTCAACAGCCATGTTAGGAGGAAGAAGAGATGAGACATTGTGGACTTGACTAACGTTTGTACGCTGTTCAAAAAGTTTTCAAAATAATGTGTATTATTTTTCTTCTTTTAGTTGACACAAAAACAAACAAACAAACAAAAAACTACTATTGAGCTTACTCTTAAAAGGAGGTAAACAAGAAACTAGCAAAGATTGAGTGTTAGGTATTGTCCCCCTCCTTTTTTTTAAAATTATGTTATGTTAGTTGCCATACAATACATCATTAGTTTTTGAAGTAGTGTTCCATGATTCATTGTTTGTGTAAAACACCCAGTGCCCCATGCAATATGTGCCCTCCTTAATACCCATCACCAGGCTCACCCATCCCCACATCCTTCTCATCTTTAAAACCCTCAGTATGTTTCTGGAGTCCATAGTTTTTCATGTTTCATTTCCCCCTCCAATCCCCCCACTTCATTTTTCCTTTCCTTCTCCTAATGTCCTCCATGCTATTCCTTAGGTTCCACAAATAAGTGAAACCATATGATGATTGACTTTCTCTGCTTGACTTATTTCACTTAACATAATCTCCTCCAGTCCCATCCATGTTGATGCAAAAGTTGGGTATTCATCCTTTCTGATAGTTGAGTGATATTCCATTGTATCCATAGATCACATCTTCTTCATCCATTTGTCTGTTGAAGGGGATCTTGGCTCTTTCAACAGAATGGCTATTGTGGACATTGCTGCTATGAACACTGGGGTGCATATGGCCCTTCTTTCCAGTAAAATAGAGCTAGCCTATGACCCAGCGATTGCACTACTGAGTATTGACCTCAAAGATACCGATGTAGTGAAAAGAATTAGGTATTGTTAAAGCACAAATGCAGGGGATAGAAGTTATGGTACAGAAGAGGGAAGGGCCACCATATGGCAGAGTAGAATAAAGTAGCTCAGGAAGAAATTAGTCATATCTAGATATTGTAAGGCATGTGGGGTTGGCAGGGAGAGCATGAGAAATCATGAGATAAGAGAGCGAAAATGGACCAGGCAGGAGAGGTTTATAACATTTTAACATCTAAGGTATGGACATGCAAAGCAGAATAGGGAAAGAAATAAAAGTTTTTATAAGACTCAATACATAAGGAATAACGTGGAGGACACTGGGAGATGGAGAGAGGTGTGCTGGGGGAAATCGGAGGGAGAGACAAACCATGAGAGACTGTGGACTCTGAGAAACAAACTGAGGGTTTTGAAGAGGAGAGTGGCAGGTGGTTGGGTGAGCCCAGTGGTGGGTATTAAGGAGGGAATTTATTACATGAAGCACTGGGTGTGGTGCATAAACAATGAATTTTGGATCACTGAAAATAAATTAAAAGAAAAAAAAAGACTGACTACAGACATGGACCTCAGTGTAACACAGATATGGAACTCACTGTAATACCAGCCACTTCCCACCGACACACAGACTATGATAATAATAAATAATAATGCAATTAAGAAAATTGCCTGCCAAATAATTTTTCCTCTTTTTTATTTTTATGAATATTATTTTTATTTTATTTTTAAAGTTTTTATTTAAATTCCAGTTAGTTAAAATAAGGTTAATACTAGTTTCAGGTGTACAATATAGTGATCAACACTGCCATACAATGGCTTAAATAAAAAAATGAAAAAAAATTTTTTTAAGATTTTATTTTTAAAAACCTCTACACCCAAGGTGGATTTCAAACGTACAACCCCAAGATCAAGAGTTACATATTTTACTGACTGATCCAGCCAGGCACCCCAACAAATGAAAATTTTATAAAATTGTTCAGTTTGTGGGAGTCTCATTTGCTCAGTCAGTTAAGTGTCTAGACGCCTTTGGCTCAGATCATGATCTCAAGAGTTCTGGGATCGAGCCCCGTATTGCTCATGCTCTCTCTCTCTCTCTCTCTCTCTCTCTGGCTTTTGCTCTTAAATAAATAAAAAAAATATTTTTTAAAAAAATTGTTGAGTTTGTTTAACTAGTTTTAATCTAGTAGACAGAGATGAAAATAAAGTATTATGTCATGGCAGGGAAAAATACAACTTACACTTTTTAAAAATAAAATGTGCAATGCATGTTACATCACTTCTTTTATCACCACACTGGGACTTTCCCTACTGAGTTGTTGTAATGTAAGGACCTATTTTATATTTTTATATTTTAGCAAGAGGCTTCCATTGAGGTTAACCCTTAAACTGTCCTTGCTCCCCTTCCCCCAGGGGATTCACTTAAAAACAAGTCCTGGAAATCAGCTCCAGGTAACAAAGCCCATATACAAGGGTGGGTCAGGCCAGGTGGAGACATCAATCAGCGGGAGGGGGGCGTGGTGTTTGCATATTGTCTCCCTAGATACTAAGGAGTATGCCCCACTCCACCGCCCTTTGGGAACCTTTTTGGCACCAATCCTAATCAAGGTGTAATAGGCTGGGTCAAATGTGTATACTAGGGTAAATTGAACCTCAACTGGTCACCTAGCCTCACTGTGGAGTTTCCTGTGTGTGTTAAAATCTCATTGGTCACCTGTGCGTGGCCAGGCCTGACTGCATGGCCTTTGCCCTTAAAAGCTAGACTGTGAAACAGCGAAGGGTTGCCTTCTCTCATAAGAGGTGTGGCCCCAAACGTTTGGTTAGATTCTTGATGCTTGGCATGAAATAATGCTTTGCTTGACCTTCGCTTTACATCAGTCTCACTCCTTTAATCATAGACCCATTATTGGGGCACAACAGTATTAATCTTATAGTTAGAAGTCCACAATGCATCCATCATCCATTCTACCCCTTAACATTCCCCTTTGGACAGACCCATGATCTAGAACAAGCCTTATTTTATAGTGCCTTGTAGGAGATTTTTGCTGCTGCCTAAATTGCCTACTTTCCTCTCACCATTACCACGGAAATTGGGTCCACTGAAATAAATGGGTAGTGTAAGAAATTAACAACTTCCATAAATCTCTTTAAATAATAAAGTATAAGATAGTGATACCTTATTTTCTGCCGCATAACCAATTCTTGCAAGAATAAGGTCATATAAGAGAATTTACAACACATGCTAGCATTATCCTACTGGACCCAGATCATTTGTATGTTTCTCTGTCTCTGAGAAATGTAGTTATTTACATGACTGAAACCTACAAATTGTTTGATATGACTACTAATATCACCTACATTATTTTAAAGCCTGTTTAAGGCTTCTGAAATACATAGGTTTTGTAAACATTTATTAAGCATCTTGTATATATCAAACACTTTAAAAATCTCTGCTTTTAAAAAAAAAAAAAAAACTCTACCTCAATGGAACTTTGAGTCTGAAAAACATACAGGCAATATACAAGGCAACAGATACAATAATTACATATTTGATTATATACTCCAAGGATGTCACATTAAATTGATATGAAAATGATGAGAAGGATCTGGATTTCTTGTCAAAATTTTTTGCCTTAAAAAGAAATTGATATTGGGGCGCCTGGGTGGCTCAGTGGGTTGAGCCGCTGCCTTCGGCTCAGGTCATGATCTCAGGGTCCTGGGATCGGGTCCCGCATCGGGCTCTCTGCTCAGAAAGGAGCCTGCTTCTCTCTCTCTCTCTCTCTCTACCTGCCTCTCCATCTACTTGTGATTTCTCTCTGTCAAATAAATAAATAAAACCTTTAAAAAAAAATTGATATTTAGGGAAAGTTGTTACTGAAAGAGGTCCTGTGTCAACCAAAAATGTTACACCATGATCTGACTAAATTTTCCAGTTGTGATCATTGCTTTGTTTAGCTGTCTTATATTAAGACTGAATTTAGTAATTCAGTCTCAGATTTAAGTAAGTCTTTTTTTTAAAGATTTTATTTATTTATTAGAGAGAGAGAGGGAGGGGCAGAGGGAGAGGAAGAACCAGACTCCTTGCTGAGCAGGCAGCTGATGCAGGACTGGATCCTAGTACCCTGGCATCATGACCTAAGCTGAAGGAAGACACTTAACCAACTGAGCCACCCAGGCACTCTAGACTGTAAACTTCTTAAAGGTAAAAAAGTTTATTCTTCTAGCAGTTCCACAGACATTTCTAACATCCATAAGAAAGCATGTACTGATGTAAAATGCCAGCAAAGCAAATTATTTAAAAAGAAAGAAAGAAAGAAAGAAAAGATATATCTGGATAAAGAGAAAAACAGAAAATCTAATAATACATTGAATTATTAGAGCAAAGAGTGGAGGAAGAGAAAATAAATATGAAATAGAGATTTCCACTAAAAGAAAAAAATTGAAGAAGGCAGGAGATCTAGAAAATTATTATGACAGACTTGAGAAAAAAATTAAATAGGAATTTTTAGAAAATAGCAATGAATGAAAAGGTAAATTGTTCCTACCTCTATAATATTAGCTGCTTGTTGTTGTTGTTGTTGCTAATTTACCTATTTAAGCTAATAAACAAAGAAAGGTTTCATTTAGGGATAAGGTTTCTATATATATATATTATTATTTTTCCATTTAGGGATAATATATATATATATATATATATATATATATATATATATATATATTTTAATTGTTAGAAAATGTGTCATAGAAAGTGTTTAAACTTTAAGATACAGATGCAACATGTAACGAACTACATTGTTTGAACGTCTAATTTGTAAATGCTGTTAGAGGAAACTTGGTGGAAATGTCCTTATGTGGTTGTGTTTCTGGAACTAAGTATATTTATTAATAAGGAATAGTTTCAAATTATGAAATGACCAGGAGTGGACAATTTTCCCAATCCTATCAGCTCTTTGCAGTTCTTTTATTAGCCCCCTTCAGGAATATCAGCTTTATTTATCTAATTAAATTTTATATTAATGTGCTTTTGACTTTTGGCCTTTCTCTTCCTTCTGTTCTTTTTTTCCCCTAAATTACATGTTTCTGTTTAACAGCTACTATCAATTCTTTGATATGAATTCTCCACATCAATTTACTAACTCCAGAGATGAAGCAGCATCAATATTTAGAAGCGAAGAATACAAAGCCTTGGGCATCTGGATGGCTCAGTCAGTTAAGCATCTGCCTTTGACTCGGGTGGTGATCTCAGGGTCGTGGGATGGAACCCCAGGTTGAACTTTCTGCTCAGCTGGGAGCCTACTTCTCCCTCTCCCTCTGCCTGCAGCTCCCTTTGCTTGCGTTCTCCCTCTCTTTGTCAACTAAATAAATTAAAATAAAATAAAATAAAATAAAATAAAATAACGTAACTAATACATTTATTTATTTATTAAAATGCAATTATTACACAATACATAATGTATTGCATAATTATAATAATGATTAAATAATTTATTAAATATTTATATTAAATATATAAATTTAATTAAATAAATATTTTTAGAATTTAAATATTTCAAATTTAGATTATTAAATATTAAATCATTGATTTAATAAATAAATATCTAAACATAATTAAATAAAATAATTTATTTATTAAAATGAATAAAATAATGTTGTCATTATCTGAGCATGTATTTTTAAATAGTCTAAAAAAAACCATCTAATAAAGTCTAAATACATTGAGTTCATATATTTATACAAGTTAACCCAGACACTCAACCCACAGACAGTTTCAAAACATTTGTTTTTATCTACTACTCAAAATACGATTGTAATGTATTTATTTATAACTTTGACACAGCAAGGAAACTTGGAGGAAAAGGAGACATTTGCTTTTAATATTTGAAAATTATTTTGTTGATTTAAAAACAATAAAAACCTTAACACATGAGCATTTCTTCTTAAATAACACTGTGAAGTTTCTGAGTCGCATTCTATTAAAAGTGCTGATAAAATGGCCTCAGTTACTCATCTAAATTATCAGCTGAATGGGTAACAAATGAAGTAGAGAGCTTTTTAATTATTTATGAATATATTGCTTGTGGATGGAGTGCCACATAGAGTTACCTCTCTTTTTGGATTTGTTTTGTGAGCAGCAGTGGAATCTATGAATGAGATTAAACATAAGGACATTCACAGAAATTCTTAATGAACTTCTGGGGAAGTTCATTAAGTGCAAGGAAAAAATGCAGTAAGACTAAATGCAAATTTCAAGTGGTCATCGCTTAATTATAGAAGCTTTTAAGCTCAAGTAATATATCTTTTTTTATGAGCCTATCATATTGTATTAATTACCACAAACTGCACTCTTGAACACTTATCTTTTCACATATTTCTTATTCTTAGTACTTAAAATTACCCTTATGATTGATAAGTAAATGGATTTTACTGACAATGCATTGATTTACATAAATAAATAATGCTGTTTATATATATAAAAACAATTGAATATGTGTATGTGTTCAATGAAATTTGTTTTTCAAATTAACATCTTAATTCTACCACATTGGTTACAAATAGATATAGACTTTATAGATTCATCAAATATTTTATTCTCAAATTTATATCTCCTTTGTGAAGTAAATGAAACTGTATATATTAAATATAATCCTATCACATGTAACAGTTACTAGTGCATTCCAGGACATACATGGGTCAGGTCCTACTGAAGGCATCACGGATAACTGGATTTAACTTTCTATCCTAGGAGTCTTCTGTATATTTCTGTGGCTTTTATACTACAATCAGGAGGAAGAATTCTTTTGCTAAAAGCTTCCAAATGACTATGTGAGTAGATTATTTGTAGACCAGTGATATAATATTATAGTTTAGTATGTAAAGCATGATAAAATAAAATGCTATTGCCATATTTAATTTGTTCAGTAAAGCATTCATTTAGTTATCAAGCATTTATTTTCTTTTTTCTTAAGATTTTATTTATTTATTTGACAGACAGAGATCACAAGTAGACAGAGAGGCAGGCAGAGAGAAAGGAAGGAAAGCAGGGTCCCTGCTGAGCAGAGAGCCTGATGTGGGGCTCTATCCCAGGACTCTGGGATCATGACATGAGCAGAAGGCAGAGGCTTTAACGCACTGAGCCACCCAAGAGCCCCAAGCATTCATTTTCTTTATACAGAAGAGATAGAACAATATTATATAGTAGAAAATACAGTAAATAATCTAGAAACCTTGATCATTTTGTTTTGGCAATTTTAGAACATAAAATTAGCTAAAGCTCAAGTGCAAGTTATATTTGTATCATAGGAGGAAAAGTTAATTAAAAGTTTGTTTATTACCATAGTTTAACACTTCAACGAAATGATAACGAGTCATAAATTAATGAATATGTGAGGTATACAATAAAAACAATAATCTTGAGTGTATGTGACTCACTGTAGGTATTGATAGGCTAGAAATCAAAGGGAAAGTATCTATAGGGTTTGTTCAGTTCCATGCTCATCAGATTAATAGGCTTTCTCATATTGCTTCCTTCACCACATTAATTTGTCTAATGAAGTTTTCAAGAGTTAAAGACAGTGATAGTTTCATGGCTGGAGAGAAGGTACAGAATCTAAGATAGTTCAGCAGTGCTTATTATTTAAGAGAAAGACAGCATGGGAGGTGAGGGGTGGAAGGAAAGGGATAAGAAGAGAGAATCTTAAGCAACCTCCTTGCCCAGCACAGAGCCTATAGGGGCTTCATCTCATCGCCCTGAGATAACAACCTGAGCTGAAATCAAGAGTCCGATGCTTATCTAATTGAGTCACCCAAGTGCACCATTTTTTTCCCTGTATCTTTATTTTCATCTCTCTCTGCAACTGAGTTTCCCTTCAAAATCAGGACTTGCATACACAACCTAAATAATTATTTTGGGATTTTATCACGTGGGAGAGGAGAGAATGAGAAGAGCTAAGTGGTCCCGGAGAAACATATATGAGTTCAGACTGAGTGGATTATGATTGTGGACAACTGAGCATCAATCCTAATGCACAGAATACATCTCAGAATAATTTTCCTGAAACAAGAAAGAATCTGTTTAACCCACTGGATTCTGCATCCTATCCACAGTGGTTAAAATTCATCCCAGAAGTAATTAATGTCCCTGACTTTACTATTACTGGGCATGAGAGAGGAGCTCAGTGGGTTTGGTCAGTGTCCCACCTAATGAATGGCAGAGCAGATTCAGGCAAAAAAAAATTATTAGTTCTTTCCAAATTAGATTTAATGGGATTCAATTTTTCATTCATGAATTCATTTTACATTTTATATTTTATCGATTTTTCTAAGCTTTGGCCAATATTCACTGCATTTTTGAATAGCTTTTATCTCTTATTGTAAATCATTTTTCTGCTACATGTGTTTAGTCATGGTTATCCATTTCTTCTTCCAAGTTTTTCAGATATGTGATATCAATTTCCAAATAAATTATTTAAAATGTTTATTTTTTATACTAAACTTCTATGAAAAACATTGATATATGTATTATGGCATATTGTTCTCCTTTCAACTTATTTTTTAAAATGGGAATGTGCCTTGGCAAATACATATTGTTTCTTTTTATGTTTATGTAGATTCTTCATAATTTTCCCAAGTTCATTGGCTTATGGTTTATATATTTTAAATAATTTTCCTACTGCCAATTAATAGATTTTTTTCCATTACATTGTCTAAGTTGCTATTGCCATTATAAGTAAAAAGCATCTGGAAATCTATATCCCTGTCCTGTTTCCTCAAATCACTCATTATTTTCAGGATCTAGTTGGATTTTCTTACAGGTTCCAGGTGGACAAGCTTTTAAATTGGTGCTAATTATTATTTCTGTTTCTGGCTTCCTGCATTTAACAGCTTAGGGATCATTTTTAACAATTATGATGAAACGAGGCATCATATTCTTATTCTCAACTTCATTAATAATGATATTAGTGTAACATGTCCTACAAGATAATAATAGATACATGTAAAATAATTGCATTGACCAAAAAAGTGGTGGAAAATGTAAATAAAACACAGTGGCAACCAACTAGTCATGTCAAGTTGAGCTATTTTTTCCCCCTTTATCTATAACTATTCATAACTATAGTTATGAATATTTTCTTTCTTTTCTTGTATGTAAGTTTTAATCCAGTGTCTTGACTATTTTATGCTTGAGAAATAGATGTACATTAATATTCAAATATTTCTTTCCTTTTTCTTCTTTCATTTAAAAAAAAGTCATTTATTTTATTTTATTTAAAAAATATTTATTTATTTATTTGGAGTAGAGAGAGAGGGTCATGAAGAGTGGCTGATTATATACTTTCAATTTGGGAGGAGGTTAGGGATAGCACAAGCCTCCAAGGTATTTTATAAACAAGGTTTCCAGGACCTTGAGGGCCTAGCTATTGTTAGGGAAAGGTAATTTATTATTATTTAGTAAAAACTCAGGGAAGAGACTCTTCTGATGTGTATCAGTGGGTATATGCTTGGGAGATGATTGCCAATGTATATCTTGAGGGCAGGGGTGGGGAGTAGAGATAAAGAAGTTTCCAAAGTAATTTTTACATGGGAAAGTAGATTTTCAGTATCCTGGGGAGTGGACTAAGAATGCTTTTTGCCCTGAGTGGATGTGTCTACATGGAAGCAGCTGAGTCCCCAGAGGAACTTCAAGGACTTGTCAACAGGCTATGAGTAGTAAGGAAATCTAATTTTTTCTCTAGCTTTTGTTCCACACCCGTCACCTACATCTTACACCTCTTTTATATTGATAATTTTAATGATTTGCTGGTATCCAGATGACTATATCCTTAAGTGACTTCTTATCTCTATTGAATCCATTACGTATTCTATCCATTGTATTCTTAATTCAACTAGATTACATATATTTAATCTATTAGTACCACTAGGTTCTTATTCCTGTTTTTATTTCAAAATCTTTCCTTATTTCCTTACATTATTTATTGGGTATATTTTAAATCCCTGATATACTCACTTATTATATATAAGCTGTCAACCTTATTCTCATTTTGAGGTAGCTATATCTTTTTGGGTTTTAGGACATCATACCAACAATGCCAAATAATTTTCAGACAACAGCAGGATCTCCAAGAATTCAACTAAATTCTGACACTATCTACCTGAACATAGCGTAAGATTTCATCAGTTAAGGGATCAGTCCTCCAAGACTATCTCCAACCCCACCTCAGATGCCAGTCTCACTGTAGGCCCCAGGTTATTACCTGTGCTTGTGACTGAGCAACTACAGGTTGGAGGTCCCAGTGGCCTACTTCTTACGTTCTTTTAATTTGCTACAGGGACTCACAAAACTCAGAAAAATACTTACTTTATGTTTGCCAGCTTATTAAAAGATATAATAGAAGATTTAAATCAATAGATAGATAAAGAAGTGCACATGGCAAGGTATGGAGAATGGGCACAGAGCTTCTATTACCTTCTGGAAAACTGCCACTCTTCCTGCCTTTTCATACATTTAACAAACTAAAAGCTTTCTGAACCCAGTCCTTTCAGGTTTTCTGTGGAGGCTTCATGACATAGTCATGACTGACTAAATCATTGTCATTTGCTGATCTAATCTCCAGCTCCTCTTCCCTCTCCAGATAATCCTGAATTTGGAGGAAGGGGAGGCATGTTGGGCAAAAAGTTATGAAGGCTTTCACCAAGTGGTTGGTCCTTCAGGCAAACAGCCCTTGCCTTGAGTGAGGTCTGAAGGTCACTTCATTAACATAACAAAACACACCTCTCTCACCCTGATTTATCACCGGAAATTCCAAGAGTTTTAGGAGCTGTGATGAGTCAGTAGCCATGGTTGAAAGCCAAATATTCAGATGACCAAAATATATTTCTTGTAAACCACTATATTACACTACATGCTTAAGTATTTAATTATGTGATCTTTTAATCTAATATTTTCTAAGAGTATAAACTGTTCTGTCAGTAATCTGGATTGGGCAGTGATGTATTGCCAAATTTCTGTCATTTCAGTCCAGGAAGTCAAAGAGAAACAATAGGAGACCCCTTAGGGCAAGAAGTTCAAAGTAACAATGTTGACTACCACTCCCTTTTCTTGATTTTTTTTTTAAACAAACAAATCATCTCTTCAGAGTTGCAGTTTAAAGCCAAGAACATGCGGAATTGGGAGAAAAAAAATGGTTAAATTTGGAGACTTGCAGAGGTAGAATCAGAGTAGTGAAAGCCATTACAGTAACTGAACTAACTGAGGTCAGTCTTTGGTGAATCACAGAAACAGGTGGAGTTGTCAAACAAAGGAATCTTTGTTTACAACATACAAGGAGATCACAGGGAATAAGTTCCAAAGCCTTGACTGTTTGAACAGGAAAGATATTTTTATTTAGTATTTAAGATGAATACTCAGAAGGGAGAGTTTTATTATCCCGTGTATGGTTGGCCATAAGGTTGTGGATGCATGCACATCCACATATGTATTTGTGCAATATGTATTGCATGTTCACCTGAATGAAGCTTGTATTCCACCGAGGGCAGAAACTTCAACGTTAGAATAAAGCAGAGGTAACTGTTGGCCAAGGGAAAGGGACTCTGCAGGCTTCAAGAGCAGATATAAACTAGATGGGGTCTTGGGCTCATTTTCTGGGACAAGGAATGCAAGGCCTTGATTACTTTTGAAATAGCACTAGGAGTTTTACCACTGATTTATTGTCTCAATAGCTTAGGCTATTTCCTGGTCTGGTGGTGACTGTTTGTTTTCCCATTGCCTTGTTCCCTCAAAATCCTTAACTAGTGAAGTTTTTGCATTTCTTTGTAAGAACCTCCCAGGAAGTTTTGGAAGAAGTGTGCTTGGGCAAGTACACAGGTGGGTTATAGATCATTGAAAACAGCTGGGGACAAAAAATGACTTTTCTTATGTCAGGAAAACTATATCTCATCTTTAATTTTCTGGGAACCTCTAACTCTTTCTGCTGATGTTACCAGCAGGCATCTGAGATATTACTGATTGTTCTCTTGAACCTAAGGAAAAGGAAATGTAGAAAGCAAAAGACAAAACTTTAAAATCTATCCTGCAACTCATCAATTCACTGCAGGCACCTCTCTGTCTTTCCCTTTCTCTTTTTCTCTCTTTCTCTTTCTCTCTCACTTTCTCTCTCACATACGCACAACACACGCAAATCAACTTAAAAAAATTTTTAATATTCCCTATTCCATTTTAATATACTTGAGGCATGATCATTTTCTTAGTAAATACAAGAAAAAAAATCTAGGATTCCATCATTCTGTGTGATTAAAGTATTGAGGAATTTACTTCTAATAGCACTTATAAAAACATATTTTATTTAAGTAATATTATAAAATCAAGTGCCTGCATTTTTCTTATTCTCCAACTAGGGTTATTTGGCAATTAATATTTTGTCAATCAATATTCCCCTATATCTGAATGTGTGGGCAGTGGGAGAGGAGTTAGAGGCAAGGATAGAGAACACTCCCAACAACTGCAGACTACATATATCTTAAGCCATGATTTTCTTTGCAAAGGTCAACATTGATAATGTTCTAGTCTTACCCCCGTGTACCAGGAAAGAAGTAGCATATTTCCTGAAAGACACAGCTATCAAAGCTCCATGGAGAAACCGTAAAGATGGAGAAGGGATTTGCAAATTATATATCTGATAATGGACATCTACTCTGATTATTAAAAAATGAATAAAAATAAAAAACCTTAAATAACCAAACAGAGTATCCAATTTTACATGTGAAGGAAATAATGGAAGAGACATGTCACAAAAAGGATATGGATGGCTCATAACCACATGACAATTTTCTCAACATTTAGACATTAAATAAATACAAATTAAAATCATAATGAGACATGCTTACATATCTATTAGAATGGTTAAATTATAAAGGTTAATTGTACTTGGTCTGAGCTGGATTGAGAAGCAACAAAAAATCTAAACTGTTGTTGGCATATATCATGATACAACCACTTGGGAAAATAGTTTGAAAATTTTTTTAAATGCAAAATATGTTGCAGTTACACAAATAGCCATTTTACTTCTAGGCATTTAACCAAGAGAAACAAACTCTATGTTCATACTAGGACTTGTATATGAATTTCATAGCAGCTTTATTTTTAAGAATTGAAAACAGTGGAAATGTTCATCAATGTCCATCAATAGAGCAAAGACAAATTATGATCTATTCATTAAAGAGATTACTATTCGGGGGAGGAATCAAGAAGGCTGAGACTACTTCAGCTAGCCAGAGATCAGCTAGCCAGAGATCAGCTAAATAGCTTATCTAAAGATTGCAAACACCTGAAAATCCATCGGCAGATCGAAGAGAAGAACACCAATTCTGGAAACAGAAAAACAACCACTTTCTGAAAGGTAGGACCGGCGGAGAAGTGAATCCAAAGCGACGGGAAGATAGACCCCGGGGGGAGGGGCCGGCTCCCGGCAAGTGGCGGAGCAACCGCGCACAAAATCAGGACTTTTAAAAGTCTGTTCCGCTGAGGGACATCGCTCCAGAGGCTACCCGGGGCAAAGCCCACACGGGGTCAGCGTGGCCTCAGGTCCCGCAGGGTCACAGAAGGATCGGGGGTGTCTGAGTGTTGCAGAGCTTGCGGGTATTGGAACGGGAAAGCCGGCTACAGAGACAGAGCCGACAGTAAGCTCGCAGCTCGGGGTGACCTTGAACCGGTCGCAGGCTCGGTGAGCTCGGAGCACGGCCGGAGGTCAGGCAGACGGGAGTAACTGGGCGTGGTTCTCTGAGCACGCACTGAGGAGTGCGGCCCTGGGCTCTCGGCTCCTCTGGGCCGAGACCAGGAGGCTGCCATTTCTATTCCCGTCCTCCGGAACTCTATGGAAAGCGCTCAGGGAACAAAAGCTCCTGAAAGCAAACCCAAGCGGATTACTCACTCCGGCCCCGGGTAAGGGCGGTGTAATTCCGCCTGGGGCAAAGACACTTGAGAATCACTACAACAGGCCCCTCCCCCAGAAGATCAACAATAAATCCAGCCGAGACCAAGTTCACCTACCAGAGTGCGGTTTCAATACCAAGGAGAGCAGCAGAATTCTAGAGGAGGAGAAAGCAAAGCACGGAACTCATGGATTTTCCCTGTGATTTTTTGTAGTCTTGCAATTAATTTAATTTTTTTTCTTTTTCATTTTTTGTTTTTTTTTTCTCGCATTCGGGTAAAATTTTTTTTAACTGTTACCTTTTTCTTTTTTAACGATTTTTTACTAGTTTATCTAATATATATATTTTTTCTTTTTTATATTTTTCTTAGGTGTTTTCTTTTTTTTTAATTCTTTTCTTTTTTTTTCTTTTTTATTTTTCTTTCTTCCTTTTTGAACCTCTTTTTATCCCCTTTCTCCCCCCTCACGATTTTGATCTCTTCTAATTTGGTTAAAGCATATTTTCCTGAGGTTGTTGCCACCCTTTTAGTATTTTACTTGCCCCTTCATATACTCTTATCTGGACAAAATGACAAGACGGAAAAATTCAACACAAAAAAAAGAACAAGAGGCAGTACCGAAGGCTCGGGACCTAATCAATACAGACATTGGTAATATGTCAGATCAAGAGTTCAGAATGACAATTCTCAAGGTTCAAGCCGGGCTCGAAAAAGGCATGGAAGATATTAGAGAAACCCTCTCGAGAGATATAAAAGCCCTTTCTGGAGAAATAAAAGAAATAAAAACTAACCTAGTTGAAATCAAAAAAGCTATTAATGAGGTGCAATCAAAAATGGAGGTTCTCACTGCTAGGATAAATGAGGCAGAAGAAAGAATTAGGGATATAGAAGACCAAATGACAAAGAATAAAGAAGCTGAGCAAAAGAGGGACAAACAGCTACTGGACCACGAGGGGAGAATTTGAGAGATAAGTGACACCATAAGACGAAACAACATTAGAATAATTGGGATTCCAGAAGAAGAAGAAAGAGAGAGGGGAGCAGAAGGTATACTAGAGAGAATTATTGGGGAGAATTTCCCCAATATGGCAAAGGGAACGAGCATCAAAATTCAGGAGGTTCAGAGAATGCCCCTCAAAATCAATAAGAATAGGCCCACACCCCGTCACCTAATAGTAAAATTTACAAGTCTCAGTGACAAAGAGAAAATCCTGAAAGCAGCCTGGGAAAAGAAGTCTGTAACATACAATGGTAAAAATATTGGATTGGCAGCTGACTTGTCCACAGAGACCTGGCAGGCCAGAAAGAGATGGCATGATATTTTCAGAGCACTAAATGAGAAAAACATGCAGCCAAGAATACTATATCCAGCTAGGCAATCATTGAAAATAGAAGGAGAGATTAAAAGCTTCCAGGAAAAACAACAACTGAAAGAATTTGCAAACCCCAAACCAGCTCTACAGGAAATCTTGAAAGTGGTCCTCTAAGCAAAGAGAGAGCCTACAAGTGGTAGATCAGAAAGGAACAGAGACCATATAGAGTAACAGTCACCTTACAGGCAATACAATGGCCCTAAATTCATATCTCTCAATAGTTACCCTGAATGTGAATGGGCTAAATGCCACTGTCAAAAGACGCAGGGTATTCAGAATGGATAAAAAAACAAAACCCATCTATATGTTGCCTCCAAGAAACTCATTTTAAGCCCGAAGACACCTCCAGATTTAAAGTGAGGGGGTGGAAATGAATTTACCATGCTAATGGACATCAGAAGAAATCAGGAATGGAAATCCTTATACCAGATCAATTAGATTTTAAGCCAAAGACTATAATAAGAGATGAGGAAGGACACTATATCATACTCAAAGGGTCTGTCCAACAAGAAGATTTAACAATTTTAAATATCTATGCCCCCAACGTGGGAGCAGCCAACTATATAAACCAATTAATAACAAAATCAAAGAAACACATCAACAATAATACAATAATAGTAGGGGACTTTAACACTCCCCTCACTGAAATGGACAGATCATCCAAGCAAAAGATCAGCAAGGAAATAAAGGCCTTAAACGACACACTGGACCAGATGGACATCACGGATATATTCAGAACATTTCATCCCAAAGCAACAGAATACACATTCTTCTCTAGTGCACATGGAACATTCTCCAGAATAGATCACATCCTCGGTCCTAAATCAGTACTCAACCAGTATCAAAAGATTGGGATCATTCCCTGCATATTTTCAGACAACAATGCTCTAAAGGTAGAACTCAACCACAAAAGGAAGTTTGAAAAGAACCAAAATACATGGAGACTAAACAGCATCCTTCTAAAGAATGAATGGGTCAACCAGGAAATTAAAGAAGAATTGAAAAAAATCATGGAAACAAATGATAATGAAAATACAACGGTTCAAAATCTGTGGGACACAACAAAGGCAGTCCTGAGAGGAAAATATATAGCGGTACAAGCCTTTCTCAAGAAACAAGAAAGGTCTCAGGTACACAATCTAACCCTACAACTAAAGGAGCTGGAGAAAGAACCAGAAAGAAACCCTAAGCCCAGCAGGAGAAGAGAAATCATAAAGATCAGAGCAGAAATCAATGAAATAGAAACCAAAAAAACAATAGAACAAATCAATGAAAGTGAGCTGGTTCTTTGAAAGAATTAAAAAAATTGACAAACCTCTGGCCCGACTTATCAAAAAGAAAAGAGAAAGGACCCAAATAAATAAAATCATGAATGAAAGAGGAGAGATCACAACTAACACCAAAGAAATACAAACTATTATAAGAACATACTATGAGCAACTCTACGGCAATAAATTTGACAATCTGGAAGAAATGGATGCATTCCTAGAAACATATAAACTACCACAACTGAACCAGGAAGAAATAGAAAGCCTGAACAGACCCATAACCAGTAAGGAGATTGAAACAGTCATTAAAAATCTCCAAAAAAACAAAAGCCCAGGGCCAGACGGCTTCCCGGGGGAATTCTACCAAACATTTAAAGAAGAACTAATTCCTATTCTCCTAAAACTGTTCCAAAAAATAGAAATGGAAGGAAAACTTCCAAACTCATTTTAGGAGGCCAGCATCACCTTGATCCCAAAACCAGACAAGGATCCCACCAAAAAAGAGAGCTATAGACCAATATCCTTGATGAACACAGATGCGAAAATACTCAACAAAATACTAGCCAATAGGATTCAGCAGTACATTAAAAAGATTATTCACCACGACCAAGTGGGATTTATTCCAGGGCTGCAAGGTTGGTTCAACATCCGCAAATCAGTCAATGTGATACAACACATCAATAAAAGAAAGAACAAGAACCATATGATACTCTCAATAGATGCTGAAAAAGCATTTGACAAAGTACAGCATCCCTTCCTGATCAAAACTCTTCAAAGTGTAGGGATAGAGGGCACATACCTCAATATCATCAAAGCCATCTATGAAAAACCCACCGCAAATATCATTCTCAATGGAGAAAACCTGAAAGCTTTTCCACTAAGGTCAGGAACACGGCAGGGATGTCCATTATCACCACTGCTATTCAACATAGTACTAGAGGTCCTAGCTTCAGCAATCAGACAACAAAAGGAAATTAAAGGCATCCAAATCGGCAAAGAAGAAGTTAAATTATCACTCTTCGCAGATGATATGATACTATATGTGGAAAACCCAAAAGACTCTACTCCAAAACTGCTAGAACTTATACAGGAATTCAGTAAAGTGTCAGGATATCAAATCAATGCACAGAAATCAGTTGTATTTCTCTACACCAACAGCAAGACAGAAGAAAGGGAAATTAAGGAGTCAATTCCATTTACAATTGCACCCAAAACCATAAGATACCTAGGAATAAACCTAGCCAAAGAGACACAGAATCTATACTCAGAAAACTATAAAGTACTCATGAAAGAAATTGAGGAAGACACAAAGAAATGGAAAAATGTTCCATGCTCCTGGATTGGAAGAATAAATATTGTGAAAATGTCTATGCTACCTAAAGCAATCTACACATTTAATGCAATTCCTATCAAAGTACCATCCATCTTTTTCAAAGAAATGGAACAAATAATCCTAAAATTTATATGGAACCAGAAAAGACCTCGAATAGCCAAAGGGATATTGAAAAAGAAAGCCAACGTTGGTGGCATCACAATTCCAGACTTCAAGCTCTATTACAAAGCTGTCATCATCAAGACAGCATAGTACTGGCACAAAAACAGACCCATAGATCAATGGAACAGAATAGAGAGCCCAGAAATAGACCCTCAACTCTATGGTCAACTAATCTTCGACAAAGCAGGAAAGAATGTCCAATGGAAAAAAGACAGCCTCTTCAATAAGTGGTGCTGGGAAAATTGGACAGCCACATGCAGAAAAATGAAATTGGACCATTACCTTACACCACACACGAAAATAGACTCAAAATGGATGAAGGACCTCAATGTGCGAAAGGAATCCATCAAAATCCTTGAGGAGAACACAGGCAGCAACCTCTTCGACCTCAGTCGCAGCAACATCTTCCTAGGAACAACGCCAAAGGCAAGGGAAGCAAGGGCAAAAATGAACTATTGGGATTTCATCAAGATCAAAAGCTTTTGCACAGCAAAGGAAACAGTTAACAAAATCAAAAGACAACTGACAGAACGGGAGAAGATATTTGCAAACGACATATCAGATAAAGGACTAGTGTCCAGAATCTATAAAGAACTTAGCAAACTCAACACCCAAAGAACAAATAATCCAATCAAGAAATGGGCAGAGGACATGAACAGACATTTCTGCAAAGAAGACATCCAGATGGCCAAAAGACACATGAAAAAGTGCTCCATATCACTCGGCATCAGGGAAATACAAATCAAAACCACAATGCGATATCACCTCATACCAGTCAGAATGGCTAAAATCAACAAGTCAGGAAATGACAGATGCTAGAGAGGATGCGGAGAAAGGGGAACCCTCCTACACTGTTGGTGGGAATGCAAGCTGGTGCAACCTCTCTGGAAAACAGCATGGAGATTCCTCAAAATGTTGAAAATAGAACTGCCCTATGACACAGCAATTGCACTATTGGGTATTTACCCTAAAGATACAAACGTAGTGATCCAAAGGGGCAAGTGTACTCGAACGTTTATAGCAGCAATGTCCACAATAGCCCAACTATGGAACGAACCTAGATGTCCATCAACAGATGAATGGATCAAGAAGATGTGGCATATATACACAATGGAATACTATGCAGCCATCAAAAGAAATGAAATCTTGCCATTTGCGACAACATGGATGGAACTAGAGCGTATCATGCTTAGCGAAATAAGTCAAGCAGAGAAAGACAACTATCATATGATCTCCCTGATATGAGGAAGTGGTGATGCAACATGGGGGCTTAAGTGGGTACGAGAAGAATAAATGAAAGAAGATGGGATTGGGAGGGAGACAAACCATAAGTGACTCTTAATCTCACAAAACAAACTGAGGGTTGCTGGGGGGAGGGGGTTTGGTAGAAGGGGGTGGGATTATGGACATTGGGGAGGGTATGTGCTTTGGTGAGTGCTGTGAACTGTGTAAACCTGGTGATTCACAGACCTGTACCCCTGGGGATAAAAATATATGTTTATAAATAATAAAAAATTATTAAAAAAATAAAGAGATTACCATTCAACATCAAAATGAGCTATTTACAATTGGAGATTCTCAAAGTAATGATGCTGAGAAAAGAAAAGCCAGGCAATGAATAGTATATACTGTGTGATTCCATGACTATAAAAAATCTAGAAAATACAAATTTATATATAGTCACAGTCATCAAATATTTTGGTGAGATTTTAGTGCGTTCTTCTGTGCTCCCATAGCTTCCTACACTGGGATCTCCGAGCATTTGTTACACCATGTGAAAATATGAACTCTTTTTCTTTATTCTGTCTTACTAGAATAAGAATCCTTGAACTTTTATGGACATTTGAACTCTCAGTTATTAGCAGAAATTCTACCACACAGTAAGTTTCCAAATATAAAAGCCAGAGTTTTACAATGACTTCTAAGCTTTTACATGATCTAGCCACTCATTTAACCTCTGTGACGTCTTTCCCTGCTACTCTTCAGTCACTCACAGTGGCCTCCTTGCTATTCCTCAGATATGCCAGGCATGATCCAACCTTACGGCCCTCAAGATAGCCAATTCCTTTGTCTGGAGTGACCTTATTGCTGATAGTTCTGGGCAAATTCATCACCTTTCCATACCTTTGTTCAATTGTCAGCTTCATTGTAACTACCCTGATCTTCCCATTAAAAATTTTAACTCCCCAACCCCTGCCTAGCAACCTTGATTTCTCTCACCCTGATCGAATTTTTCTTTTTCCCCATTGTACTCATCATTTTTGAATGCACTATGCAATTTTTATTAAGGTTTATAGCATTTAATTGTCTCACCCATTAAAATAAAAGTTTTACAAAGCCAAGTATTTCATTGACCAGTGTAGTCTGAAGTAATATCTGCCATATAATAGGTTCAATAGACAATTGGTAAATTTTTGAATAAATTAATGTTGAGAGTATACTGAATTTCATATGTCATTTCAATAATTTTTTCAAAAAAATAAACTATGTAAAACATACCTTAAATTTACTTTCAAAATATTTTTTAGCATATAATGGACAATATACATAAGCCTTAAAGAAACAATCATATAAATAACCATTTCATACATACTTAAAAATTGAATTATACCACACTCCTAGATCCTCTCTGAACCCTCTAAAATAACCCTTCAAAGGAAATACATTTTTAAAAATAACAGATTTTTTGGCAAATAACTTAATAAAATATACGTTTCATTCATCTATATAGATCAAAATAAATTTTTTTAATAAGCATGAAATTATAACTCTGAAGTGTGCTAAAATGAAACCACCTGCTAAGGGTGAGAGAACAAAAATAAACATCATTTTTCCAAATAAGAGGAATTTATTACCTTTGAATCAAAGCATGTGGATTTGTTCAAACTGGCAATAAAGGAATATGGAGACACAAACCATAGAAAGTCATATTTTAGATTTCTAAGAGACTTCAAAGTGAAGAGTATACATTCACTTCTCACTTATTGCTCCTACATACTCATGAATTTGAGAGAAAAAATAGGTGCTGTGTGTCTTAGCAACTAATGGGATATATTTTGATATTTACATGCTTACACATATTGTGTGTTATAGTCTTCGCTTTTACATGTTGTAAAAGGGTTAACCCCTTTTCTGCAGGGATCTGAAAATGTGAAACAGTGCCTGAGTAGCTGAATTCATCTAATTCGAATTTCTTGCAGGTCTGAGACCTATTGTTTTTCACTTGACTGCCTCCTTTTTCATCTGCCAATTGGTTACAAATTCTGGTACTGAAGAGAATACATTGGGGCTGGTGGCTCAGTGGGTTAAAGCCTCTGCCTTCAGTTCAGGTCATGATCTCGGGATCCTGGGATCGAGCTCCACATCGGGACATAATGTAATGACAGATAGTTTATATGGGAGCCCTTTGGCTACTCTGGTGGATGAATGTTTTTAAATTAGTTTTTCATGGACATGGGGAGTTAGAGATGAGAAGGGAGGTGGGGGAAATTGGAAGGGGAGCTGAACCAAGAGAGACTAAGGACTCTGAAAAACAATCTGAGGGTTTTGAAGGGGCGGGGGGTTGGTAGGTTGGGGTACCAGGTGGTGGGTATTATAGAGGGCACTGCTTGCATGGAGCACTGGGTGTGGTGCAAAAAGAATCAATACTGTTATGCTGAAAATAAATAAAAAATAAATTTAAAAAATATTAGTTTTTTGTAAACTACAAAAAAAAAAAAGAAAAACACTCCCATTTATACCAATGAAAGAGGCATTCAAAGACATTGTGGGGGCACAGGGATCCAATTAAGGGGGACAAGTTTAAGGTTTGCCTGGTCCCCTAAAAATTAATGGCACTAGAGAAGATGAGCTTTGGGAATTATAGCTTAATGGATACAATGTGTACAAAGCTTCAGTGAGTCATGGTGGGAAGAGGCCATGAGGGCAGCAAATACAGTCTTAGATGATGTCATTAATAGTACTACAGGCTCTAGATTTCCTGTGGTGGTGTTCTTGGCAAGACCAGCCCGGCCAAAGTGGATACTCACAACCTGGAACAGAGGGTCTTGGAGATCCCAGCACGTGAGGTATGATGAGAGGGTAAAATGATAGGAGGTGTCCTTTGGAAGGACTGTCTCCTTGACTTTAAAAGGGAGAACCCAAATCTGTAGGTGAAATCTTTTTGGCTACAAAGAGGGCCGAGGCCTCCTAAGGTCAAGGTCTCCTCGTCACTTGCAAAGATGTCGAAGAACATATTCAGACATTTCAAAGATGTCCTCATGTCCATCGGTTCCCACTCTGGAATTCTCTCAATAAGGTGAGAGTTCCTCTAGCTGAAAAAAAGATCTAAAAAGACTTCCCTTTCTCATGTAATTTCTGTAACCTCCAGGACACACCCACCTCCCCCTTCCAGCTCTGTAATGAAGCCACAGCTGGTGCCAATTTGTGGAACTCCTTAAAGGCTATTCTCCCTTATATACCCCCGGACCAAGTTCCCATGCTCCCTCACCTGATTTCCTGCACTCACCTCCCACCTGGAGTGTTCACACCTGCAAGTGCCTTTTACCAACCCCTTTGCCAAAAGGCAGCCAGAGTGACCTTTCAAAGACCTATCAGTTCCTGGCATTTGTCTCCATAGAAATCTGTACTGATCTTCTAACAAATTCTCAGTCCTCCAAAGGCACCCATAATCCTCCCATCAGTCTCTTCATACCCCTCAAACTGACTGATGCCTGTTCTGCCCCATCTCTCTGCCCTTCAACCACACTGCCTCCCTCTTCCTGAGGAGACCCCTCATGGCGCCTGCCTGCAAGCACAGGTGATTCCCATTGATGTGAACACCCTCTTCCTCTCCCCCATCTCCCCACTCCAGTTACTCCCACTTATTCGTGAGCTCACAAGCCCCATGGTACACACTCTCCATGCAGCCTGCTCTCTCTTTTCTAGCACTGGCCTCCATTTCTAGCTGTGGTTGTGTCGTGGATGTCCCTCCCCAGCCAGCCTCCAAGCTCTCCTTCCCTTTAGCTCCAACACCTGACACAGTGCCTGGCACGTAGTAAGTCCTGGCTAGCTTCTGAGAGCCTCACTGAGGGATTGAAAGCATTTTAAAAATGTCACCACGTAGGCTCCAGTAGTCTTAGCAACTAATGGGATATATTTTGATATTTACATGCTTACACATATTATGTGTTATAGTCTTCTCTTTTACATGCTGTAAAAAGGTTAACCCCTTTTCTGCAGAGATCTAAAAATGTGAAACAGTGCCTGAGTAGCTGAATTCATCTAATTCGAATTTCTTGCAGGTCTAAGACCTATTGTTTTTCACTTGACTGCCTCCTTTTTCATCTGTCAATTGGTTACAAATTCTGGTACTGAAGAGAATACATTGGGGCTGGTGGCTCAGTGGGTTAAAGCCTCTGCCTTCAGTTCAGGTCATGATCTCAGGATCCTGGGACCGAGCTCCACATCGGGACATAATGTAACGACAGATACTTTATATGGGAGCCCTTTGGATACTCTGGTGGATCAATGTTTTTAAATTAATTTTTCATGGACATGGGGAGTTAGAGACGAGAAGGGAGGTGGGGGAAATTGGAAGGGGAGCTGAACCATGAGAGACTATGGACTCTGAAAAACTATATGAGGGTTTTGAAGGGGCGGGGGTTTGGGAGGTTGGGGTACCAGGTGGTAGGTATTATAGAGGGCACTGCATGCATGGAGCACTGGGTGTGGTGCAAAAAGAATGAATACTGTTATGCTGAAAATAAATAAAAAATAAATTAAAAAAATATTAGTTTTTCGTAAACTACAAAAAAAATGAAAAGCACTCCCATTTATAGCGTGCACTTTATTGTTCACAAAGCACGTGGCAACAATAAAAATAATGATGGGTTACCTTTACAATTCATAGAAAAGGAGGTACAGGGAAGTTGAATGAAAGGGAATAACAAAGTACGTTCATAAGTCAATCTTCCTTGTAAAAAAATTAACCTGAAAGTGCGTTTCTGCCACCTCTCTCCTCTGTGATATGATAAAGAACGACCATGAGGTTTTGAAAAGCATAATAGCTTTACACCAACTCTTGAGCTTTTATTTATTTATTTATTGCTAACAAGATACCTTGATTTGATATGCAGTTCCTGACAACCAAAGTCAAATAATTCCATCTTCATGAAAAGTCAGAAAGAACCACAAACCAAACCTCAAAATAGATTCAAAGAGAAAATACTCTCTAAAAACTTTCCCTTCCTGGGGCACTGGAGTGGCTCAGTGAGTTAAAGCCTCTGCGTTTGGCTCAGGTCATGATTCTAGGGTCCTGGGATTGAGCCCCATGTATGACTCTCTGCTCAGTGGGGAGCCTGCTTCCACCTCTCTCTCTCTCTCTCTCTCTGCCTGCTCTCTGCCTACTTGTGATCTCTCTGTCAAATAAATAAATAAAATACTTCTTCGGACACCCAGCAGGAACTTCTTCTCTCGGCCTGGTATTACTTCAATGGCCTATTCCAGAGAATAAGACACTAAACTACTGAGTGCCATGGGCCTCAGAACCACGAAAGGGATCATGAGGGGCACAAAGCATGCCTCTGGTCACCAAAAGGGTATGGAAACATTTGCTGCTTTTCTGCATTTTTCAAAGCTGAGTTTTTAGCTGGAGGCTGCTCCTTTATGATAAATTGCTGATACCGTATAGTAAAAGCTATTATATGATCTTTTACAAACCATTTCCTATCTTTGCATTCCCATGTGCAAAGACAGACACGGATTATTTAAAACCCTGAAGAAGTGCTCTTGCATTTAAATTGCCTGTAACCTTCGTTTAATAGATTTATGATTGATAATAGATTTAGTTAAAATATAACTATTTTAAATATTTACTCTCAGTAAACGATTTCAACCTATGCTCATTTAAGTAACTTGGTGCATAATCCCTTTTCTATTAAACCATAGTGCAAGGACCAATGCCGCGTTTCTGAGAGAACCCCAAGCTATTTTTCTAGAATGGCCATATGCGTATATATCAGGCGTCCTGTTTTCACTCCCTTTGTGGAGCACCTACCCTGGAGGTCATGTAATAAGCAATGACCAAAAAACAATAAAAAAACCCAAACATGCAGGTCGAAGTGTCATCCCTGCCTGGAGATGAGTAGACTGCTGACAGAGATCCTGGGCAGGCATCTCAGCCCAGGCCTGTGCTGGGGAAGCTGGTTCCTGGCTTTGGGCTCAATCTGGAAGCCAGCAAACTGACCCGAGAGTGCAGCCAGGGTTAACAGGACTGATGATCTTTTTGCAGCCAGGCCACGTGCGGACACCCGCTCAGGGAGCAAGGCTAGGAGGCTGCCCAGCGCTGGCGCTGGTAAGGCTTGCAGCCCCCCAGGGCTTCGCCCCGCGCCCAATCCCGGGCCGGGCCTCAGGAGGGAGGGGGGCGGGGGCAGCGCAGAGAAGGGGCTTTGCTAATTTCCAAAGCAGGAAGTGAGCTCAAGGAGGACTCAGGAAGGAGGGGGGCGGGGGCGGGTCGAAGTCCTCCGGCCAAAAGGGCTTTGCTAATTGCCTAAGTGGGAAGTGAGCTCAGGGAGGATGTGGCGGAGAGTCCGGGAGGAGTTGGAGGGGCTGGCGGAGGAGGGGCGCGCAGCGCACCGGTGCTGTGCTGG
The DNA here is from genome assembly GCF_030435805.1 of Mustela lutreola. Taxonomy (NCBI): domain Eukaryota; kingdom Metazoa; phylum Chordata; class Mammalia; order Carnivora; family Mustelidae; genus Mustela; species Mustela lutreola. The sequence continues at coordinate 28,620,179 of NC_081303.1, forward strand.
GCCCCAGTCGGGACTGCAGGACCCACCAGACTCGCCGTCGGAGTGCTGCCGTGTGAGGCCCCGCTGTTCCGCTTCCGCTGCCTGCTGCCCCTCCCAACCCAAGGCTTCTCCGGACCACCCTCTGCTCAAGGTAAAGTGACACCGCGCCGCGCCCTCACCTGGAGCAGTAAGCATGGGAGGAGACCTGGGGGCGGGGAGGGGGGTGGTCCAGGCCCAGCCTCCCGCAAACCCCAGGGCACCGGGACCACCCCGGATGCTGCGCCGAACCGGGGTCCGCATTGGGTTGAGCTGGGGACAGCGCCTTGCGAGGTGCCCCCCGCCAGAGGGCGGGCTAGCCCCCATTGTTCGGCACCCCCACGCTCGCGAGCTGAAGACCCCCTTCCCTCCCCCGCCGTGGCCCTGCTGCTTTTGTTCTGGACTTGGGATCCCAGATGGAAACTAGTCCCTCAGACCTCCCTGGCAGCAAGGAGGGCAGGGAGGGATTCTTGGTTTTCTGCCCTGGCTCTCCCTCTCTCCCCATTCACATGCCTTCTGGCTTCCCTTTCCTCTCCTCATTGTCAGTTTTATTAAATGGTTTTCTTCTGCATGTTGACCCGCAGAGCTATTTCATGAATGAATATACATGAAACTGAGTCGGAGCCCACCTGTGAGAGCCCACCTGTAGAGGCCTTTCATTAGAATGGTCTCTGGTTCTAGCCTCAGTTCAGAATACTGCATGTACCTGAGGACCGAGTCCAGATGTTTCTTTCATCTCTGACTTGAATTTGAAATCCTCCTCAGACTTCAGTTTCCAGGATTTCTCCAGTCCTTGCTCTCCCACTGTCTTGGTGGGGATCCGCCATGAGTGTTGAACCCAGGAATGAATGAATGATATATACCCCAGATCGCTGGGGCTTTGTCTTGTTTTGCTGAGGTTGGAAAGGCTTGGGATAGACCCCCTGTATGCAGATACAGAGCTGCATGCAATTGCTTAGATAAATGTGTTCCCCACTTAATTGCTTGGGCATTGGACATTTTGCCCTTAACCTGTGGCTTGAGCAGTTAGGAGGAGACAATCTGGAGGTGAATCAGAAGATGGCTGAATCCACATGGTGGTGGTCTGGGTTTGGGAGATTTTCCTGGAGATTCAAACGAAAGATCTAAATTCTTCCAGTGGGGAGTGGTAAACATTTTATCGATGGGAGATGGAAAATAAATGGTCTGGTTAACCTTTCCCTCCCCCTCAAAACCCATTATTTGAAAAAACAAAAAGGGAAGTGAAGGGAGAAATCCTCCCACTCCCATCCCCACTCACCTCCATAGCCATCTCCTCTTCCAAGAACCTAACAGACAAGGTGCCAAGAAGTGTTAGGTACCAGCAGTGGTCTCAGATCTCATTCAAGGATCATGGTGAAAGGCATTAAAGAGATTGTGGGGGCACAGGGATACAATTAAGGGGGACAAGTTTAACCTTTGCCTGGTCCCCTAAAAATTAATGGCACTAGAGAAGATGAGCTTTGGGAACTATAGCTTAATGGATACAATGTGTAAAAAGCTTCAGTGAGTCATGGTGGGAAGAGGCCATGAGGGCAGCAAATACAGTCTTAGATGATGTCATTAATAGTACTACAGGCTCTAGATTTCCTGTGGTGGTGTTCTTGGCAAGACCAGCCCGGCCAAAGTGGATACTCACAACCTGGAACAGAGGGTCTTGGAGATCCCAGCACGTGAGGTATGATGAGAGGGTAAAATGATAGGAGGTGTCCTTTGGAAGGACTGTCTCCTTGACTTTAAAAGGGAGAACCCAAATCTGTAGGTGAAATCTTTTTGGCTACAAAGAGGGCCGAGGCCTCCTAAGGTCAAGGTCTCCTCGTCACTTGCAAAGATGTCGAAGAACATATTCAGACATTTCAAAGATGTCCTCATGTCCATCGGTTCCCACTCTGGAATTCTCTCAATAAGGTGAGAGTTCCTCTAGCTGAAAAAAAGATCTAAAAAGACTTCCCTTTCTCATGTAATTTCTGTAACCTCCAGGACACACCCACCTCCCCCTTCCAGCTCTGTAATGAAGCCACAGCTGGTGCCAATTTGTGGAACTCCTTAAAGGCTATTCTCCCTTATATACCCCCGGACCAAGTTCCCATGCTCCCTCACCTGATTTCCTGCACTCACCTCCCACCTGGAGTGTTCACACCTGCAAGTGCCTTTTACCAACCCCTTTGCCAAAAGGCAGCCAGAGTGACCTTTCAAAGACCTATCAGTTCCTGGCATTTGTCTCCATAGAAATCTGTACTGATCTTCTAACAAATTCTCAGTCCTCCAAAGGCACCCATAATCCTCCCATCAGTCTCTTCATACCCCTCAAACTGACTGATGCCTGTTCTGCCCCATCTCTCTGCCCTTCAACCACACTGCCTCCCTCTTCCTGAGGAGACCCCTCATGGCGCCTGCCTGCAAGCACAGGTGATTCCCATTGATGTGAACACCCTCTTCCTCTCCCCCATCTCCCCACTCCAGTTACTCCCACTTATTCGTGAGCTCACAAGCCCCATGGTACACACTCTCCATGCAGCCTGCTCTCTCTTTTCTAGCACTGGCCTCCATTTCTAGCTGTGGTTGTGTCGTGGATGTCCCTCCCCAGCCAGCCTCCAAGCTCTCCTTCCCTTTAGCTCCAACACCTGACACAGTGCCTGGCACGTAGTAAGTCCTGGCTAGCTTCTGAGAGCCTCACTGAGGGATTGAAAGCATTTTAAAAATGTCACCACGTAGGCTCCAAACTGTAGGCAGAAAAAGCTTTGCCAGGATTGACATTTTAGAGACGTATTCATCAAGTTGGATGTGTTCACTGACTTTACCTTGTAAAATTTAAAACAGAAAAAAGGACCTTTGTATCGCTTCGCATCTACCGAAGGCACATGTATACTATTAGACCACGTTATGAGCTTAATGGAAGGAGACAAGATGTTTTCGCTAAAAAAATGTCTAAGACTGTTGAGGTCAAGTGGGAGGAAATAGTCCGTTTGTGGGAGCATTGCTATCTTACTCTATCACAGCTGCTAATAAAAATCTGACACGGGGTGAGTCAGAATTGTCTGTCTGAGATGAGTTAGATCTGGCTCATGTTCCTACAGACATGAAAGCCAGGAACGAAGAAGGAGGCTTTGAAAGCCTGTGTTAAGGAGGCGGTGTGGTTCACTGCAATGAGCTAAGTGCCCAGGGCCACAGGCAGACATGCGGGCCTGTGTCCTTCCTTTGTTCTGAGGTCCCTCTTGCACCATGTGGTGAGGCTGGTGGCTGGGAGCAGCTCAGGACAGGACCTGGTGGCATCTTACCTCTCCCACCCTCCTGTGGGCTCCAGTGGGCTCCAGTAGGTCCCAGGGGACAGCCTACCTTCCTTGCAAATCCCAGTAGCACTGGGAGCAGAAACTGGGACCAAAGAGTGAGCACCCTGTTTGACAAGCTGGACCAGCACCTCTTCTTCAGATGCAGGGGGAGCCCTGGCATGCTGACTCCTCCCTTCTCCCTTTCCCCTTTCCTCTCTTCCTCCCTCTTCCCTTCCCCTCTCTCCTTCCCTGGTGGTGCCCTTTCCCAATGCCCACTTCATCCCTTTTCCTTTCTACATGCCTGTCTTCTAGAGTTTCTTCTCTTTCCTCCCCATTACTTCCCTTCATCTGAATCTCCTCTTTGGTCCTTTTGTCCCTGCTCTCTGCTCCTCCTCCCCTTCCCTGGCCCCTGTTCAGCTCCATCCCACCTGCAGGCAGAGCTGGACTAACATGCTCACTTGCTAGCTCAGCCACCCTCCAGAGAAGTCACTCTTTGGTGGCCACCTTCCTGACCCCCTGGTCCCTTCTCCACTTGTTCAGATATTGCTCTGAAGTCTGAGGAGGACAGAGCGGGGCTGCCACAGAATCAGGCCAGAGGAGAAACCAAATCATGTGTCCACACTGTCCCCCATCACTGCTGCTCTGAGAGCTTTCGGAGTCCTCAACAGGGCTAGGATTTAGGGGCTTCTTCAGAACCGGGAGTGAAAACAACCATAGGTAAAAAGAAAAGCTATGGCCCCCACATAAAAATAACAATCACAAATGAAAACTATGTTAACTCTGAAGTCCCAAAGTCCAAGAATTGCCTTGAATCTGTCACTAGAAAGCACCCAAGGCCTCACTCTCTGGGTTCTGGGTGCCCTGGGAATGGCAGGAGCCTCTGACAGGCCCGTGGGGGTGCCAAACGTTGGGGGCTAGCCCTCCCGCTGTGGGGGGGGTACCTCCTGCGGCGCTTTTGAAGGCCTGACCCCTTGCGGAGGGGATGCTGCGCTGCGTTGGGGTGGTCCCGGTGCCCTGCGGTTCTCGGGAGTCTGGGCCCCGACACCCGCCCGCCCCCCCCCCGCTCGTGGCCCACGTTTTCTGCTCCAGGTGAGGGCGCAGCGCAGTGTCACTTTACCTGTGAGCAGAAGGTCCTCCGGAGAAGCAATGGGACTGGGAGGGGCTGGTGGCGGCGGGAACGGGACAGCGCGGCCTCTGGGGCTATGCTGGAGCGCGGGAGCTCAGGGGCGGCGAGTATGGTGGGTCCTGCAGTCCCGACTGGGCCGCTGCACAGCACCCTGGTGCTGTGCGCCCCTCCTCCGCCAGCCCCTCCACCTCCTCCCAAACTCTCCACCTCGTCCTCTGTGAGCTCACTTGCTGCCTTGGCAATTAGCAAAGCCCCTTCTCTGGGTCGCCCCCCGACCCACCCCCGCCCCCCTCCCTCCTGAGTCCTCTGTGAGCTCTCTTCCCGCTTTGGCAATTAGCAAAGCCCCTTCTCTACGCCGCCCCTGCCCCCCTCCCTCCTGAGGCCCCGCCCGGGCTGGGGTGTGGGGCGAAGCCCTGGGAGGCTGAAACTGTTGCCAGCGCCAGCGCTGGGCAGCCTCCTAGCCTGGATCCCTGAGCAGGTGTCCGCACGCGGCCTAGCTGCAAAAAGATCATCAGTCCTGTTAACCCTGGCTGCACTCTCGGGTCAGTTTGCAGGCTTCCAGATTGAGCCCAAAGCCAGGAACCAGCTTCCCCAGCACAGGCCTGGGCTGAGATGCCTGCCCGGGATCTGTCTGAGCAGTCTCCTAGTCTCCAGGCAGGGATGGCACTTTGACCTGGATGTTTGGGTTGTTTGATAGTTTTTTGGTCATTGGTTATTACATGACCTCCAGGGTAGGTGCTCCACAAAGGGTGTGAAAACAGGCACCTGATATATATACGCATACGGCCATTCTAGAAAAATAGCTTGGGGTTCTCTCAGAAACGCGGCATTGGTCCTTGCACTATGGTTTAATAGAAAAGGGATTATGCACCAAGTTACTTAAATGAGCATAGGTTGAAATCGTTTACTGAGAGTAAATATGTAAAATAGTTATATTTTAACTAAATCTATCATCAATCATAAATCTATAACACGAAGGTTACAGGCAATTTAAATGCAAGAGCACTCTCTTCAGGGTTTTAAATAATCCGTGTCTGTCTTGGCACATGAGAATGCAAAGATAGGAAATGGTTTGTAAAAGATCATATAATAGCTTTTACTATACGGTATCAGCAATTTATCATAAAGGAGCAGCCTACAGCTAAAAACTCAGCTTTGAAAAATGCAGAAAAGCAGCAAAGGTTTCCATACCCTCTTGGTGACCAGAGGCATGCTTTGTGCCCCTCATCATCTCTTTCGAGGTTCTGAGGCCCATGGCGCTCAGTAGTTTAGTGTCTTATTCTCTGGAATAGGCCATTGAAGAAATACCAGGCCCAAAGAAGAAGGTCCTGCTGGGTGTCTGAAGAAGTACAAACTTTTAGATAAAGCTCTCTGGGGAATTTGTTAGTGGTTTGGTCTGCTTCTGATTGGAAGGGAAATTTTTTTAAAAGATTTTATTTATTTATTTATTTATTTGACAGACAGATCACAAGTAGGCAGAGAGCAGGCAGAGAAGAGAGAGAGGTGGAAGCAGGCTCCCCACTGAGCAGAGAGCCAGACATGGGGCTCAATCCCAGGACCCTAGGATCATGACCTGAGCCAAACGCAGAGGCTTTAACTCACTGAGCCACTCCAGTGCCCCAGGAAGGGAAATTTTTTAAAGAGTATTTTCTCTTTGAATCTATTTTGAGGTTTGGTTTGTGGTTCCTTCTGACTTCCCATGAAGATGGAATTATTTCTGAGGTTGGTTGTCAGGAACCGCATATCAAATCGAGCTATCTTGTTAACAATCAATAAATAAATAAAAGCTCAAGTGTTGGTATAAAGCTATTAATCTTTTCAAAACCTCGAACTATAATTCATGTATTGTGGTCATTCTTTATCATATCACACAGGAGAGATGTGGCAGAAACACACTTTCAGGTTAATTTTTTTACAAGGAAGATTGACTTATGAACCTACTTTATTATTCCCTTTCATTCAATTTCCCTGTATCTCCTTTTCTATGAATTGTAACGGTGACCCATCATTATTTTTATTGTTGCCACGTGCTTTGTGAACCATAAAGTGTATGCTATAAATGGGAGTGCTTTTCTTTTTTTTTGTAGTTTACAAAAAACTAATATTTTTTAAATATATTTTTTATTTATTTTCAGCATAACAGTATTCATTCTTTTTGCACCACACCCAGTGCTCCATGCAAGCAGTGCCCTCTATAATACCCACCACCTGGTACCCTAACCTCCCAACCCCCCACCCCTTCAAAACCCTCAGATTGTTTTTCAGAGTCCTTAGTCTCTCATCGTTCAGCTCTCCTTCCAATTTCCCCCACCTCCCTTCTTGTCTCTAACTCCCCATGTCCATGAAAAACTAATTTAAAAACATTCATCCACTAGAGTACCCAAAGGGCTCCCATATAAACTATCTGTCATTACATTATGTCCCGATGTGGAGCTCGATCCCAGGATCCCGAGATCATGACCTGAACTGAAGGCAGAGGCTTTAACCCACTGAGCAACCAGCCCCAATGTATTCTCTTCAGTACCAGAATTTGTAACCAATTGGCAGATGAAAAAGGAGGCAGTCAAGTGAAAAACAATAGGTCTCAGACCTGCAAGAAATTCGAATTAGATGAATTCAGCTACTCAGGCACTGTTTCACATTTTCAGATCCCTGCAGAAAAGGGGTTAACCCTTTTACAACATGTAAAAGAGAAGACTATAACACATAATATGTGTAAGCATGTAAATATCAAAATATATCCCATTAGTTGCTAAGACACACAGCACCTATTTTTTCTCTCAAATTCATGAGTATGTAGGAGCAGTAAGTGAGAAGTGAATGTATACTCTTCACTTTGAAGTCTCTTAGAAATCTAAAATATGACTTTCTATGGTTTGTGTCTCCATATTCCTTTATTGCCAGTTTGAACAAATCCACATGCTTTGATTCAAAGGTAATAAATTCCTCTTATTTGGAAAAATGATGTTTATTTTTGTTCTCTCACCCTTAGCAGGTGGTTTCATTTTAGCACACTTCAGAGTTATAATTTCATGCTTATTAAAAAAATTTATTTTGATCTACATAGATGAATGAAACTTTTATTAAGTTATTTGCCAAAAAATCTGTTATTTTTAAAAATGTATTTACTTTGAAGGGTTATTTTAGAGAATTCAGAGAGGATCTAGGAGTGTGGTATTATGCAATTTTTAAGTATGTATGAAATGGTTATTTATATGATTGTTTCTTTAAGGCTTATGTATATTGTCCATTATATGCTATAAAATATTTTGAAAGTAAATTTAAGGTATGTTTTACAAAGTTTATTTTTTTGAAAAAATTATTGAAATGACATATGAAATTCAGTATACTCTCAACATTAATTTATTCAAAAATTTACCAATTGTCTATTGAACCTATTATATGGCAGATATTACTTCAGACTACACTGGTCAATGAAATACTTGGCTTTGTAGAACTTTTATTTTAATGGGTGAGACAATTAAAAGCTATAAACCTTAATAAAAATTGCATAGTGCATTCAAAAATGATGAGTACAATGGGGAAAAAGAAAAATTCGATCAGGGTGAGAAACATCAAGGTTGCTAGGCAGGGGTTGGGGAGTTAAAATTTTTAATGGGAAGATCAGGGTAGTTACAATTTGTCTTTGCTCTATTGATGGACATTGATGAACATTTCCACTGTTTTCAATTCTTAAAAATAAAGCTGCTATGAAATTCATATACAAGTCCTTGTATGAACATAGGGTTTGTTTCTCTTGGTTAAATGCCTAGAAGTAAAATGGCTATTTGTGTAACTGCAACATATTTTGCATTTAAAAAAATTTTCAAACTATTTTCCAAAGTCGTTGTATCATGATATATGCCAACAACAGTTTAGATATTTTGTTGCTTCTCAATCTACCTCAGACCAAGTACAATTAGCCTTTATAATTTTAGCCATTCTAATAGATATGTAAGCATGTCTCATTATGATTTTAATTTGTATTTCTTTAATGTCGAGGTTCAGTGGGCTGAGGTCCAGAGCTGATGACCAAGAAAGAATTCTTGAGACATATTTGCTGCAAAAGGGTGGTTTATTGAGGCATGGGGACAGCACCTGCGGTCAGGAAGAGCGGCCAGTTAAGTAATCTGTGGTTGGGGGAAGTTAATGGGAAGGGAGTTTTCAATGGAGTTTTCATATGCTAAAGAGGAGTTGTCTTTTACCAAGCCATTAACATCAAGATAGTTGGGAGATGCCTGTCTTGCAGGATTGTGAGCTCTGCAAGTTAACTCTTTGTTTCTCCTTTATGGCAGTCAGGGGTGCCTGAGGAATGTTACACATATTACAGAGGGGAGCGGGTGGAGAGGGGGTGCAAGGTGCCAGCTTTTGCTTTGTCCTCAGTCAGCCTCCTGCTCCCTCATCAAGTTCCAAACCTGAGAGGGGGCTTGTGGGAGTGAGGGAGTGCGAGAGAGTGGGAGGGCGGAGGGCGGGCAGGCCTACGGGAAGGTGCCCAGCCTGCTCCTGCTCTTTGTTTTGGAGACTCACGTGGTCCTGCCTAATTGGCTGCCATAGAGCCTGAGTTCCCAGGGAGGTAGAGGCGTCCTTCGAAGCTGTGGTTCCCGGGTCCTTCCAGCTGCCAGCCCCACCTTCCCGCAGGAGGCTGGAGGCCCTGGGGGTACCACAACTCCCACAAGGCCCCGCACTCCAACAGAGCCTGGCTGATAAAGGGGCGGGGTCTGCGTGGAGGGGCTGGACCATGATGCAGGGGCCTTGGGGCTCAGCATCCCCATGTGGCTTTCTGGAGCTCAGGAGCTTTCTCATCGCTGGATTGGCATCTGGCAGCTGGACTCATTGGAGTCCTGGGGCGTCGCCTTGGACTGGCTCTCGATGGGTAGAGTGTAACGAAGTGTTAGGTTAGGAGGCACAGTACTAGGGACTGGGTAGCGCTTAAGCTGCTGGTTGTCCTGGGCTTCCTGAGGAGGCTGTCTGAAAAAGTCACAGGTGCTGGTAGGGGAATCCTGGGGGATAACTGGGGCCCAAACCAGCACTTGAGCCTCTGAGCCAGAAGCCAACAATAACTTGGAAAAAGTCCAACGGCGCTGAGGTGCTTTACTTTTGGCTGAGAAGATAAGCAGGAAGGATAACAAACCAATGGGATGTCTGTAGACTGGAACTTTTAGGTCTGTCTTCTGTAACTCACTCAGACGTTTTTTCTTTTTCTTCCTTGGGTTGCCTTCTTAGAGAATTCCTTAGCTTGATATTCCATCTCTCTGGTTTGGTTTTAAGCAGTGCTCATTCTGCTATTCATCCCATCTCTTTGAAAGGTTTCTTTTTACTTCTGTTGCTATTTGTATTTCCAAGATATCGGTTAATTATTTTTATAACTGCCTGCTCTCATTTCATGATAAGATATTCTGGCTTATCCATATGATTAATTTAATTACATTGATGTTAATGTCTAACACTTTTTCCCCCCCTTAGGTGCATATTCTCTCTTGAAAGAAAGGATAAAACATATTAAAGCCGTTCTTTTTTTCCGTGGCTTGATTTATCTGAAACATTTGTGATTGTTGGTTTATGTCTCACTCATTTTTATGTACCTCGAGAGTCACTGCTTTGTACTCCCTTTGCAGGAGGGAGGGGCATGAAGAGGATGAACTGCAGGGTATTTTTTCTTTCTTTTTAATGAAAATGGGTAGAATCAGGGTTTGTAACCTACTGGTCACCTGGGTACCCCACCCCATTCCTCCAGAGCCTCATAATCATTGGGATTTTGCTTGTTTCTTTTACCCAAGCTCCCACTCTCCAAGCTGAAAGCAAACATCCCATTTTCTACTTCCTGGAAGGCTATACTTTGGTGAAGCTTTGGTTCTAGTCTCTCAGCCAGTTCCCCTTTCATTTTCTTTCTTTTTCATTTTCTTTCTTTCTTTCTTTCTCTCTTTTCTTTCTTTCTTTCATTTTTATTCTGGGCTCCTCCCTCCAGGTTTGCACTGCCTTTCCTTATGTACAAATGGGGATAGTAGGAAAGAGTGACTGAGAAGCCCTTCCAGTTTTTTAAAAAAGATTTTATTTATTTATTTGACAGAGAGAGCACAAGTAGGCAGAGCTTCAGGCAAAGGGAGGGTTACAAGCAGGCTCTCTGCTGAGCAGAGAGACTGAAGATGGACTCGATCCCAGGATCCTGGGATCATGACCTGAGCCGAAGGCAGCCACTCATAATTGACTGACAACCCACGTGGCAGGCCCCTCCCCGAAAAAACAAGCCAAGAAAGAAAAAAAAAAAGGACTACAAGAGAACAACCACTACTTCATAGGAAAACTTGTATTGTTCACTTGTTCCCACTATTCCGGTTCATTTTTTTTTTTTTTTTTACACATAGGTAATTTTTTTAACCTATTTACCATCACAGCGAGTTGTACAGTACATCAAATTCCAAATACCTTTCTAACCTAACTTTTTGATACATACACCTATGTTTTTCTTTTGCATTTTTATTTTCTGAATTCCTTTTTTTAAATTTTAGTTTAGTCTAGTCTATTCCTTTTTAGTTTTATCCTCTAATATTCATATAGAGTTAAACTTCAAAGTAATCCCCTTTCCCCAATCAATACTATCCCTATAGGTAAACCAATTTTTAATCCCCTTTATCTTAGGAAAGTTGAGTTCTTTAACAAAGATATCAAGATACATCCAGGAAGAATCAAAACAACCTTCTTCGCACACACTGAGAATTTATAAGAACTCTCCCATCTTCTTCCAACAGTATTTCTGTGTTTTTTGTGTTTGTCCTGATAGCATATAAATTTTACACTTGTGGTTCTTTTTGACGAGGTTCTTTCTTTATTTGTATATATATATATATATACATTTTTCTCTTGTCATATACTTGTATCAGTCTTTTTATCTCTTTTTGTTTGTCTACTTCATTAATCTTACGTTGGGGCCCATCTGGGCTGAACCTTATTTTTCACCTTCCCTTTCGTTCCTCTCTCTCTTTTTTCTTCTTTTCTTTTTTTACTTTTTTTTCTTTTCTTTTGTCTCTCGTTTTGGTGGGAATCCTGATTTCTCAAAGTGAATGCGTATATTTGAAGAGAGGACCTCAAGACCTCTGGAAGTCTGCATGCCTCATTCACTGGGCAGGGGACTTCCTGCTTCAGGTATTTGCACAATAGACTCCAGTTAAAGTCCACCTTCAGGACGAGTCGAAGCCATGATTGTTAAGAACACAGAATAGGGTCCTAGGTAGCATACACGATGTGACCAATAGGCATTAATGGTCACTCAAGGGTTCTGGTACATTGTTATCCTCCAGTAGATTATAGAGGTAAAAAAACATCTGAAAGAAGGATGAATACCCAACTTTTGTAGCAACATGGACAGGACTTGGAGAGATTATGCTGAGTGAAATAAGTCAAGCAGAGAGAGTCAATGATCATAGGGTTTCCCTTATTTGTGGAGCATAACAAATAGCATGGAGGACAAGGGGAGATGGAGAGGAGAAGGGAGTTGAGGGAAATTGGAAGGGGAGGTGAAACATGAGACTATGGACTCTGAAAAACAATCTGAGGATTTAGAAATGGTGGGGGGGAGGTAGGGGGAACAAGGTGGTGGGAACTGGGGAGGGCACTTATTGCATGGAGCACTGGGTGTGGTGCAAAAACACTGGATACTGTTACGCTGAAAAGAAATAAAAAATTTTAAAAAATTTTTTAAAAATCTGAAAGGTTCCCAGGAAGCAGTGGGTTTGGTTTTGTTTTGTTTTGTTTTGTTTTGTTTTGTTTTTTAGAAAGAAGAGGAGGATGGGTCACTAGACTTTAAGAGGTCATGAATAAAGCAGGAGAGATAGGAACTGAATCATAAACTTTTGTCGTTAGCTTGGCAGGAGTTGAGGTATAAGTTCCTAGTTCTGCATGGAGGTGGGTAGGTCACAGGGAGATAGTGAGGTTAGTACTCCGAAGGGGAGCTGGCATGTGGGCTTGGGTATCAAGAAATCACCAATGTAATTAAGTGGGATAACCATGTTTGTAGTGTGTGTGTGTGTGTCTGTGTGTGTCTGTGTCTGTGTCTGTGTGTTAATTCTTCGGAGCTGGGGATACTGAGATAGATGGTAATTGATCCCCTATCCAATTCCAACATTTCTAGTATTTATGACTTCTCTGGCTCTAATATTAGCAATGGCTATGGAGAGAAGGGTTAGACCCAAAATCATGGAGCACAGTGTATAGAAAGTTTCTCCCAAGCTTGAAAGAAGGTTTTATCAGTATATTTTTGTCTACTCAGGCTGCTATACCAAACACAGGCTGGAGGGCTTAAATGGCAGAAATGTATTTTCTCACAGATCTGGAGGCCAGAAGTTCCAGATCAAGGTGCCAGCAAGGTTGGTCTCCAGTGAGCCTTTTCTTGTTGGTCTATAGATCACTATCTTTTCAACTGTGCCCTCAGATGACCTCTTCTCTGTGGGCCCACAGAGGGGTGGTAGGGGGAGTGCTTTCATGTGTTTCCCCCTTATGAGGACACCAGTCCTAGCAGATTAGGACTCCTGTGACCTCACCAAGCCTTCAGTACCTCCTTCTAGGTAGGCCCTATCTCCAGATGCAGTCACACTGGAGATTAGGAATTCTTCATATGACTTTTGCGGGGACACAATTCACTCCATAACAATTAGTACATGAGAAAAACCATGGAGAGAATTCTAGAGGAGTCACACGTTAATGTTATAAGGTAAGTGGGTATAAAAGAGCACCTCTGAAGTCCAATAGGTCATTAGAGCTAGAGGCCGACAGGAAAGTCCCGTACGTGCCACAGTTTTGAGTTTGATGCAAGTGCAACTCTGAAGGGAAGATATTTGGGAGGCCTTGGCCAACCACTACTTCCAGACAGGGGTGATTCTGGAGGGAGTATCTCTCGGAGTGCTGCCTAGAATCAAGACTTTGGGGTTGGAAAAGTGCCACTTCCAAAGCTGGAGAAGGATGGTGCTGTAAGTTACTTGAAGAGTACTGTTCTGGGAGATAGGAGATCTGGGGTGTCCTCTTTGTTCTGCTGCTGACCAGATGTGAAAATGCAGATTAACTCCCTAACCATCTCAGTTCTACCACCATGTGCTGCTGTCATGTGTCCCAAGCCCCATAGTTAGATTTATCCATAAGCAGAAGCCGGTCTTTTAGTTCCCAATCTCTTAATCGGGCTGATCTTCACAATATATAGCGGACACGTGACAGCCACAGGGGAGAAGTAAGGGTTGTCTTCCCCTCAGGGAGAGTGGAAAAGCTCTAGGAGAGGGCATACCAGTAGACCAAAGGCAGCCAGTGCCGGGGAGTGGAGCCACGGGGAAGAGTGTGCTGATGACAGCCTTGTGGAGGGAGGGCAGAAAGAGCCACCACCATGACACTTGAGTGACAGATCGAGCTTGGGGATAGAGAAGGGATCAGGGCACAGTAGAGCAGCAGCTGGCAAAGTGATTCTGTTGAGCTTAAGCTCATAGTGCCTTAGCGAATTAGAATGGGAAATACCTTGCTATTGTCTGTGACTCTGTGATTGTGTGAGTATGAGTGACAGAGTGGGGACAAAGAGAGAGGGAGAGAGAATACATTAAATTTTAAAGAAGGACAATAAGGGACGCCTGGGTAGCTTACTCAGTTAAGCATCTACCTTTGGTTCAGGTCATGATCCCAGGGTCCTGGGATTGGATCCCATACCAGGCTCTAGTGGGGGGCCTGCCTTCCCTCTGCCTGCTGCTCCCCTTGCTTGTGATCTCTCTCTTCCTCTGTAACAAATAATAGTAAAAAATAAACGAGGGTGATACGTTACGTTTTGTTTCTGATGCCAGACATGGGTTCAGAGGATTGAAGAGGGAGATCCAAGGAGCTAGCCTCTCAAGAGGAGTGAATACCTAGTCACTGGTAAGACCCCTGGTCCTGCAATACAATATGGCTCCTGTGATCTGGGTCCTGTTAAATGCCCCTCGCAATCCTTAACCTGATAGTTTGATTCTTTTTTTTTTTTTAAAGATTTTATTTATTAATTTGACAGAGAGAAATCACAAGTAGACGGAGAGGCAGCCAGAGAGAGAGAGAGAGAGGGAAGCAGGCTCCCCGCTGTGCAGAGAGCCCTATGCGGGACTCGATCCCAGGACTCTGAGATCATGACCTGAGCCGAAGGCAGCGGCTTAACCCACTGAGCCACCCAGGCGCCCCTGATAGTTTGATTCTTCATTGCGTTCAGTGTGGGGAACTGGGAGAAGCTATGACACTTGGCCCTTTGTGGAGGAATTTTAGTGGTATAAATAGCAATAGTTATCATTTCTGGAGCACTTCCATGACTCTGCTGCAGGCACTGTGCTGTGACCTGGGTTTAGAGCAGTGAGATAAACATAGAAATAGATATGGGCTCTGTTCCCAAGAATCTGAAACCCACTATTCTCCTTGTCCCCTTCCCATTCTGTCTTCTTCAGCCCTTGTGCAATCCCACCAAGCAGGATGCTTGCTTCTCCCCGTCCATCTGCTGCTCCCCCTGCTTGTGCTCTCATTCTCTCTCTCTGACAAGTAAATAAATCAAATGTTTTAAAAAATTATAAAAAAGGCAAAACAACCATTTTTGGAGAGTGATTTTCTGAATGCAGTTATGGGCAGTGCTGGGTACTGAAGAAGACACTCTGCTGACCAGAGGAGTGGGGAAATTACAGAACAAATTCCACAGGTCATTGAATATATCACTTTCATCACCCCACCCATAGCACTCATTAATCTCTAGCCCAGCCAATAGGTTGGTTATAAAAATGAGCTTTCTCCGAACTGACAGGAAGTTCTCGTTTTAGCAATGTAAATCATTCTGATCTTTATCACTAATGTGATCTAATCCTGTCTAGTAAAGAAACTTGAGAGTTCTATATCTCTGTAAACATTTAAGAAAAACACTGGACTCAACTCTAATTACTTTTTAACTAACTTGACTTGCCAAAGGAAGGAGAAAGTAAATATCAGAAATCTTACCACTAAGCACAAGTTGCAAGTTATACCTGCCAAAATGTGGTTCAAAATATAAGTAACCAGTCTCCTTAGAAGCCTTTTACCTTCTTATATCTGTTATGTTGGGTAAATGAGTAGTTACTAGAACACAGCTGGCTCAGTGATCACAATTCAGCTTACCCTCAGAAATATAAATAGACGTTTAGCCCGGTAACTGGACACTGATATAGAATTATTCACTGGCTGATTACTAGATCAGAAACCACAAAAAATTTTTCTTTTTTATGGAAGTATGGCTGTTACAATAGTCTCCCCTGTACCACATAGTGATTGACTTAACTACTCTATACGTTACAGCTCTAGATGTAACATTTTAATAAAACAACAATATCTTTGATGGTATCATGGAAATGTAAGTGCCTTGTGCACTTTTCTTAATGTGTATAATTACCTAAACATCATAGTAAGTAAATCAAGGACATTGTCAAGCTTCCGTCAAGGAGAGTCCTTAACTAGAGGGATTTCCCATTGCTCTCAGGATGATAACCTCTGAGTTACAGGTTCCATTAGTTGGCCACACACATTTGGAGCCTTGTGGACTTTCTGACAGCTGAGCAGCATATCTCTGTTTCAAGCATTGTGATCCCTGTTCTTACTGCAAGAGTGACAGTTGTCACTTTTCCTGTGACCCCTGTCTTTAGGAAAGTGTCTGACTCAGAAAGTCGAGTCAGTACCCCCCAAAGGTATTTTCAGGAGAACCACCTCAAAGATGATCACCTGAGATACTGTCGAGAAAAAAAAAAACTGAAATTCTAAGCAACATCCATAATAAGTCTTTTCATGTTGATAAGGAAAGATTTTCCCCTAAATACCAGATAGGCTCCATGAAAGTGAGATCTTTACCTATTTTGTTCACCGTGTCACCAGTCCCTAGAAGAGTGCCTAAGACATCACTCAAGATTAGGTTGCTTTGAATGAATCAAATGAATGAATGAACTGTAGCCTTTGATAGTGAGGTAGTTTATGGTCCTTAGGCAAGAGATGGGATTTGTGTTGGGATTTCAAGAATGGGAGGTGCCGAAGAGAAAATTGAGAAGCTAAATGTGAAAATGTGCAATTTACTGACTGGAGTAGTTCTGAATACATTTTAAACATAATTAAACTATGGCTGTGGGTCTATATGCGTTTTCATAATTTTCCCTTGAAAATGTGAGGCATACAGATGTCATCTCCAGTGAATTCTCCTTGTCTGTATACAGAATCACAAAAAAAAAAAAAAAAAGGCATTCTGACAGTCCTCAGCCCATCCACTCCAGGGTTGTGACTCTCTTTTCCCCATGTTCTTTCTGACATCATGGACTTTCAGGTTGACCTCTCCCATCTTGGGTCCCACTCTCATTAGCTGTAGAAGTCATGTGATGTTTGTAATGTGAGGGTGGCAATACTCTCTGACCTTTGATTAAAATATGTCTTTGAAAGCCAGTGTTTATTCTGCTTTTATAGCATTTCTCCATTTGAACTGGCCACCTTTTAAGTGGTCATTAGCCACATGTGGCTACTAGCCATGGGACTTGGACAGCAGAGGTGTGGAAATTCTGCACATTCTTCCATTCAAAGGATATTGTGATTTATGCTACATCTTTTTTTTTAAGCGTCTTTTTTAGATATTTAAATTCAATTACCATTAGATAGTACATCATTGGTTTCAGAGAATTTAGTTGTGGATAACCCTTGGTGCTCATCACATCACGTTTCCTCCTTAATGCCTATCACCCAGTTACTCCATGTCTCCCACTCCCCTCCACCCCAGCAACTCTCAGTTTGTTTCTTATAGTTAAAGGTGCCTCATGGTTTGTCTCCCTTTCTGATGACTCCCATTCAGATTTCCCTCCCTTCCCTCTGATCCTCTGTACTACATCTTAATCTCAGCAGTCAAGCAGTGGTAGTAATTCAGTCATGGAGTCATGCATATTCTAAATCTGATGAGGTGGATTCCTATAGTGCCTTTGTCTCTGATAGAGCGTTTACATTTATTATATTATTGCTGCTGTGTTCATGTTTCTCGTTCACTGAATGTCTGATAAAAGAATTAGTAAAATGTGTGACTGCAGAAAATACAATGGTCATGGATGATGAAGATTTTCTCCTTGACCAGACTGGAGTCAAGTTCCTCTGAGTCCTCTTTCTGTCCAGCCTTGAACTCAGGCTCCGCCCACTTAGCCCAGTTTTAGCAAGAAGTCTGCTTAGTCAATTTTTCAGCAATCTCTTATCCTACTCTTGATATCTGATCAAATTCCTTATCTCTCACCCCTGGTATCTTACCACTTTATTTTTAAGATTTATTTATTTTGACAGAGAGAGAGCCTGAGCAGGGGGAATAGCAGAGTGAGAGAGAGAATCAGACTCCCCACTGAGCAGCAAGCCCAATGCCAGGCTTGATCCTGGGATCAGATCATGACCTAAGCCAAAGCCAGAGATTTAACCAACTAAGCCACCCAGGTGCTTCAGTATCTATAACGCTTAATATCTGATCAATCCCTTATTCCCAGGGCACCTGGTTGGTGCAGCTGGTTGAACGTTTGACTCTTGGTTTCTGCTCTGGTCCTGATCTCACGGTCCTGAGATTAAGCCTCACCTCAGGCTCTATGCTCAGTGAAGAGTCTGATTAAAATTCTCTTACCCTCGTCCTCTACCCCTACCCCTGCTCCCTCTCTCTAAAATGTATTAATAAGTCTTTTAAAAAATTCCTTATCCCCTGATCTCAATAGTTAATGACCCTAGCCTTCCTTCAACAATATTACTCTCCAGATGGTTTAGCCAGAATCTCTTCATCCTTACTCTTGATGTTCCATCTTAATTTTACATTCAGTGACCCCCACCATGCTCTTTAGCTGTAAATCTCCATTTGTCTGAGCTGAGCCAGATTTCTCTCCCATACTGGAAAATAAAATCCCATCGTAGTAGCATCCCTTGAATAAAATCTTCCTTACTGTCTTTAATGGGTGTCACAATTTTTTTTTTTTAATTTAACAGTCAGGAGGGTGCTAATGGAGTAACATGACAAAAGGCCTAACTTCCTATAATGGACATTTCCGTGGTTTACCTGACAAATACTCTTTCTCTCTTCTAAGGAAAATTTATAGTTCTCAGTATAACTGCCAACTGGCCCAGAAGTGGACAAGTGAGTCAGATGAGACCAAAATGAAAATTCTGTTGAGACCCTGGGCCTTGAGGATTCAAGCCAAGGACAAAAAAGTGTTGGTACTCCATTATTCTGATGGTCCATTAACTCTTACTTTTTTGATTCCTGTGTCTATCACTGCCCCTGCCTTTTTGAAGATAATGACCATTCATCTGAGTACACGGTTCACAGAATCCCTTTGCAGTGGCCCATGCGGGCCAAGGTAGTAGAGCATAATAGATCACTGTAAGTTTTTAAAAAATGTCTTTGTCCCTGTTGCCCATGGCCATTAAGGACAAAAGGTGGGGGTAGGAGGATATTGGAAAAGGTGAAGTTCTAGTTACTCACTGATTTTTTGATTGGTAGAGAGAAAGCAACACCTACATACAGGGCCAGTGGGTGAGTGGAGGAAACATCTTTGGCTCTAGGAGAAATGGGGGAAGGAGAAATATTAATATTCTTTGTCTTTGGAACTGCCCCTGAAGACTTCCCCACACAGGAAAATGACCTAGCGTGACTCTCCTAAACTTCGGCAAGCCCCTTAAATTTAACTGACATCTAGATCTGATACTCCCTGCTGGATAACTCTGATCATTATTTGATTGTTATTTATTTTATTTTAAAATTATTTTTAAAGAAAATTTTAATCTAAATACAATTAATTAACATATAATACTAGTTTCAGACATACGGGTTAGTGATTCATCAGTCTTTTATAACACCCAGTGCTCACTGTATCACATGCCTTCCTTAATGTCCATCACCCAGTTACCCCATCCACCCATTCCCCTGCCCTCCAAGAACCCTCAGTTTGTTTACTGTGATTAAGAGTCTCTTCTGAGGGGTACCTGGCTGGCTCAGTGGGTTAAAGTCTCTGCCTTCAACTCAGGTTATGATCTCAGGGTCCTGGGATCGAGCCCCACATCAGGCTCTCTGCTCCCTGGGGAGTCTGCATCCTCCTCTCTCTCTCTTCCTGCCTCCCTGCCTACTTGTGATCTCTGTTTGTCAAATAAGTAAATAAAAATCTTTTTTTTTAAGTGTCTTCTTGTTTGTCTCCCTCTTTGACTTCATCTTGTTTTATTTTTTTCCTTTACTCCCCTATGATTCTGTTTTGTTTCTTAAACTCCACATATGAGTGAGATCATATGATAATTGTCTTTCTCTGACTGACTTCTTTCGCTTGGCATAATACCCTCTACTTTCATCCCTGTCGTTGCAAATAATTGCCATTTATTTTAACTCGACAGAGAAGGCCACTAGAAACAGCAGGTGATGGCCCCAGCTCCTGTCCCTCCATGCAGAACATCTGTCAACACCTGTGGACATCTTTTCCTCCCCCCATTCCTATGAATGTTGCTCAGTTGTTACATAGCATGGACAAATGCTGTTGGCTGGTGGCATCAACACACTGGACAAGCTTGGCCTTCGGTAAAACAAAGACTGGATTCAATTACTCAAACTGAAACAGGAATGCTTCGATGAACAAGCCTGCCAGGAAGTCCCACTGGAGGTACTCAACCTATGCCCCTTCCCCCTTTGGACCAAGAACCTGAACTTGAGAGATGAATGGCTTATCCAAGGTTATGGCTAGGTTACACAGAGCTGAAACTAGACACAGGTGTACATGCCTATTGATCAAGGCTGGCTGTGAAATCGAACTGCCTCAAATCTTGATTCCTTTTGCCACTTCTTATTCTCTGACCCTGTTTTTCATAGTTTAGGATGTAGGAATAATAAAAATATCAGCTAATGGGGTATCCTGACTTTTTGAAGTTTTAGTTCTTGTCAGACATTTACCATAATGCTTAGCACATGGATATGTGTGTGCACACACATGCACATGCTTGACACTCAAAAAATTGTTCCCTGATATTAACTTTATCAGTGCACTTTGCATCCACCACCAATTGGCTGTTTTGTCACAAACTGATTAAAGCAGAACTGTCAAGTGAGGAACTTCAAAGCCAAAGCATTGAGTGCTTTGAAAAACCAGCACCTGGGAGGATCTGTCTCAGCATCTGTGATTAGAAGGCAGCAAAAAGAGACTTTGGGGACACAGTTCACCCCTTCATGAAGCAGCCATTCGGAACTTTCTCCGAAGGGCTAATGTCTAATCTTCCAAAGACCAGCAAGAACAAGCTTATGGTCTGTTAAAATCAAATTTTTAAAAGATTTTTATTTATTTATTTGAGAGAGAGTGAGAGTGAGAGAGAGAGCATGAGAGGGAAGAAGGTCAGAGGGAGAAGCGGACTCCCCATGAAGCTGGGACCCTGATGCAGTCCTTGATCCTGGGATTCCAGAATCAAAATCAGATTGATTGACTCAATACAGTCAGGGAGGACATTCCTCAGGAGTCACAGAATGCTGATTGCCACGAGGGAGGAGTCTTTTACAAAGTCTGGGCTCTCACAGAAGGAGTCTGAAGCACGTGTATGGAAAGCAGAGGTCAGTTCTGGATTAGAAGCTCTTTCTGAGGGGAAAGGAGTAGAAGCAGGGATTAATCAGGACTTGGGCTCTGCCTTATTCAGTTCAAGTTGCTGCAACAAATGATGACAGACTGGGTGGCTGAAACAGCAAAACATGTACTATTCCTTGCAGTTCTAGAGACTGAGAGGTCCAAAAGCAAGATCCTGGGAGATCTGATATCTAGCAAGAGACTGCTTCATTATCTATAGATGCCCATATTTCTGTTGTAGCCTTGCATGGATGACAGCTGGCAGAACAATCTCTCAGGTCTTTTCTCAGAAGTGCTTTTATCTCATTCACAAGTGTTCCAATCTCATGACCTCATCACCTCTCAAAGCCCATACCTCCTGATGGCACTCCTTCAGGGTCAGGGCTTCAACATCTGAATTGGGACAAGACACACACATTCAGTCCATTAGCAAGTGTTGTCATGAGGACAGCGTAGCTTATCAACTGGGTATCCCCAGGAATCCATGGGACTAGCAAAGCAGAATCTGGGGGTGTCACTGGGAGGAAAGCAGGAGTTCCCCAAGAGACACTCCTCATA
Organism: Mustela lutreola; assembly: GCF_030435805.1. Lineage (NCBI taxonomy): Eukaryota > Metazoa > Chordata > Mammalia > Carnivora > Mustelidae > Mustela > Mustela lutreola. The sequence continues at coordinate 28,641,748 of NC_081303.1, forward strand.
GCATTTTACAGAGACAGCATGACCCTTGAGAAACAATAGTTTCCGTAACCCATACACCAGCCTTTATCTATGCCTGTCCTCCCTGCTGGATTCACAGCAAGCCTACTTCTTTCTTTTCCAGTACAAATGGGTTTCCACTCTCTGAATCCTGATGAATTTTTGCTCTTTTGCAGTTAGTAGGTTTTCCCTCAGGATTCTGCATGTCTGGATTTGCAATCGTGGAAACTGCCAAAGATCTAGGGACCTGCGTGGCAGAACCCGGCCTCTACCACTATTGCCCAAGGTAGGGACTCTGGTCCCTTGAGCGTCCTGTGCTGCTGTCAAATGTCTGTGTGCATTGGCTTATTGTTTTTTTTTTAAATGTAATTGCTTATACGGGTGTTTGATCATGCTCAAGTGGCCTTTCTGTGGAAATAGTGGCCAAGCTACACCTAGAAGTCAGTGAAGAAAGTTCTAAGAACTCCTGGTTGGTATGAGGCTAGAGAGAGAAAGAAAGAGAGAAAATAAATCTGCCTCTCTGCATTTTGCAAGTCCCTGGGCAAAATCTGTTGGCTGTGCACTCCTCACACAGAGATTCCAGGCGGGGGAGGCCCTCCTGAGCTTCATCTCCCTGAGTTCCTCCTCCGGGAGCAATCCCTAGTTTGAGACCAGGGTTAGTGAAGGAAGAGCAGCAAACAGGGTCCAGAAGGAAGGACTGCCACAGACCATGGAGCACCAGAGGGCCAGGCTGGTACCTTCTCACTGTTGGGATACAAATGGGCTCAGCTCAGCAGGTACAGGGGTGCCCTTGGCCCCTCTGGTGGGCTTTGCATTGCCCCAAACTCAGGAAGAAAAAAGGCTGGCTCAGGTGACTTATTTTTGACTGGGAAGGAGCTGACAGCAATGGAAATAAACAAGTAGGGAATGATGTTCGAAAGTTGGAGGGTTTATCCTTTATATCTCAGCTTTCTCTCCTATCTTCCCTTGCTCTGTAGTGTGTTCTCAAAGAAGTATTTGGCATGATATTCCTGTTCACTGATTTACTCCTGAGCTGTGTCTTTTCTGCTGTTCAGCTCATCTGGTGAATTCTTTTACTGTAAAAAGTATCTTGCCCTTGCCAGGGCAAGGGCAAGACCTGAGAAATCCCAGAGATTTCAGCTTGCCACCCAGAAGGAAACCATGCTATTTGGAATGCTGGAAATGATTCAGAGTAGGGGAAATCATCTTGGACATCTGAGCCCACCCCCACATTCAGCGGTCCCCTGGACACAAACCCAGACCTTGATACTGATCCTGAACCATGCTCTCAACTCAGACCCCTGTGATCCTCGCCACAGTGCTTTCAGATCAGTGCAGCCATGCCCATAGGCACAAACTCTTAAGCCTAGATTCTGTCCTGAGAGGTCTGTCCCCGACGGCCTGGCTCCAAAGCCTCAGAGATTGGGGACAGTGAGGAACACCATAGGACTCATCCTGCCACCCTGAAAGGAACCATGCCATTTGGAACTCCAGAAAGGATTCAGAGGAACTGAAATCTGCATTCCTACCTCTGGACACCCCCATATTCAGCAGGCCCCTGGATGCAAACCTGGAGCTTGACACTCTCCCTGAACAAATCCCTTGACTGCCCCCTCCCCCAGAAAGATGGACAGAGTGCTGGCAGATCGGGCCTGCCATGTGGTGGGCCCTAACCATAACCTTTGCTTTGGTTCTCAGGATTCTGACCCCAAAGGCCTTGCAATAGGTGCCCTACAATTTGGGGACACCTGGGCAATCCCAGAGGACTCAGCCTGCCACCCAGAAGGAAACTGTGCCATTTGGAACTCCGGAAAGGATTCAGAGGAGCAGAAATCTGCATGCCCAGCTGAGGACACACCCACACAGAGCTGACTCCTGGACACAAAGCCAGAGCCAGACACTCACCCTCACCTACACTGTCAACTCAGCCACCCAGACAGCTCTCCATGGGGGCTTCAGGTCAGTCCTGCCATGTCCCTTGTCCCTAACACTAACCCTTGGATGGGTTCTGTAATGATCTCCTCATTTCAGGTTATGTGGTGATTCTGCAAGACATTGTCCTGCTGTGGGATCAAACACACTGAAGCATCCCGTTTGAAGTGGCAAACAGGGTAAAGAAATGATGGCTGGGGAATCTGAGTGTGGAGACAGCACGTATTTGTGCTGCTATAACAAGCTGACTGCACTTTGAAATCAGCGCAGAGGAAATGACTCTTTCAAACATCCATGTTAGCACGACGACACGGAAGCAGAGAGAACATCAGACTTTGGGATGGAGGCCAAGCCCTCCCAGATCCAGGTCACCCAACATGGAGAGGACACATGTTAGCAAGAGACTCGTGGGAGGATTAAATCATGGGCCCCTGTATCTCAGGTGCAGTAGAAGCAGTGGATTTGGAATTTCAGTTTTCCACAACGTTCCACCACAAGCTGGTTAGAACTGTGCAAAAGCAGGAAGGGAAGCCCCAGTAAAGTGGACTGGGGATGCCAGAAGGGGAGGCTGGAAGGGGGTGCCTGGTGCTCAGTGCCCATTACAGACCCCACATTGCAATCCCCCACAGGAGAGACTCACCAATTCCAGGCCCCACAGGGGAAGCCGGAGGCTCATCTCCTGACTTTTTGTAGGAGCTTTGCAGCTCAGCTGGTGAGAATTCTCCATCACCCTGCCTTTCTCCAGCGGACTTTCCTTCAAGCACCCTTCCCAACTTCTTCCTCCTCCATGAAATAATGTTCCTCTCCTTTGTTTCTCGCACTTGCCTGTGATGGGACCTTAGCTTGCTCAGCCCAGACTGCCATTCTCTGCTCTTCCCAAATAAACCCATGCTGCCAGTCAAATAACTGACAGATTGTGTAACAATAAAGAACCTCTTGCTGATTGCATCCAGTGGCAGTGTTGGATTCTTGGGTAAGGGGATCCGCGGGTCTTTCAACCCTACCCTAATCCAAGACCCTAACCCTAGCCCCCAACCCAAACAATGTTCACAAGAATCAAAAGGTAGAAACTGCAAATATTTATCAATGGCAAGTGCATAAGCAAAGTGTGGTGAAGGGTTTGAATTTGGGTTCAGGTTCAGGTTTTAGTCAGAGTTCTAGATCAGGCTTTGGGTTTAGTGTTAGGGTGAGGATTTAGAGTGAAGGACAAGGGAACAGAGTTATAGTTTAGGGCTTTAAGTTTATGATTTAGGCTTTAAGATTCAGGGCTTATGGGATAAAGTTCAAGGTCAAATTGGGGGTTTGGCTTCATGTTGAGATTTGGGTTCAGGGTTCATGACTTGGAGGTCTGTTTAGGGTTTGGGTTTGTGGTTCAAGGCTTGGATCCAGGGCTCAGGTACAGGCTTTGGGTTCCATTGCAGGTTTGGGATTCAGGGTTCTAGTTTGGGCTTTAAGGTCAGCTTAGGTTTCAGCATTGTTAGGGATTAAGGTTAGGTTTAGGGATGACACATTTTCTTCAGTTGTCATCATGGACAAAAAAATTCTATCTGAAGTTTCTAAGTCAGAAATGTATTTCATCTGGAGGTGCCTGGGTGGCTCCGCGTGTTAAGCCTCTGCCGTGGGCTCAGGTCATGATCTCAGGGTCCTGGGATCGAGCCCTTCATCAGGCTCTCTACTTGGCGGGGAGCCTGCTTCCCCATCTTTCTCTCTGCCTGCCTCTCTGCCTACTTGTGAAATCTGTCTGTCAAGTAAATAGAATTAGTAAAAGCTATTATATGATCTTTTACTGAAAGACCCCTCTCCTAGAAGATAGATAGGATAACTAACCGCTTGTTTGCTTTTCTGTAAACCACTGGCTTTTAGGTATAGACCAGGTTATTAATTAGGTTATTAATTGCTTATTAATCGCTCTTTTGCCCTTCTGTAACCGCTTGGCTTATAGAAATAATAGAGACGCCATGATGGCATTCCTACCTTCCCCCTTCTTGTTCCCCTTTCCCGCCTCTCTCCTCCTGCGCGCGGGCCCTCAGAACCAATCAGCTTGTTCCCCCTTCCCGCCTCTCTCTTCCCGCGCGTGGGTCCTTAGAGCCAATCAGCAAACTCCACGTATGCCTTTTTCAAAAGATCTAACTGTCAACCAATCAGTTGCGCCCCACCCAAAACTTGTTTGTACCTGTCTATAAAAACCCGGCACCACCCCAGCCGGGTGTGCTCAGCTAGCAGGAGCTGCTGACCACCTGCAGGCGCGCGCTGACCACCCGCAGGCGCCTGCGTAACAATAAAGAACCTATTGCTGATTGCATCCAGTGGCAGTGTTGGATTCTTGGGTAAGGGGATCCGCGGGTCTTTCATTACAAACCATTTCCTATCTTAGCATTCTCATGTGCCAAGACAGACACGGATTATTTAAAACCCTGAAGAGAGTGCTCTTGCATTTAAATTGCCGGTAACCTTCCTGTAATAAATTTATGATTGATGATAGATTTAGTTAAAATATAACTATTTTACATATTTACTCTCAGTAAACGATTTCAACCTATGCTCCTTTAAGTAACTTGGTGCATAATCCCTTTTCTAATAAAGCATAGTGCAAGGACCAATGCCGCGTTTCCTAGAGAAGCCCACGCTATTTTTCTAGAATGGCCGTATGCCTATATATCAGGCGTCATGTTTTCACTCCCTTTGTGGAGCACCTACCCTGGAGGTCATGTAATAACCAACGACCAAAAAAACAAACAAAAAACCCAAACATCCAGGTCGAAGTGCCATCCCTGCCTGGAGACTAGGAGACTGCTCAGACACATCCCAGGCAGGCATCTCAGCCCAGGCCTGTGCTGGGGAAGCTGGTTCCTGGCTTTGGGCGCAATCTGGAATCCAGCAAACTGACTGGAGAGTGCAGCCCGTGTTTAGGACTGATGATCTTTTTGCAGCCAGGCCACGCGCGGACACCCGCTCAGGGAGCCAGGCTAGGAGGCTGCCCAGCGCCGGCGCTGGCAACGCTCCCAGCCCGCCTGGGCTTCGCCCCGCACCCCAGCCTGGGCTGGGCCTCAGGAGGGAGGGGGGCGGGAGCAGCGCAGAGAAGGGGCTTTACTAATTTCCAAAGCGGGAAGTAAGCTCCCAGTGGACTAAGAAGGGAGGGGGGCGGGGGCGGGGCGAGGACGGCGCGGAGAAGGGGCTTTGGCTAATTGCCGAGGCAGGACGTGAGTTCGCGGAGGACGGGTTGGAGAGTCTGGGAGGAGGTGGAGGGGCTGGCGGAGGAGGGGCGCGCAGCGCCAGGGTGCTGTGCTGTGGCCCAGTCGGGACTTCAGGACCCACCATACTCGCCACCCCTGCGCTCCTGTGCTCCAGACTAGCCCCGGAGGCCGCGCTGTCCCCTTCCCGCCGCCTGCTGCCCCTCCCCGCCCCATGGCTTCTCAGGAGGACCCTAAGCTCACAGGTAAAGTGACACCGCGCCGCGCCCTCACCTGGAGTAGATAAAGCAGGCCACGAGCGGGAGGGGGGGCGGGTGTTGGGGTTCAGCCTCCCGCGAACCCCAGGGCACAGGGACCAACCCGGATGCCGCGCCGCACCCGGTCCGCAAGGGGTCAGCGCCGCATGAGGTACACCCCCCCCCTCGCCATCGGGCGGACTAGCCCCCATCCTTAGGCACCCCCACGGGCCTGTCAGAGCCTCCTGCCATTCCCAGGGCACTGAGAACCCAGAGAGTGAGGCCTTGGGTGCTTTCTAGTGACAGATTCAAGGCAATTCTTCGACTTTGGGACTTCAGAGTTAACATAGTTTTCATTTGTGATTATTATTTTGTGTGGGGGCCATAGCTTTTCTTTTGACCTATGGTTGTTTTCACTCCCGGTTCTGAAGAAGCCCCTAAATCCTAACCCTGTTGAGGACTTCGAAAGCTCTCAGAGCAGCAGTGCTGGGGGACAGTGTGGACACATGTTTTGGTTTCTCCTCTGGCCCGATTCTCTGGCAGCCCCACTCTGTCCTCCTCAGACTTCAGAGCAATATCTGAACAAGTGGAGAAGGGACCAGGGGGTCAGGAAGGTGGCCACCAAAGAGTGACTTCTCTGGAGGGTGGCTGAGCTAGCAGGTGAGCATGTTAATCCAGCTCTGCCTGCAGTGGAGATGGAGCTGAACAGGGGCCAGGGAAGGGGAGGAGGAGCAGAGAGCAGGGACAAAGGGACCAAAGAGGAGATTCAGATGAAGGGAAGTAATGGGGAGGAAAGAGAAGAAACTCTAGAAGACAGGCATGTAGAAAGAAAAAGGGATGAAGTGGGCATTGGGAAAGGGCACCACCTGGGAAGGAGAGAGGGAAGGGAAGAGGGAGGAAGAGAGGAAAGGGGAAAGGGAGAAGAGAGGAGTCAGCATGCCAGGGCTCCCCCTGCATCTGAAGAAGAGGTGGCTGGTCCAGCTTGTCAAACAGGGTGCTCACTCTTTGGTCCCAGTTTCTGCTCCCAGTGCTACTGGGATTTGCAAGGAAGGCAGGCTGTCCCCTGAGACCTACTGGAGCCCACTGGAGCCCACAGGAGGGTGGGAGAGGTAAGATGCCACCGGGTCCTGTCCTGAGCTGCTCCCAGCCACCAGCCTCACCACATGGTGCAAGAGGGATCCCAGAACAAAGGAAGGACACAGGCCCGCATGTCTGCCTGTGGCTATGGGCACTTAGCTCATCTCAGTGAACCACACCGCCTCCTCAACCCAGGCTTTCAAAGCCTCCTTCTTCGTTCCTGTCTTTCATGTCTGTAGGAACATGAGTCAGATCTAACTCATCTCCGACAGACAATTCTGACTCACCCCGTGTCAGATTTTTATTAGTGGCTGTGATAGAGTAAGATAGCAATGCTCCAACAAACGGACAATCTTATACATTTTCTTAATGAAAACATCTTGTCTCCTTCCATTAAGCTCATAACGTGGTCTAATAGTATACATGTGCCTTCGTTAGATGCAAAGCAATACAGAGGTCCTTTTTTTTTTTTTAATTTTACAAGGTAAAGTCAGGGAACATATCCAACTTGACGAATACGTCTCTAAAATGTCAATCCAGGCAAAGCTTTTTCTGCCTAAAGTTTGGACCTTACGTGGTGACATTTTTAAAATGCTTTCAGTCCCTCAGTGAGGCTCTTAGAAGCTAGCCAGGGCTTACTACGTGCCAGGCACTGTGTCAGGTGTTGGAGCTAAAGGGAAGGAGAGCTTGGAGGCTGGCTGGGGAGGGACATCCACGACACAACCACAGCTAGAAATGGAGGCCAGTGCTAGAAAAGAGAGAGCAGGCTGCATGGAGAGTGTGTACCATGGGGCTTGTGAGCTCACGAATAAGTGGGAGTAACTGGAGTGGGGAGATGGGGGAGAGGAAGAGGGTCTTCCCATCAATGGGAATCACCTGTGCTTGGAGGCAGGCACCATGAGGGGTCTCCACAGGAAGAGGGAGGCAGTGTGGTTGAAGGGCAGAGAGATGGGGCAGAACAGGCATCAGTCAGTTTGAGGGGTATGAAGAGACTGATGGGAGGATTATGGGTGCCTTTGGAGGACTGAGAATTTCTTAGAAGATCGGTGCAGATTTCTTTTTCTTTTTTTATTTTTTTATTTTTTTTTTTCAGTGCAGATTTCTAAGGAGACAAATGCCAGGAACGGATAGGTCTTTGAAAGGTCACTCTGGCTGCCTTTTGACAAAGGGGTTGGTAAAAGGCACTTGCAGCTGTGAACACACCAGGTGGGAGGTGAGTGCAGGAAATCAGGTGAGGGAGCATGGGAACCTGGTCTGGGGGTATATAAGGGAGAATAGCCTTTAAGGAGTTCCACAAATTGGCACCAGCTGTGGCTTCATTACAGAGCTGGAATGGGGAGGTGGGTGTGTCCTGGAGGTTACAGAAATTACATGAGAAAGGGAAGTCTTTTTAGTTCTTTTTTTGAACTAGAGGAACTCTCACCTTATTGATAGAATTCCAGAGTGGGAACCGATGGACATGAGGACATCTTTGAAATGTCTGAATATGTTCTTCGACATCTTTGCAAGTGACGAGGAGACCTTGACCTTAGGAGGCCTCGGCCCTCTTTGTAGCCAAAAAGATTTCACCTACAGATTTGGGTTCTCCCTTTTAAAGTCAAGGAGACAGTCCTTCCAAAGGACACCTCCTATCATTTTACCCTCTCATCATACCTCATGTGCTGGGATCTCCAAGACCCTCTGTTCCAGGTTGTGAGTATCCACTTTGGCCGGGCTGGTCTTGCCAAGAACACCACCACAGGAAATCTAGAGCCTGTAGTACTATTAATGACATCATCTAAGACTGTTTTTGCTGCTCTCATGGCCTCTTCCCACCATGACTCACTGAAGCTTTTTACACATTGTATCCATTAAGCTATAGTTCCCAAAGCTCATCTTCTCTAGTGCCATTAATTTTTAGGGGACCAGGCAAACCTTAAACTTGTCCCCCTTAATTGGATCCCTGTGCCCCCACAATCTCTTTGAATGCCTTTCACCATGATCCTTGAATGAGATCTGAGACCACTGCTGGTACCTAACACTTCTTGGCACCTTGTCTGTTAGGTTCTTGGAAGAGGAGGTGGCTATGGAGGTGAGTGGGGATGGGAGTGGGAGGATTTCTCCCTTCACTTCCCTTTTTGTTTTTTCAAATAATGGGTTTTGAGGGGGAGGGAAAGGTTAACCAGACCATTTATTTTCCATCTCCCATCGATAAAATGTTTACCACTCCCCACTGGAAGAATTTAGATCTTTCGTTTGAATCTCCAGGAAAATCTCCCAAACCCAGACCACCACCATGTGGATTCAGCCATCTTCTGATTCACCTCCAGATTGTCTCCTCCTAACTGCTCAAGCCACAGGTTAAGGGCGAAATGTTCAATGCCCAAGCAATTAAGTGGGGAACACGTTTATCTAAGCAATTGCATGCAGCTCTGTATCTGCATACAGGGGGTCTCTCCCAAGCCTTTCCAACCTCAGCAAAACAAGACAAAGCCCCAGCGATCTGGGGTATATATCATTCATTCATTCCTGGGTTCAACACTCATGGCGGATCCCCACCAAGACAGTGGGAGAGCAAGGACTGGAGAAATCCTGGAAGCTGAAGTCTGAGGAGGATTTCAAATTCAAGTCAGAGATGAAAGAAACATCTGGACTCGGTCCTCAGGTACATGCAGTATTCTGAACTGAGGCTAGAACCAGAGACCATTCTAATGAAAGGCCTCTACAGGTGGGCTCTCACAGGTGGGCTCCGACTCAGTTTCGTGTATATTCATTCGTGAAATAGCTCTTCGGGTCAACATGCAGAAGAAAACCATTTAATAAAACTGACAATGAGGAGAGGAAAGGGAAGCCAGAAGGCATGTGAATGGGGAGAGAGGAAGAGCCAGGGCAGAAAACCAAGAATCCCTCCCTGCCCTCCTTGCTGCCAGGGAGGTCTGAGGGACTAGTTTCCACCTGGGATCCCAAGTCCAGAACAAAAGCAGCAGGGCCACGGCGGGGAAGGGAAGGGGGTCCTCAGCACGCGCGCGTGGGGGTGCCGAACGTTGGGGGCTAGAGCGCCCGCTGGCAGGGGGCACCTCGCAAGGCGCTGTCCCCAGCCCGACCCCATGCGGACCCGGGTTCAGCGCAGGGTCCAGGGACCACCAGGGTGGTCCCGGTGCCCTGGGGTTCACGGGAGGCTGGGCCTCCACAATCCCCCCTCCTCGCCCCCAGGTCGCGTCCTGCGGTTTCTGCTCCAGGTTAGGGCCCGGTGCAGTGTCACTTTCCCTGTGCGCAGAGGGTGGTCCAGAGAAGCCTTGGGGCGGGGAGGGGCAGCAGGCAGCAGGAGCTGGACAGCACGGCCTCACCCGGGAGCACACCGGCGGTGAGTCTGGTGGGTCCTGCAGTCCCGAATGGGCCGCAGCACAGCATCTCAGCGCTGCGCGCCCCTCTTCCGCCAGCCCCTCCACCTCCTCCCAGACTCTCTGCCACATCCTCCGTGAGCTCACTTCCCACTTAGGCAATTAGCAAAGTCCCTTCTCCTGGCTGCGCTCGACCCGCCCCCGCCCTCCTCCCTCCTGAGTCCTCTGCGAGCTCACTTCCTGCTTTGGCAATTAGCAAAGCCCCTTCTCTGCGCCGCCCCCGCCCCCCTCCCTACTGAGGCCCGGCCTGGGCTGGGGCGCGGGGCGAAGCCCCGGGGGGCTGCAAGCCTTGCCAGCGACAGCCATGGGCAGCCTCCTAGCCTGGCTCCCTGAGCGGGTGTCTGTTGGAGGCCTGGCTTCGAAAAGATCATCAGTTCTGTTAACCCTGGTAGCACTCTCCAGTCAGTTTGCTGGCTTTCAGATTTCGCCCAAAGCCAGGAACCAGCTTCCAAGCACAGGCCTGGGCTGAGATGCCTGCCTGGGATGTGTCTGAGCAGTCTCCTTGTCTCCAGGCAGGGATGGCACTTCGACCTGGATGTTTGGGTTTTTTGATTGTTTTTTGGTCATTGGTTATTACATGACCTCCAGTGTAGGTGCTCCACAAAGGGAGTGAAAACAGGACGCCTGATATATAGGCATACGGCCATTCTAGAAAAATAGCTTGGGGTCCTCTCGGAAATGCAGCATTGGTCCTTGCACTATGGTTTAATGGAAAAGGGATTATGCACCAAGTTACTTAAATGAGCATAGGTTGAAATCGTTTACTGAGAGTAAATATGTAAAATAGTTATATTTTAACTAAATCTATCATAAGGTTACAGGCAATTTAAATGCAAGAGCACTCTCTTCAGGGTTTTAAATAATTTGTGTCTGTCTTGGCACATGAGAATGCAAAGATAGGAAATGGTTTGTAAAAGATCATATAATAGCTTTTACTATACGGTATCAGCAATTTATCATAAAGGAGCGGCCTCCAGCTAAAAACTCAGCTTTGAAAAATGCAGAAAAGCAGCAAACGTTTCCATACCTTCTTGGTGACCAGAGGCATGCCTTGTGCCCCTCATCCTCTCTTTCGTGGTTCTGAGGCCCCATGGCACTAGTACTTTACTGTCTTATTCTCTGGAATAGGCTTTTGAAGAAATACCAGGGCCAGAGAAGAAGGTCCTGCTGGGTGTCTGAAGAAAGTACAACCTTTTATATGAGGCTTCCTGGGGGAATTTGTTAGTGATTTGGTCTGCTTCTGATAGGAAGGGAATTTTTTTTTAAGATTTTGTTTATTTCTTTATTTGACAGACAGATCACAAGTAGGCAGAGAGCAGGCAGAGAGAGAGAGAGAGGTGGAAGCAGGCTCCCCACTGAGCAGAGAGCCAGACATGGGGCTCAATCCCAGGACCCTAGGATCATGACCTGAGCCAAACGCAGAGGCTTTAACTCACTGAGCCACTCCAGTGCCCCAGGAAGGGAAATTTTTTTAAGAGTATTTTGTCTTTGAATCTATTTTGAGGTTTGGTTTCTGGTTCTTTTTGACATCTTATGAAGATGGAATTATTTCTGAGGTTGGTTGTCAGGAACTGCATATCAAATCGAGCTATCTTGTATAGCAATAAATAAATAAATAAATAAATAAATAAAAGCTCAAGTGTTGGTATAAAGCTATTATGCTTTTCAAAACCTCGAACTAGAATTCATGTATCGTGGTCGATCTTTATCATATCACACAGGAGAGAGGTGGCAGAAACGCACTTTGAGGTTAATTTTTTTACAAGGAAGATTGACTTATGAACCTACTTTGTTATTCCCTTTCATTCAATTTCCCTGTACCTCCTTTTCTATGAATTGTATCAGTAACCCATCATTATTTTTATTGTTGCCACGTGCTTTGTGAACCATAAAGTGTATGCTATAAATGGGAGCGCTTTTCTTTTTTTGCAGTTTATGAAAAACTAATATTTTTAAATTTATTTTTTATTTATTTTCAGCATAACAGTATTCATTCTTTTTGCACCACACTCAGTGCTCCATGCAAGCAGTGCCCTCTATAATACCCACCACCTGGTACCCCAACCTCCCAACCCTCCGCCCCTTCAAAACCCTCAGATTGTTTTTCAGAGTCCATAGTCTCTCATCGTTCAGCTCCCCTTAAAATTTCCCCCACCTCCTTCTCGTCTCTAACTCCCCATGTCCATGAAAAGCTAATTTAAAAACATTCATCCACCAGAGTACCCAAAGGGCTCCCATATAAACTATCTGTCGTTACATTCTGTCCCGATGTGGAGCTCGATCCCAGGATCTTGAGATCATGACCTGAACTGAAGGCAGAGGCTTTAACCCACTGAGCCACCAGCCCCAATGTATTCTCTTCAGTACCAGAATTTGTAACCAATTGGCAGGTGGAAAAGGAGGTAGTCAAGTGAAAAACAATAGGTCTTAGACCTACAAGAAATTCAAATTAGATGAATTCAGCTACTCAGGCACTGTTTCACATTTTCAGATCCCTGCAGAAAAGGGGTTAGCCTTTTTACAGCATGTAAAAGAGAAGACTATAACACATAATATGTGTAAGCATGTAAATATCAAAATATATCCCATTAGTTGCTAAGACACACAGGGCCTATTTTTTCTCTCAAATTCATGAATATGTAGGAGCAATAAGTGAGATGTGAATGTATACTCTTCACTTCGAAGTCTTTTAGAAATCTAAAATATGACTTTCTATGGTTTGTGTCTCCATATTCCTTTATTGCCAGGTTGAACAAATCCACATGCTTTGATTCAAAGGTAATAAATTCCTCTTATTTGGAAAAATTATGTTTATTTTTGTTCTCTCACCCTTAGCAGGTAGTTTCATTTTAGCACACTTCAGAGTTATAATTTCATGCTTATTAAAAACATTTATTATGATCTATATAGATGAATGATACTTTTATTTTATTAAATTATTTGCAAAAAAATCTGTTATTTTTAAAAATGTATTTCCTTTGAAGGGTTAATTTAGAGCATTCAGAGAAGATCTAGGAGTGTGGTATTATGCAGTTTTTAAGTAGGTCTGAAATAGTTATTTATATGATTGTTTCTTTAAGGCTTATGTATATTGTCCATTATATGCTATGAAATATTTTAAAATTAAATTTAAGGTATGTTTTACGTAGTTTATTTTTAGGAAAAAATTATTGAAATGGCTTATGAAATTCAGTATACTCTCAACATTAATTTATTCTGAAATTTACCAGTTGTCTATTGAACCTATTATATGGCAGATATTACTTCAGACTACACTGGTCAATGAAATACTTGGCTTTGTAGAACTTTTATTTTAATGGGTGAGACAATTAAAAGCTATAAACCTTAATAAAAATTGCATAGTGCATTCCAAAGTGCATAGTACAATGGGGAAAAAGAAAAATTCGATCAGGGTGAGAAAAATCAAGGTTGCTAGGCAGGGGTGGGGAGTTAAAATTTTTAATAGGAAGATCAGGGTAGTTACAATGAAGCTGACAATTGAACAAAGGTATGGAAAGGTGATAAATTTGCCCAGAACTATCAGCAATAAGGTCACTCCAGACAAAGGAATTGGCTATCTTGAAGGCCATAAGGTTGGATCATGCCTGGCATATCTGAGGAATAGCAAGGAGGCCACTGTGAGTGACTGAAGAGTAGCAGGGAAAGACGTCACAGAGGTTAAATGAGTGGCTAGATCATGTAAAAGCTTAGAAGTCATTGTAAAACTCTGGCTTTTATATTTGGAAACTTACTGTGTGATAGAATTTCTGCTAATAACTGAGAGTTCAAATGTCCATAAATTTCAAGGATTCTTATTCTAGTAAGACAGAATAAAGAAAAAGAGTTCATATTTTCACATGGTGTAACAAATGCTCAGAGATCCCAGTGTAGGAAGCTATGGGAGCACAGAAGAAGGCACTAAAATCTCACCAATATATTTGATGACTGTGACTATATATAAATTTGTATTTTCTAGAATTTTCATAATCATGGAATCACACATTATATACTATTCATTGCCTGGCTTTTCTTTTCTCAGCATCATTACTTTGAGATTCTCCAATTGTAAATAGTTCATTTTGATGTTGAATAGTAATCTCTTTAATGAATAGATCATAATTTGTCTTTGTTCTATTGATGGACATTGATGAACATTTCCACTGTTTTCAATTCTTAAAAATAAAGCTGCTATGAAATTCATATACAAGTCCTTGTATGAACATAGGGTTTGTTTCTCTTGGTTAAATGCCTAGAAGTAAAATGGCTATTTGTGTAACTGCAACATATTTTGCATTTAAAAAAATTTTCAAACTATTTTCCAAAGTGGTGGTATCATGATATATGCCAACAACAGTTAAGATTTTTTGTTGCTTCTCAATCGAGCTCAGTCCAAGTACAATTAGCCTTTATAATTATAGCCATTCTAATAGATATGTAAGCATGTCTCATTATGATTTTAATTTGTATTTCTTTAATGTCTAAATGTTGAGAAATTTGTAATGTGCTTATAAGCCATCAATATCCTTTTGGTGACATGTCTCTTCCATTATTTCCTTCACATGTAAAATTGGATACTCTGTTTGGTTATTAGTAAGGTTTTTTATTTTTATTCATTTTTTAATAATCAGAGTAGATGTCCATTATCAGATATATAATTTGCAAATCCCTTCTCCATCTTTACGGTTTCTCAATGGAGCTTTGATAGCTGTGTCTTTCAAGAAATATGCTACTTCTTTCCTGGTACACGGAGGTATGACTAGAACATTATCAATGTTGACCTTTGCAAAGAAAATCATGGCTTCAGATATATGTAGTCTGCTGTTGTTGGGAGTGTTCACCATCCTTGCCTCTAACTCATCTCTCACTGCCCACACATTCAGATATAGGGGAATATTGATTGACAAAATATTAATTGCCAAATAACACTAGTTGGAGAATAAGAAAAATGCAGGCACCTGATTTTATAATATTACTTAAATAAAATATGTTTTTATAAGTGCTATTGGAAGTAAATTCTTCAATACTTTAATCACACAGAATGATGGAATCCTAGATTTTTTTTTCTTGTATTTACTAAGAAAATGATCATGCCTCAAGTATATTAAAATGGAATAGGGAAAATTAAAAATTGTTTTTGGTTGATTTGCGTGTGTTGTGCGTATGTGAGAGAGAAAGAGAAAAAGAGAAAGGGAAAGACAGAGAGGTGGCTGCAGTGAATTGATGAGTTGCAGGATAGATATTAAAGTTTTGTCTTTTGCTTTCTACATTTCCTTTTCCTTGGGTTCAAGAGAACAATCAGTAATATCTCAGATGCCTGCTGGTAACATCAGCAGAAAGAGTTAGAGGTTCCCAGAAAATTAAAGATGAGATATAGTTTTCCTGACATAAGAAAAGTCATTTTTTGTCCCCAGCTGTTTTCAATGATCTATGCCCCACCTGTGTACTTGCCCAAGCACACTTCTTCCAAAACTTCCTGGGAGGTTCTTACAAAGAAATGCAAAAACCTCACTAGTTAAGGATTTTGAGGGAACAAGGCAATGGGAAAACTAACAGTCACCACCAGACCAGGAAATAGCCTAAGCTATTGAGACAATAAATCAGTGGTAAAGCTCCTAGTGCTATTTCAAAAGTAATCAAGGCCTTGCATTCCTTGTCCCAGAAAATGAGCCCAAGACCCCATCTAGTTTATATCTGCTCTTGAAGCCTGCAGAGTCCCTTTCCCTTGTCCAACAGTTAACTCCGCTTTATTCTAACATTGAAGTTTCTGCCCTCGGTGGAATAAAAGCTTCATTCAGGTGAACATGCAATACATATTGCACAAATACATATGTGGATGTGCATGCATCCACAACCTTATGACCAACCATACACGGGATAATAAAACTCTCCCTTCTGAGAATTCATCTTAAATACTAAATAAAAATCTCTCTCCTGTTCAAACAGTCAAGGCTTTGGAACTTATTCCCTGTGATCTCCTTGTATGTTGTAAACAAAGATTCCTTTGTTTGACAACTCCCCCTGTCTGTGTGATTCACCAAAGACTGGCCTCAGTTAGTTCAGTTACTGTAATGGCTTTCACTACTCTGATTCTACCTCTGCAAGTCTCCAAATTTAACTATTTTTTTTCTCCCAATTCCGCAGGTTCTTGGCTTTAAACTGCAACTCTGAAGAGATGATTTGCTTATTTAAAAAAAAAATCAATAAAAGGGAGTAGTAGTCAACATTGTTACTTTGAACTTCCTGCCCTAAGGGGCTCTCCTGTTGTTTCTCTTTGACTTCCTGGACTGAAACGACAGAAATTTGGCAATACATCACTCCCCAATCCAGATTACTGACAGAACAGTTTATACTCTTAGAGAAATATTAGTTTAAAAGATCACATAATTAAATACTTAAGCATGTAGTGTAATATAGTGGTTTACAAGAAATATATTTTGGTCATCTGAATATTTGGTTTTCAACCATGGCTACTGACTCATCACAGCTCCTAAAACTCTTGGAATTTCCTGTGATAAATCAGGGTGAGAGAGGTGTGTTTCTTTATGTTAATGAAGTGACCTTCAGACCTCACTCAAGGCAAGGGCTGTTTGCCTGAAGGACCAACCACTTGGTGAAAGCCTTCATAACTTTTTGCCCAACATGCTTCCCCTTCCTCCAAATTCAGGATTATCTGGGGAGGGAAGAGGAGCTGGAGATTAGATCAGCAAATGACATTGATTTAGTCAGTCATGACTATGTCATGAAGCCTCCACAGAAAACCTGAAAGGACTGGGTTCAGAAAGCTCTTAGTTTGTTAAATGTATGAAAAGGCAGGAAGAGTGGCAGTCTTCCAGAAGGTAATAGAAGCTCTGTGCCCATTCTCCATACCTTGCCCTGTGCACTTCTTTATCTATCTATTAATTTAAATCTTCTAGTATATCTTTTAATAAGCTGGCAAACATAAAGTAAGTATTTTTCTGAGTTTTGTGAGTCCCTGTAGCAAATTAAAAGAACGTAAGAAGTAGGCCACTGGGACCTCCAACCTGTAGTTGCTCAGTCACAAGCACAGGTAATAACCTGGGGCCTACAGTGAGACTGGCATCTGAGGTGGGGTTGGAGATAGTCTTGGAGGACTGATCCCTTAACTGATGAAATCTTACGCTATGTTCAGGTAGATAGTATCAGAATTTAGTTGAATTCTTGGAGATCCTGCTGTTGTCTGAAAATTATTTGGCATTGTTGGTATGATGTCCTAAAACCCAAAAAGATATAGCTACCTCAAAATGAGAATAAGGTTGACAGCTTATATATAATAAGTGAGTGTATCAGGGATTTAAAATATACCCAATAAATAATGTAAGGAAATAAGTAAAGATTTTGAAATAAAAACAAGAATAAGAACCTAGTGCTACTAATAGATTAAATATATGTAATCTAGTTGAATTAAGAATACAATGGATAGAATACGTAATGGATTCAATAGAGATAAGAAGTCACTTAAGGATATAGTCATCAGGATACCAGCAAAGCATTAAAATTATCAATATAAAAGAGGTGTAAGATGTAGGTGACGGGTGTGGAACAAAAGCTAGAGAAAAAATTAGATTTCCTTACTACTCATAGCCTGTTGACAAGTCCTTGAAGTTCCTCTGGGGACTCAGCTACTTCCATGTAGACACATCCACTCAGGGCAAAAAGCATTCTTAGTCCACCCCCCAGGATACTGAAAATCTACTTTCACATGTAAAAATTACTTTGGAAACTTCTTTATCTCTACTCCCCACCCCTGCCCTCAAGATATACATTGGCAATCATCTCCCAAGCATATACCCACTGATACACATCAGAAGAGTCTCTTCCCTGAGTTTTTACTAAATAGTAATAAATGACCTTTCCCTAACAATAGCTAGCCCCCTCAAGGTCCTGGAAACCTTGTTTATAAAATACCTTGGAGGCTTGTGCTATCCCTAACCTCCTCCCAAATTGAAAGTATATAATCAGGCGCTCTTCATGACCCTCTCTCTCTACTCCAAATAAATAAATAAATGTTTTTTAAATAAAATAAAATAAATGACATTTTTAAATGAAAGAAGAAAAAGGAAAGAAATATTTGAATATTAATGTACATCTATTTCTCAAGCATAAAATAGTCAAGACACTGGATTAAAACATACGTACAAGAAAAGAAAGAAAATATTCATAACTATAGTTGACTCTATGAATCCCAAATTAGGGCATACATACCAAAGACAAAGAAAAAATCATAAGTGTTAGAGAGAAAAAAAATAATTCATTAATAAAGAAACAAGAATCAGACTGACAGAAATTTTTTAAATAACATCATAATAAAAAAGAATGAAGTAATAGCTTTATAATATTGAAAAAAAAATCACAAATGTAAACATTTAGATCCTTATAAAATGTCATTGGAATAGGAAGGCATAATTAAAAAAAAATATTTTCAGGAATACAGACCACAGATAATTTGCCTTAATTTGTGTAGGCAGCACTTAGATACTAATATTATTTTAACAGTTAAAATGTACTCTATGACCTATGGGGAGGGGGAAAAGAGGATGACCAAGTCATCTTGAAATAATTCAGTTTTATGAAAAAAGTAAAAAGATTAAAAAAAAGACTTGAAGAAAAGAGAGATAAAACATATGCATAATAAAAATAAATAAATTAATAAACAACTGGAGTGCCTGGGTGACTTAGTCGGTTCAAGTGTTTGCCTTCAGCTCAGGTGATGATCCCAGGGTCCTGATATTGAGCCCTGCATCAGGCTCCCTGCTCAGTGGAGAGTCTGCTTCTCCCTCCCATTGAGAAAAAAAATTTGACTTATTTGAGAGAGATAATCTTTAAATTTTACTTATTTATTTGAGAGAGAGTGAGAAAAGAAAAACATGCACACAGCATGGGGAATAACAGAGGGAGAGGGAGAAGCACCCCACTGAGCAGGGAACCCCCTGCGGGGCTCTATCCCAGGACCCGGGTATTATGACCTGAGCTATAGGTAGACACTTAACTGACTGAGCCACTCAGGTACCCCAATGAATACAATCTTTAAAAATAATAATTAATAATAATAATAAATATTTCAGATAGTATGATTTTTTTTAATGTAAGACTTGGTATAAAAACAGGATGACATACTTGTCTAATTATACCAAAAGACTTTGATAAGTTTAGATGAAGTAGTACATAAAAAATTTAACTTCTTTCATTAACTGATAATTAGATTAAATTAAGAGACATCAAAATTTAGAGAATCTAATAGTCCTGATCTATTAATAAATGTAGCCATCCTGACCCCTAAACAATAGTCTTCAGTAAGTATATAAGCATAAGTTGAACATTTACACAAACAGGCCATTATTTAGGCCAGAAGTATATGCCAATAAATTCCTAGAGTTAAATATCAGGCTATATTTTCCAAGAATAAGGCAATAAAATTAGAAAACAATGACCAAAATATTAAATTCATATAATTGGAAGTTAACTTCATACCGAAAAAGAAATAATACAGCAAATTCAGAAATTTTTAGAATTACAGTACTTTGGTAATATCAACTCTCAAAATGAGTAACGGACAGGTGGGGCTAGGGAGGAAGAGATCCATAGGGAACTTTGTGAACAGGCTCTCAGAAATCCCCAAAATGTGGTGTGGGAAAACCAGAGTAAAGAGATAAATTGGACCACCCTACCCCAGGGAAGAGCACCCTGATCAAAGCATGTGGGATGGAGGACCACCCTGCCCTAGGTGTATGGGGTGGGTCATGTGGGGTGGGTGTCTCTATGATAAACACCTGTAACCAAAAAAGAATAATCAGACCCTAAAAAGGAGGTAAGCCTTTGCAGCAGTTATTGATAGAAATGTTAAAAGGATTAAAGTTGCCTGGTTACCTTTTTATAAAAAATAAACCCTGAAGGCATTCATTGTTAACTGAGTGGGGACCCCTCTTAGTTGTGAGAGCTTTTTCTATATATTCACTTGATAAACTTCTGTCACTTACTCATTCTCCATTGCCCACGAGATTCCTTCTTTGACTCCAAGAGACAAGAACCTAGCTCTCCCACATCATTCCCTAAAGTTAAGTATCAGGCTATATTTTCCAATGATAAGGCAATAAAATTAGAATAGAATGACCAAAATATTAAGCCATGTAACTGGAAGTTAACTTTATACCTAAAAAGAAATAATACAGCTAATTCAGAAATATTTAGAATTACTGTACTATGGTAATATCATTTGTGAAAATAAGTGATAATAATTAAAGGTATGAAGGAAATCTAAAGGTTTAATTGTATTAATTCAAAAGAAAAACAAAACAATACAACAAAAACACCAAAGCATAAAACAACAAAACAAAACAAAACGAATATAAAGGCAAAACCTAAGAACGACAGCAGTAATAACAAAATATTATAGAAACAAACAAATTTTTGGAATTGACTAATAAGAAAGATTTGACAAATGAGTACTGGTCAGGAATACTCAGAGATGATGAAGATAAAATAAAATACTAAATGAAATGTATAAAAACTAAATTATAGACTTAAGAGACTGATTAAAAATGCTTCTAGAAAAAGAGTCTAATTTTAAGACAATAAAATTAGTAGCACCATAGAGAAAACTGTATTTGTGACATAGGGGATCAATTAGAGATGATAAAGTATTTCCTTAAATATCAAAGATAACAATTAGTCTCAGTGGCTCACTCAGCTAAGCCTCTGCCTTCACCTCAGATCATGATCCCAAGGCCCTGAGACTGAGCTTGACTCCCTGCTTGGTGGGGAACCTGCTTCTTCTTTTCCCTCTCCCTCTGCAGCTTCCCCTGCTTGCGCTTGTTATCTCTCTCTCTCTCTCAATAAATTCAATTTTAAAAGTTAAAAAATTAAGAAATAAGCATCAAAGATTAATCCATAAGGTAAAAATATTTATTAAAGTGATTAATTAATTTATACTAAATTTAAATATTTCCTTGCAATTAAGTACAGTGTGGAGAAAAAGTTAATAGACAACTGACATAGGAATGAACAATACTTAAAATATTTAAAACTGCAAGTAATTATTAGATTTAGACTCCATGATGATCTCTATGAATGTGCATATAAAACACCTTAAAATACTTTGTAGGAATGTGCCACAGGAAATTAAAGAGACAGGGAGATAAAGGGGGAAAAAAATAGCTCTACTTGAAATGACTAGTTGGTTGCCACTGTGTTTTATTTACATTTTCCACCATTTTTTGGTCAATGCAATTATTTTACATGTATCTATTATTATCTTGTAGGACATGTTACACTAATATCATTATTAATGAAGTTGAGAATAAGAACATGATGCCTCATTTCATCATAATTGGTAAAAATGATCCCTAAGCTGGTAAATGCAGGAAGCCAGAAACAGAAATAATAATTAGCACCAGTTCAAAAGCTTGTCCACCTGGAACCTGTAAGAAAATCCAACTAGATCCTGAAAATAATGAGTAATTTGAGGAAACTGGACAGGGATATAGATTTCCAGATGCTTTTTACTTATAATGGCAATAGCAACTTAGACAATGTAATGGAAAAAAATCTATTAATTGGCAGTAGGAAAATTATTAAAAAATATATAAAACATAAGCCAATGAACTTGGGAAAATTAGGAAGAATCTACATAAACATAAAAAGAAACAATATGTATTTGCCAAGGCACATTCCCATTTTAAAAAATAAGTTGAAAGGGGAGCAATATGCCATAATACATATATCAATGTTTTTCATAGAAGTTTAGCATAAAAAAAAACATTTTAAATAATTTATTTGGAAATTGATATCACATATCTGAAAAACTTGGAAGAAGAAATGGATAACCATGACTAAACAAATGTAGCAGAAAAATGATTTACAATAAGAGATAAAAGCTATTCAAAAATGCAGTGAATATTGGCCAAAGCTTAGAAAAATCGATAAAATATAAAATGTAAAATGAATTCATGAATGAAAAATTGAATCCCATTAAATCTAATTTGGAAAGAACTAATAATTTTTTTTTTGCCTGAATCTGCTCTGCCTTTCATTAGGTGGGACACTGACCACGCCCACTGAGCTCCTCTCTCATGCCCAGTAATAGTAAAGTCAGGGACATTAATTACTTCTGGGATGAATTTTAACCACTGTGGATAGGATGCAGAAGCCAGTGGGTTAAACAGATTCTTTCTTGTTTCAGGAAAATAATTCTGAGATGTATTCTGTGCATTAGGATTGATGCTCAGTTGTCCACAATCATAATCCACTGAGTCTGAACTCATATATGTTTCTCCGGGACCACTTAGCTCTTCTCATTCTCTCCTCTTCCACGTGATAAAATCCCAAAATAATTATTTAGGTTGTGTATGCAAGTCCTGATTTTGAAGGGAAACTCAGTTACAGAGGGAGATGAAAATAAAGATACAGGGAAAAAAATGGTGCACTTGGGTAACTCAATTAGATAAGCATCGGACTCTTGATTTCAGCTCAGGTTGTTATCTCAGGGCGATGAGATGAAGCCCCTATAGGCTCTGTGCTGGGCAAGGAGGTTGCTTAAGATTCTCTCTTCTTATCCCTTTCCTTCCACCCCTCACCTCCCATGCTGTCTTTCTCTTAAATAATAAGCACTGCTGAACTATCTTAGATTCTGTACCTTCTCTCCAGCCATGAAACTATCACTGTCTTTAACTCTTGAAAACTTCATTAGACAAATTAATGTGGTGAAAGAAGTAATATGAGAAAGCCTATTAATCTGATGAGCATGGAACTGAACAAACCCTATAGATACTTTCCCTTTGATTTCTAGCCTATCAATACCTACAGTGAGTCACATACACTCAAGATTATTGTTTTTATTGTATACCTCACATATTCATTAATTTTTGACTCGTTATCATTTCGTTGAAGTGTTAAACTATGGTAATAAACAAACTTTTAATTAACTTTTCCTCCTATGATACAAATATAACTTGCACTTGAGCTTTAGCTAATTTTATGTTCTAAAATTGCCAAAACACAATGATCAAGGTTTCTAGATTATTTACTGTATTTTCTACTATATAATATTGTTCTATCTCTTCTGTATAAAGAAAATGAATGCTTGGGGCTCTTGGGTGGCTCAGTGCGTTAAAGCCTCTGCCTTCTGCTCAGGTCATGATCTCAGAGTCCTGGGATAGAGCCCCACATCAGGCTCTCTGCTCAGCAGGGACCCTGCTTTCCTTCCTTTCTCTCTGCCTGCCTCTCTGTCTACTTGTGATCTCTGTCTGTCAAATAAATAAATAAAATCTTAAGAAAAAAGAAAATGAATGCTTGATAACTAAATGAATGCTTTACTGAACAAATTAAATATGGCAATAGCATTTTATTTTATCATGCTTTACATATTAAACTACAATATTATATCACTCGTCTACAAAAAATCTACTCACATAGTCATTTGGAAGCTTTTAGCAAAAGAATTCTTCCTCCTGATTGTAGTATAAAAGCCACAGAAATATACAGAAGACTCCTAGGATAGAAAGTTAAATCCAGTTATCCGTGATGCCTTCAGTAGGACCTGACCTATGTATGTCCCGGGATGCACTAGTAACTGTTACATGTGATAGGATTATATTTAATATATACAGTTTCATTTACTTCACAAAGGAGATATAAATTTGAGAATAAAATATTTGATGAAACTATAAAGTCTATATCTATTTGTAACCAATGTGGTAGAATTAAGATGTTAATTGAAAAAGAAATTTCATTGAACACATACACATATTCAATAGTTTTTATATATAAACAGCATTATTTATTTATGTAAATAAATGCATTGTCAGTAAAATCCATTTACTTATCAATCATAAGGATAATTTTAAGTACTAAGAATAAGAAATATGTAAAAAAAAAAGAATAAGAAATATGTGAAAAGATAAGTGTTCAAGAGTGCAGTTTGTGGTAATTAATACAATATGATAGGCTCATAAAAAAGATATATTACTTGAGCTTAAAAGCTTCTATAATTAAGCGATGACCACTTGAAATTTGCATTTAGTCTTACTGCATTTTTTCCTTGCACTTAATGAACTTCCCCAGAAGAATTAAGAATTTCTGTGAATGTCCTTATGTTTAATCTCATTCATAGATTCCACTGCTGCTCACAAAACAAAGCCAAAAAGAGAGGTAACTCTATGTGGCACTCCATCCACAAGCAATATATTCATAAATAATTAAAAAGCTCTCTACTTCATTTGTTACCCATTCAGCTGATAATTTAGATGAGTAACTGAGGCCATTTTATCAGCACTTTTAATAGAATGCGACTCAGAAACTTCACAGTGTTATTTAAGAAGAAATGCTCATGTGTTAAGGTTTTTATTGTTTTTAAATCAACAAAATAATTTTCAAATATTAAAAGCAAATGTCTCCTTTTCCTCCAAGTTTCCTTGCTATGTCAAAGTTATAAATAAATACATTACAATCGTATTTTGAGTAGTAGATAAAAACAAATGTTTTGAAACTGTCTGTGGGTTGAGTGTCTGGGTTAACTTGTATAAATATCTGAACTCAATGTATTTAGACTTTATTAGATGGTTTTTTTTAGACTATTTAAAAATACATGCTCAGATAATGACAACATTATTTTATTCATTTTAATAAATAAATTATTTTATTTAATTATGTTTAGATATTTATTTATTAAATTAATGATTTAATATTTAATAATCTAAATTTGAAATATTTAAATTCTAAAAATATTTATTTAATTAAATTTATATATTTAATATAAATATTTAATAAATTATTTAATCATTATTATAATTATGCAATACATTATGTATTGTGTAATAATTGCATTTTAATAAATAAATAAATGTATTAGTTACGTTATTTTATTTTATTTTATTTTATTTTATTTTAATTTATTTAGTTGACAAAGAGAGGGAGAACGCAAGCAAAGGGAGCTGCAGGCAGAGGGAGAGGGAGAAGTAGGCTCCCAGCTGAGCAGAAAGTTCAACCTGGGGTTCCATCCCACGACCCTGGGATCACCACCCGAGTCAAAGGCAGATGCTTAACTGACTGAGCCATCCAGATGCCCAAGGCTTTGTATTCTTCGCTTCTAAATATTGATGCTGCTTCATCTCTGGAGTTAGTAAATTGATGTGGAGAATTCATATCAAAGAATTGATAGTAGCTGTTAAACAGAAACATGTAATTTAGGGGAAAAAAAGAACAGAAGGAAGAGAAAGGCCAAAAGTCAAAAGCACATTAATATAAAATTTAATTCGATAAATAAAGCTGATATTCCTGAAGGGGGCTAATAAAAGAACTGCAAAGAGCTGATAGGATTGGGAAAATTGTCCACTCCTGGTCATTTCATAATTTGAAACTATTCCTTATTAATAAATATACTTAGTTCCAGAAACACAACCACATAAGGACATTTCCACCAAGTTTCCTCTAACAGCATTTACAAATTAGACGTTCAAACAATGTAGTTCGTTACATGTTGCATCTGTATCTTAAAGTTTAAACACTTTCTGTGACACATTTTCTAACAATTAAAATATATATATATATATATATATATATATTATCCCTAAATGGAAAAATAATAATATATATATATAGAAACCTTATCCCTAAATGAAACCTTTCTTTGTTTATTAGCTTAAATAGGTAAATTAGCAACAACAACAACAACAAGCAGCTAATATTATAGAGGTAGGAACAATTTACCTTTTCATTCATTGCTATTTTCTAAAAATTCCTATTTAATTTTTTTCTCAAGTCTGTCATAATAATTTTCTAGATCTCCTGCCTTCTTCAATTTTTTTCTTTTAGTGGAAATCTCTATTTCATATTTATTTTCTCTTCCTCCACTCTTTGCTCTAATAATTCAATGTATTATTAGATTTTCTGTTTTTCTCTTTATCCAGATATATCTTTTCTTTTTCTTTCTTTCTTTTTTAAATAATTTGCTTTGCTGGCATTTTACATCAGTACATGCTTTCTTATGGATGTTAGAAATGTCTGTGGAACTGCTAGAAGAATAAACTTTTTTACCTTTAAGAAGTTTACAGTCTAGAGTGCCTGGGTGGCTCAGTTGGTTAAGTGTCTTCCTTCAGCTTAGGTCATGATGCCAGGGTACTAGGATCCAGTCCTGCATCAGCTGCCTGCTCAGCAAGGAGTATGGTTCTTCCTCTCCCTCTGCCCCTCCCTCTCTCTCTCTAATAAATAAATAAAATCTTTAAAAAAAAGACTTACTTAAATATGAGACTGAATTACTAAATTCAGTCTTAATATAAGACAGCTAAACAAAGCAATGATCACAACTGGAAAATTTAGTCAGATCATGGTGTAACATTTTTGGTTGACACAGGACCTCTTTCAGTAACAACTTTCCCTAAATATCAATTTCTTTTTAAGGCAAAAAATTTTGACAAGAAATCCAGATCCTTCTCATCATTTTCATATCAATTTAATGTGACATCCTTGGAGTATATAATCAAATATGTAATTATTGTATCTGTTGCCTTGTATATTGCCTGTATGTTTTTCAGACTCAAAGTTCCATTGAGGTAGAGTTTTTTTTTTTTTTTAAAGCAGAGATTTTTAAAGTGTTTGATATATACAAGATGCTTAATAAATGTTTACAAAACCTATGTATTTCAGAAGCCTTAAACAGGCTTTAAAATAATGTAGGTGATATTAGTAGTCATATCAAACAATTTGTAGGTTTCAGTCATGTAAATAAATACATTTGTCAGAGACAGAGAAACATACAAATGATCTGGGTCCAGTAGGATAATGCTAGCATGTGTTGTAAATTCTCTTATATGACCTTATTCTTGCAAGAATTGGTTATGCGGCAGAAAATAAGGTATCACTATCTTATACTTTATTATTTAAAGAGATTTATGGAAGTTGTTAATTTCTTACACTACCCATTTATTTCAGTGGACCCAATTTCCGTGGTAATGGTGAGAGGAAAGTAGGCAATTTAGGCAGCAGCAAAAATCTCCTACAAGGCACTATAAAATAAGGCTTGTTCTAGATCATGGGTCTGTCCAAAGGGGAATGTTAAGGGGTAGAATGGATGATGGATGCATTGTGGACTTCTAACTATAAGATTAATACTGTTGTGCCCCAATAATGGGTCTATGATTAAAGGAGTGAGACTGATGTAAAGCGAAGGTCAAGCAAAGCATTATTTCATGCCAAGCATCAAGAATCTAACCGAACGTTTGGGGCCACACCTCTTATGAGAGAAGGCAACCCTTCGCTGTTTCACAGTCTAGCTTTTAAGGGCAAAGGCCATGCAGTCAGGCCTGGCCACGCACAGGTGACCAATGAGATTTTAACACACACAGGAAACTCCACAGTGAGGCTAGGTGACCAGTTGAGGTTCAATTTACCCTAGTATACACATTTGACCCAGCCTATTACACCTTGATTAGGATTGGTGCCAAAAAGGTTCCCAAAGGGCGGTGGAGTGGGGCATACTCCTTAGTATCTAGGGAGACAATATGCAAACACCACGCCCCCCTCCCGCTGATTGATGTCTCCACCTGGCCTGACCCACCCTTGTATATGGGCTTTGTTACCTGGAGCTGATTTCCAGGACTTGTTTTTAAGTGAATCCCCTGGGGGAAGGGGAGCAAGGACAGTTTAAGGGTTAACCTCAATGGAAGCCTCTTGCTAAAATATAAAAATATAAAATAGGTCCTTACATTACAACAACTCAGTAGGGAAAGTCCCAGTGTGGTGATAAAAGAAGTGATGTAACATGCATTGCACATTTTATTTTTAAAAAGTGTAAGTTGTATTTTTCCCTGCCATGACATAATACTTTATTTTCATCTCTGTCTACTAGATTAAAACTAGTTAAACAAACTCAACAATTTTTTTAAAAAATATTTTTTTTATTTATTTAAGAGCAAAAGCCAGAGAGAGAGAGAGAGAGAGAGAGAGAGCATGAGCAATACGGGGCTCGATCCCAGAACTCTTGAGATCATGATCTGAGCCAAAGGCGTCTAGACACTTAACTGACTGAGCAAATGAGACTCCCACAAACTGAACAATTTTATAAAATTTTCATTTGTTGGGGTGCCTGGCTGGATCAGTCAGTAAAATATGTAACTCTTGATCTTGGGGTTGTACGTTTGAAATCCACCTTGGGTGTAGAGGTTTTTAAAAATAAAATCTTAAAAAAATTTTTTTTCATTTTTTTATTTAAGCCATTGTATGGCAGTGTTGATCACTATATTGTACACCTGAAACTAGTATTAACCTTATTTTAACTAACTGGAATTTAAATAAAAACTTTAAAAATAAAATAAAAATAATATTCATAAAAATAAAAAAGAGGAAAAATTATTTGGCAGGCAATTTTCTTAATTGCATTATTATTTATTATTATCATAGTCTGTGTGTCGGTGGGAAGTGGCTGGTATTACAGTGAGTTCCATATCTGTGTTACACTGAGGTCCATGTCTGTAGTCAGTCTTTTTTTTTCTTTTAATTTATTTTCAGTGATCCAAAATTCATTGTTTATGCACCACACCCAGTGCTTCATGTAATAAATTCCCTCCTTAATACCCACCACTGGGCTCACCCAACCACCTGCCACTCTCCTCTTCAAAACCCTCAGTTTGTTTCTCAGAGTCCACAGTCTCTCATGGTTTGTCTCTCCCTCCGATTTCCCCCAGCACACCTCTCTCCATCTCCCAGTGTCCTCCACGTTATTCCTTATGTATTGAGTCTTATAAAAACTTTTATTTCTTTCCCTATTCTGCTTTGCATGTCCATACCTTAGATGTTAAAATGTTATAAACCTCTCCTGCCTGGTCCATTTTCGCTCTCTTATCTCATGATTTCTCATGCTCTCCCTGCCAACCCCACATGCCTTACAATATCTAGATATGACTAATTTCTTCCTGAGCTACTTTATTCTACTCTGCCATATGGTGGCCCTTCCCTCTTCTGTACCATAACTTCTATCCCCTGCATTTGTGCTTTAACAATACCTAATTCTTTTCACTACATCGGTATCTTTGAGGTCAATACTCAGTAGTGCAATCGCTGGGTCATAGGCTAGCTCTATTTTACTGGAAAGAAGGGCCATATGCACCCCAGTGTTCATAGCAGCAATGTCCACAATAGCCATTCTGTTGAAAGAGCCAAGATCCCCTTCAACAGACAAATGGATGAAGAAGATGTGATCTATGGATACAATGGAATATCACTCAACTATCAGAAAGGATGAATACCCAACTTTTGCATCAACATGGATGGGACTGGAGGAGATTATGTTAAGTGAAATAAGTCAAGCAGAGAAAGTCAATCATCATATGGTTTCACTTATTTGTGGAACCTAAGGAATAGCATGGAGGACATTAGGAGAAGGAAAGGAAAAATGAAGTGGGGGGATTGGAGGGGGAAATGAAACATGAAAAACTATGGACTCCAGAAACATACTGAGGGTTTTAAAGATGAGAAGGATGTGGGGATGGGTGAGCCTGGTGATGGGTATTAAGGAGGGCACATATTGCATGGGGCACTGGGTGTTTTACACAAACAATGAATCATGGAACACTACTTCAAAAACTAATGATGTATTGTATGGCAACTAACATAACATAATTTAAAAAAAAAGGAGGGGGACAATACCTAACACTCAATCTTTGCTAGTTTCTTGTTTACCTCCTTTTAAGAGTAAGCTCAATAGTAGTTTTTTGTTTGTTTGTTTGTTTTTGTGTCAACTAAAAGAAGAAAAATAATACACATTATTTTGAAAACTTTTTGAACAGCGTACAAACGTTAGTCAAGTCCACAATGTCTCATCTCTTCTTCCTCCTAACATGGCTGTTGAAAAACCCTTTATCTGGGAAAAGATCATTCTCCTGCCACCTTGTATAAGATTTTGGCTTTAGCTTAGATTTATCCTTTCTTTCCTTTTCTGAAAATAAGTTGAAAATATTAATAGCCTCAGTTTCTTCTTCCAAAATATGACTGCTACTTTACCAAGTGCAAAAGCAACCCATTTTGACCGTAGTAAACTGCTTGGACCTACTTTGTTTGGCTCACTGTTTTAGTGAGACAAGTGGAGAGTGAAGATGACACACCATTTCCAAATGTATTAATAATTGGTAGACCATACTTCTAAATTGAAGTTTTGTTGTCATTAAACAACGACCAGACTCACTATAATTACAGAGGTAAGTTCTTTATATTTACTATATTTGAAATTACCATATAATACCAAAATAAAATTATGATTATGTGAAGAGTCTGTAATATTAAGAAGATGACTTTGAAATTATTGCTTATCTAAATGAAATTTCCCATTCTATAATCTTGTATAAGCTTCCGTTGTCATTTCCTATTTAAAATCTATTAGAAGGCACTCTTATTTTCCCTTAAGTGGGAAGTCAAATGTGGAACAAATTCATCCCAAAGGAACTGATTCTATATTCCACTGAAGACCAGGTGGCTTCCATGTGGCATTTTGCCTCTTGCATATTGTTCATCTCCTACAACAAACGGGGGTATGCTCTTTAATAAACTAATTCAACTCAATTAGAGACATTGTCTTCAAGGGATAACATCATAGAGACTAGAATCAGAATCATACTTTTGGGAAAATTGGGCCCAGGCTTCTTGTTTTGTTTTGTTTTGTTTTAAGATTTTATTTATTTATTTGACAGACAGAGACCACAAGTAGGCAGAGAGGCAGAGAGAGAGATGGGGGAGCAGGCTCCCTGCTGAACAGAGAGCCTGATGCAGAGCTCGATCCCAGGACCCTGAGATCATGGCCTGAGCCGAAGGCAGAGGCTTAACCCACTGAGCTACCCAGGCGCCCCTGGGCCCAGGTTTTGATGGCTTCTTTCCTCAATCTTATAAAACCTATTTGAACTCTACTGGATGCCAGAACTGCTTAAAAATATTTGGTCCCTTGTAATTTTAACCTTCCAGTATTCAATGCACCTGATCCATGTAATATCCTATAGTATTTTTGTCAAATGAAGACTCTCAAAGTGTGCTTCTTGGGAGACACTTTTCAGTTGGTTGCTTACATTTCTGCATTTATTATTTGTTCTAGACCATCCTTTGAAGATGGTTGTATTGAATAGACTTGGAAGACAGAAATAGTATCTTTTTTTTAACTTAACCTGTTGTGTTTGCAAATATTATCTGCCTCTGTTTTGATACTTCTTGTGGGAACTGAGGCTCAGAACTGATATATAACTCCCACCCCTACACACACACACACACACACACACACACACACAAACACACACACACACAAATACTGTTAATATTCTGGCTACCTCTATTGCTGTGAATAATAAACTATATTATTTCTGAACCATGAGTCTGCGTCTTCTATCAACACCCAAGAAACCACGGCAGACTCATACACCAGCTTTCAAATAAGGGCAAATAATCTCAGATGCTTTATATTTTTTGATAGTGTTACCTACTTCTGAACATATGACTGAACACATATAAAGCTGGAGCCATGACCATTTAGAGCTTCTTCTGTGGAAGAACTATGCATTCACTAGTAAACAAAAGTAGTTTCATCTTTTCTTTTTCCACCTGGACACCATTTCCTCTCTCACACTGTTGCTCAATTTGGATGGAGTCTAAGGTCCTTTGAGGAAATTTTTGTTTAATGACTCAAAATAAAATAGGAAGAGTCTAAAGTGCTAAAAATAATTCTAGATAAAATGTATAAGATCATGCCAGAAAGGATAGTAATTTTATCTAACAACTGCCTGTTCACCCCTTATTTGTTCATTAACTAATCTCCAAATTCCTGACTAAATCCCTTTTGTAAGCCAGAATGTGAGCTAAAAACTGGGATTTTTAAAAAGTTTTCATTTGAAATCCAGTTAGCTAACATATATGGTTGTATTAGTTTCATGTGTACAATATAACATATAGCACTCAGTGCTCATCATGACAAGTGCTCTAATTAACCCCCATCACTTATTTAATCCATCACTCCTTTCAGATCCCCTCAAGTAACCATCAGTTTGTTCTCCGTAATGAAATGCCTGTTTCTTGCTTTGTTTCTCTTTCTATGTCTTATTATTTTCCCCTTTGCTTGTTTGTTTTGTTTCTTTTATTCCATATATGAGTAAAGGTATTTGTCTTTCTCTGACTGACTTATTTCACTTTTAGCATTATACTGTCTAGTTCCACCCATGTTATTGCAAAGGGCAAGATTTCAGTCTTTTTTTATGGCAGAATAATATTCCATTGTATATACATACCACCTATTCTTTATTTATTCATCAATTGATGGATACTCGGGCACTTTCCATATCTTACCTTTATAAATAATGCTGCTATAAACATAGGGGTGCTAGCATAACTTTGAATAAGTTTTCTTATATTCATTGGGTAAATACACACCAACAGGATTGTGGGATCACAAAGGACTTCTATTTTTAAATTTTATGGAAATTCCATACTGTTTTCCAATATGGCTGTATCAGTTTGCATCACCACCAACAGTTCACAATTGTTACTTTTTCTTTTTTTTAAGATTTTATTCATTTGACAGAGAGAGATCACAAGTAGAGAGAGAGAGAGGAGGGAGCAGGCTCCATGCCTGGCAGAGAGCTCGATGTGGGACTTGATCCCAGGACCCTAAGATCATGACCTGAGCTGAAGGCAGAGGCTTAACCCACTGAGCCACCCAGGCAAGTGTTACACCCCACAAGTGTTACTTTTTCACATCCTCTCCAACACCTTTTGTTTCTTGTAGTGTTGATTTTAGCCATTCTGACAGGTGTGAGGTGGTATCTCTTTCCAGTTTTGCTTTGCAATTTCCTGATGATACATGATGATGGACATCTTTTCATGTATCTACTGAACATTTGAATGTGTTATTTGGGGAAACACTTGTTCATGTCTTCTATCCATGTTTTTATTGGATTATTTGTTTTTGGATGTTGACTAAAAACTTGATATTAAGTAACACACAAGACAGGTTTCCTTGAGCTTAAATTTTATTTGCAGGAGTATCATTAACAGGAAAAAATATGCATATGTGTATGTACAAGTGTGTTTATGTACACATATATCTATCTATCTATCCTCTATCCCCTGTCTTCTAATTGTGGTAAATCCTGTAAGGTGGGGAATGGGATAGTCTGAAGAAATATGCTGCTGGATATGCTGGGTAAGCAGATTTAATTGCACTCAGATGCATTGGATATAAGTGAATCACTCAAATGAGTTATTTAATATTATATAGAAACAAATTAAAATTTTATGTAGTTGAAAATAATAGGTAGTTAAAATAATTTTTGTTGTTTGTTGTTTTTGTGTCTTTTTTTGTTTATATATACTATGGTGTGAATGTTTATGTCTCCCAAAATCATATTATGAAATCTAACTCTGGAAGTGATAGTATTAAAACATAGGGGCCTTTGGGAGGTGATTAGGTCATAAGTGGGATTACAGTCCTTTTAAAGGAGACCCCAGAGAGTTCTCTTGATTCATTCATCATGTACGTTTACAGTGAGAAGATAGCCATCTATGAAGAAGTGGGCTCTCCCTGGATCTGCCCATTCCTTAATCTTGAACTTCTCAGTTCTAGAACTGTGAGAAATAAATTCCTGTTCCTTATAAGCTATTAAGTCTATATCATGTCCGTTATAGCAGCCTGCATGCAGAAGGACACTATGACCTAAAACGAGAGCAATAAATATAAAGTTTCAGTAAAGTCAGTTGGTACAATGTTTTTTTACTTAGAGAAGACATGCTGCTTCATGTTAAACCTTGATATTGTATATGTTTCTTGAAGGGCCACTTCTTACTCCTTTGTGTGTTTTCCATAAAGTCCAGGATGATGCCTTACATAAAGGTAATATTTTATAAATACTGTTGGGAATATATACTTCTCTAAAATCTTATTTTGCCTACAGATTACTTGGATCCACTTTGCCTTGTGTAGAATATTTGAAATATATTCAGAACAGAATGTCTCTCTAAATAACATTTAGAATCATCATTAGTTTATGACTCCTGACTCATTTGTTTATGCAGTGATACTTACTGCAAGAACACTGAAGTTTGGAATATAATTTTTGCATTAATCACCAAGCTAGTTTATTGTAACTTATGAAAAAATAATTTCTCATGCTGGTTTAATTCTGCTCTTATGTTATGGTCATGACATTTTCATTAAAATAAAGTAGAAAATAGAAGTAAATAATAAATGAAAAATAAAAATAATAAATAAAAAATAAAAGTCAAACTCTTGTGAAATGTTAAACTTTTCTTACTTATTTTGTTTTGCTTTTCCTCTACCATGCTGGCAAAGCTGTATTTTGCAGATAGATACAATTTTCTAGTTGCTAGGTTTGTTAGTTTTGCTAAAATTTTCAAAATATAAGAAGTTGAATAGTCATGGATTGTTTACTAAACTCCTTATCTACACATATAAAAATAAAACAATGATGGTGACCTGGGTATTTCTAAAATTGTATTCTGTTTCTCCATATTATGTTTTACAATGTAATTAAAGAAGATTCTGCATATATTAACACCCATCCCCTTCTATCTCATCTGTATGTCCATTACAGAGCATGTATGATTTCTATTCATTGCTATGTTGTGGTGAAGAGATTGTCTGAAGTAGTCCTATATTTATGCAGGTAGATCTTAAGCTCTGGTGCTCTTGTTTATTTACTTGTTCGTGATCAGTATGTCTGAAAGATGGTAACTATTGCATCAGGTATGACGATTAAAAAATATTATTGGTGCTTGATACACTGTGATAAAATAGGTAAGTCGATTCATAATTTGTTAATTAAATTAGAAAAAAAATCCTTTGGATTTGTCCTTTATTAAGAGTTTTTTTTTTTTAACGAATTCCTTGGGATGTTTTTTGTGTAATATATATCACATGCCTCAACCTTTAAATTTGAATGTAGAAAAGAGGTATCAGAATGAGCCTAGAAAATATTGTTATGAAATATTTGTGTTCTGTTATGTTATGTTAACTTAGGAAATAATGGTAGTTATTTTTATTAGCATTTCCTACTCTACACATGCCTTACAGATGAGATATCATGTTTTTCCTACTCTTTTTATCGTGGTTGTTATATTCTTCATGATCAATAACAATCAATGAAAATTCATAACATTAATTATCTTTGGGAAAGTGATATTTTAGCAAGAATCCATGACCAAGAATTTTAGCTATTGTTCTTCCAGGAGATGAGACTATCAATGTTCCCGAAATTTCAAGAAATAGAACTTATTAATTGTGTTGGTTGATGTTTATTGTCTCTGAACTTAGAGGTGCATAATTCAATTTAAAATTTATTTTGGGGGCGCCTGGGTGGCTCAGTGGGTTAAAGCCTCTGCCTTTGGCTCAGGTCATGATCCCAGGGTCCTGGGATCGAGCCCCACATCGGGCTCTCTGCCTAGCAGGGAGCCGGCTTCCTCTTCCCTCTCTCTCTGCCTGCCTCTCTGCCTAGTTGTGATCTCTATCTGTCAAATAAAATAAATAAAATCTTAAAAAAAATGGAGTGGTCCTTAGGGGGGTGCTTATCTGAAATTGAGGGACATTAAAAAAAAAATAAAAAATACAATTTATTTTGAATTGAAAACAAGATCTTACTGAAGTTTAGGCATCCCACTTTATATCAGGCCTCCAGTACATTCTAATTTATTTATAGAAAATATCATAAACATGAATGTCACTTTTCCTATTGCATTTATTCTGAAACTGCAATGACACAAAGATGTCAGATCTGAAAAGCACTACCTTTCTATAATTTCTGTTTCCTAGGAGGAATGGATATACCATTTTAGCACAATTATCCAACAGTATTCAAAACCACCATGAATTTTAAAACATAGTTATTACACCCTAAAAATCAAGTATGAAAATGTATAAACAACCAAATCTCTATCTGTAAATGAAATACTCCCACACAGACTGGTTTTAAAACTTTCTAACTTAAGGAATTTGATAGCACAGACTCAGGGTAGTAGTTTCAGTGCCTACAGTATACTTTCAGAGAGAGAGTAATGTAGGCTCTGAGTCACTTTCTGCCTAGAGATGACCTAATAGTGGTTCTGGCATTGTTTGCTTGTTTTTGAAAATACGTTCCTGGGCGTCATTCAGAAAATGCAGAGTTTGGCAATCTATATAAATTAAGGATGATCTTTTTGAATGTTTGTCTTTCACTACATCAAATTAACATAATTGGACAGAAATTCCACTAAATTAAGCATTGTTAGGAAACGTGTAAATTGGAGCTGCTCAAATTAGTTGCTCTTTGAACTATGTGCTGTTGGTTCAGGATTAGATAAGGAGTTTGAAGGAAAACCTAAATCATTGCTTCCTTTTTTGAGAGAGTCTTAGCATATTTTCTTAAAATTAGCTGAAATAAACAATGTGTTTAGTCGCAAAGTGATTTGCATTTTTGCACAAACTCCCTATCTCCTTGAGAATTATAACAAATATGTCATGAAACATCATTGATCTTTACTTTGTTACACTGCTGTAAAGTACATTCAGAGTTGCCAGTTAAAAGTGTTAGTGTTGAGATGAAATGTCATGCATTTTTCTTCACTTCCATGCAAATGAACACAGTAATTTATTAAGACACAATGAAGACAAAAAAAATTGACAATAAGTTCCAGATTTTAAAAATCACTTGCCATTCAATCCAAATTGTGAGTTTGATCGGTTACCGAACACTTTATAATGCACCCCCGGTAATTTTACAGAGATTATTTTTTCTTACCAATTCTTGATTATTCTGTCTTGCAATGCAGAGAAAGCTAACTAATTTAAAATAAACTTCCATTAATTTTGATTGTTATAAACTTAAAATTGATTAATTCCAATATACAGAGTTTAAAATGTTCACAATTTACATTAAATATATATTCTGTGTATACCTTGGAAAAATTATACTGAAAACTGAAATTAAAATGATGTTGTATATAGCTGCAAGAAGCTGCCTGTCCCATTTCATCTTACTATATAAGTTGTGTCAGGTAATTTATAAAATCCCTACTCCATAACAAGTCTATTTTTTGTTGGAATGGGTAGTAATGTTTCTTCTTATTTCTAAATAGGAGTTGGTCTATGAGTGCATCTGCAACTGTATTTGTCCTAAGTGGCTTCATGGTCTTGAACTGAGAAAGCTCAGAACATTAAACATCAAAATAATATATTTTGACATAATTAGACATCAAGGAAATGCAATTAAGATGACACTGAGATATCACTACACACTTAACAGAATGGCTAAAATAAAATATAATGACAAGGCCAAACGAAAAAAATATACCATTTGATGATACACAATGGCAAGTTGTACCATAACTTAGCCATCTCAGTCTAGTGTAGTGTTAAATTTGTTTTTCTAAGCAATGTTTTGGGTCACTTACCACTTTTCAAGGATATAAAGTGCTATCATTTTACTTAAAACTGTGAAATTAGGTCAGATTTAAATTTCAATTTATGTTAAGACATTCTGTAAACTGTGTTAAACTTTACATTTGTTCCCTCTGGTCAGTGAATAACACTATATCATATTCTGAAAAATACGCTAATTTTCACTTTGAAAAATATCCCCTTTTCCTCTTATGGTAATTATTAATATGAATTAATAGTAGAAATTGATACGGTTCCTTATGACCATAAATACTTTATTGTATATTATCCAATTTAATAATGAATATAATGTACTTCTTTGGACAATTTTTAAAGACCAGTCTACTCTTAAAACAAAAAAATGGAGACACACTTCTTTAGTTCACACAAATTTCATCTTATTATATATAACCTCAGACAAATTTCAAGAAATCATAATTTATTAAAATTATGTCTACTTAAAAATCTCATAGAAGGGTAAAACCATCAAAAATAAAAATAAACAGGTGAGGAGTCAAGATGGCGGAGAAGTAGCAAGCTGAGACTGCTTCAGCTAGCCGGAGATCAGCTAGATAGCTTATCTAAAGATTGCAAACACCTGAAAATCCATCGGCAGATTGAAGAGAAGAAGAACACCAATTCTGGAAACAGAAAATCAACCACTTTCTGAAAGGTAGGTCCGGCGGAAAAGTGAATCCAAAGCGACGGGAAGAGAGACCCCGGGGGGAGGGGCTGGCTCCCGGCAAGCGGTGGAGCAACCGCGCACAAAATCAGGACTTTTAAAAGTCTGTTCCGCTGAGGGACATCGCTCCAGAGGCTAAACCGGGGCGAAGCCCACGCGGGGTCAGCGTGGCCTCAGGTCCCGCATGGTCACAGAAGGATCGGGGGTGTCTGAGTGTTGCAGAGCTTGCGGGTATTGGAACGGGAAAGCTGGCTGCAGAGACAGAGCCGACAGTAAGCTCACAGCTCGGGGTGACCTTGAACTGGTCGCAGGCTCGGTGAGCTCGGAGCGCGGCCGGAGGTCAGGCAGACGGGAGTAACTGGGCGCTGTTCTCTGAGGGCGCACTGAGGAGTGCGGCCCTGGGCTCTCGGCTCCTCCGGGCCGAGACCAGGAGGCCGCCATTTGTATTCCCGTCCTCTGGAACTCTATGGAAAGCGCTCAGGGAACAAAAGCTCCTGAAAGCAAACCGGAGCGGATTACTCACTCAGGCCCCGGGTAAGGGCGGTGTAATTCCGCCTGGGGCAAAGACACTTGAGAATCACTACACCAGGCCCCTCCCCCAGAAGATCAACAAGAAATCCAGCCAAGACCAAGTTCACCTACCAAGGAGTGCGGTTTCAATACCAGGGAGAGCAGCAGATTTCCAGAGGAGGAGAAAGCCAAGCACGGAACTCATGGCTTTTTTCCTGTGATTTTTTTTAGTCTTGCAGTTAATTTAATTTTTACTTTTTCATTTTTTTTTTTCTTCTCGCCTTCGGGTAAAAATTTTTTTTTAAATGTTACCTTTTTCTTTTTTAACGATTTTTTACTAGTTTATCTAATATATACATATTTTCTTTTTTACATTTTTTTTAGGTGTTTTCTTTTTTTTAAAATTCTTTTCTTTTCTTTTTTTTTCTTTTTTCTTTTTTTTTTTCTTTCTTACTTTTTGAACCCCTTTTAATCCCCTTTCTCCCCACTCACGATTTTGGATCTCTTCTAATTTGGTTAAAGCATATTTTCCTGGGGTTGTTGCCACCCTTTTAGTATTTTACTTGCCCCTTCATTTACTCTTATCTGGACAAAACGACAAGACGTAAAATTCAACACAAAAAAAAGAACAAGAGGCAGTACCGAAGGCTAGGGACCTAATCAATACAGACATCGGTAATATGTCAGATCTAGAGTTCAGAATGACAATTCTCAAGGTTCTAGCTGGGCTCGAAAAAGGCATCGAAGATATTAGAGAAACCCTCTCGAGAGATATAAAAGCCCTTTCTGGAGAAATAAAAGAACTAAAATCTAACCAAGTTGAAATAAAAAAAGCTGTTAATGAGGTGCAATCAAAAATGGAGGCTCTAACTGCTAGGATAAATGAGGCAGAAGAAAGAATTAGTGATATAGAAGACCAAATGACAGAGAATAAAGAAGCTGAGCAAAAGAGAGACAAACAGCTACTGGACCACGAGGGGAGAATTCGAGAGATAAGTGACACCATAAGATGAAACAACATTAGAATAATTGGGATTCCAGAAGAAGAAGAAAAAGAGAGGGGAGCAGAAGGTATACTGGAGAGAATTACTGGGGAGAATTTCCCCAATATGGCAAAGGGAACGAGCATCAAAATTCAGGAGGTTCAGAGAATGCCCCTCAAAATCAATAAGAATAGGCCCACACCCTGTCACCTAATAGTAAAATTTACAAGTCTCAGTGACAAAGAGAAAATCCTGAAAGCAGCCCGGGAAAAGAAGTCTGTAACATACAATGGTAAAAATATTAGATTGGCAGCTGACTTATCTACAGAGACCTGGCAGGCCAGAAATAGCTGGTATGATATTTTCAGAGCACTAAACGAGAAAAACATGCAGCCAAGAATACTATATCCAGCTAGGCTATCATTGAAAATAGAAGGAGAGATTAAAAGCTTCCAGGACAAACAACAACTGAAAGAATTTGCAAACCCCAAACCAGCTCTACAGGAAATATTGAAAGGGGTCCTCTAAGCAAAGAGAGAGCCTACAAGTGGTAGATCAGAAAGGAACAGAGACCATATACAGTAACAGTCACCTTGACAGGCAATACAATGGCCCTAAATTCATATCTCTCAATAGTTACCCTGAATGTGAATGGGCTAAATGCCCCTGTCAAAAGACGCAGGGTATCAGAATGGATAAAAAAACAAAACCCATCTATATGTTGCCTCCAAGAAACTCATTTTAAGCCCGAAGAAACCTCCAGATTTAAAGTGAGGGGGTGGAAAAGAATTTACCATGCTAATGGACATCAGAAGAAAGCAGGAGTGGCAATCCTTATATCAGATCAATTAGATTTTAAGCCAAAGACTATAATAAGAGATGAGGAAGGACGCTATATCATACTCAAAGGGTCTGATCAACAAGAAGATTTAACAATTTTAAATATCTATGCCCCCAACGTGGGAGCAGCCAACTATATAAACCAATTAATAACAAAATCAAAGAAACACATCAACAATAATACAATAATAGTAGGGGACTTTAACACTCCCCTCACTGAAATGGACAGGTCATCCAAGCAAAAGATCAGCAAGGAAATAAAGGCCTTAAACGACACACTGGACCAGATGGACATCACGGATATATTCAGAATATTTCATCCCAAAGCAACAGAATACACATTCTTCTCTAGTGCACATGGAACATTCTCCAGAATAGATCACATCCTCGGTTCTAAATCAGGACTCAACCGGTATCAAAAGATTGGGATCATTCCCTGTATATTTTCAGACCACAATGCTCTAAAGCTAGAACTCAACCACAAAAGGAAGTTTGGAAAGAACCCAAATACATGGAGACTAAATAGTATCCTTCTAAAGAATGAATGGGTCAACCGGGAAATTAAAGAAGAATTGAAAAAAATCATGGAAACAAATGATAATGAAAATACAACGGTTCAAAATCTGTGGGACACAACAAAGGCAGTCCTGAGAGGAAAATATATAGCAGTACAAGCCTTTCTCAAGAAACAAGAAAGGTCTCAGGTACACA
Source organism: Mustela lutreola (assembly GCF_030435805.1). NCBI lineage: Eukaryota > Metazoa > Chordata > Mammalia > Carnivora > Mustelidae > Mustela > Mustela lutreola. The sequence continues at coordinate 28,682,690 of NC_081303.1, forward strand.
ACCTAACCCTACACCTAAAGGAGCTGGAGAAATAACAAGAAAGAAACCCTAAGCCCAGCAGGAGAAGAGAAATCATAAAGATCAGAGCAGAAATCAATGAAATAGAAACCAAAAAAACCAATAGAACAAATCAACGAAACTAGGAGCTGGTTCTTTGAAAGAATTAATAAAATTGATAAACCCCTGGCCCGACTTATCAAAAAGAAAAGAGAAAGGACCCAAATAAATAAAATCATGAATGAAAGAGGAGAGATCACAACTAACACCAAGGAAATACAAACTATTATAAGAACATACTATGAGCAACTCTACGGCAATAAATTTGACAATCTGGAAGAAATGGATGCATTCCTAGAAACATATAAACTACCACAACTGAACCAGGAAGAAATAGAAAGCCTGAACAGACCCATAACCAGTAAGGAGATTGAAACAGTCATTAAAAATCTCCAAACAAACAAAAGCCCAGGGCCAGACGGCTTCCCGGGGGAATTCTACCAAACATTTAAAGAAGAACTAATTCCTATTCTCCTGAAACTGTTCCAAAAAATAGAAATGGAAGGAAAACTTCCAAACTCATTTTAGGAGGCCAGCATCACCTTGATCCCAAAACCAGACAAGGATCCCACCAAAAAAGAGAGCTATAGACCAATATCCTTGATGAACACAGATGCGAAAATACTCAACAAAATACTAGCCAATAGGATTCAACAGTACATTAAAAAGATTATTCACCACGACCAAGTGGGATTTATTCCAGGGCTGCAAGGTTGGTTCAACATCCGCAAATCAGTCAATGTGATACAACACATCAATAAAAGAAAGAACAAGAACCATATGATACTCTCAATAGATGCTGAAAAAGCATTTGACAAAGTACAACATCCCTTCCTGATCAAAACTCTTCAAAGTGTAGGGATAGAGGGCACATACCTCAATATCATCAAAGCCATCTATGAAAAACCCACCGCAAATATCATTCTCAATGGAGAAAAACTGAAAGCTTTTCCGCTAAGGTCAGGAACACGGCAGGGATGTCCATTCTCACCACTGCTATTCAACATAGTACTAGAGGTCCTAGCTTCAGCAATCAGACAACAAAAGGAAATTAAAGGCATCCAAATCGGCAAAGAAGAAGTCAAATTATCACTCTTCGCAGAGTGATATGATACTATATGTGGAAAACCCAAAAGACTCCACTCCAAAACTGCTAGAACTTATACAGGAATTCAGTAAAGTGTCAGGATATAAAATCAATGCACAGAAATCAGTTGCATTTCTCTACACCAACAGAAAGACAGAAGAAAGAGATATTAAGGAGTCAATCCCATTTACAATTGCATCCAAAACCATAAGATACCTAGGAATAAGCCTAACCAAAGAGACACAGAATCTATACTCAGAAAACTATAAAGTACTCATGAAAGAAATTGAGGAAGACACAAAGAAATGGAAAAATGTTCCATGCTCCTGGATTGGAAGAATAAATATTGTGAAAATGTCTATGCTACCTAAAGCAATCTACACATTTAATGCTATTCCTATCAAAGTACCATCCATCTTTTTCAAAGAAATGGAACAAATAATGCTAAAATTTATATGGAACCAGAAAAGACCTCGAATAGCCAAAGGGATATTGAAAAAGAAAGCCAACGTTGGTGGCATCACAATTCCGGACTTCAAGCTCTATTACAAAGCTGTCATCATCAAGACAGCATGGTACTGGCACAAAAACAGACCCATAGATCAATGGAACAGAATAGAGAGCCCAGAAATAGACCCTCAACTCTATGGTCAACGAATCTTCGACAAAGCAGGAAAGAATGTCCAATGGAAAAAAGACAGCCTCTTCAATAAATGGTGCTGGGAAAATTGGACAGCCACATGCAGAAAAATGAAATTGGACCATTTCCTTACACCACACACAAAAATAGACTCCAAATGGATGAAGGACCTCAATGTGCGAAAGGAATCCATCAAAATCCTTGAGGAGAACACGGGCAGCAAACTCTTCGACCTCTGCCGCAGCAACATCTTCCTAGGAACAACGCCAAAGGCAAGGGAAGCAAGGGCAAAAATGAACTATTGGGATTTCATCAAGATCAAAAGCTTTTGCACAGCAAAGGAAACTGTTAACAAAATCAAAAGACAACTGACAGAATGGGAGAAGATATTTGCAAACAACATATCAGATAAAGGACTAGTGTCCAGAATCTATAAAGAACTTAGCAAACTCAACACCCAAAGAACAAATAATCCAATCAAGAAATGGGCAGAGGACATGAACAGACATTTCTGCAAAGAAGACATCTAGATGGCCAACAGACACATGAAAAAGTGCTCCATATCACTCGGCATCAGGGAAATACAAATCAAAACCACAATGAGATATCACCTCACACCAGTCAGAATGGCTAAAATCAACAAGTCAGGAAATGACAGATGCTGGCGAGGATGCGGAGAAAGGGGAACCCTCCTACACTGTTGGTGGGAATGCAAGCTGGTGCAGCCACTCTGGAAAACAGCATGGAGGTTCCTCAAAATGTTGAAAATAGAACTGCCCTATGACCCAGCAATTGCACTATTGGGTATTTACCCTAAAGATACAAGTGTAGTGATCCAAAGGGGCACATGCACCCGAATGTTTATAGCAGCAATGTCTACAATAGCCAAACTATGGAAAGAACCTAGATGTCCATCAACAGATGAATGGATCAAGAAGATGTGGTATATATACACAATGGAATACTATGCAGCCATCAAAAGAAATGAAATCTTGCCATTTGCGACAACATGGATGGAACTAGAGCGTATCATGCTTAGCGAAATAAGTCAAGCAGAGAAAGACAACTATCATATGATCTCCCTTATATGAGGAAGTGGTGATGCAACATGGGGGCTTAAGTGGGTAGGAGAAGAATAAATGAAAGAAGATGGGATTGGGAGGGAGACAAACCATAAGTGACTCTTAATCTCACAAAACAAACGGAGGGTTGCTGGGGGGAGGGGGTTTGGGAGAAGGGGGTGGGATTATGGACATTGGGGAGGGTATGTGCTTTGGTGAGTGCTGTGAAGTGTGTAAACCTGGTGATTCACAGACCTGTACCCCTGGGGGTACAGGTAAAAAATAAAAATAAAAAATAAAATAAAAATAAAAATAAAAAAATAAAAATAAACACACACAACACACACACATCACCCATGTATTGGCAAATCACAATTGCTGTAACAATACATTAGGCATTCCACAGTTAAGGGCTATCAAAATTTCCATCAGTGACAAAAAGATTTGTATCCAAATGGACTGATTTTCCAGAATCCAAGAAAAAGTCTCCTAGGGTTTATTTAAAGATAAATATTGGAACAAATAATTCTTAAATTTAGGAAATTCAGAACATACGATTAAAGAATATTTGCAGTGCAGACTATATTCAATCCTTCCTTCAAAATGTGCCTTTGAGTACATAATTCTGTTTTCTCTATCTAAATTGAGCTGTCCTCCAAGGAAGTTTTCTAAAATGTGTGTCTCTGTGTGATAAATGTTCTAAGACCTAACATGCTTCATTGTATTTTTACTGTGCTCTCAAATTTAATCAATAATTTGGCTTGATGTATCTAGTTTCAAATATCTTTTCCATCTATACAAACACCCAGCTGTCTCCTTTATATGCTATTTCTATTGAGAATTCTGCTGTCAGTATTATTCTTGTACATTTTAGGTGATCTGTTCTTCTCTTGGGCATCATTTATGCTCTTCTCTGTTTTTGATATTCTTAAAACTCACCATAATGTATATGAGTGGTTTTTTGTGGGTGTGGTTTTTGTTTTGTTTTGTTTCTGATTTCTCATGTTTGGCATCATTTTAAGTCTGGTATCTTTTATCTTTCTTTAATTCTCCAAAATTTATCTCAGTACTTATTTAAATATTTTCTTTATTTTTTTTTCTCTTATGCTGCATTTGGGCAGAAGTCATTAATTTGTTTCTTTGTTTGTTTGTTTGCTTTTCCCAACTCATTTATTCATTTTACAGCTATATTCATCTTAGTCTCCATTTATTGTATTCTTTATTTCAACAATTTTCACTTAATTTATATTCACAGTATAGTATCTTTCTTTTCTTTGTATATGTATATCATTATTTTATCATATACTTTTAAGCTATTTTTAAAAATATTTTATTTATTTATTTGACAGTGAGACATCACAATTAGGCAGAGAGGCGGACAGAGAGAGAGGAAGGGAAGCAGGCTACCTGCTGAGCAGAAAGCCTGATGTGGGGCTTGATCCCAGGACCCTGAGATCATGACCTGAACCGAAGGCAGCGGCTTAACCCACTGAGCCACCCAGGCGCCCCTTTTAAGCTATTTTTTAAAAGTACAGTCATTCTTTTTTTTTTTTTAAGATTTTCTTTCTTTATTTATTTGACAGAGAGAGATCACAAGTAGACGGATGGCAGGCAGAGAGAGAGAGAGAGAGGGAAGCAGACTCCCTGCTGAGCAGAGAGCCTGATGCAGGACTTGATCCCAGGACCCTGAGATCATGACCTGAGCTGAAGGCAGTGGCTTAATCCACTGCGCCACCTAGGCGCCCCTAAGCTATTTTTAAAATTCCTGTTCCAATAACACTTGGATGGCCATATAAAGTTAACCACATCATCTTTTTTAGGTAAGTGATTGTACTTTTTATGTGCATAGTTATTTTGGTCCATGAGTTCAGCTTCTCTTAGGATCATTAAATCTCCGTAAAGTCTGGGTATGCTAGGATTTTCTAAGCAACAATAAAATACATTGAAACCTGGTAGCTTAATTATAATAATGTTTTCTTTCTCAATCATTCACAATAGTATTACATTCTGAGTAGCTTCCTTCTATTTTGCAGCTATAGTGTTTGGAAAAACTTGAATTGTGATATCACTGTGATAATGTGAATTAGTCATGGTTTTTCAGAGAATCGGGAAGAGAAAAAAAGGAAGATATTCTCCAGGGCCAACTCTAGAATTGACTATTGAAACATCTGTCCAAATTCAATTGAACAAAACTCAGAAATGCCATCTCCAGTGAAATACAAAGAAGATTATATATAGTTCTGGGCACACACATCTCATTTGACCCAAGATATACATCAATGAAAGACTGAAGGCCAATCACCACTCCATGGGAGAATTTAAAAATAAATTTACTAATGAGGCCAAGAATTCAGAATCACAAATACTTCAGAACTAATAATAACTGCCTTCACTTGATGTTATTCTATAAGATAAATCCTATGATCAAGTTTCAATTTTAAATTCTTACAATTTTAAATTCTTAAATCCTTATGAAGAAGCATCATTTGGAGGGAGCAGTTTTAATAATTTATCATCCATCAGCCTTTTTTTTAAGATTTTATTTATTTATTGGACACAAAGAGAGAGAAAGAGAGAGAGAGAGAGATCACAAGTAAGCAGAGAGGCAGGCAAGCAGGGAGGGAAGCAGGCTTCCTTTTGAGCAGAGCCCGATGTGGGGCTGGATCCCAGGACCCAGAGACCATGACTTGAGTTGAAGGCAGAGGCTTAACCCACCACCCACGTGATGAGAGAGCCACTCAGGTGCCCCTCATCCATCAGTCTTAATTGATTGGAGGAAAATGTGTGGAGGAATAATGCCTTAGGGAGCTAATCTCTCTAAAGAATTTTCAAGTCTTTACACCTTCAAGGTTTTTGTACAGTTCTGATAGCCTCTAAATATCCAGCTGATTTCTACAGTGACAGGCCTGTTACAACCTGTCTTCAAACCAGGAATAGAGCTTGAAACATACCAGTCAAGAGCAACTTTGAGTCTTTTAAGGAATTTATCATCATTTCTTTGCGTTTGGTTAATATCTGAAATAGTTCCATATTACACTTGCATAATTTCTCCAGAGCTGACTTTGAAGGAGGCATTCAGTTCCAGCTAGTTCCATATTTTGGCAAGAACTATAATTCTATATTTAAAAAAAACATATTTTAGGGTGCCTGGTTGGCTCAGTGGGTTAAAATCTCTGCCTTCGGCTCAGGTCATGATTCCAGGTTCCTGGGATTGAGTCCCACAGTGGACTCTCTTCTCAGCAGGGAGCCTGCTTCCATTCCTCTCTCTCTGGCTGCCTCTCTGCCTTCCTGTGATCTCTGTCAAGTAAATAAATAAAATTTTTTAAAAAACATATTTTATACCAGTTATTCATGTTTATTAACTAAGATATCATAATACAAATAATACGAACAGTTGCTCTTTATGAATACCTTCAACCAAGAGCAAAAAATATGTCATATCTTCTCCAAAAATTTTATATCATCTGATAGGTAAGATATATATAAAATTACATTTAAAGTTTTTAAAATATCAGCAAATATTTTCATTTTAATGCAAATTTGAAAAAAAAATCTACTTTTCCAAACACGACTTTTTATCCTATGATTTTTGAATTTTGTCGACAACTGATAAAATGTTTAGCGAGACTATAAATGTTAGATCGAAAAAAATGATTAATTGATGTAGGTTCAAATTATTATGTTCCATTAAAAATGATTTAGTCTTTTTGATGAACATCGTTTGGTAATATGTTGTATCCAGATATAGTAAATTAATGACATATAAAATTATAGGGAAATGACACCTTCCGTTCCATTATGAGTAGAGCTTTTAAAATGCTATTAGTCACAACCTGTCATCTTGTCATTATGTAGCATTGTTTAGCATTAAAAAATGTATACTCTTCACTTCGAAGTCTTTTAGAAATCTAAACTATGACTTTCTATGGTTTGTGTCTCCATATTCCTTTATTGCCAGGTTGAACAAATCCACATGCTTTGATTCAAAGGTAATAAATTCCTCTTATTTGGAAAAATGATGTTTATTTTTGTTCTCTCACACTTAGCAGGTGGTTTCATTTTAGCACACTTCAGAGTTATAATTTCATGCTTATTAAAAACATTTATTATGATCTACATAGATGAATGAAACTTTTATTTTATTAAATTATTTGACAAAATCTGTTATTTTTAAAAATGTATTTCCTTTGAAGGGTTATTTTAGAGCATTCAGAGAGGATCTAGGAGTGTGGTATTATGCAATTTTTAAGTAGGACTGAAATGGTTATTTATATGATTGTTTCTTTAAGGCTTATGTATATTGTCCATTATATGCTATAAAATATTTTGAAAGTAAATTTAAATTATGTTTTACATAGTTTATTTTTTGGAACAAAATATTGAAATGACTTATGAAATTCAGTATACTCTCAACATTAGTTTATTCTGAAATATACCAGTTGTCTACTGAACCTATTATATGGCAGATATTACTTCAGACTACACTGGTCAATGAAATACTTGGCTTTGTAGAACTTTTATTTTAATGGGTGAGACAATTAAAAGCTATAAACCTTAATAAAAATTGCATAGTGCATTCCAAAGTGCATAGTACAATGGGGAAAAAGAAAAATTCGATCAGGGTGAGAAAAATCAAGGTTGCTAGGCAGGGGTTGGGGAGTTAAGAATTTTTAATAGGAAGATCAGGGTAGTTACAATGAAGCTGACAATTGAACAAAGGTATGGAAAGGTGATGAATTTGCCCAGAACTATCAGCAATAAGGTCACTCCAGACAAAGGAATTGGCTATCTTGAAGGCCATAAGGTTGGATCATGCCTGGCATATCTGAGGAATAGCAAGGAGGCCACTGTGAGTTACTGAAGAGTAGCAGTGAAAGAGGTCATAGAGGTTAAATGAGTGGCTAGATCATGTATAAGCTTAGAAGTCATTGTAAAACTCTGGCTTTTATATTTGGAAACTTACTGTGTGGTAGAATTTCTGCTAATAACTGAGAGTTCAAATGTCCATAAAAGTTCAAGGATTCTTATTCTAGTAAGACAGAATAAAGAAAAAGAGTTCATATTTTCACATGGTGCAACAAATGCTCGGAGATCCAAGTGTAGGAAGCTATGGGAGCAAAGAAGAAGGCACTAAAATCACACCAATATATTTGATGACTGTGTCTATATATAAATTTGTATTTTCTAGATTTTTTATAGTCATGGAATCACACAGTATATACTATTCATTGCCTGGCTTTTCTTTTCTCAGCATCATTACTTTGAGAATCTCCAATTGTAAATAGCTCATTTTGATGTTGAATTGTAATCTCTTTAATGAATAGATCATAATTTGTCTTTGCTCTATTGATGGACATCGATGAACATTTCCACTGTTTTCAATTCTTAAAACTAAAGCTGCTATGAAATTCATATACAAGTCCTTGTATGAACATAGCGTTTGTTTCTCTTGGTTAAATGCCTAGAAGTAAAATGGCTATTTGTGTAACTGCAACATATTTTGCATTTCAAAAAATTTTCAAACTATTTTCCAAAGTGGTGGTATCATGGTATATGCCAACAACAGTTTAGATTTTTTGTTGCTTCCCAATCTAGCTCAGACGAAGTACAATTAGCCTTTATAATTTCAGCCATTCTAATAGTTATGTAAGCATGTCTCATTATGATTTTAATTTGTATTTCTTTAATGTCTAAATGTTGAGAAATTTGTCATGTGCTTATAAGCCATCCATATCCTTTTGGTGACATGTCTCTTCCATTATTTCCTTCACATGTAAAATTGGATACTCTGTTTGGTTATTAGTAAGGGTTTTTTTTTTATTCATTTTTTAATAATCAGAGTAGATGTCTATTATCAGATATATAATTTGCAAATCCCTTCTCCATCTTTACGGTTTCTCAATAGAGCTTTGATAGCTGTGTCTTTCAAGAAATATGCTACTTATTTCCTGGTACACGGAGGTATGACTAGAACATTATCAATGTTGACCTTTGCAGAGAAACTCATGGCTTAAGATATATGTAGTCTGCGGTTGTTGGGAGTGTTCTGTAATATCAAGCATATCTAGTTAGTTTATAATTTTGTTCAAGTCTTACATATCTTACCTATCTGATGACCATTTGCCTATATAATCTTAAAATAAGGGTGTTGAAATTTTTTTCCATTTCTCTTCTAAGGTAGAAGTTATGATTTTTGTTCTTAGTTTTTCCCTATATATCTCCAAATCTGTTATTAAGTATTAAAAGTCAAGAATTATTATACTGTCTGATGAATTCATCCTTTTACTCTTCTGTAATTTTGACTTGATCTTTATGTCTGATAATGAAATTTGCTTTAAAAACACTTTTCATTATCTTGATATAACCACCAAAGTTATAGTGTGATTAGTGTTAATATAGCATATTTTTCTTTTACTTTTTAAAGCACTTCTATATATTTAATCCTGACAAAGAAACAAAACAGCTTTTTAACTCTGGAAGCATCTATCTAAATTAACCTTTTTTTTTTTTTAAATGAAGCAGTATCAATTTTTGTTAAGGGACCTAAACTGAAAGTAGGTTTAGGAATTTATTTATTTAATTATTTATTTAGTAAAAGATTTTATTTTGTTTATTGACAGCAAGAGAGAGAGAGAGAGAGAGAAGAAGCACACAAGCAGGGGGAATCACGTGCAAAGGGAGAGGAAGAAGCAAGCTCCTTTGGGTGCAAGTAGTCCCATGCAGGGCTGGATCCCTGTACACTGGAATCATGACCTCAGCCAAAGGCAAACATCTGCTTAAACAACTGAGTCATCCAGGCACCCCTAGAAAATTAAAAAAAAAAAGACCTTTAAAAAACATTTTGTTTCTTTCTTGTTTTTTTTTTTAATATTTTATTTATTTGACAGTCAGAGAGTCAGGAAGAGGAACTATAAGCAGCACAGTGGGAAAAGGAGAAGCAGGTTTCCCACTGAGCAGACAGCCTGATGTGGGGCTCCATCCCAGGACCCTGGGATCATGACCTGAAAAGAAGGGACACTTATGGAGGAAGCCACCCAGAAACCTCTTTTCTTTGTTTTTAATATATGGCAACTTATGCTTCCCAGACATGAGGAGCATATTACCCATTGATTAAATCTTTGATAACAAACTATTTATAAAGGTGTGTAAATATATACTTACTCAGATTTATACACTTTGTGTTTTCTTCATAGTTTGGGGCTGGACCCCAGGGTCACAACACTGCTTCCAGTCTTTGCCTTCCCATCTTTTGATACCAGGTATTTGGTCAGCAAAGCAAATTAGTATCAAAATTAATAAGCCCTTGGCACCATATCTCTGGAGCAGGGGTTGCTCTTAGCCAAGGCCCAGAGCAGTTGACCTCCCCTCGCTAGTGCTATAGCCCCAAGGACTAGGTCCCTGCCACCAGAACTCAGTCTTACATGTTATGCTAAGCAGACAAAACCAAAACAGGAAAGCTCCGACAGCTTTCACTAGCATGCCTCATCTCCAACTCCCTCGACGTCCAGGCAGTACCAGATGACAGGGAGGGGTCTTGGTCCAACATATGGGAGGGAAGGAAGTAGCCACGAGCAAGTACGTGCCTCTCTGTTCCTTTCTTTCATGAGCAGGTTGTAAGGAGGAGGAAGAGGAAGGGGAAGAGAGGTGAACTTCAAGGGGTGAAGGCCTCAGGTAGGCAGCTGGATGCTGCCAGTAGGAAAGGGACAAAGGAGAAGGCAGTGAGTCTTGCAGGGAGGGTGGGTGGTAAGGGTTACAGCTTATGACGGAATCTGGACAGGAGTAATAGGGATACTAGTCATTTGAGTCCACCATTGGCAAGCTGGGCTGGGTGTCAGGGCAGATAGGCCTCCCTGGGCAACGGCACATGAGAGAAGGTGGAATTCTTCTCTGAGGAGCAGGTGGAGCTTTGGGTGTTGGGAAAGAATAGACAGTATTGTTCCAGGGCCAAAGACAGGTCCGGGTACGCCTGGTTGGAGGTCAAAGCCACAGTATGATCCAGGTCTTCTACCAGCAGCTTGAAGGTACCACATGCCAGCCACCCCTCATTATTGTGTATAACTCTCTGGTGCACTTATTGGCTTATCCATCAAATGACTCCTTCAGCAGCTTGAAAACCACCTCCACAGCACTCCAGGATATGGGAGGCTTCCAGAGTGAAAATTTTGCACAGGATCACCCCAAAAGACCAGAAGTCACTCTGGTGGATGTAGTTCTGGCCAAACATGACCTTAGGGACCATCCACTTCACAGGCAGTCCACTGTTGGTTGTCTTTTTATAGTAACTGATGTGGTGATATCTCTGGCAAGGATCAAGTCTGAGATATTCATCATGTTGTCCTTTGTCACCAGCACTTCCCTGGGGTCCAGGTCTTGGTGTATGCACTTCTTGGAGGCAAGGTACTCCATGCCTCAGGCTACCTAGTAGGCACAGGATACCAGGTCCTTGGAGGAGATTTGCTCTGCTGCATTGTGGCTGATATTGTAACAGTACTCCAGGTCAGGAGGCCTCTGGGCCTGCAGGTACTCCTGTATGTTGTCTTTGGAGGCATATTCCATGATAGTGTATGAAGGACCGTCCTGTGTGCAGGACCCAGCAGGTTGGTGGTGTCCTTGTTCTGTCCAATCATCTTCATCATCTCCGTTTCTGAGATTAGGTTTGACAGGTCTTTCTCTGTTGCATTTGACTTCAACATCTTCACAGACACTTTAGTCAAATGGTTGGATTTGTCTTTGTCCAGCCCAATGGCCTCCTCCAACACCACCTGCCCAAAGTAGACCTGTCTTAGGGGTCTGCCTAAACTGCCTACAACCAGCCTGCCTCAAGGCAGTTATGAACTCTAGATTATCCTCAAAAACTTTAAACCACAAGCTAAAACTTCTCTTCACTAGGTCTCTGTCACAGGTCTAATTTTCTTATTTTTCATCATTTATCTTTTTCCTAATTCTTATTTTCAGTATAGTTTCTTTTGCTTCCAGGTGCTTCCCCTGGTTTCTGTATGCTGTTTCATAGGGAAGAATTATCCTGTCATAAAATTATTTCTTGAGCATTCATTACATCTCTCAGTTAAAATGGGTTCTTTTATGGTATTGATTCATTTGAGTTTTCTCAAAATGTGAAGAATTTTCAAAATGTTGTTTTCCTCAAGATTCAGAGTATGTCTTAGCCTCATCTTTACTCTTTTTGAAATTCACTTTTCAAATTCTTGTCCCTCTTTTTATCTTTTTAAATTAAAAGGTTCTATTTTTACTATTTTTTTATTTGAGTATAGTTGATATTCAGTGTTACATTGGTTTCAGGTTTTCAATATCTCCATACATTATTCAATGATCACTACAAATATAGCCACCATCTGTCTCCATATAACACTATTATAATATCATTGAATATATTCTCTACACTGTCCCATATCTCTTTTTAAAATCTCTGATTTTTATGTTTTCTGTTATTCCAATTTTCAACCATCATTTTACTTGGTTACTTTAATAAAATATGCCTGATTACACACACTTTGCTGAACACCATAGCATTTGATTTATAGTAGTTTTCTTCTTCTTCTTCTTTTTTAAATTAACATATAATGTATTATTAGCCCCAGGGGTACAGGTCTGTGAATCGCCAGGTTTACACACTTCACAGCACTCACCACAGCACATACCCTTCCCAATGTTCATAACCCCACCACCCTCTCCCTACCCTCCCCACCCTCCTGGCAACTCTCCGTTTGTTTTGTGAGATTGAGTCTCTTATGGTTTGTCTCCCTCCCGATCCCATCTTATTTCATTTACTCTTTTCCTGTCCCCTAAACCCCCCACATTGCACCTCCATTTCCTGATATCAGGGAGATCATATGATAGTGTCTTTTTCTGGTTGACTTATTTTGCTAAGCATAATACCCTCCAGTTCCATCCATGCCAAGGCAAATGGCAAGATTTGGTTTCTTTTGATGGCTGCATAGTATTCCATCATATATATATATATGTGACTATGGAAGAGACAGGAAAAAAATAATAATATTTATTTATTCTTTGGGTTGACCCTGTTTACACAGATGCATTACTATTAGAAGAGGTTGGTTTGGGACATTGGAATGAATTTACTTAATGGGTCTGTATGTAATTGGGTTGGAGGAAATTTTTAATTTCTGCAAAAATTATTAGAATTCTATCTTATTCTCTTTTGTTAATTTTCACATGTTAACAAAGCCAACGTTTTTGTCTAGCAGACAAGATCTTAAATCCTAACAAAACTCAATTTATTCCTTTTTTTTTTTTTAAGTTTGAGAGCCTCATGTTCTCTCATGCTGCTTTAAATAGAACTCAAAAAAAAAGGAGCTAAATGGGGCAGTAAGACCAGACTTTTTATTTTATTTTATTTATCTTATTTTTAATTAAAAAATTAAAGATTGTATTTATTTATTTGAGAGAGAGAGAGAGCATGAGTGGGGCAGAGGGTTGTAGCTGCAGAGAGAGACTGAGAAGTATACTCCCTAATGAGCAGGAAGCCCGATATGGGGCTCGATCCCAGGATCCTGACTGAGATCATGACCAGAGACAAAGGCAGATACATGTGCAAAATCCCTTTATTTCTGGGAAACAATACTTTACAAGAGATGTTTGAAAAAGTACTGGGGAATCAACTTTAATTGGAGATACAAAAATTTAATTGACTTTTGTAAAGCTACAGGGATCCAAATGATGGGAATCCCAGCCCGTTTAGGTTGTGGACCACAGAGTGTTCTTCTCTGTAATATTTTATTTTCTTCCATGTCTACTAACTCCAGTCCAAGTTCACTGATCTCTTTTTAGATAGTGCAAAACATGGCAAAGAATACCAAACAAGTGCCCAATATTCTACATTTATTACATCATTTCTAACATATAGAAGTGTGTTATCAAGGCTGGTTCTGTGAACGAACCTAGTTATGCTAAAGTGTGTTTTGTTCTCCAAGAAATTAAATGCATGATTATCACGCAATTATAAAATACTTTTGTCAAGAATTTTTATTCAAAAATTAATAAGAGAAGCAGATATTAAAACTAGTTCACATGGTTATTTGGGATATAAGCAGAGTTGTGCAGCAGAAGTGCTCTGGGCCCATAATTTGGGTTATAGAATTTATGTTTTCTAATGAAAAATCACTAACTTGCATTATTGTTAACAAGAATCTTGTACATTACCATCAGTTTTCTACATTATAACCTCTTGCTCTACAGTTTGTAAATAACTTTGTCAATAGCAAGCTAATAAACGGGGTGACTCCAATGGATTGAGATAATCTCCAGAGTTTCTGCTACATAATGCCCAGGACTCCATTGAAAGGACACCCAATAATTTATTTTGCCCAAAAATTTGATCATTTTTTTCACTGTCCTTACCTATTTTCCAAACCTAGTCCTTTTGCTTCACCTTTCAGTTTACGGACAACCCTCTATCTGACTGACTTGTTAATTCTGGGAATGTTTTGCAGATTAATTTGCTTGCCAGAGGTGGTTCCTCTAATTGATGTCTAAAACCCTAATTAGTTTAAACACTTTTTAAAACATTTTCATTGCTACTTATTATTATTATTATTATTATTATTATTGCTAATATCTCTATTATAAATAATTCACAAGGGCATCTTTCTGACAAAAGACAAAGAGCTGGCTACTAGTAGAAAAAGTACATTTGACTCTGTCAGTGAAAGTGGTAAAGGGATTTGATAAAATAAGGCAAAGCACTGGAATTATGTGTTAAAACTTTAAATATTATAGACACATTTACTTAATTTCTAATACTGTTGTTGCTTATAATTAAATAAGATGTTTTCCATGAACCACGCATTACAGCAAATATATTGTTTATACAGATTAAATTTTCATCAAAAGGGACGCGTGGGTGGCTCAGTTGGCTAAGCAGCTGCCTTTGGCTCAGGTCATGATCCCAGCGTCCTGGGATCGAGTCCCGCATCGGGCTCCTTGCTCGGCCGGGAGCCTGCTTCTCCCTCTGCCTGTGCCTGCCATTCTGTCTGCCTGTGCTTGCTCTCTCGCCCACTCTCTCTGATAAAGAAATAAAATCTTAAAATAAATAAATAAATTTTCATCAAAAAATTGTAAGTGTATTTTATTGTAGGATCCTGATCAGCATTTTGCAGATGAGAAAAGTGAAATTTAGAAAAGTATGTCTCTTCAAATCCCTCATACAATATCTGGCCTAGATAGAAGGATATACTATCACAATTGAGGAAGATAATTGAGATTACTTAAAAGGATAAACTTTACTGTATCGGGTTTTTTAAAAGTTTGCCACAGATTCAGATTCTTTTAAAATATATATCTATTTTATGTAAAGAGAATGCACTGAGAAGTAAAAAGAAAGTGATATATCAGTGCTACCAACTAATGGCTATAATATCATCACCTTATATATGAACAATGAAACAGTGTGCAATATTTAAATAAATTTAAATAAATTCCTATTTATTTTATATATTTATAAATTTAAATAAATTCCTATTTGTTTATTATTAAAGAAATTCCTCTAACAAACAGTATGTTTTGAAGGTTGCTAGCAGGAAAGTGTTGTACTACATGGAAGTAATCAGAAAATGTGATCTAAAATTCTGCATTCAAGGGCGCCTGGGTGGCTCAGTGGGTTAATATTCTGCTTTCAAGAAGCTATAACAGTAAGTACTGAGCATTAGCTATTCTATGCTATGGATGAATAACTGAAATCTACATTTGAAACTAATGGTACACTATATGTTAACTAATTGAATTTTAAAAAGTTAATTAAAAAACCCACTATTTTATAAAACAATATTCCCAACAGGCTCTTTTGTTTTAAAATACTCACTTTGTAATGAGAGTCATTACTTTTGTCTAGCCAATTCTTACATCACTGTTTATCCCTTCCCTGCTTTATCCCTTCCCAGTATCAATAAAGGCTCACTTTGGTTACCTAGAAGCCATGAGGAAGCTTCTAATAGGTCTGGCTGATTTTCACCAGCAATTTGAACACCACGTGTACAGGGAAGTCTATTGATAGAGGCTTTATTGCAATAAGTTGCGAATACATGGATGATTTTGAATTCTCTGTCTTGAGGTCTTGTTTCATGATAATAAATTGAGGGTGGCTTATTGGAATGGATGTTATTAACATATCTTCATAGTTATAAGTACATGCAATTATAATATAGATGAATGAATGTGGCATTACTGGCAACTGTCCTCATTTTGAAATCAAATTACAGTGTACTGGACGCCTGGGTGGCTCAGTGGGTTAAGCCGCTGCCCTCGGCTCAGGTCATGATCTCAGAGTCCTGGGATCGAGTCCCGCATCGGGCTCTCTGCTCAGCAGAGAGCCTGCTTCTCTCTCTCTCTGCCTGCCTCTCCATCTACTTGTGATTTCTCTCTGTCAAATAAATAAATAAAAAAATAATCAAATTACAGTGTACTAAGATGAGGAAGCAAAGCAGATTTGGGATTATGAGTGAAATAATTTTAAAAAGTCTTAGGGGTATGATCAGACTATTGGGTAATTCAGTAGAAAAATGTCAACTGATTGAGATTCTGTGTTCCCTGATTTCAGAGAGAAGTTAAGATAAATAAGTAACACGAGGAGACTAGGAAGTCAAACATAAGTGATAATTTTGTGCCAGGGTGGTTTATCTTCTTGCTTTACCACTAAGGTTGCTCCTAGAGGAGAGCTTAAATATGTGTTGGAGCTAATCTCTGTGGATTACACAAGA
Source organism: Mustela lutreola (assembly GCF_030435805.1). Lineage (NCBI taxonomy): Eukaryota > Metazoa > Chordata > Mammalia > Carnivora > Mustelidae > Mustela > Mustela lutreola. The sequence continues at coordinate 28,699,265 of NC_081303.1, forward strand.
AACCACATCCTACAGCTCTCCCTGAAACACCCCTTAGGATTTCAATGTAATTTGGTTTTTGCATTTTTAGAAATAACAAAATACTTTGCAAACTCTTCTACTTTATTACCACCACAAGTGAGTCAGCTGACTCCACATTTTAACACAGTGACAGTCACAGAGGAATGGAGGAATGAGTAGAGTTATCAATATATGTGCTTTTAAGAAGTATGACAGGGTAGCAACTATTTCCAGGAACCAAAACATGGGTCAGCAACTGCGCAGAAAAAGTGATGGAATAAATGACTCATTTCAGAGGAGTTCTATAACATATGAGTTCTATAATGTATCTTCAGCACCCAATTACCCGCTTTGATCTAAAGATAAGGATTTACAGTTAAGGTCCCATTTATGATTTGACTGGTAGGGTCTGAATCATTTTTACTACTGTTTTGACTATTACTTGAAACCTATAGTAGTACTTGGGATATGTGTTGGGTATTCTGTGAACATGTGCTATTTTTAGATTAGATAATTTCTGTCTCGAACCCCTGTTAATTTGTTTGTTTTTGTTTATTTGATAGTGGCTTCAGTAAATGGATATATCTGAAAAATTGCAAAGCTACTATTAAAATAAGTTATCATTATATATAGCATGGAATTGCAAATTCCTCCTTTGAATCCAACAGAGCTTCACCATATCGTTAACAATTTGGGGAAAACATGCTATTATTTTTCTTTATAAAATTTCTCCTGTTAGGCTGTGATGGTTGTCATCAGCAGTAACACCTCTGAAGGCTTTGTCAAAAGAGTTGAAAAAATTGGAAAGGTGTGAATGAAGCTGTTTGCTGAATATGAAGAAAAGAGCATTGAAGTACAATTCACATTCTTACTTCTCCTTCTATGCTTTCAGATGTTTGACATTTGAAAATTTTGCTTATAGAGGAGATGCCCTATATAATTCTTACTTTAAGGAGCAAGTTGCTTTTATAATTTTTTTATTATTCTACCATTCAATTATTTCCATTTAAATTAAATTCAATACCATTTAAAAAAAAATCAAAAGTGCAGCCATTATTCAATTCCTGGGCTAAATAATTTTAGAAAGCTATGTGTTATTGAACCTACATGGTTTTTCTGTAGTTTTAACTCTTTCTTTCTGTGATTTTTCCCATTAGTCACGTAAGTGACTGCAATATAACAGACATTGAGGATAAAGAAGGACAGAATAGAACAATCCTTGGCCTCATGAAGTTGAGAATCTAGCAAGGGAGTAAAACAATTCAATCATTCAGAGACAATTTATTGAGTGCCTGGCCTAAGATGAGCACAACAAAACCCCAGCCCAGAGGAATCATTTTAATGGGAAAGATAGATAATAGGTAAGCCAACTTAAAAAAAAATCGTACTGGTTTTTCTTTAATAGTGATGCATATTTGAACTAAATAAGCACATTTTATAAAGAGCAGTGATTGAGAAGAGGTTTTTTAACTGAGTGGTCCGAAAGGGCCTCCCTGAAAAAGTCTGTTTGGAACAGATTTCTGAATAATATCAGCTAGGAAGCTGCGTAAAAATCTCAGGGATGGGTGATTTTTCCAGTCAAAAAACTGTAAAGGCTCCAAAGTCACAATAGAGCTATAAGTTTCTCTAATAAAGTAACTTCTGACAAAGAATGAGAAGAAATAACTAACCCAGGTTTGAAAGAAAAGGGACAGACTTTCTATGGAATTCATATTTAATTAAAGCTCTAAAGGACAAAAATACAATAGAGCAAAATTCTGGTCACGCTGATATACCTAATGAATGTTCATATACAAGGTGTGGGTAGCAAAGAGTGTGTGGGAATGTTCGTAAGAACAGTGTGGAAGATTCATCCCTGAACATGTTCTGAAATGAAGCAATTCTTGTGTTGTTTTAAAGGGTAAATTGGAGTTTGCCTAAGTGATTAGAGAAGGATGCCTCTGCTTATGGAAGTTCAAAGCCATAAAGATGTGATAAACTACCTAAGACAACAAAAATCCAGACAAAATAGCTTTTAAAGCTAAAAAAATCAGAATGATTATAAAAATAAGTGAGGGATTACTGGGCCAAAATAGAAAATACAATGAGAGCCTAGAGATATATGCCCTGAAGCCATATTAGCTATGAGAGCATTTGAAACTGCTAAAACACACTGATCTGTGTTGTTTATAGACTCTTGATACTAGAGAAACAAAATTTAAAATCCAGCAGCTATCAAATTTGAGGACTTTGGTACAACCCAAATTTAAGTTGAGATCCCCAAAGCAAAAGGAGAAGCAGAAATAAGACTATAGCCTACCTTGCCTTCTGTGTAAACTGAGAAAGTCAATTACTGAATTTGGAGTATGATTGTCTTGTAGAATCTCAGATATAAGAGAAAATCCTGCCAAAGAGGACCATACCATTATTATAGCTCTTAATTATCCCTACTCAATAAGAGTTTCAAATATAATGTCTTGAACATAGCAAAATGTAACAAAGCACACAAAGAAAAACCATTAACAAGATTTGATAGACAAAATGGGATTAAGTATGATGTTAAAATGATCGATAAAGATTGTAAAATGGCTTGATTACTCTGCTCAAAGAAATGAGAGGGGAAGCAAATTGAACAAAAAACTGAAACTAAAAATGACATTGAAAAAGGTTTTATAAATGAACCAAATGGATACTCTGGAACTTTAAAGATATGACAGCTAATTTAAGATACCACAGGGGTGCCTGTGTGGCTCACTTAATTAAACCTCCAATTCTTTTTCTTTTTTTTTTTAACACCTTAATTTTATTTTATTTCTTTCATTTTGGCTCAGGTCATGATGTCAGGGTTGTGAAATAGAGCCCAGAGTTGGGCTCTGTGCTGAGCCTGGAGCCTGCTTAAGATTATTTTCCCTTCTTTTTCTATCCCTCCCTGCGCTCTCACTTGCTCGCTCTCTCTTGCTTGCAAATAAATAGATAGATAGATAGATAATAGACAAAGCAAAATAAAAGCAGATTATGAAAATAAATATAAAGATTTTGAAATGAAAACAAGTTCAAAATAAAATAGAGAAGACCTACACAGCTAAAAGTTCATTCAGAAAATCTACTATTAAAGAAGTCAGTATGACACAATGTTAAGATATCAAAAGATTTCAGCATGTACTTTACAGAAAGAGTAATTCAAATGGCCACTCATATATAAAAGCTGTTTATCTTTATTATGAATCTGGAATTAAATTAAATTAAATTAAAAATAAATTAAAGCCTAAAATGACATACTATTACACACTTACCATATTGGGCAACAGTAAAATTGTCTTGCAAGAATGTGAAAGAATGAAAGTGCCCATAATAAAAACATTTGAGGTAAGTTGGACAATATTTAGAAAACTTAAAAATAAAAATAAAAATTTGGTCCATTCCTAGAAATACAACATGGAACTAAATGAATATTTTCACCAGGATATGCAAACAGATGATTATAGCTATTTCATTCATAACAGCCGATCAGTAGTGGTCTATTTGCACAATGTTACATTAAATAAGAGAGAATATTAACAAACTGAGAAGAGGGGCTAGGTTGTTATAATAAACAGATCTTCTATGGTGCTGATTATGTTCTATTTCACAAAATCTTTAAGTTAAAAAAGTTTTCAGGGGCGCCTGGTGGCTCAGTGGGTTGGACCGCTGCCTTCGGCTCGGGTCATGATCTCGGGGTCCTGGGATCGGGGCCCGCATCGGGCTCTCTGCTCGGCGGGGGGCCTGCTTCCCTTCCTCTCTCTGTGATCTCTTCCCTTCCTCTCTCCTACTGTGATCTCTCTCTGTCAAATAAATAAATAAAATAAAATTTAAAAAGTTTTCAAATTTATATCTAGATAGATAGATGATAGATAGACAGATATCCCAGAAGCTGCAATGCTAGGCTAAGACCAGGCTTTAAAGGGCTTTTCTATACTCTACTAAATACTTGAAACCATTCATTATATCATAGCTCAGTGTTCAAATCTCCATTTGTTTCCTCAGTTTCCTAATATTTATCTTAAGGTGACCTGATCCAGACTTTTGATCACCTTTGTCTAAATATTTCTATTTTAACAAAGTCCTTTTGAGCACTAAAACTTAGAAAAATACTCTGATTGTTATCTCACTAGAGTGGAAAATATAGAGTTACCCATTAACTAATGATATCAATGTCTACAATAGATCCATGACATTTTTAATTCTTGGGAGCTTTTGGTTAAATGAATTTTTTAAGCTTCCTTTAAATGAAGCTTTAAGCCATCACCACATGAATAAAATTAAAGAACTAAATGAAAACAGGCCAAGTATTTACAGAGTAATAGAATGTGCAGTGGAAAGAGTACAATTCTGAAATCATAAAGCCTAAATTAGTGTGATGCATCTTTACCAGCCATGTAATCATAAACCAGTTATCTAAATGTGTTAGCCTCAGTTTTTTCACCCATGAAATGGTGATGATAATACTTATTATGCAGAGTTGTTGTGTGGATGTGATGAAGCATGGAGCATGAGAGTCTCATACTCCATGCTAAAATGATAGCTATTTTTGTACTTATAATAATTCTAATAATAGTAATTAAATTGTTCAAAATGGTAATATTCATTTATATTGAGGCATTGTATTGACTATTCATAGACACATTTACCAAGATAAATTTCATTTTACTTTACCCCCTCTGAGCATATATATTCCCTAATTCAATATGAATCTCATTACGAATAATAATTATCATAATAAATATGCTGATTTTTCTTCTATTTATTTTTAGGGAGGTATCCTTTACTGTTGAACATAAAGAAACTTAAGCAAGTCTGTCTTATTCAAAATTTGCATGCTGCTTTCTTATGAAACTAGATGATAGAGTTGTATGAAATAAATTCATGCAGTTAAGACATTTATGTTTGGAAAACTGGGTAGTCAGTTTAGTATTTCAAAAGAAGATTTTAAATTTAAACCTTAAAACTGAGCTCTTTCCACCTTATTTATAGACCATCCTTCATGCTTCATAAGTACTCCTTCATTGTAAACTAAGTAATAGTTTTTGTCACAGTGTATATAACGAAAATGGATTTTATATTCTATTATTTCACAGTTAGTTGCAGTTTCTACTTCCTTACTTCCTTTTTTGAAAAATAGATTAATTCTACAAAACGTTTTTTCCAGCTTTATTGAAAAAAATCGACATATTATAATTTGTAAATTTAAGAAATGATTTCTTATAACATTGCAAACTTTTAACATTGTGTAAATTTTGTACAATTTGATAAATTGGTATACATCTTTATTGCAATACAATCTACATAAAAATATTAATACATCTACTATCTCGTATAGTTGCCACTGTTTTTTATGCATGTATCGTAAGGAATTTTAAGATCTACTCTCTTAGCAACTTTTATGTATATAGTATAGTAGAGATAAACTTCAGAGGTCTTGTGGGTTTTGTTCCAGACTGCCTCAATAAAGTGATTATCACAATAAACTAAGTCAAATTATTATTTTTTTTTGGTTTCCCAGTGCATATAAAAAAATATGTTTCCCAGTGCATATAAAAAATAAACACTATACTGTACTGTTCAAAAGCATTATGTTTTTAAAGAAAAACAATGTATATACCTTAAGTAAACTAGTTCTGAGTTTTCAGTGGGTCATAATTACTGATCACAGATCACCATAACAAATACAATAATAATGAAAAAACTTGAAATATTGCAAGAATTACCAACATGTGACAGAGAGACACAAACTGAACAAATGTTGTTAGAAAAATGGTGGCAGCAGACCTCTTTTATACAAGATTGCTATAAACTTTCAACTTGTAAGAATGTGATATATGCAAAGTTTAATAAAGGGAAGCACAATAAAAATAAGTATGTATATTTTATTAACTATGATCATCATGCTGTACATTAGATCCCCAGAACTTTTTCATATTATAGTTGCAAGTTTGCACCCTTTGACCACCTTACTCCACCCCAGGTTCACCCCTTGTCAACTCAACTCTAAGTTTCCATTAGTTTGCCTTTTCCTCAGATTCTGTATGTAAGGGATATCATAACACATAAATTAAAAAAAATATATAAAATCTTTGAAATATTTCACTTAGTATAATACCTTCAAGATCCATCCATGCTGTTGTAAATGGCAGTATTTCTTAATTTTTCATGGTTAAGTAGTATTCCATAGGATATATTTACCATACTTATTTTAATCATTCATCCATTAATGGATACTGAAGTTATTTCCATCTCTTGCTTAGAGTTAATAATTTTATAATAAACATAAGAGTGCAGATATGTCTTTGAACAATGACTTCGTTTCCTTTAGATATATACCTAGAAGTGGGATTATTGAATCATATGGTAATTTTACTTTTAATAATATGAATAATCTCCATACTGTTTTCCATACAAATTTATATCCCTATCACAGTGCCTAAGTTCCCCATTTTCCCCAATATTTACCAAAATTTGTTAGTTTCAATTTTTTGGTAGTATATATTCTAATAGGTAGTAATATCTTGCTGTGTTTCTCAGAGGTAAACAACAACAACAACAACATATTGACTTTGCCCTGAGTTTTTTACGTTGAGCACTTTTTAATGCTCCTGTTGGTCATTTATATGACTTTTTTGAAAAAAAAGTCTATTGAGATCCTTTTGCTATTTTTTTAATTATATATTTTTTTCTATTTGTATCTGTTGGTTATTAACCTCTTTTCAGATATAAGATTTGTAAGTATTTTCTTACATTCTGTGGATTGTGTTTTCATTCTCTCTCTCTTTTTTTTTTTTTGGCAATGCAGAAACTTTAGTTTGATGTAATACCATTTATTTATTTTTGCTTTTTTTTGCTTGTGTTTTTGGTCTGGTATCCAACAAACTATTGGCAAGACCAATGTCAAGGAGAATTTTTCCTGTTTTCCTTTAGGAAATTTAGTTTCATGCATCACCTTTAAGTCTTTAATCTATTTCAAGTTAAGACTTGTGAGTGATATAAGGTTCCAGTTTCATACTGTTTATGTGACTATTCAGTTTTAAATATCATTTATTGAACAGACTATCTTTACCCATTACATATGTGGGCCCCTGTCAAATATTAGGTGACTGTATGAAAGGATTTATTTCTGGACTCTCAATTCTGTTCTACTTGTTTATTGGTCTGTTTTTATGCCAGTATACTTTATTGTTTTGAGCATGAGGGCTTTGTAGTATAGTTTCAAATCAAGAAGTGTAATTTCTCTTCTTCATTCTTTCTCAGAACTGCTTTGATTATTTGTTGTCTTTTATGGTCTCATATAAATTTTAGGATTCTTTACTTACTTCTGTAAAAAAAATAATATTGGACTTTTTAAAAGATTTTTAATTTATTTATTTGACAGAGAGAGATGACAAGCAGGCAGAGACAAGCAGAGAGGGAAGAGGAAGCAGGCTTCCTGCTGAGCAGAAAGCCTGATGCGGGGCTCGATCCCAGGACCCTGGGATCATGACCTGAGCCGAAGGCAGCAGCTTAACCCACTGAGCCACCCAGGCGCCCCTAACATTGGATTTTTGATAGGAATTGGATTTACAGATGGTTTTCGGTAGTATGGACATTTTAACAATGTTAATTCTTACCATTCATAAATATGAGCTATCTTTCCATTTGTGTCTCCTTCAATTTCTTTATCAATGTCATAGTTTATAGAGTACAGATCTTTCATCTTCTCAGTTAAATCTATTCCTAAGTATTTTATTATTTTTGATGCTATTGTGAATTAGATGGTTTTCTTTATTTTTTCAGATAGTTCATCATTAGAGTGTTAAAATGCCCCTGTCTTGTGCTTACTTTGGCAGCACATACTAAAATTGGAATGATGCAGAGAAGATTAGCGTGATCACTGAACAAGGATGACATGAAAAACTGGGAAGCATTCCATATTAAAAAAAAATGAAAGAAAACAAAATTCTTGTCTTTTATATATTGATCTTGTATTTGGCAGCTTTACTAAATTTGTTTATTCAAATTTTTTTGTGAAGTTTTTAGGATTTTTTAACATTTAAGTTCATGTTATCCAAAAAAAGAAAATTTTACTTTTCCTTTTTTTTAATTTGGATTATCTTATTTCTTTGTGTTCCTTGTTTCTCTGGCTAGGACATCCAGTACTATGTCAAATGAGAGTAGTGAAAGTGGAAACACTTGTCTTTTTTCTGATCTTTAAGGGGAAAACTTTCAAACTTTTTGATTGACTTTCAAATTAGCTCTGGGCTTGCAATATGTGTTATTTCTTTAATGGATTTTTAAAATTATTTTTAAAAATTTTTATAAACATATCATGTGTTTTAATTCCAGTGAACGAGCAGTGTTCAGGGATCCTGTCTCCTCTCCTCTCCTGTGGGGAAGACACTGGCCTTGTCCGAGAGGCGCCTGAGTGCCAGTGCCAAAGGCCAAGCATTGCCTACACCGGGAGATGGAAGTGTGCATTGAGTGCCATCCTAGGCCACGCACGCTGCTGCAGGGTTGTGGCTGTGTCTGCTTAGTTCAGCCAGGCAGGGTGAACCCAGGGCGCCAACATGGAGCCAGGGAAAGCAACGCCCAAGAGGGACCAGCTCTTCCGCAGCTCTTCTTCCCTGACGCGACAGAGTGAACACCCAAAGCCTTGCTGAGGAAGCTGAGGCGAAGTGCAGTTCGCGCAGAGCTGAAAACCTCTACGAAAGCATAGCAGTCGCTGGGAAATCAGAGTCGGTTCTGTGGGCTGCTGTTACTGCTTGCCTTAGCCTAGTATTCGCAGCATGATGGGCGAAACCCGCATAGAGCGAAAGCCTCTTTGCCGGGGCATCCCCTCTGGGAAAGCACAGCATTCTTTGGGAAATCATAGTCGGGTCTGTGGGATACTGCTGCTGCTTGCCTGAGCAAGACTAGAGCATGGTGTAATAAACCCGCATGGAGCGAAATCCTCCCTGCCTGGTCATCCCCTCTGCCTGAGAGAGAAGCGCGGTGGCGTCTTTGGAAAGAGCCTTAAGGAAAGGGATATGTCTGTCCCTGGGCTCGCCAGGAGCCTGTCTGGGGAAAGTGCAGCACGCTGCCCCAGGCAAAGAGAAGGAGCCCTTGGCCTTGTGGTCGGGAAACGGTCGCGAAGCTGGAGAGCCGACCCTGGCAGGAACAGCGGGCCGGTGGCAAGACAAGTGTAACCCGCTCTCTGTGCAGAGAGACGAAGCCTGGCTGCTAAGGAGACACGAGGGGACGATTGGGCAGGGGAGCGTGCTCCAATCTGAGGAAGGAGTCTGGGCAGAAGGAAGGCCTTTCCTGTGCCTCTGATCCCAAAGGGACAGCATCTCCTTGGCCACCTGTCCAGAGGGCAGACGTGGGGTTGCCACCAAGCTCCCGGCCCTGAACTCGCAGAAACAACTCCTGGAGGAACGGGCAATCAGATGCCGTCTCCCTCCAGGATGTGGCAGCATTGGCGGAGGCAGGGTGTGTCCCGGGAAAACAGGGACACTTATCCATTACTCCCCATCCCAGGGCAGGGGCGGTGTGCAGTGATCCTCTCACGTCTCCTCAAGGATGGAGAAGGCACTGTCCTAGTCCCCTGTCCACCTGAACGCCAGAGCGAAAGGGCAGGCCTTGCCTACGCCGACAGATGGCATTGTGAGCAGAGTGCCATCCTAGGCCACGCACGCTACTGCAGGGTCGAGGCTGTGTCTGCTTAGTTCGGCCTGGCAGGGTGAACCCAGGACGCAAACATGGAGCCCGGGAAAGCAAGGCCCAAGAGGCACCAGCTCTCCCGCAGCTCTTCTTCCCTGACGCGACTGAAGCCTTGCTGAGGAAGCAGCGGCAAAGTGCTGTTCGCTCCAAGCCAAAGCCTCTGCGAAAGCACAGCATTCGCTGACAAATGTTCGGTGGGCTTCTGCTGCTTGCCTGAGCCGAGTCTCGCGGTGGGAGAAACCCGCATACAGCGAAAGCCTCTTTGCCTGGGCATCTCCCCTGGGAAAGCACAGCATTCGTTGGGAAATCAGAGTTGGGTGTGTGGATGCTGCTGCTGCTTGCCTGAGCTAGTCTCCGCAGCACGGTGGATGATATCCGCATGGAGAGAAATACTCGCTGCCCTAGCATCCCCTCTGCCTGAGAGAGAAGCATGGTCGCATTCGTCTGTCACCGCGCTCCCCAGGAGAAAGTGTGGGGAAGGCGCAGCACGCCGCCCCCGGGAAAGAGAAGGAGCCCTTGGCCTTGGGGTCGGGAAACGCTTGGGAAGCAGGATAGCCTGCCGTGGCACCAACAGCAGGCCAGTGGCCAGACGAGTGTCACCCGCTCCCTGTGGGGAGAGAAGGAAGCCTGGCTGCTAAGGATACATGAGGGGACGACTAGGGCAGGGGCACGTGCTCCATGTTGAGGAAGGAGTCTGGGCAGATGGCAGGCCTGTCCTGTGCCTCTGGTCCCAAGGGTAGAGCATCTCCTTGGCCACTTGTCCCAAGGGCATAACGGCCTTTGCCCCAGGTGCCAAACCCGGAACTCGCAGAAACAACGGCTTGGAGAAATGGACAGTCAGATGCCGTCTTCCACCAAGATGTGGCAGCGTTGTGGATGGCAGGGGGTGTGCTGGGGAAGGATTGGAGAACGTCCCCCACAGATCCCCATCCCAGTGCCCGGGCCCTGTGCAGGGATCCTGTCGCCTCCTCTCTCCTGTGGTGATGGCACAGGCCTAGACCCCCAGTCTGCCTGAGCGCCGGAGCAAAAGGCACAGCCTTACCTACGCCAGGAGATGATAATAGGCATAGAGTGCCATGCTAGGCCACGCACGCTGCTGCAGGGTTGTGACTGTGTCTGCTTAGTTCGGCTTAGCAAGGTGAACCCCGGGCGCGAACTTGAGGCCAGGGAAAGCAAGGCCCAAGAGACAACAGCTCTCCGGCGGCTCTTCTTCCCTGCCGCGACAGAGCGAACGACCAAAGCCTTGCTGAGGAAGCAGCAGCGAATTGCGGTTCCTGTCAAGCTGAAAACCTCTGCGAAAGCGTAGCAGTCGCTGGGAAATCAGAGTCGGTTCTGTGGGCTGCTTTTGCTGCTTGCCTTAGCCTAGTATTCGCAGCATGATGGGCGAAACCCGCATAGAGCGAAAGCCTCTTTGCCGGGGCATCCCCTCTGGGAAAGCACTGCATTCTTTGGGAAATCAGAGTCGGCTCTGTGGGATGCTGCCTGCTGCTTGCCGGAGCTAGTCTCCACAGCACGGTGTAATAAACCCGCATGAAGCGAAATCCTCTTTGCCTGGGCATCCCCTCTGCCTGAGAGAGAAGCGCGATGGCGCCAGAGGAAAGAGCCTGAAGGAAAGGGACACGTCTGTCACTGCAGAGCGACGGAAGCCTGGCTGCTAAGGAGACACGAGGGGAAGATTAGGGCAGGCGAAAGGGCTCCACTCTGAGGAAGGATTCTGGGCAGAAAGCATGCCTGTCCTGAGCCTTTGGGCCCAATGAGACTGCAGCTCCTTGGCCACCTGTACGTGGTGGGACATGGGATTGCCACCTTGCGCCTACCCTGAACTTGAGAAACAACTCCCAGATAGAACTGGCCATCAGATGCTGTCTTCCTCTAGGATGTGGAAGCTTGGAGGAGGTACTGGGTTTAAGGGGAAGGAGTGGGGACAGTCCCCCAAAGCTCCCTCTTTAGTGCACGAAAGGTGTGCAGGGATCCTGTCACCTCTCCTTTCCTGTGGGGAAAGCACTGGCCTAGTCAGCGCGTCCGCCTGAGCGCCAGAGTAAAAGGCCAAGCGATGCCTACACCGGAAGATGGTAATGTGGATAGAGTGCCATCCTAGGCTACGCACGCTACTGCACGGTTGTGGCTGTGTCTGCTTAGTTCGGCCTGGCAGGGTGAACCCAGGACGCAAACATGGAGCCCGGGAAAGCAAGGCCCAAGAGGCACCAGCTGTCCCGCACCTCTTCTTCCCTGAAGCGACTGAAGCCTTGCTGAGGAAGCAGCGGCGAAGTGCTGTTCGCTCCAAGCCAAAGCCTCTGCGAAAGCACAGAATTCGCTGAGAAATGTTCTGAGGGCTGCTGCTGCTTGCCTGAGCCCAGTCTCGCGGTGGGAGAAACCCGCATACAGCGAAAGCCTCTTTGCCTGGGCATCTCCCCTGGGAAAGCACAGCATTCCTTGGGAAATCAGAGTTGGGTTGGGGGATGCTGCTGCTGCTTGCCTGAGCTAGTCTCCGCAGCACGGTGGAAGACACCCGCATGGAGCGAAATACTCTTTGCCCTAGCATCCCCTCTGCCTGAGAGAGAAGCGTGGTTGCACACGTCTGTCACAGCGCTCCCCAGGAGAAAGTGTGGGGAAGGCGCAGCACGCCGCCCCCGGGGAAGAGAAGGAGCCCATGGCCTTGGGGTCGGGAAACGCTTGGGAAGCAGGATAGCCTGCCGTGGCACCAACAGCAGGCCAGTGGCCAGACGAGTATCATCTGCTCCCTGTGCGGAGTGATGGAAGCCTGGCTGCTGAGGAGGCATGAGGGGACGACTAGTGCAGGAGCGAGTGCTTCCACTCTGAGGAAGGAGTCTGGGCAGAAGGCAGGCCTGTCCTGTGCCTCTGGTCCCAAGGGTAGAGCATCTCCTTGGCCACTTGTCCCAAGGGCATAACGGCCTTTGCCCCAGGTGCCAAACCCGGAACTCGCAGAAACAACCCCATGCAGAAATAGACAGATGCCGTCTTCCACCAAGATGTGGCAGCATTGTGGATGGCAGGGGGTGTGCCGGGGAAGGAGTGGAGACACTGCCCCACAGTTCCCCATCCCAGTGCACGTGCCGTGTGCAGGGATTCTGTCGCCTCTTTTTTGTGGTGAAGGCACTGGCCTAGACCCCCGGTCTGCCTGAGCGCCGGAGCAAAAGGCAAAGCCTTACCTACGCCAGGAGATGGTAATAGGCATAGAGGGCCATGCTAGGCCACGCACGCTGCTGCAAGGTTGTGACTGTGTCTGCTTAGTTCGGCTTAGCAAGGTGAACCCCGGGCGCGAACTTGAAGCCAGGGAAAGCAAGGCCCAAGAGACACCAGCTCTCCCGCGGCTCTTCTTCCCTGCCGCGACAGAGCGAACGACCAAAGCCTTGATGAGGAAGCAGCAGCGAAGTGCGGTTCACGCCAAGCTGAAAACCTCTACGAAAGCATAGCAGTCGCTGGGAAATCAGAGTCGGTTCTGTGGGCTGCTGTTGCTGCATGCCTTAGCCTAGTATTCGCAGCACGGCGGGAGAAACCCTCATAGAGCGAAAGCCTCTTTGCCGGGGCATCCCCTCTGGGAAAGCACAGCAATCTTTGTGAAATTGGAGTCGGGTCTGTGGGATGCTGCTGCTGCTTTCCTAAGCAAGACACTACAGCATGGTGTAATAAACCCTCCTGTAGCGAAATCCTCCCTGCCTGGTCATCCCCTCTGCCTGAGAGAGAAGCGCGGTGGCGACTTTGGAAAGAGCCTTAAGGAAAGGGATATGTCTGTCCCTGGGCTCCCCAGGAGCCTGTCTGGGGAAAGTGCAGCACGCTGCCCGAGGCAAAGAGAAGGAGCCCTTGGCCTTGTGGTCGGGAAACGGTCGCGAAGCTGGAGAGCCGACCCTGGCAGGAACAGCGGGCCGGTGGCAAGACAAGTGTAACCCGCTCTCTGTGCAGAGAGACGAAGCCTGGCTGCTAAGGAGACACGAGGGGACGATTGGGCAGGGGAGCGTGCTCCAATCTGAGGAAGGAGTCTGGGCAGAAGGAAGGCCTTTCCTGTGCCTCTGATCCCAAAGGGACAGCATCTCCTTGGCCACCTGTCCAGAGGGCAGACGTGGGGTTGCCACCAAGCTCCCGGCCCTGAACTCGCAGAAACAACTCCTGGAGGAACGGGCAATCAGATGCCGTCTCCCTCCAGGATGTGGCAGCATTGGCGGAGGCAGGGTGTGTCCCGGGAAAACAGGGACACTTATCCATTACTCCCCATCCCAGGGCACGGGCGGTGTGCAGTGATCCTCTCACGTCTCCTCAAGGATGGAGAAGGCACTGTCCTAGTCCCCTGTCCACCTGAACGCCAGAGCGAAAGGGCAGGCCTTGCCTACGCCGACAGATGGCATTGTGAGCAGAGTGCCATCCTAGGCCACGCACGCTACTGCAGGGTCGAGGCTGTGTCTGCTTAGTTCGGCCTGGCAGGGTGAACCCAGGACGCAAACATGGAGCCCGGGAAAGCAAGGCCCAAGAGGCACCAGCTCTCCCGCAGCTCTTCTTCCCTGACGCGACTGAAGCCTTGCTGAGGAAGCAGCGGCGAAGTGCTGTTCGCTCCAAGCCAAAGCCTCTGCGAAAGCACAGCATTCGCTGACAAATGTTCGGTGGGCTTCTGCTGCTTGCCTGAGCCGAGTCTCGCGGTGGGAGAAACCCGCATACAGCGAAAGCCTCTTTGCCTGGGCATCTCCCCTGGGAAAGCACAGCATTCGTTGGGAAATCAGAGTTGGGTGTGTGGATGCTGCTGCTGCTTGCCTGAGCTAGTCTCCGCAGCACGGTGGATGATAACCGCATGGAGAGAAATACTCGCTGCCCTAGCATCCCCTCTGCCTGAGAGAGAAGCATGGTCGCATTCGTCTGTCACCGCGCTCCCCAGGAGAAAGTGTGGGGAAGGCGCAGCACGCCGCCCCCGGGAAAGAGAAGGAGCCCTTGGCCTTGGGGTCGGGAAACGCTTGGGAAGCAGGATAGCCTGCCGTGGCACCAACAGCAGGCCAGTGGCCAGACGAGTGTCACCCGCTCCCTGTGGGGAGAGAAGGAAGCCTGGCTGCTAAGGATACATGAGGGGACGACTAGGGCAGGGGCACGTGCTCCATGTTGAGGAAGGAGTCTGGGCAGATGGCAGGCCTGTCCTGTGCCTCTGGTCCCAAGGGTAGAGCATCTCCTTGGCCACTTGTCCCAAGGGCATAACGGCCTTTGCCCCAGGTGCCAAACCCGGAACTCGCAGAAACAACGGCTTGGAGAAATGGACAGTCAGATGCCGTCTTCCACCAAGATGTGGCAGCGTTGTGGATGGCAGGGGGTGTGCTGGGGAAGGATTGGAGAACGTCCCCCACAGATCCCCATCCCAGTGCCCGGGCCCTGTGCAGGGATCCTGTCGCCTCCTCTCTCCTGTGGTGATGGCACAGGCCTAGACCCCCAGTCTGCCTGAGCGCCGGAGCAAAAGGCACAGCCTTACCTACGCCAGGAGATGATAATAGGCATAGAGTGCCATGCTAGGCCACGCACGCTGCTGCAGGGTTGTGACTGTGTCTGCTTAGTTCGGCTTAGCAAGGTGAACCCCGGGCGCGAACTTGAGGCCAGGGAAAGCAAGGCCCAAGAGACAACAGCTCTCCGGCGGCTCTTCTTCCCTGCCGCGACAGAGCGAACGACCAAAGCCTTGCTGAGGAAGCAGCAGCGAATTGCGGTTCCTGTCAAGCTGAAAACCTCTGCGAAAGCGTAGCAGTCGCTGGGAAATCAGAGTCGGTTCTGTGGGCTGCTTTTGCTGCTTGCCTTAGCCTAGTATTCGCAGCATGATGGGCGAAACCCGCATAGAGCGAAAGCCTCTTTGCCGGGGCATCCCCTCTGGGAAAGCACTGCATTCTTTGGGAAATCAGAGTCGGCTCTGTGGGATGCTGCCTGCTGCTTGCCGGAGCTAGTCTCCACAGCACGGTGTAATAAACCCGCATGAAGCGAAATCCTCTTTGCCTGGGCATCCCCTCTGCCTGAGAGAGAAGCGCGATGGCGCCAGAGGAAAGAGCCTGAAGGAAAGGGACACGTCTGTCACTGCAGAGCGACGGAAGCCTGGCTGCTAAGGAGACACGAGGGGAAGATTAGGGCAGGCGAAAGGGCTCCACTCTGAGGAAGGATTCTGGGCAGAAAGCATGCCTGTCCTGAGCCTTTGGGCCCAATGAGACTGCAGCTCCTTGGCCACCTGTACGTGGTGGGACATGGGATTGCCACCTTGCGCCTACCCTGAACTTGAGAAACAACTCCCAGATAGAACTGGCCATCAGATGCTGTCTTCCTCTAGGATGTGGAAGCTTGGAGGAGGTACTGGGTTTAAGGGGAAGGAGTGGGGACAGTCCCCCAAAGCTCCCTCTTTAGTGCACGAAAGGTGTGCAGGGATCCTGTCACCTCTCCTTTCCTGTGGGGAAAGCACTGGCCTAGTCAGCGCGTCCGCCTGAGCGCCAGAGTAAAAGGCCAAGCGATGCCTACACCGGAAGATGGTAATGTGGATAGAGTGCCATCCTAGGCTACGCACGCTACTGCACGGTTGTGGCTGTGTCTGCTTAGTTCGGCCTGGCAGGGTGAACCCAGGACGCAAACATGGAGCCCGGGAAAGCAAGGCCCAAGAGGCACCAGCTGTCCCGCACCTCTTCTTCCCTGAAGCGACTGAAGCCTTGCTGAGGAAGCAGCGGCGAAGTGCTGTTCGCTCCAAGCCAAAGCCTCTGCGAAAGCACAGAATTCGCTGAGAAATGTTCTGAGGGCTGCTGCTGCTTGCCTGAGCCCAGTCTCGCGGTGGGAGAAACCCGCATACAGCGAAAGCCTCTTTGCCTGGGCATCTCCCCTGGGAAAGCACAGCATTCCTTGGGAAATCAGAGTTGGGTTGGGGGATGCTGCTGCTGCTTGCCTGAGCTAGTCTCCGCAGCACGGTGGAAGACACCCGCATGGAGCGAAATACTCTTTGCCCTAGCATCCCCTCTGCCTGAGAGAGAAGCGTGGTTGCACACGTCTGTCACAGCGCTCCCCAGGAGAAAGTGTGGGGAAGGCGCAGCACGCCGCCCCCGGGGAAGAGAAGGAGCCCATGGCCTTGGGGTCGGGAAACGCTTGGGAAGCAGGATAGCCTGCCGTGGCACCAACAGCAGGCCAGTGGCCAGACGAGTATCATCTGCTCCCTGTGCGGAGTGATGGAAGCCTGGCTGCTGAGGAGGCATGAGGGGACGACTAGTGCAGGAGCGAGTGCTTCCACTCTGAGGAAGGAGTCTGGGCAGAAGGCAGGCCTGTCCTGTGCCTCTGGTCCCAAGGGTAGAGCATCTCCTTGGCCACTTGTCCCAAGGGCATAACGGCCTTTGCCCCAGGTGCCAAACCCGGAACTCGCAGAAACAACCCCATGCAGAAATAGACAGATGCCGTCTTCCACCAAGATGTGGCAGCATTGTGGATGGCAGGGGGTGTGCCGGGGAAGGAGTGGAGACACTGCCCCACAGTTCCCCATCCCAGTGCACGTGCCGTGTGCAGGGATTCTGTCGCCTCTTTTTTGTGGTGAAGGCACTGGCCTAGACCCCCGGTCTGCCTGAGCGCCGGAGCAAAAGGCAAAGCCTTACCTACGCCAGGAGATGGTAATAGGCATAGAGGGCCATGCTAGGCCACGCACGCTGCTGCAAGGTTGTGACTGTGTCTGCTTAGTTCGGCTTAGCAAGGTGAACCCCGGGCGCGAACTTGAAGCCAGGGAAAGCAAGGCCCAAGAGACACCAGCTCTCCCGCGGCTCTTCTTCCCTGCCGCGACAGAGCGAACGACCAAAGCCTTGATGAGGAAGCAGCAGCGAAGTGCGGTTCACGCCAAGCTGAAAACCTCTACGAAAGCATAGCAGTCGCTGGGAAATCAGAGTCGGTTCTGTGGGCTGCTGTTGCTGCATGCCTTAGCCTAGTATTCGCAGCACGGCGGGAGAAACCCTCATAGAGCGAAAGCCTCTTTGCCGGGGCATCCCCTCTGGGAAAGCACAGCAATCTTTGTGAAATTGGAGTCGGGTCTGTGGGATGCTGCTGCTGCTTTCCTAAGCAAGACACTACAGCATGGTGTAATAAACCCTCCTGTAGCGAAATCCTCCCTGCCTGGTCATCCCCTCTGCCTGAGAGAGAAGCGCGGTGGCGACTTTGGAAAGAGCCTTAAGGAAAGGGATATGTCTGTCCCTGGGCTCCCCAGGAGCCTGTCTGGGGAAAGTGCAGCACGCTGCCCGAGGCAAAGAGAAGGAGCCCTTGGCCTTGTGGTCGGGAAACGGTCGCGAAGCTGGAGAGCCGACCCTGGCAGGAACAGCGGGCCGGTGGCAAGACAAGTGTAACCCGCTCTCTGTGCAGAGAGACGAAGCCTGGCTGCTAAGGAGACACGAGGGGACGATTGGGCAGGGGAGCGTGCTCCAATCTGAGGAAGGAGTCTGGGCAGAAGGAAGGCCTTTCCTGTGCCTCTGATCCCAAAGGGACAGCATCTCCTTGGCCACCTGTCCAGAGGG
Organism: Mustela lutreola; assembly: GCF_030435805.1. Classification (NCBI taxonomy): domain Eukaryota; kingdom Metazoa; phylum Chordata; class Mammalia; order Carnivora; family Mustelidae; genus Mustela; species Mustela lutreola. The sequence continues at coordinate 28,717,441 of NC_081303.1, forward strand.
CAGACGTGGGGTTGCCACCAAGCTCCCGGCCCTGAACTCGCAGAAACAACTCCTGGAGGAACGGGCAATCAGATGCCGTCTCCCTCCAGGATGTGGCAGCATTGGCGGAGGCAGGGTGTGTCCCGGGAAAACAGGGACACTTACCCATTACTCCCCATCCCAGGGCACGGGCGGTGTGCAGTGATCCTCTCACGTCTCCTCAAGGATGGAGAAGGCACTGTCCTAGTCCCCTGTCCACCTGAACGCCAGAGCGAAAGGGCAGGCCTTGCCTACGCCGACAGATGGCATTGTGAGCAGAGTGCCATCCTAGGCCACGCACGCTACTGCAGGGTCGAGGCTGTGTCTGCTTAGTTCGGCCTGGCAGGGTGAACCCAGGACGCAAACATGGAGCCCGGGAAAGCAAGGCCCAAGAGGCACCAGCTCTCCCGCAGCTCTTCTTCCCTGACGCGAATGAAGCCTTGCTGAGGAAGCAGCGGCGAAGTGCTGTTCGCTCCAAGCCAAAGCCTCTGCGAAAGCACAGCATTCGCTGACAAATGTTCGGTGGGCTTCTGCTGCTTGCCTGAGCCGAGTCTCGCGGTGGGAGAAACCCGCATACAGCGAAATACTTTTTGCCTGGTCATCTCCCCTGGGAAAGCACAGCTTTCATTGGGAAATCAGAGTTGGGTTTGGGGATGCTGCTGCTGCTTGCCTGAGCTAGTCTCCGCAGACGGTGGACGATACCCGCATGGAGCGCAATACTCTTTGCCCTAGCATCCCCTCTGCCTGAGAGAGAAGCGTGGTTGCACACGTCTGTCACAGCGCTCCCCAGGAGAAAGTGTGGGGAGGCGCAGCACGCCGCCCCCGGGGAAGAGAAGGAGCCCTTGGCCTTGGGGTCGGGAAACGCTTGGGAAGCATGATAGCCTGCCGTGGCACCAACAGCAGGCCAGTGGCCAGACGAGTATCATCTGCTCCCTGTGCGGAGTGATGGAAACCTGGCTGCTGAGGAGGCATGAGGGGACGACTAGTGCAGGAGCGAGTGCTTCCACTCTGAGGAAGGAGTCTGGGCAGAAGGCAGGCCTGTCCTGTGCCTCTGGTCCCAAGGATAGAGCATCTCCTTGGCCACTTGTCCCAAGGGCATAACGGCCTTTGCCCCAGGTGCCAAACCCGGAACTCGCAGAAACAACGGCTTGGAGAAATGGACATTCAGATGCCGTCTTCCACCAAGATGTGGCAGCGTTGTGGGTGGCAGGGGGTGTGCTGGGGAAGGAGTGGAGAACGTCCCCCACAGATCCCCATCCCAGTGCCCGGGCCCTGTGCAGGGATCCTGTCGCCTCCTCTCTCCTGTGGTGATGGCACTGGCCTAGACCCCCAGTCTGCCTGAGCGCCGGAGCAAAAGGCACAGCCTTACCTACGCCAGGAGATGGTAATAGGCATAGAGTGCAATGCTAGGCCACGCACGCTGCTGCAGGGTTGTGACTGTGTCTGCTTAGTTCGGCTTAGCAAGGTGAACCCCGGGCGCGAACTTGAGGCCAGGGAAAGCAAGGCCCAAGAGACAACAGCTCTCCGGCGGCTCTTCTTCCCTGCCGCGACAGAGCGAACGACCAAAGCCTTGCTGAGGAAGCAGCAGCGAATTGCGGTTCCTGTCAAGCTGAAAACCTCTGCGAAAGCGTAGCAGTCGCTGGGAAATCAGAGTCGGTTCTGTGGGCTGCTTTTGCTGCTTGCCTTAGCCTAGTATTCGCAGCATGATGGGAGAAACCCGCATAGAGAGAAAGCCTCTTTGCCGGGGCATCCCCTCTGGGAAAGCACTGCATTCTTTGGGAAATCAGAGTCGGGTCTGTGGGATGCTGCCTGCTGCTTGCCGGAGCTAGTCTCCACAGCACGATGTAATAAACCCGCATGAAGCGAAATCCTCTTTGCCTGGGCATCCCCTCTGCCTGAGAGAGAAGCGCGATGGCGCCAGAGGAAAGAGCCTGAAGGAAAGGGACACGTCTGTCACTGCAGAGCGACGGAAGCCTGGCTGCTAAGGAGACACGAGGGGAAGATTAGGGCAGGCGAAAGGGCTCCACTCTGAGGAAGGATTCTGGGCAGAAAGCATGCCTGTCCTGAGCCTTTGGGCCCAATGAGACTGCAGCTCCTTGGCCACCTGTACGTGGTGGGACATGGGATTGCCACCTTGCGCCTACCCTGAACTTGAGAAACAACTCCCAGATAGAACTGGCCATCAGATGCTGTCTTCCTCTAGGATGTGGAAGCTTGGAGGAGGTACTGGGTTTAAGGGGAAGGAGTGGGGACAGTCCCCCAAAGCTCCCTCTTTAGTGCACGAAAGGTGTGCAGGGATCCTGTCACCTCTCCTTTCCTGTGGGGAAAGCACTGGCCTAGTCAGCGCGTCCGCCTGAGCGCCAGAGTAAAAGGCCAAGCGATGCCTACACCGGAAGATGGTAATGTGGATAGAGTGCCATCCTAGGCTACGCACGCTACTGCACGGTTGTGGCTGTGTCTGCTTAGTTCGGCCTGGCAGGGTGAACCCAGGACGCAAACATGGAGCCCGGGAAAGCAAGGCCCAAGAGGCACCAGCTGTCCCGCACCTCTTCTTCCCTGAAGCGACTGAAGCCTTGCTGAGGAAGCAGCGGCGAAGTGCTGTTCGCTCCAAGCCAAAGCCTCTGCGAAAGCACAGAATTCGCTGAGAAATGTTCTGAGGGCTGCTGCTGCTTGCCTGAGCCCAGTCTCGCGGTGGGAGAAACCCGCATACAGCGAAAGCCTCTTTGCCTGGGCATCTCCCCTGGGAAAGCACAGCATTCCTTGGGAAATCAGAGTTGGGTTGGGGGATGCTGCTGCTGCTTGCCTGAGCTAGTCTCCGCAGCACGGTGGAAGACACCCGCATGGAGCGAAATACTCTTTGCCCTAGCATCCCCTCTGCCTGAGAGAGAAGCGTGGTTGCACACGTCTGTCACAGCGCTCCCCAGGAGAAAGTGTGGGGAAGGCGCAGCACGCCGCCCCCGGGGAAGAGAAGGAGCCCATGGCCTTGGGGTCGGGAAACGCTTGGGAAGCAGGATAGCCTGCCGTGGCACCAACAGCAGGCCAGTGGCCAGACGAGTATCATCTGCTCCCTGTGCGGAGTGATGGAAGCCTGGCTGCTGAGGAGGCATGAGGGGACGACTAGTGCAGGAGCGAGTGCTTCCACTCTGAGGAAGGAGTCTGGGCAGAAGGCAGGCCTGTCCTGTGCCTCTGGTCCCAAGGGTAGAGCATCTCCTTGGCCACTTGTCCCAAGGGCATAACGGCCTTTGCCCCAGGTGCCAAACCCGGAACTCGCAGAAACAACCCCATGCAGAAATAGACAGATGCCGTCTTCCACCAAGATGTGGCAGCATTGTGGATGGCAGGGGGTGTGCCGGGGAAGGAGTGGAGACACTGCCCCACAGTTCCCCATCCCAGTGCACGTGCCGTGTGCAGGGATTCTGTCGCCTCTTTTTTGTGGTGAAGGCACTGGCCTAGACCCCCGGTCTGCCTGAGCGCCGGAGCAAAAGGCAAAGCCTTACCTACGCCAGGAGATGGTAATAGGCATAGAGGGCCATGCTAGGCCACGCACGCTGCTGCAAGGTTGTGACTGTGTCTGCTTAGTTCGGCTTAGCAAGGTGAACCCCGGGCGCGAACTTGAAGCCAGGGAAAGCAAGGCCCAAGAGACACCAGCTCTCCCGCGGCTCTTCTTCCCTGCCGCGACAGAGCGAACGACCAAAGCCTTGATGAGGAAGCAGCAGCGAAGTGCGGTTCACGCCAAGCTGAAAACCTCTACGAAAGCATAGCAGTCGCTGGGAAATCAGAGTCGGTTCTGTGGGCTGCTGTTGCTGCATGCCTTAGCCTAGTATTCGCAGCACGGCGGGAGAAACCCTCATAGAGCGAAAGCCTCTTTGCCGGGGCATCCCCTCTGGGAAAGCACAGCAATCTTTGTGAAATTGGAGTCGGGTCTGTGGGATGCTGCTGCTGCTTTCCTAAGCAAGACACTACAGCATGGTGTAATAAACCCTCCTGTAGCGAAATCCTCCCTGCCTGGTCATCCCCTCTGCCTGAGAGAGAAGCGCGGTGGCGACTTTGGAAAGAGCCTTAAGGAAAGGGATATGTCTGTCCCTGGGCTCCCCAGGAGCCTGTCTGGGGAAAGTGCAGCACGCTGCCCGAGGCAAAGAGAAGGAGCCCTTGGCCTTGTGGTCGGGAAACGGTCGCGAAGCTGGAGAGCCGACCCTGGCAGGAACAGCGGGCCGGTGGCAAGACAAGTGTAACCCGCTCTCTGTGCAGAGAGACGAAGCCTGGCTGCTAAGGAGACACGAGGGGACGATTGGGCAGGGGAGCGTGCTCCAATCTGAGGAAGGAGTCTGGGCAGAAGGAAGGCCTTTCCTGTGCCTCTGATCCCAAAGGGACAGCATCTCCTTGGCCACCTGTCCAGAGGGCAGACGTGGGGTTGCCACCAAGCTCCCGGCCCTGAACTCGCAGAAACAACTCCTGGAGGAACGGGCAATCAGATGCCGTCTCCCTCCAGGATGTGGCAGCATTGGCGGAGGCAGGGTGTGTCCCGGGAAAACAGGGACACTTATCCATTACTCCCCATCCCAGGGCACGGGCGGTGTGCAGTGATCCTCTCACGTCTCCTCAAGGATGGAGAAGGCACTGTCCTAGTCCCCTGTCCACCTGAACGCCAGAGCGAAAGGGCAGGCCTTGCCTACGCCGACAGATGGCATTGTGAGCAGAGTGCCATCCTAGGCCACGCACGCTACTGCAGGGTCGAGGCTGTGTCTGCTTAGTTCGGCCTGGCAGGGTGAACCCAGGACGCAAACATGGAGCCCGGGAAAGCAAGGCCCAAGAGGCACCAGCTCTCCCGCAGCTCTTCTTCCCTGACGCGACTGAAGCCTTGCTGAGGAAGCAGCGGCGAAGTGCTGTTCGCTCCAAGCCAAAGCCTCTGCGAAAGCACAGCATTCGCTGACAAATGTTCGGTGGGCTTCTGCTGCTTGCCTGAGCCGAGTCTCGCGGTGGGAGAAACCCGCATACAGCGAAAGCCTCTTTGCCTGGGCATCTCCCCTGGGAAAGCACAGCATTCGTTGGGAAATCAGAGTTGGGTGTGTGGATGCTGCTGCTGCTTGCCTGAGCTAGTCTCCGCAGCACGGTGGATGATAACCGCATGGAGAGAAATACTCGCTGCCCTAGCATCCCCTCTGCCTGAGAGAGAAGCATGGTCGCATTCGTCTGTCACCGCGCTCCCCAGGAGAAAGTGTGGGGAAGGCGCAGCACGCCGCCCCCGGGAAAGAGAAGGAGCCCTTGGCCTTGGGGTCGGGAAACGCTTGGGAAGCAGGATAGCCTGCCGTGGCACCAACAGCAGGCCAGTGGCCAGACGAGTGTCACCCGCTCCCTGTGGGGAGAGAAGGAAGCCTGGCTGCTAAGGATACATGAGGGGACGACTAGGGCAGGGGCACGTGCTCCATGTTGAGGAAGGAGTCTGGGCAGATGGCAGGCCTGTCCTGTGCCTCTGGTCCCAAGGGTAGAGCATCTCCTTGGCCACTTGTCCCAAGGGCATAACGGCCTTTGCCCCAGGTGCCAAACCCGGAACTCGCAGAAACAACGGCTTGGAGAAATGGACAGTCAGATGCCGTCTTCCACCAAGATGTGGCAGCGTTGTGGATGGCAGGGGGTGTGCTGGGGAAGGATTGGAGAACGTCCCCCACAGATCCCCATCCCAGTGCCCGGGCCCTGTGCAGGGATCCTGTCGCCTCCTCTCTCCTGTGGTGATGGCACAGGCCTAGACCCCCAGTCTGCCTGAGCGCCGGAGCAAAAGGCACAGCCTTACCTACGCCAGGAGATGATAATAGGCATAGAGTGCCATGCTAGGCCACGCACGCTGCTGCAGGGTTGTGACTGTGTCTGCTTAGTTCGGCTTAGCAAGGTGAACCCCGGGCGCGAACTTGAGGCCAGGGAAAGCAAGGCCCAAGAGACAACAGCTCTCCGGCGGCTCTTCTTCCCTGCCGCGACAGAGCGAACGACCAAAGCCTTGCTGAGGAAGCAGCAGCGAATTGCGGTTCCTGTCAAGCTGAAAACCTCTGCGAAAGCGTAGCAGTCGCTGGGAAATCAGAGTCGGTTCTGTGGGCTGCTTTTGCTGCTTGCCTTAGCCTAGTATTCGCAGCATGATGGGCGAAACCCGCATAGAGCGAAAGCCTCTTTGCCGGGGCATCCCCTCTGGGAAAGCACTGCATTCTTTGGGAAATCAGAGTCGGCTCTGTGGGATGCTGCCTGCTGCTTGCCGGAGCTAGTCTCCACAGCACGGTGTAATAAACCCGCATGAAGCGAAATCCTCTTTGCCTGGGCATCCCCTCTGCCTGAGAGAGAAGCGCGATGGCGCCAGAGGAAAGAGCCTGAAGGAAAGGGACACATCTGTCACTGCAGAGCGACGTAAGCCTGGCTGCTAAGGAGACACGAGGGGAAGATTAGGGCAGGCGAAAGGGCTCCACTCTGAGGAAGGATTCTGGGCAGAAAGCATGCCTGTCCTGAGCCTTTGGGCCCAATGAGACTGCAGCTCCTTGGCCACCTGTACGTGGTGGGACATGGGATTGCCACCTTGCGCCTACCCTGAACTTGAGAAACAACTCCCAGATAGAACTGGCCATCAGATGCTGTCTTCCTCTAGGATGTGGAAGCTTGGAGGAGGTACTGGGTTTAAGGGGAAGGAGTGGGGACAGTCCCCCAAAGCTCCCTCTTTAGTGCACGAAAGGTGTGCAGGGATCCTGTCACCTCTCCTTTCCTGTGGGGAAAGCACTGGCCTAGTCAGCGCGTCCGCCTGAGCGCCAGAGTAAAAGGCCAAGCGATGCCTACACCGGAAGATGGTAATGTGGATAGAGTGCCATCCTAGGCTACGCACGCTACTGCACGGTTGTGGCTGTGTCTGCTTAGTTCGGCCTGGCAGGGTGAACCCAGGACGCAAACATGGAGCCCGGGAAAGCAAGGCCCAAGAGGCACCAGCTGTCCCGCACCTCTTCTTCCCTGAAGCGACTGAAGCCTTGCTGAGGAAGCAGCGGCGAAGTGCTGTTCGCTCCAAGCCAAAGCCTCTGCGAAAGCACAGAATTCGCTGAGAAATGTTCTGAGGGCTGCTGCTGCTTGCCTGAGCCCAGTCTCGCGGTGGGAGAAACCCGCATACAGCGAAAGCCTCTTTGCCTGGGCATCTCCCCTGGGAAAGCACAGCATTCCTTGGGAAATCAGAGTTGGGTTGGGGGATGCTGCTGCTGCTTGCCTGAGCTAGTCTCCGCAGCACGGTGGAAGACACCCGCATGGAGCGAAATACTCTTTGCCCTAGCATCCCCTCTGCCTGAGAGAGAAGCGTGGTTGCACACGTCTGTCACAGCGCTCCCCAGGAGAAAGTGTGGGGAAGGCGCAGCACGCCGCCCCCGGGGAAGAGAAGGAGCCCATGGCCTTGGGGTCGGGAAACGCTTGGGAAGCAGGATAGCCTGCCGTGGCACCAACAGCAGGCCAGTGGCCAGACGAGTATCATCTGCTCCCTGTGCGGAGTGATGGAAGCCTGGCTGCTGAGGAGGCATGAGGGGACGACTAGTGCAGGAGCGAGTGCTTCCACTCTGAGGAAGGAGTCTGGGCAGAAGGCAGGCCTGTCCTGTGCCTCTGGTCCCAAGGGTAGAGCATCTCCTTGGCCACTTGTCCCAAGGGCATAACGGCCTTTGCCCCAGGTGCCAAACCCGGAACTCGCAGAAACAACCCCATGCAGAAATAGACAGATGCCGTCTTCCACCAAGATGTGGCAGCATTGTGGATGGCAGGGGGTGTGCCGGGGAAGGAGTGGAGACACTGCCCCACAGTTCCCCATCCCAGTGCACGTGCCGTGTGCAGGGATTCTGTCGCCTCTTTTTTGTGGTGAAGGCACTGGCCTAGACCCCCGGTCTGCCTGAGCGCCGGAGCAAAAGGCAAAGCCTTACCTACGCCAGGAGATGGTAATAGGCATAGAGGGCCATGCTAGGCCACGCACGCTGCTGCAAGGTTGTGACTGTGTCTGCTTAGTTCGGCTTAGCAAGGTGAACCCCGGGCGCGAACTTGAAGCCAGGGAAAGCAAGGCCCAAGAGACACCAGCTCTCCCGCGGCTCTTCTTCCCTGCCGCGACAGAGCGAACGACCAAAGCCTTGATGAGGAAGCAGCAGCGAAGTGCGGTTCACGCCAAGCTGAAAACCTCTACGAAAGCATAGCAGTCGCTGGGAAATCAGAGTCGGTTCTGTGGGCTGCTGTTGCTGCATGCCTTAGCCTAGTATTCGCAGCACGGCGGGAGAAACCCTCATAGACCGAAAGCCTCTTTGCCGGGGCATCCCCTCTGGGAAAGCACAGCAATCTTTGTGAAATTGGAGTCGGGTCTGTGGGATGCTGCTGCTGCTTTCCTAAGCAAGACACTACAGCATGGTGTAATAAACCCTCCTGTAGCGAAATCCTCCCTGCCTGGTCATCCCCTCTGCCTGAGAGAGAAGCGCGGTGGCGACTTTGGAAAGAGCCTTAAGGAAAGGGATATGTCTGTCCCTGGGCTCCCCAGGAGCCTGTCTGGGGAAAGTGCAGCACGCTGCCCGAGGCAAAGAGAAGGAGCCCTTGGCCTTGTGGTCGGGAAACGGTCGCGAAGCTGGAGAGCCGACCCTGGCAGGAACAGCGGGCCGGTGGCAAGACAAGTGTAACCCGCTCTCTGTGCAGAGAGACGAAGCCTGGCTGCTAAGGAGACACGAGGGGACGATTGGGCAGGGGAGCGTGCTCCAATCTGAGGAAGGAGTCTGGGCAGAAGGAAGGCCTTTCCTGTGCCTCTGATCCCAAAGGGACAGCATCTCCTTGGCCACCTGTCCAGAGGGCAGACGTGGGGTTGCCACCAAGCTCCCGGCCCTGAACTCGCAGAAACAACTCCTGGAGGAACGGGCAATCAGATGCCGTCTCCCTCCAGGATGTGGCAGCATTGGCGGAGGCAGGGTGTGTCCCGGGAAAACAGGGACACTTACCCATTACTCCCCATCCCAGGGCACGGGCGGTGTGCAGTGATCCTCTCACGTCTCCTCAAGGATGGAGAAGGCACTGTCCTAGTCCCCTGTCCACCTGAACGCCAGAGCGAAAGGGCAGGCCTTGCCTACGCCGACAGATGGCATTGTGAGCAGAGTGCCATCCTAGGCCACGCACGCTACTGCAGGGTCGAGGCTGTGTCTGCTTAGTTCGGCCTGGCAGGGTGAACCCAGGACGCAAACATGGAGCCCGGGAAAGCAAGGCCCAAGAGGCACCAGCTCTCCCGCAGCTCTTCTTCCCTGACGCGAATGAAGCCTTGCTGAGGAAGCAGCGGCGAAGTGCTGTTCGCTCCAAGCCAAAGCCTCTGCGAAAGCACAGCATTCGCTGACAAATGTTCGGTGGGCTTCTGCTGCTTGCCTGAGCCGAGTCTCGCGGTGGGAGAAACCCGCATACAGCGAAATACTTTTTGCCTGGTCATCTCCCCTGGGAAAGCACAGCTTTCATTGGGAAATCAGAGTTGGGTTTGGGGATGCTGCTGCTGCTTGCCTGAGCTAGTCTCCGCAGCACGGTGGACGATACCCGCATGGAGCGCAATACTCTTTGCCCTAGCATCCCCTCTGCCTGAGAGAGAAGCGTGGTTGCACACGTCTGTCACAGCGCTCCCCAGGAGAAAGTGTGGGGAGGCGCAGCACGCCGCCCCCGGGGAAGAGAAGGAGCCCTTGGCCTTGGGGTCGGGAAACGCTTGGGAAGCATGATAGCCTGCCGTGGCACCAACAGCAGGCCAGTGGCCAGACGAGTATCATCTGCTCCCTGTGCGGAGTGATGGAAACCTGGCTGCTGAGGAGGCATGAGGGGACGACTAGTGCAGGAGCGAGTGCTTCCACTCTGAGGAAGGAGTCTGGGCAGAAGGCAGGCCTGTCCTGTGCCTCTGGTCCCAAGGATAGAGCATCTCCTTGGCCACTTGTCCCAAGGGCATAACGGCCTTTGCCCCAGGTGCCAAACCCGGAACTCGCAGAAACAACGGCTTGGAGAAATGGACATTCAGATGCCGTCTTCCACCAAGATGTGGCAGCGTTGTGGGTGGCAGGGGGTGTGCTGGGGAAGGAGTGGAGAACGTCCCCCACAGATCCCCATCCCAGTGCCCGGGCCCTGTGCAGGGATCCTGTCGCCTCCTCTCTCCTGTGGTGATGGCACTGGCCTAGACCCCCAGTCTGCCTGAGCGCCGGAGCAAAAGGCACAGCCTTACCTACGCCAGGAGATGGTAATAGGCATAGAGTGCAATGCTAGGCCACGCACGCTGCTGCAGGGTTGTGACTGTGTCTGCTTAGTTCGGCTTAGCAAGGTGAACCCCGGGCGCGAACTTGAGGCCAGGGAAAGCAAGGCCCAAGAGACAACAGCTCTCCGGCGGCTCTTCTTCCCTGCCGCGACAGAGCGAACGACCAAAGCCTTGCTGAGGAAGCAGCAGCGAATTGCGGTTCCTGTCAAGCTGAAAACCTCTGCGAAAGCGTAGCAGTCGCTGGGAAATCAGAGTCGGTTCTGTGGGCTGCTTTTGCTGCTTGCCTTAGCCTAGTATTCGCAGCATGATGGGAGAAACCCGCATAGAGAGAAAGCCTCTTTGCCGGGGCATCCCCTCTGGGAAAGCACTGCATTCTTTGGGAAATCAGAGTCGGGTCTGTGGGATGCTGCCTGCTGCTTGCCGGAGCTAGTCTCCACAGCACGATGTAATAAACCCGCATGAAGCGAAATCCTCTTTGCCTGGGCATCCCCTCTGCCTGAGAGAGAAGCGCGATGGCGCCAGAGGAAAGAGCCTGAAGGAAAGGGACACGTCTGTCACTGCAGAGCGACGGAAGCCTGGCTGCTAAGGAGACACGAGGGGAAGATTAGGGCAGGCGAAAGGGCTCCACTCTGAGGAAGGATTCTGGGCAGAAAGCATGCCTGTCCTGAGCCTTTGGGCCCAATGAGACTGCAGCTCCTTGGCCACCTGTACGTGGTGGGACATGGGATTGCCACCTTGCGCCTACCCTGAACTTGAGAAACAACTCCCAGATAGAACTGGCCATCAGATGCTGTCTTCCTCTAGGATGTGGAAGCTTGGAGGAGGTACTGGGTTTAAGGGGAAGGAGTGGGGACAGTCCCCCAAAGCTCCCTCTTTAGTGCACGAAAGGTGTGCAGGGATCCTGTCACCTCTCCTTTCCTGTGGGGAAAGCACTGGCCTAGTCAGCGCGTCCGCCTGAGCGCCAGAGTAAAAGGCCAAGCGATGCCTACACCGGAAGATGGTAATGTGGATAGAGTGCCATCCTAGGCTACGCACGCTACTGCACGGTTGTGGCTGTGTCTGCTTAGTTCGGCCTGGCAGGGTGAACCCAGGACGCAAACATGGAGCCCGGGAAAGCAAGGCCCAAGAGGCACAAGCTGTCCCGCACCTCTTCTTCCCTGAAGCGACTGAAGCCTTGCTGAGGAAGCAGCGGCGAAGTGCTGTTCGCTCCAAGCCAAAGCCTCTGCGAAAGCACAGAATTCGCTGAGAAATGTTCTGAGGGCTGCTGCTGCTTGCCTGAGCCCAGTCTCGCGGTGGGAGAAACCCGCATACAGCGAAAGACTCTTTGCCTGGGCATCTCCCCTGGGAAAGCACAGCATTCCTTGGGAAATCAGAGTTGGGTTGGGGGATGCTGCTGCTGCTTGCCTGAGCTAGTCTCCGCAGCACGGTGGAAGACACCCGCATGGAGCGAAATACTCTTTGCCCTAGCATCCCCTCTGCCTGAGAGAGAAGCGTGGTTGCACACGTCTGTCACAGCGCTCCCCAGGAGAAAGTGTGGGGAAGGCGCAGCACGCCGCCCCCGGGGAAGAGAAGGAGCCCATGGCCTTGGGGTCGGGAAACGCTTGGGAAGCAGGATAGCCTGCCGTGGCACCAACAGCAGGCCAGTGGCCAGACGAGTATCATCTGCTCCCTGTGCGGAGTGATGGATGCCTGGCTGCTGAGGAGGCATGAGGGGACGACTAGTGCAGGAGCGAGTGCTTCCACTCTGAGGAAGGAGTCTGGGCAGAAGGCAGGCCTGTCCTGTGCCTCTGGTCCCAAGGGTAGAGCATCTCCTTGGCCACTTGTCCCAAGGGCATAACGGCCTTTGCCCCAGGTGCCAAACCCGGAACTCGCAGAAACAACCCCATGCAGAAATAGACAGATGCCGTCTTCCACCAAGATGTGGCAGCATTGTGGATGGCAGGGGGTGTGCCGGGGAAGGAGTGGAGACACTGCCCCACAGTTCCCCATCCCAGTGCACGTGCCGTGTGCAGGGATTCTGTCGCCTCTTTTTTGTGGTGAAGGCACTGGCCTAGACCCCCGGTCTGCCTGAGCGCCGGAGCAAAAGGCAAAGCCTTACCTACGCCAGGAGATGGTAATAGGCATAGAGGGCCATGCTAGGCCACGCACGCTGCTGCAAGGTTGTGACTGTGTCTGCTTAGTTCGGCTTAGCAAGGTGAACCCCGGGCGCGAACTTGAAGCCAGGGAAAGCAAGGCCCAAGAGACACCAGCTCTCCCGCGGCTCTTCTTCCCTGCCGCGACAGAGCGAACGACCAAAGCCTTGATGAGGAAGCAGCAGCGAAGTGCGGTTCACGCCAAGCTGAAAACCTCTACGAAAGCATAGCAGTCGCTGGGAAATCAGAGTCGGTTCTGTGGGCTGCTGTTGCTGCATGCCTTAGCCTAGTATTCGCAGCACGGCGGGAGAAACCCTCATAGAGCGAAAGCCTCTTTGCCGGGGCATCCCCTCTGGGAAAGCACAGCAATCTTTGTGAAATTGGAGTCGGGTCTGTGGGATGCTGCTGCTGCTTTCCTAAGCAAGACACTACAGCATGGTGTAATAAACCCTCCTGTAGCGAAATCCTCCCTGCCTGGTCATCCCCTCTGCCTGAGAGAGAAGCGCGGTGGCGACTTTGGAAAGAGCCTTAAGGAAAGGGATATGTCTGTCCCTGGGCTCCCCAGGAGCCTGTCTGGGGAAAGTGCAGCACGCTGCCCGAGGCAAAGAGAAGGAGCCCTTGGCCTTGTGGTCGGGAAACGGTCGCGAAGCTGGAGAGCCGACCCTGGCAGGAACAGCGGGCCGGTGGCAAGACAAGTGTAACCCGCTCTCTGTGCAGAGAGACGAAGCCTGGCTGCTAAGGAGACACGAGGGGACGATTGGGCAGGGGAGCGTGCTCCAATCTGAGGAAGGAGTCTGGGCAGAAGGAAGGCCTTTCCTGTGCCTCTGATCCCAAAGGGACAGCATCTCCTTGGCCACCTGTCCAGAGGGCAGACGTGGGGTTGCCACCAAGCTCCCGGCCCTGAACTCGCAGAAACAACTCCTGGAGGAACGGGCAATCAGATGCCGTCTCCCTCCAGGATGTGGCAGCATTGGCGGAGGCAGGGTGTGTCCCGGGAAAACAGGGACACTTACCCATTACTCCCCATCCCAGGGCACGGGCGGTGTGCAGTGATCCTCTCACGTCTCCTCAAGGATGGAGAAGGCACTGTCCTAGTCCCCTGTCCACCTGAACGCCAGAGCGAAAGGGCAGGCCTTGCCTACGCCGACAGATGGCATTGTGAGCAGAGTGCCATCCTAGGCCACGCACGCTACTGCAGGGTCGAGGCTGTGTCTGCTTAGTTCGGCCTGGCAGGGTGAACCCAGGACGCAAACATGGAGCCCGGGAAAGCAAGGCCCAAGAGGCACCAGCTCTCCCGCAGCTCTTCTTCCCTGACGCGAATGAAGCCTTGCTGAGGAAGCAGCGGCGAAGTGCTGTTCGCTCCAAGCCAAAGCCTCTGCGAAAGCACAGCATTCGCTGACAAATGTTCGGTGGGCTTCTGCTGCTTGCCTGAGCCGAGTCTCGCGGTGGGAGAAACCCGCATACAGCGAAATACTTTTTGCCTGGTCATCTCCCCTGGGAAAGCACAGCTTTCATTGGGAAATCAGAGTTGGGTTTGGGGATGCTGCTGCTGCTTGCCTGAGCTAGTCTCCGCAGACGGTGGACGATACCCGCATGGAGCGCAATACTCTTTGCCCTAGCATCCCCTCTGCCTGAGAGAGAAGCGTGGTTGCACACGTCTGTCACAGCGCTCCCCAGGAGAAAGTGTGGGGAGGCGCAGCACGCCGCCCCCGGGGAAGAGAAGGAGCCCTTGGCCTTGGGGTCGGGAAACGCTTGGGAAGCATGATAGCCTGCCGTGGCACCAACAGCAGGCCAGTGGCCAGACGAGTATCATCTGCTCCCTGTGCGGAGTGATGGAAACCTGGCTGCTGAGGAGGCATGAGGGGACGACTAGTGCAGGAGCGAGTGCTTCCACTCTGAGGAAGGAGTCTGGGCAGAAGGCAGGCCTGTCCTGTGCCTCTGGTCCCAAGGATAGAGCATCTCCTTGGCCACTTGTCCCAAGGGCATAACGGCCTTTGCCCCAGGTGCCAAACCCGGAACTCGCAGAAACAACGGCTTGGAGAAATGGACATTCAGATGCCGTCTTCCACCAAGATGTGGCAGCGTTGTGGGTGGCAGGGGGTGTGCTGGGGAAGGAGTGGAGAACGTCCCCCACAGATCCCCATCCCAGTGCCCGGGCCCTGTGCAGGGATCCTGTCGCCTCCTCTCTCCTGTGGTGATGGCACTGGCCTAGACCCCCAGTCTGCCTGAGCGCCGGAGCAAAAGGCACAGCCTTACCTACGCCAGGAGATGGTAATAGGCATAGAGTGCAATGCTAGGCCACGCACGCTGCTGCAGGGTTGTGACTGTGTCTGCTTAGTTCGGCTTAGCAAGGTGAACCCCGGGCGCGAACTTGAGGCCAGGGAAAGCAAGGCCCAAGAGACAACAGCTCTCCGGCGGCTCTTCTTCCCTGCCGCGACAGAGCGAACGACCAAAGCCTTGCTGAGGAAGCAGCAGCGAATTGCGGTTCCTGTCAAGCTGAAAACCTCTGCGAAAGCGTAGCAGTCGCTGGGAAATCAGAGTCGGTTCTGTGGGCTGCTTTTGCTGCTTGCCTTAGCCTAGTATTCGCAGCATGATGGGAGAAACCCGCATAGAGAGAAAGCCTCTTTGCCGGGGCATCCCCTCTGGGAAAGCACTGCATTCTTTGGGAAATCAGAGTCGGGTCTGTGGGATGCTGCCTGCTGCTTGCCGGAGCTAGTCTCCACAGCACGGTGTAATAAACCCGCATGAAGCGAAATCCTCTTTGCCTGGGCATCCCCTCTGCCTGAGAGAGAAGCGCGATGGCGCCAGAGGAAAGAGCCTGAAGGAAAGGGACACGTCTGTCACTGCAGAGCGACGGAAGCCTGGCTGCTAAGGAGACACGAGGGGAAGATTAGGGCAGGCGAAAGGGCTCCACTCTGAGGAAGGATTCTGGGCAGAAAGCATGCCTGTCCTGAGCCTTTGGGCCCAATGAGACTGCAGCTCCTTGGCCACCTGTACGTGGTGGGACATGGGATTGCCACCTTGCGCCTACCCTGAACTTGAGAAACAACTCCCAGATAGAACTGGCCATCAGATGCTGTCTTCCTCTAGGATGTGGAAGCTTGGAGGAGGTACTGGGTTTAAGGGGAAGGAGTGGGGACAGTCCCCCAAAGCTCCCTCTTTAGTGCACGAAAGGTGTGCAGGGATCCTGTCACCTCTCCTTTCCTGTGGGGAAAGCACTGGCCTAGTCAGCGCGTCCGCCTGAGCGCCAGAGTAAAAGGCCAAGCGATGCCTACACCGGAAGATGGTAATGTGGATAGAGTGCCATCCTAGGCTACGCACGCTACTGCACGGTTGTGGCTGTGTCTGCTTAGTTCGGCCTGGCAGGGTGAACCCAGGACGCAAACATGGAGCCCGGGAAAGCAAGGCCCAAGAGGCACCAGCTGTCCCGCACCTCTTCTTCCCTGAAGCGACTGAAGCCTTGCTGAGGAAGCAGCGGCGAAGTGCTGTTCGCTCCAAGCCAAAGCCTCTGCGAAAGCACAGAATTCGCTGAGAAATGTTCTGAGGGCTGCTGCTGCTTGCCTGAGCCCAGTCTCGCGGTGGGAGAAACCCGCATACAGCGAAAGACTCTTTGCCTGGGCATCTCCCCTGGGAAAGCACAGCATTCCTTGGGAAATCAGAGTTGGGTTGGGGGATGCTGCTGCTGCTTGCCTGAGCTAGTCTCCGCAGCACGGTGGAAGACACCCGCATGGAGCGAAATACTCTTTGCCCTAGCATCCCCTCTGCCTGAGAGAGAAGCGTGGTTGCACACGTCTGTCACAGCGCTCCCCAGGAGAAAGTGTGGGGAAGGCGCAGCACGCCGCCCCCGGGGAAGAGAAGGAGCCCATGGCCTTGGGGTCGGGAAACGCTTGGGAAGCAGGATAGCCTGCCGTGGCACCAACAGCAGGCCAGTGGCCAGACGAGTATCATCTGCTCCCTGTGCGGAGTGATGGATGCCTGGCTGCTGAGGAGGCATGAGGGGACGACTAGTGCAGGAGCGAGTGCTTCCACTCTGAGGAAGGAGTCTGGGCAGAAGGCAGGCCTGTCCTGTGCCTCTGGTCCCAAGGGTAGAGCATCTCCTTGGCCACTTGTCCCAAGGGCATAACGGCCTTTGCCCCAGGTGCCAAACCCGGAACTCGCAGAAACAACCCCATGCAGAAATAGACAGATGCCGTCTTCCACCAAGATGTGGCAGCATTGTGGATGGCAGGGGGTGTGCCGGGGAAGGAGTGGAGACACTGCCCCACAGTTCCCCATCCCAGTGCACGTGCCGTGTGCAGGGATTCTGTCGCCTCTTTTTTGTGGTGAAGGCACTGGCCTAGACCCCCGGTCTGCCTGAGCGCCGGAGCAAAAGGCAAAGCCTTACCTACGCCAGGAGATGGTAATAGGCATAGAGGGCCATGCTAGGCCACGCACGCTGCTGCAAGGTTGTGACTGTGTCTGCTTAGTTCGGCTTAGCAAGGTGAACCCCGGGCGCGAACTTGAAGCCAGGGAAAGCAAGGCCCAAGAGACACCAGCTCTCCCGCGGCTCTTCTTCCCTGCCGCGACAGAGCGAACGACCAAAGCCTTGATGAGGAAGCAGCAGCGAAGTGCGGTTCACGCCAAGCTGAAAACCTCTACGAAAGCATAGCAGTCGCTGGGAAATCAGAGTCGGTTCTGTGGGCTGCTGTTGCTGCATGCCTTAGCCTAGTATTCGCAGCACGGCGGGAGAAACCCTCATAGAGCGAAAGCCTCTTTGCCGGGGCATCCCCTCTGGGAAAGCACAGCAATCTTTGTGAAATTGGAGTCGGGTCTGTGGGATGCTGCTGCTGCTTTCCTAAGCAAGACACTACAGCATGGTGTAATAAACCCTCCTGTAGCGAAATCCTCCCTGCCTGGTCATCCCCTCTGCCTGAGAGAGAAGCGCGGTGGCGACTTTGGAAAGAGCCTTAAGGAAAGGGATATGTCTGTCCCTGGGCTCCCCAGGAGCCTGTCTGGGGAAAGTGCAGCACGCTGCCCGAGGCAAAGAGAAGGAGCCCTTGGCCTTGTGGTCGGGAAACGGTCGCGAAGCTGGAGAGCCGACCCTGGCAGGAACAGCGGGCCGGTGGCAAGACAAGTGTAACCCGCTCTCTGTGCAGAGAGACGAAGCCTGGCTGCTAAGGAGACACGAGGGGACGATTGGGCAGGGGAGCGTGCTCCAATCTGAGGAAGGAGTCTGGGCAGAAGGAAGGCCTTTCCTGTGCCTCTGATCCCAAAGGGACAGCATCTCCTTGGCCACCTGTCCAGAGGGCAGACGTGGGGTTGCCACCAAGCTCCCGGCCCTGAACTCGCAGAAACAACTCCTGGAGGAACGGGCAATCAGATGCCGTCTCCCTCCAGGATGTGGCAGCATTGGCGGAGGCAGGGTGTGTCCCGGGAAAACAGGGACACTTACCCATTACTCCCCATCCCAGGGCACGGGCGGTGTGCAGTGATCCTCTCACGTCTCCTCAAGGATGGAGAAGGCACTGTCCTAGTCCCCTGTCCACCTGAACGCCAGAGCGAAAGGGCAGGCCTTGCCTACGCCGACAGATGGCATTGTGAGCAGAGTGCCATCCTAGGCCACGCACGCTACTGCAGGGTCGAGGCTGTGTCTGCTTAGTTCGGCCTGGCAGGGTGAACCCAGGACGCAAACATGGAGCCCGGGAAAGCAAGGCCCAAGAGGCACCAGCTCTCCCGCAGCTCTTCTTCCCTGACGCGAATGAAGCCTTGCTGAGGAAGCAGCGGCGAAGTGCTGTTCGCTCCAAGCCAAAGCCTCTGCGAAAGCACAGCATTCGCTGACAAATGTTCGGTGGGCTTCTGCTGCTTGCCTGAGCCGAGTCTCGCGGTGGGAGAAACCCGCATACAGCGAAAGCCTCTTTGCCTGGGCATCTCCCCTGGGAAAGCACAGCATTCGTTGGGAAATCAGAGTTGGGTGTGTGGATGCTGCTGCTGCTTGCCTGAGCTAGTCTCCGCAGCACGGTGGATGATAACCGCATGGAGAGAAATACTCGCTGCCCTAGCATCCCCTCTGCCTGAGAGAGAAGCATGGTCGCATTCGTCTGTCACCGCGCTCCCCAGGAGAAAGTGTGGGGAAGGCGCAGCACGCCGCCCCCAAGAAAGAGAAGGAGCCCTTGGCCTTGGGGTCGGGAAACGCTTGGGAAGCAGGATAGCCTGCCGTGGCACCAACAGCAGGCCAGTGGCCAGACGAGTGTCACCCGCTCCCTGTGCGGAGAGAAGGAAGCCTGGCTGCTAAGGATACATGAGGGGACGACTAGGGCAGGGGCACGTGCTCCATGTTGAGGAAGGAGTCTGGGCAGATGGCAGGCCTGTCCTGTGCCTCTGGTCCCAAGGGTAGAGCATCTCCTTGGCCACTTGTCCCAAGGGCATAACGGCCTTTGCCCCAGGTGCCAAACCCGGAACTCGCAGAAACAACGGCTTGGAGAAATGGACAGTCAGATGCCGTCTTCCACCAAGATGTGGCAGCGTTGTGGATGGCAGGGGGTGTGCTGGGGAAGGATTGGAGAACGTCCCCCACAGATCCCCATCCCAGTGCCCGGGCCCTGTGCAGGGATCCTGTCGCCTCCTCTCTCCTGTGGTGATGGCACAGGCCTAGACCCCCAGTCTGCCTGAGCGCCGGAGCAAAAGGCACAGCCTTACCTACGCCAGGAGATGATAATAGGCATAGAGTGCCATGCTAGGCCACGCACGCTGCTGCAGGGTTGTGACTGTGTCTGCTTAGTTCGGCTTAGCAAGGTTACCCCGGGCGCGAACTTGAGGCCAGGGAAAGCAAGGCCCAAGAGACAACAGCTCTCTGGCGGCTCTTCTTCCCTGCCGCGACAGAGCGAACGACCAAAGCCTTGCTGAGGAAGCAGCAGCGAATTGCGGTTCCTGTCAAGCTGAAAACCTCTGCGAAAGCGTAGCAGTCGCTGGGAAATCAGAGTCGGTTCTGTGGGCTGCTTTTGCTGCTTGCCTTAGCCTAGTATTCGCAGCATGATGGGCGAAACCCGCATAGAGCGAAAGCCTCTTTGCCGGGGCATCCCCTCTGGGAAAGCACTGCATTCTTTGGGAAATCAGAGTCGGCTCTGTGGGATGCTGCCTGCTGCTTGCCGGAGCTAGTCTCCACAGCACGGTGTAATAAACCCGCATGAAGCGAAATCCTCTTTGCCTGGGCATCCCCTCTGCCTGAGAGAGAAGCGCGATGGCGCCAGAGGAAAGAGCCTGAAGGAAAGGGACACGTCTGTCACTGCAGAGCGACGGAAGCCTGGCTGCTAAGGAGACACGAGGGGAAGATTAGGGCAGGCGAAAGGGCTCCACTCTGAGGAAGGATTCTGGGCAGAAAGCATGCCTGTCCTGAGCCTTTGGGCCCAATGAGACTGCAGCTCCTTGGCCACCTGTACGTGGTGGGACATGGGATTGCCACCTTGCGCCTACCCTGAACTTGAGAAACAACTCCCAGATAGAACTGGCCATCAGATGCTGTCTTCCTCTAGGATGTGGAAGCTTGGAGGAGGTACTGGGTTTAAGGGGAAGGAGTGGGGACAGTCCCCCAAAGCTCCCTCTTTAGTGCACGAAAGGTGTGCAGGGATCCTGTCACCTCTCCTTTCCTGTGGGGAAAGCACTGGCCTAGTCAGCGCGTCCGCCTGAGCGCCAGAGTAAAAGGCCAAGCGATGCCTACACCGGAAGATGGTAATGTGGATAGAGTGCCATCCTAGGCTACGCACGCTACTGCACGGTTGTGGCTGTGTCTGCTTAGTTCGGCCTGGCAGGGTGAACCCAGGACGCAAACATGGAGCCCGGGAAAGCAAGGCCCAAGAGGCACCAGCTGTCCCGCACCTCTTCTTCCCTGAAGCGACTGAAGCCTTGCTGAGGAAGCAGCGGCGAAGTGCTGTTCGCTCCAAGCCAAAGCCTCTGCGAAAGCACAGAATTCGCTGAGAAATGTTCTGAGGGCTGCTGCTGCTTGCCTGAGCCCAGTCTCGCGGTGGGAGAAACCCGCATACAGCGAAAGCCTCTTTGCCTGGGCATCTCCCCTGGGAAAGCACAGCATTCCTTGGGAAATCAGAGTTGGGTTGGGGGATGCTGCTGCTGCTTGCCTGAGCTAGTCTCCGCAGCACGGTGGAAGACACCCGCATGGAGCGAAATACTCTTTGCCCTAGCATCCCCTCTGCCTGAGAGAGAAGCGTGGTTGCACACGTCTGTCACAGCGCTCCCCAGGAGAAAGTGTGGGGAAGGCGCAGCACGCCGCCCCCGGGGAAGAGAAGGAGCCCATGGCCTTGGGGTCGGGAAACGCTTGGGAAGCAGGATAGCCTGCCGTGGCACCAACAGCAGGCCAGTGGCCAGACGAGTATCATCTGCTCCCTGTGCGGAGTGATGGAAGCCTGGCTGCTGAGGAGGCATGAGGGGACGACTAGTGCAGGAGCGAGTGCTTCCACTCTGAGGAAGGAGTCTGGGCAGAAGGCAGGCCTGTCCTGTGCCTCTGGTCCCAAGGGTAGAGCATCTCCTTGGCCACTTGTCCCAAGGGCATAACGGCCTTTGCCCCAGGTGCCAAACCCGGAACTCGCAGAAACAACCCCATGCAGAAATAGACAGATGCCGTCTTCCACCAAGATGTGGCAGCATTGTGGATGGCAGGGGGTGTGCCGGGGAAGGAGTGGAGACACTGCCCCACAGTTCCCCATCCCAGTGCACGTGCCGTGTGCAGGGATTCTGTCGCCTCTTTTTTGTGGTGAAGGCACTGGCCTAGACCCCCGGTCTGCCTGAGCGCCGGAGCAAAAGGCAAAGCCTTACCTACGCCAGGAGATGGTAATAGGCATAGAGGGCCATGCTAGGCCACGCACGCTGCTGCAAGGTTGTGACTGTGTCTGCTTAGTTCGGCTTAGCAAGGTGAACCCCGGGCGCGAACTTGAAGCCAGGGAAAGCAAGGCCCAAGAGACACCAGCTCTCCCGCGGCTCTTCTTCCCTGCCGCGACAGAGCGAACGACCAAAGCCTTGATGAGGAAGCAGCAGCGAAGTGCGGTTCACGCCAAGCTGAAAACCTCTACGAAAGCATAGCAGTCGCTGGGAAATCAGAGTCGGTTCTGTGGGCTGCTGTTGCTGCATGCCTTAGCCTAGTATTCGCAGCACGGCGGGAGAAACCCTCATAGAGCGAAAGCCTCTTTGCCGGGGCATCCCCTCTGGGAAAGCACAGCAATCTTTGTGAAATTGGAGTCGGGTCTGTGGGATGCTGCTGCTGCTTTCCTAAGCAAGACACTACAGCATGGTGTAATAAACCCTCCTGTAGCGAAATCCTCCCTGCCTGGTCATCCCCTCTGCCTGAGAGAGAAGCGCGGTGGCGACTTTGGAAAGAGCCTTAAGGAAAGGGATATGTCTGTCCCTGGGCTCCCCAGGAGCCTGTCTGGGGAAAGTGCAGCACGCTGCCCGAGGCAAAGAGAAGGAGCCCTTGGCCTTGTGGTCGGGAAACGGTCGCGAAGCTGGAGAGCCGACCCTGGCAGGAACAGCGGGCCGGTGGCAAGACAAGTGTAACCCGCTCTCTGTGCAGAGAGACGAAGCCTGGCTGCTAAGGAGACACGAGGGGACGATTGGGCAGGGGAGCGTGCTCCAATCTGAGGAAGGAGTCTGGGCAGAAGGAAGGCCTTTCCTGTGCCTCTGATCCCAAAGGGACAGCATCTCCTTGGCCACCTGTCCAGAGGGCAGACGTGGGGTTGCCACCAAGCTCCCGGCCCTGAACTCGCAGAAACAACTCCTGGAGGAACGGGCAATCAGATGCCGTCTCCCTCCAGGATGTGGCAGCATTGGCGGAGGCAGGGTGTGTCCCGGGAAAACAGGGACACTTACCCATTACTCCCCATCCCAGGGCACGGGCGGTGTGCAGTGATCCTCTCACGTCTCCTCAAGGATGGAGAAGGCACTGTCCTAGTCCCCTGTCCACCTGAACGCCAGAGCGAAAGGGCAGGCCTTGCCTACGCCGACAGATGGCATTGTGAGCAGAGTGCCATCCTAGGCCACGCACGCTACTGCAGGGTCGAGGCTGTGTCTGCTTAGTTCGGCCTGGCAGGGTGAACCCAGGACGCAAACATGGAGCCCGGGAAAGCAAGGCCCAAGAGGCACCAGCTCTCCCGCAGCTCTTCTTCCCTGACGCGAATGAAGCCTTGCTGAGGAAGCAGCGGCGAAGTGCTGTTCGCTCCAAGCCAAAGCCTCTGCGAAAGCACAGCATTCGCTGACAAATGTTCGGTGGGCTTCTGCTGCTTGCCTGAGCCGAGTCTCGCGGTGGGAGAAACCCGCATACAGCGAAATACTTTTTGCCTGGTCATCTCCCCTGGGAAAGCACAGCTTTCATTGGGAAATCAGAGTTGGGTTTGGGGATGCTGCTGCTGCTTGCCTGAGCTAGTCTCCGCAGACGGTGGACGATACCCGCATGGAGCGCAATACTCTTTGCCCTAGCATCCCCTCTGCCTGAGAGAGAAGCGTGGTTGCACACGTCTGTCACAGCGCTCCCCAGGAGAAAGTGTGGGGAGGCGCAGCACGCCGCCCCCGGGGAAGAGAAGGAGCCCTTGGCCTTGGGGTCGGGAAACGCTTGGGAAGCATGATAGCCTGCCGTGGCACCAACAGCAGGCCAGTGGCCAGACGAGTATCATCTGCTCCCTGTGCGGAGTGATGGAAACCTGGCTGCTGAGGAGGCATGAGGGGACGACTAGTGCAGGAGCGAGTGCTTCCACTCTGAGGAAGGAGTCTGGGCAGAAGGCAGGCCTGTCCTGTGCCTCTGGTCCCAAGGATAGAGCATCTCCTTGGCCACTTGTCCCAAGGGCATAACGGCCTTTGCCCCAGGTGCCAAACCCGGAACTCGCAGAAACAACGGCTTGGAGAAATGGACATTCAGATGCCGTCTTCCACCAAGATGTGGCAGCGTTGTGGGTGGCAGGGGGTGTGCTGGGGAAGGAGTGGAGAACGTCCCCCACAGATCCCCATCCCAGTGCCCGGGCCCTGTGCAGGGATCCTGTCGCCTCCTCTCTCCTGTGGTGATGGCACTGGCCTAGACCCCCAGTCTGCCTGAGCGCCGGAGCAAAAGGCACAGCCTTACCTACGCCAGGAGATGGTAATAGGCATAGAGTGCAATGCTAGGCCACGCACGCTGCTGCAGGGTTGTGACTGTGTCTGCTTAGTTCGGCTTAGCAAGGTGAACCCCGGGCGCGAACTTGAGGCCAGGGAAAGCAAGGCCCAAGAGACAACAGCTCTCCGGCGGCTCTTCTTCCCTGCCGCGACAGAGCGAACGACCAAAGCCTTGCTGAGGAAGCAGCAGCGAATTGCGGTTCCTGTCAAGCTGAAAACCTCTGCGAAAGCGTAGCAGTCGCTGGGAAATCAGAGTCGGTTCTGTGGGCTGCTTTTGCTGCTTGCCTTAGCCTAGTATTCGCAGCATGATGGGAGAAACCCGCATAGAGAGAAAGCCTCTTTGCCGGGGCATCCCCTCTGGGAAAGCACTGCATTCTTTGGGAAATCAGAGTCGGGTCTGTGGGATGCTGCCTGCTGCTTGCCGGAGCTAGTCTCCACAGCACGGTGTAATAAACCCGCATGAAGCGAAATCCTCTTTGCCTGGGCATCCCCTCTGCCTGAGAGAGAAGCGCGATGGCGCCAGAGGAAAGAGCCTGAAGGAAAGGGACACGTCTGTCACTGCAGAGCGACGGAAGCCTGGCTGCTAAGGAGACACGAGGGGAAGATTAGGGCAGGCGAAAGGGCTCCACTCTGAGGAAGGATTCTGGGCAGAAAGCATGCCTGTCCTGAGCCTTTGGGCCCAATGAGACTGCAGCTCCTTGGCCACCTGTACGTGGTGGGACATGGGATTGCCACCTTGCGCCTACCCTGAACTTGAGAAACAACTCCCAGATAGAACTGGCCATCAGATGCTGTCTTCCTCTAGGATGTGGAAGCTTGGAGGAGGTACTGGGTTTAAGGGGAAGGAGTGGGGACAGTCCCCCAAAGCTCCCTCTTTAGTGCACGAAAGGTGTGCAGGGATCCTGTCACCTCTCCTTTCCTGTGGGGAAAGCACTGGCCTAGTCAGCGCGTCCGCCTGAGCGCCAGAGTAAAAGGCCAAGCGATGCCTACACCGGAAGATGGTAATGTGGATAGAGTGCCATCCTAGGCTACGCACGCTACTGCACGGTTGTGGCTGTGTCTGCTTAGTTCGGCCTGGCAGGGTGAACCCAGGACGCAAACATGGAGCCCGGGAAAGCAAGGCCCAAGAGGCACCAGCTGTCCCGCACCTCTTCTTCCCTGAAGCGACTGAAGCCTTGCTGAGGAAGCAGCGGCGAAGTGCTGTTCGCTCCAAGCCAAAGCCTCTGCGAAAGCACAGAATTCGCTGAGAAATGTTCTGAGGGCTGCTGCTGCTTGCCTGAGCCCAGTCTCGCGGTGGGAGAAACCCGCATACAGCGAAAGACTCTTTGCCTGGGCATCTCCCCTGGGAAAGCACAGCATTCCTTGGGAAATCAGAGTTGGGTTGGGGGATGCTGCTGCTGCTTGCCTGAGCTAGTCTCCGCAGCACGGTGGAAGACACCCGCATGGAGCGAAATACTCTTTGCCCTAGCATCCCCTCTGCCTGAGAGAGAAGCGTGGTTGCACACGTCTGTCACAGCGCTCCCCAGGAGAAAGTGTGGGGAAGGCGCAGCACGCCGCCCCCGGGGAAGAGAAGGAGCCCATGGCCTTGGGGTCGGGAAACGCTTGGGAAGCAGGATAGCCTGCCGTGGCACCAACAGCAGGCCAGTGGCCAGACGAGTATCATCTGCTCCCTGTGCGGAGTGATGGATGCCTGGCTGCTGAGGAGGCATGAGGGGACGACTAGTGCAGGAGCGAGTGCTTCCACTCTGAGGAAGGAGTCTGGGCAGAAGGCAGGCCTGTCCTGTGCCTCTGGTCCCAAGGGTAGAGCATCTCCTTGGCCACTTGTCCCAAGGGCATAACGGCCTTTGCCCCAGGTGCCAAACCCGGAACTCGCAGAAACAACCCCATGCAGAAATAGACAGATGCCGTCTTCCACCAAGATGTGGCAGCATTGTGGATGGCAGGGGGTGTGCCGGGGAAGGAGTGGAGACACTGCCCCACAGTTCCCCATCCCAGTGCACGTGCCGTGTGCAGGGATTCTGTCGCCTCTTTTTTGTGGTGAAGGCACTGGCCTAGACCCCCGGTCTGCCTGAGCGCCGGAGCAAAAGGCAAAGCCTTACCTACGCCAGGAGATGGTAATAGGCATAGAGGGCCATGCTAGGCCACGCACGCTGCTGCAAGGTTGTGACTGTGTCTGCTTAGTTCGGCTTAGCAAGGTGAACCCCGGGCGCGAACTTGAAGCCAGGGAAAGCAAGGCCCAAGAGACACCAGCTCTCCCGCGGCTCTTCTTCCCTGCCGCGACAGAGCGAACGACCAAAGCCTTGATGAGGAAGCAGCAGCGAAGTGCGGTTCACGCCAAGCTGAAAACCTCTACGAAAGCATAGCAGTCGCTGGGAAATCAGAGTCGGTTCTGTGGGCTGCTGTTGCTGCATGCCTTAGCCTAGTATTCGCAGCACGGCGGGAGAAACCCTCATAGAGCGAAAGCCTCTTTGCCGGGGCATCCCCTCTGGGAAAGCACAGCAATCTTTGTGAAATTGGAGTCGGGTCTGTGGGATGCTGCTGCTGCTTTCCTAAGCAAGACACTACAGCATGGTGTAATAAACCCTCCTGTAGCGAAATCCTCCCTGCCTGGTCATCCCCTCTGCCTGAGAGAGAAGCGCGGTGGCGACTTTGGAAAGAGCCTTAAGGAAAGGGATATGTCTGTCCCTGGGCTCCCCAGGAGCCTGTCTGGGGAAAGTGCAGCACGCTGCCCGAGGCAAAGAGAAGGAGCCCTTGGCCTTGTGGTCGGGAAACGGTCGCGAAGCTGGAGAGCCGACCCTGGCAGGAACAGCGGGCCGGTGGCAAGACAAGTGTAACCCGCTCTCTGTGCAGAGAGACGAAGCCTGGCTGCTAAGGAGACACGAGGGGACGATTGGGCAGGGGAGCGTGCTCCAATCTGAGGAAGGAGTCTGGGCAGAAGGAAGGCCTTTCCTGTGCCTCTGATCCCAAAGGGACAGCATCTCCTTGGCCACCTGTCCAGAGGGCAGACGTGGGGTTGCCACCAAGCTCCCGGCCCTGAACTCGCAGAAACAACTCCTGGAGGAACGGGCAATCAGATGCCGTCTCCCTCCAGGATGTGGCAGCATTGGCGGAGGCAGGGTGTGTCCCGGGAAAACAGGGACACTTATCCATTACTCCCCATCCCAGGGCACGGGCGGTGTGCAGTGATCCTCTCACGTCTCCTCAAGGATGGAGAAGGCACTGTCCTAGTCCCCTGTCCACCTGAACGCCAGAGCGAAAGGGCAGGCCTTGCCTACGCCGACAGATGGCATTGTGAGCAGAGTGCCATCCTAGGCCACGCACGCTACTGCAGGGTCGAGGCTGTGTCTGCTTAGTTCGGCCTGGCAGGGTGAACCCAGGACGCAAACATGGAGCCCGGGAAAGCAAGGCCCAAGAGGCACCAGCTCTCCCGCAGCTCTTCTTCCCTGACGCGAATGAAGCCTTGCTGAGGAAGCAGCGGCGAAGTGCTGTTCGCTCCAAGCCAAAGCCTCTGCGAAAGCACAGCATTCGCTGACAAATGTTCGGTGGGCTTCTGCTGCTTGCCTGAGCCGAGTCTCGCGGTGGGAGAAACCCGCATACAGCGAAAGCCTCTTTGCCTGGGCATCTCCCCTGGGAAAGCACAGCATTCGTTGGGAAATCAGAGTTGGGTGTGTGGATGCTGCTGCTGCTTGCCTGAGCTAGTCTCCGCAGCACGGTGGATGATAACCGCATGGAGAGAAATACTCGCTGCCCTAGCATCCCCTCTGCCTGAGAGAGAAGCATGGTCGCATTCGTCTGTCACCGCGCTCCCCAGGAGAAAGTGTGGGGAAGGCGCAGCACGCCGCCCCCAAGAAAGAGAAGGAGCCCTTGGCCTTGGGGTCGGGAAACGCTTGGGAAGCAGGATAGCCTGCCGTGGCACCAACAGCAGGCCAGTGGCCAGACGAGTGTCACCCGCTCCCTGTGCGGAGAGAAGGAAGCCTGGCTGCTAAGGATACATGAGGGGACGACTAGGGCAGGGGCACGTGCTCCATGTTGAGGAAGGAGTCTGGGCAGATGGCAGGCCTGTCCTGTGCCTCTGGTCCCAAGGGTAGAGCATCTCCTTGGCCACTTGTCCCAAGGGCATAACGGCCTTTGCCCCAGGTGCCAAACCCGGAACTCGCAGAAACAACGGCTTGGAGAAATGGACAGTCAGATGCCGTCTTCCACCAAGATGTGGCAGCGTTGTGGATGGCAGGGGGTGTGCTGGGGAAGGATTGGAGAACGTCCCCCACAGATCCCCATCCCAGTGCCCGGGCCCTGTGCAGGGATCCTGTCGCCTCCTCTCTCCTGTGGTGATGGCACAGGCCTAGACCCCCAGTCTGCCTGAGCGCCGGAGCAAAAGGCACAGCCTTACCTACGCCAGGAGATGATAATAGGCATAGAGTGCCATGCTAGGCCACGCACGCTGCTGCAGGGTTGTGACTGTGTCTGCTTAGTTCGGCTTAGCAAGGTTACCCCGGGCGCGAACTTGAGGCCAGGGAAAGCAAGGCCCAAGAGACAACAGCTCTCTGGCGGCTCTTCTTCCCTGCCGCGACAGAGCGAACGACCAAAGCCTTGCTGAGGAAGCAGCAGCGAATTGCGGTTCCTGTCAAGCTGAAAACCTCTGCGAAAGCGTAGCAGTCGCTGGGAAATCAGAGTCGGTTCTGTGGGCTGCTTTTGCTGCTTGCCTTAGCCTAGTATTCGCAGCATGATGGGCGAAACCCGCATAGAGCGAAAGCCTCTTTGCCGGGGCATCCCCTCTGGGAAAGCACTGCATTCTTTGGGAAATCAGAGTCGGCTCTGTGGGATGCTGCCTGCTGCTTGCCGGAGCTAGTCTCCACAGCACGGTGTAATAAACCCGCATGAAGCGAAATCCTCTTTGCCTGGGCATCCCCTCTGCCTGAGAGAGAAGCGCGATGGCGCCAGAGGAAAGAGCCTGAAGGAAAGGGACACGTCTGTCACTGCAGAGCGACGGAAGCCTGGCTGCTAAGGAGACACGAGGGGAAGATTAGGGCAGGCGAAAGGGCTCCACTCTGAGGAAGGATTCTGGGCAGAAAGCATGCCTGTCCTGAGCCTTTGGGCCCAATGAGACTGCAGCTCCTTGGCCACCTGTACGTGGTGGGACATGGGATTGCCACCTTGCGCCTACCCTGAACTTGAGAAACAACTCCCAGATAGAACTGGCCATCAGATGCTGTCTTCCTCTAGGATGTGGAAGCTTGGAGGAGGTACTGGGTTTAAGGGGAAGGAGTGGGGACAGTCCCCCAAAGCTCCCTCTTTAGTGCACGAAAGGTGTGCAGGGATCCTGTCACCTCTCCTTTCCTGTGGGGAAAGCACTGGCCTAGTCAGCGCGTCCGCCTGAGCGCCAGAGTAAAAGGCCAAGCGATGCCTACACCGGAAGATGGTAATGTGGATAGAGTGCCATCCTAGGCTACGCACGCTACTGCACGGTTGTGGCTGTGTCTGCTTAGTTCGGCCTGGCAGGGTGAACCCAGGACGCAAACATGGAGCC
Organism: Mustela lutreola; assembly: GCF_030435805.1. Taxonomy (NCBI): domain Eukaryota; kingdom Metazoa; phylum Chordata; class Mammalia; order Carnivora; family Mustelidae; genus Mustela; species Mustela lutreola. The sequence continues at coordinate 28,746,476 of NC_081303.1, forward strand.
CGGGAAAGCAAGGCCCAAGAGGCACCAGCTGTCCCGCACCTCTTCTTCCCTGAAGCGACTGAAGCCTTGCTGAGGAAGCAGCGGCGAAGTGCTGTTCGCTCCAAGCCAAAGCCTCTGCGAAAGCACAGAATTCGCTGAGAAATGTTCTGAGGGCTGCTGCTGCTTGCCTGAGCCCAGTCTCGCGGTGGGAGAAACCCGCATACAGCGAAAGCCTCTTTGCCTGGGCATCTCCCCTGGGAAAGCACAGCATTCCTTGGGAAATCAGAGTTGGGTTGGGGGATGCTGCTGCTGCTTGCCTGAGCTAGTCTCCGCAGCACGGTGGAAGACACCCGCATGGAGCGAAATACTCTTTGCCCTAGCATCCCCTCTGCCTGAGAGAGAAGCGTGGTTGCACACGTCTGTCACAGCGCTCCCCAGGAGAAAGTGTGGGGAAGGCGCAGCACGCCGCCCCCGGGGAAGAGAAGGAGCCCATGGCCTTGGGGTCGGGAAACGCTTGGGAAGCAGGATAGCCTGCCGTGGCACCAACAGCAGGCCAGTGGCCAGACGAGTATCATCTGCTCCCTGTGCGGAGTGATGGAAGCCTGGCTGCTGAGGAGGCATGAGGGGACGACTAGTGCAGGAGCGAGTGCTTCCACTCTGAGGAAGGAGTCTGGGCAGAAGGCAGGCCTGTCCTGTGCCTCTGGTCCCAAGGGTAGAGCATCTCCTTGGCCACTTGTCCCAAGGGCATAACGGCCTTTGCCCCAGGTGCCAAACCCGGAACTCGCAGAAACAACCCCATGCAGAAATAGACAGATGCCGTCTTCCACCAAGATGTGGCAGCATTGTGGATGGCAGGGGGTGTGCCGGGGAAGGAGTGGAGACACTGCCCCACAGTTCCCCATCCCAGTGCACGTGCCGTGTGCAGGGATTCTGTCGCCTCTTTTTTGTGGTGAAGGCACTGGCCTAGACCCCCGGTCTGCCTGAGCGCCGGAGCAAAAGGCAAAGCCTTACCTACGCCAGGAGATGGTAATAGGCATAGAGGGCCATGCTAGGCCACGCACGCTGCTGCAAGGTTGTGACTGTGTCTGCTTAGTTCGGCTTAGCAAGGTGAACCCCGGGCGCGAACTTGAAGCCAGGGAAAGCAAGGCCCAAGAGACACCAGCTCTCCCGCGGCTCTTCTTCCCTGCCGCGACAGAGCGAACGACCAAAGCCTTGATGAGGAAGCAGCAGCGAAGTGCGGTTCACGCCAAGCTGAAAACCTCTACGAAAGCATAGCAGTCGCTGGGAAATCAGAGTCGGTTCTGTGGGCTGCTGTTGCTGCATGCCTTAGCCTAGTATTCGCAGCACGGCGGGAGAAACCCTCATAGAGCGAAAGCCTCTTTGCCGGGGCATCCCCTCTGGGAAAGCACAGCAATCTTTGTGAAATTGGAGTCGGGTCTGTGGGATGCTGCTGCTGCTTTCCTAAGCAAGACACTACAGCATGGTGTAATAAACCCTCCTGTAGCGAAATCCTCCCTGCCTGGTCATCCCCTCTGCCTGAGAGAGAAGCGCGGTGGCGACTTTGGAAAGAGCCTTAAGGAAAGGGATATGTCTGTCCCTGGGCTCCCCAGGAGCCTGTCTGGGGAAAGTGCAGCACGCTGCCCGAGGCAAAGAGAAGGAGCCCTTGGCCTTGTGGTCGGGAAACGGTCGCGAAGCTGGAGAGCCGACCCTGGCAGGAACAGCGGGCCGGTGGCAAGACAAGTGTAACCCGCTCTCTGTGCAGAGAGACGAAGCCTGGCTGCTAAGGAGACACGAGGGGACGATTGGGCAGGGGAGCGTGCTCCAATCTGAGGAAGGAGTCTGGGCAGAAGGAAGGCCTTTCCTGTGCCTCTGATCCCAAAGGGACAGCATCTCCTTGGCCACCTGTCCAGAGGGCAGACGTGGGGTTGCCACCAAGCTCCCGGCCCTGAACTCGCAGAAACAACTCCTGGAGGAACGGGCAATCAGATGCCGTCTCCCTCCAGGATGTGGCAGCATTGGCGGAGGCAGGGTGTGTCCCGGGAAAACAGGGACACTTACCCATTACTCCCCATCCCAGGGCACGGGCGGTGTGCAGTGATCCTCTCACGTCTCCTCAAGGATGGAGAAGGCACTGTCCTAGTCCCCTGTCCACCTGAACGCCAGAGCGAAAGGGCAGGCCTTGCCTACGCCGACAGATGGCATTGTGAGCAGAGTGCCATCCTAGGCCACGCACGCTACTGCAGGGTCGAGGCTGTGTCTGCTTAGTTCGGCCTGGCAGGGTGAACCCAGGACGCAAACATGGAGCCCGGGAAAGCAAGGCCCAAGAGGCACCAGCTCTCCCGCAGCTCTTCTTCCCTGACGCGAATGAAGCCTTGCTGAGGAAGCAGCGGCGAAGTGCTGTTCGCTCCAAGCCAAAGCCTCTGCGAAAGCACAGCATTCGCTGACAAATGTTCGGTGGGCTTCTGCTGCTTGCCTGAGCCGAGTCTCGCGGTGGGAGAAACCCGCATACAGCGAAATACTTTTTGCCTGGTCATCTCCCCTGGGAAAGCACAGCTTTCATTGGGAAATCAGAGTTGGGTTTGGGGATGCTGCTGCTGCTTGCCTGAGCTAGTCTCCGCAGACGGTGGACGATACCCGCATGGAGCGCAATACTCTTTGCCCTAGCATCCCCTCTGCCTGAGAGAGAAGCGTGGTTGCACACGTCTGTCACAGCGCTCCCCAGGAGAAAGTGTGGGGAGGCGCAGCACGCCGCCCCCGGGGAAGAGAAGGAGCCCTTGGCCTTGGGGTCGGGAAACGCTTGGGAAGCATGATAGCCTGCCGTGGCACCAACAGCAGGCCAGTGGCCAGACGAGTATCATCTGCTCCCTGTGCGGAGTGATGGAAACCTGGCTGCTGAGGAGGCATGAGGGGACGACTAGTGCAGGAGCGAGTGCTTCCACTCTGAGGAAGGAGTCTGGGCAGAAGGCAGGCCTGTCCTGTGCCTCTGGTCCCAAGGATAGAGCATCTCCTTGGCCACTTGTCCCAAGGGCATAACGGCCTTTGCCCCAGGTGCCAAACCCGGAACTCGCAGAAACAACGGCTTGGAGAAATGGACAGTCAGATGCCGTCTTCCACCAAGATGTGGCAGCGTTGTGGGTGGCAGGGGGTGTGCTGGGGAAGGATTGGAGAACGTCCCCCACAGATCCCCATCCCAGTGCCCGGGCCCTGTGCAGGGATCCTGTCGCCTCCTCTCTCCTGTGGTGATGGCACAGGCCTAGACCCCCAGTCTGCCTGAGCGCCGGAGCAAAAGGCACAGCCTTACCTACGCCAGGAGATGATAATAGGCATAGAGTGCCATGCTAGGCCACGCACGCTGCTGCAGGGTTGTGACTGTGTCTGCTTAGTTCGGCTTAGCAAGGTGAACCCCGGGCGCGAACTTGAGGCCAGGGAAAGCAAGGCCCAAGAGACAACAGCTCTCTGGCGGCTCTTCTTCCCTGCCGCGACAGAGCGAACGACCAAAGCCTTGCTGAGGAAGCAGCAGCGAATTGCGGTTCCTGTCAAGCTGAAAACCTCTGCGAAAGCGTAGCAGTCGCTGGGAAATCAGAGTCGGTTCTGTGGGCTGCTTTTGCTGCTTGCCTTAGCCTAGTATTCGCAGCATGATGGGCGAAACCCGCATAGAGCGAAAGCCTCTTTGCCGGGGCATCCCCTCTGGGAAAGCACTGCATTCTTTGGGAAATCAGAGTCGGCTCTGTGGGATGCTGCCTGCTGCTTGCCGGAGCTAGTCTCCACAGCACGGTGTAATAAACCCGCATGAAGCGAAATCCTCTTTGCCTGGGCATCCCCTCTGCCTGAGAGAGAAGCGCGATGGCGCCAGAGGAAAGAGCCTGAAGGAAAGGGACACGTCTGTCACTGCAGAGCGACGGAAGCCTGGCTGCTAAGGAGACACGAGGGGAAGATTAGGGCAGGCGAAAGGGCTCCACTCTGAGGAAGGATTCTGGGCAGAAAGCATGCCTGTCCTGAGCCTTTGGGCCCAATGAGACTGCAGCTCCTTGGCCACCTGTACGTGGTGGGACATGGGATTGCCACCTTGCGCCTACCCTGAACTTGAGAAACAACTCCCAGATAGAACTGGCCATCAGATGCTGTCTTCCTCTAGGATGTGGAAGCTTGGAGGAGGTACTGGGTTTAAGGGGAAGGAGTGGGGACAGTCCCCCAAAGCTCCCTCTTTAGTGCACGAAAGGTGTGCAGGGATCCTGTCACCTCTCCTTTCCTGTGGGGAAAGCACTGGCCTAGTCAGCGCGTCCGCCTGAGCGCCAGAGTAAAAGGCCAAGCGATGCCTACACCGGAAGATGGTAATGTGGATAGAGTGCCATCCTAGGCTACGCACGCTACTGCACGGTTGTGGCTGTGTCTGCTTAGTTCGGCCTGGCAGGGTGAACCCAGGACGCAAACATGGAGCCCGGGAAAGCAAGGCCCAAGAGGCACCAGCTGTCCCGCACCTCTTCTTCCCTGAAGCGACTGAAGCCTTGCTGAGGAAGCAGCGGCGAAGTGCTGTTCGCTCCAAGCCAAAGCCTCTGCGAAAGCACAGAATTCGCTGAGAAATGTTCTGAGGGCTGCTGCTGCTTGCCTGAGCCCAGTCTCGCGGTGGGAGAAACCCGCATACAGCGAAAGCCTCTTTGCCTGGGCATCTCCCCTGGGAAAGCACAGCATTCCTTGGGAAATCAGAGTTGGGTTGGGGGATGCTGCTGCTGCTTGCCTGAGCTAGTCTCCGCAGCACGGTGGAAGACACCCGCATGGAGCGAAATACTCTTTGCCCTAGCATCCCCTCTGCCTGAGAGAGAAGCGTGGTTGCACACGTCTGTCACAGCGCTCCCCAGGAGAAAGTGTGGGGAAGGCGCAGCACGCCGCCCCCGGGGAAGAGAAGGAGCCCATGGCCTTGGGGTCGGGAAACGCTTGGGAAGCAGGATAGCCTGCCGTGGCACCAACAGCAGGCCAGTGGCCAGACGAGTATCATCTGCTCCCTGTGCGGAGTGATGGAAGCCTGGCTGCTGAGGAGGCATGAGGGGACGACTAGTGCAGGAGCGAGTGCTTCCACTCTGAGGAAGGAGTCTGGGCAGAAGGCAGGCCTGTCCTGTGCCTCTGGTCCCAAGGGTAGAGCATCTCCTTGGCCACTTGTCCCAAGGGCATAACGGCCTTTGCCCCAGGTGCCAAACCCGGAACTCGCAGAAACAACCCCATGCAGAAATAGACAGATGCCGTCTTCCACCAAGATGTGGCAGCATTGTGGATGGCAGGGGGTGTGCCGGGGAAGGAGTGGAGACACTGCCCCACAGTTCCCCATCCCAGTGCACGTGCCGTGTGCAGGGATTCTGTCGCCTCTTTTTTGTGGTGAAGGCACTGGCCTAGACCCCCGGTCTGCCTGAGCGCCGGAGCAAAAGGCAAAGCCTTACCTACGCCAGGAGATGGTAATAGGCATAGAGGGCCATGCTAGGCCACGCACGCTGCTGCAAGGTTGTGACTGTGTCTGCTTAGTTCGGCTTAGCAAGGTGAACCCCGGGCGCGAACTTGAAGCCAGGGAAAGCAAGGCCCAAGAGACACCAGCTCTCCCGCGGCTCTTCTTCCCTGCCGCGACAGAGCGAACGACCAAAGCCTTGATGAGGAAGCAGCAGCGAAGTGCGGTTCACGCCAAGCTGAAAACCTCTACGAAAGCATAGCAGTCGCTGGGAAATCAGAGTCGGTTCTGTGGGCTGCTGTTGCTGCATGCCTTAGCCTAGTATTCGCAGCACGGCGGGAGAAACCCTCATAGAGCGAAAGCCTCTTTGCCGGGGCATCCCCTCTGGGAAAGCACAGCAATCTTTGTGAAATTGGAGTCGGGTCTGTGGGATGCTGCTGCTGCTTTCCTAAGCAAGACACTACAGCATGGTGTAATAAACCCTCCTGTAGCGAAATCCTCCCTGCCTGGTCATCCCCTCTGCCTGAGAGAGAAGCGCGGTGGCGACTTTGGAAAGAGCCTTAAGGAAAGGGATATGTCTGTCCCTGGGCTCCCCAGGAGCCTGTCTGGGGAAAGTGCAGCACGCTGCCCGAGGCAAAGAGAAGGAGCCCTTGGCCTTGTGGTCGGGAAACGGTCGCGAAGCTGGAGAGCCGACCCTGGCAGGAACAGCGGGCCGGTGGCAAGACAAGTGTAACCCGCTCTCTGTGCAGAGAGACGAAGCCTGGCTGCTAAGGAGACACGAGGGGACGATTGGGCAGGGGAGCGTGCTCCAATCTGAGGAAGGAGTCTGGGCAGAAGGAAGGCCTTTCCTGTGCCTCTGATCCCAAAGGGACAGCATCTCCTTGGCCACCTGTCCAGAGGGCAGACGTGGGGTTGCCACCAAGCTCCCGGCCCTGAACTCGCAGAAACAACTCCTGGAGGAACGGGCAATCAGATGCCGTCTCCCTCCAGGATGTGGCAGCATTGGCGGAGGCAGGGTGTGTCCCGGGAAAACAGGGACACTTATCCATTACTCCCCATCCCAGGGCACGGGCGGTGTGCAGTGATCCTCTCACGTCTCCTCAAGGATGGAGAAGGCACTGTCCTAGTCCCCTGTCCACCTGAACGCCAGAGCGAAAGGGCAGGCCTTGCCTACGCCGACAGATGGCATTGTGAGCAGAGTGCCATCCTAGGCCACGCACGCTACTGCAGGGTCGAGGCTGTGTCTGCTTAGTTCGGCCTGGCAGGGTGAACCCAGGACGCAAACATGGAGCCCGGGAAAGCAAGGCCCAAGAGGCACCAGCTCTCCCGCAGCTCTTCTTCCCTGACGCGACTGAAGCCTTGCTGAGGAAGCAGCGGCGAAGTGCTGTTCGCTCCAAGCCAAAGCCTCTGCGAAAGCACAGCATTCGCTGACAAATGTTCGGTGGGCTTCTGCTGCTTGCCTGAGCCGAGTCTCGCGGTGGGAGAAACCCGCATACAGCGAAAGCCTCTTTGCCTGGGCATCTCCCCTGGGAAAGCACAGCATTCGTTGGGAAATCAGAGTTGGGTGTGTGGATGCTGCTGCTGCTTGCCTGAGCTAGTCTCCGCAGCACGGTGGATGATAACCGCATGGAGAGAAATACTCGCTGCCCTAGCATCCCCTCTGCCTGAGAGAGAAGCATGGTCGCATTCGTCTGTCACCGCGCTCCCCAGGAGAAAGTGTGGGGAAGGCGCAGCACGCCGCCCCCGGGAAAGAGAAGGAGCCCTTGGCCTTGGGGTCGGGAAACGCTTGGGAAGCAGGATAGCCTGCCGTGGCACCAACAGCAGGCCAGTGGCCAGACGAGTGTCACCCGCTCCCTGTGGGGAGAGAAGGAAGCCTGGCTGCTAAGGATACATGAGGGGACGACTAGGGCAGGGGCACGTGCTCCATGTTGAGGAAGGAGTCTGGGCAGATGGCAGGCCTGTCCTGTGCCTCTGGTCCCAAGGGTAGAGCATCTCCTTGGCCACTTGTCCCAAGGGCATAACGGCCTTTGCCCCAGGTGCCAAACCCGGAACTCGCAGAAACAACGGCTTGGAGAAATGGACAGTCAGATGCCGTCTTCCACCAAGATGTGGCAGCGTTGTGGATGGCAGGGGGTGTGCTGGGGAAGGATTGGAGAACGTCCCCCACAGATCCCCATCCCAGTGCCCGGGCCCTGTGCAGGGATCCTGTCGCCTCCTCTCTCCTGTGGTGATGGCACAGGCCTAGACCCCCAGTCTGCCTGAGCGCCGGAGCAAAAGGCACAGCCTTACCTACGCCAGGAGATGATAATAGGCATAGAGTGCCATGCTAGGCCACGCACGCTGCTGCAGGGTTGTGACTGTGTCTGCTTAGTTCGGCTTAGCAAGGTGAACCCCGGGCGCGAACTTGAGGCCAGGGAAAGCAAGGCCCAAGAGACAACAGCTCTCCGGCGGCTCTTCTTCCCTGCCGCGACAGAGCGAACGACCAAAGCCTTGCTGAGGAAGCAGCAGCGAATTGCGGTTCCTGTCAAGCTGAAAACCTCTGCGAAAGCGTAGCAGTCGCTGGGAAATCAGAGTCGGTTCTGTGGGCTGCTTTTGCTGCTTGCCTTAGCCTAGTATTCGCAGCATGATGGGAGAAACCCGCATAGAGAGAAAGCCTCTTTGCCGGGGCATCCCCTCTGGGAAAGCACTGCATTCTTTGGGAAATCAGAGTCGGGTCTGTGGGATGCTGCCTGCTGCTTGCCGGAGCTAGTCTCCACAGCACGGTGTAATAAACCCGCATGAAGCGAAATCCTCTTTGCCTGGGCATCCCCTCTGCCTGAGAGAGAAGCGCGATGGCGCCAGAGGAAAGAGCCTGAAGGAAAGGGACACGTCTGTCACTGCAGAGCGACGGAAGCCTGGCTGCTAAGGAGACACGAGGGGAAGATTAGGGCAGGCGAAAGGGCTCCACTCTGAGGAAGGATTCTGGGCAGAAAGCATGCCTGTCCTGAGCCTTTGGGCCCAATGAGACTGCAGCTCCTTGGCCACCTGTACGTGGTGGGACATGGGATTGCCACCTTGCGCCTACCCTGAACTTGAGAAACAACTCCCAGATAGAACTGGCCATCAGATGCTGTCTTCCTCTAGGATGTGGAAGCTTGGAGGAGGTACTGGGTTTAAGGGGAAGGAGTGGGGACAGTCCCCCAAAGCTCCCTCTTTAGTGTACGAAAGGTGTGCAGGGATCCTGTCACCTCTCCTTTCCTGTGGGGAAAGCACTGGCCTAGTCAGCGCGTCCGCCTGAGCGCCAGAGTAAAAGGCCAAGCGATGCCTACACCGGAAGATGGTAATGTGGATAGAGTGCCATCCTAGGCTACGCACGCTACTGCACGGTTGTGGCTGTGTCTGCTTAGTTCGGCCTGGCAGGGTGAACCCAGGACGCAAACATGGAGCCCGGGAAAGCAAGGCCCAAGAGGCACCAGCTGTCCCGCACCTCTTCTTCCCTGAAGCGACTGAAGCCTTGCTGAGGAAGCAGCGGCGAAGTGCTGTTCGCTCCAAGCCAAAGCCTCTGCGAAAGCACAGAATTCGCTGAGAAATGTTCTGAGGGCTGCTGCTGCTTGCCTGAGCCCAGTCTCGCGGTGGGAGAAACCCGCATACAGCGAAAGCCTCTTTGCCTGGGCATCTCCCCTGGGAAAGCACAGCATTCCTTGGGAAATCAGAGTTGGGTTGGGGGATGCTGCTGCTGCTTGCCTGAGCTAGTCTCCGCAGCACGGTGGAAGACACCCGCATGGAGCGAAATACTCTTTGCCCTAGCATCCCCTCTGCCTGAGAGAGAAGCGTGGTTGCACACGTCTGTCACAGCGCTCCCCAGGAGAAAGTGTGGGGAAGGCGCAGCACGCCGCCCCCGGGGAAGAGAAGGAGCCCATGGCCTTGGGGTCGGGAAACGCTTGGGAAGCAGGATAGCCTGCCGTGGCACCAACAGCAGGCCAGTGGCCAGACGAGTATCATCTGCTCCCTGTGCGGAGTGATGGAAGCCTGGCTGCTGAGGAGGCATGAGGGGACGACTAGTGCAGGAGCGAGTGCTTCCACTCTGAGGAAGGAGTCTGGGCAGAAGGCAGGCCTGTCCTGTGCCTCTGGTCCCAAGGGTAGAGCATCTCCTTGGCCACTTGTCCCAAGGGCATAACGGCCTTTGCCCCAGGTGCCAAACCCGGAACTCGCAGAAACAACCCCATGCAGAAATAGACAGATGCCGTCTTCCACCAAGATGTGGCAGCATTGTGGATGGCAGGGGGTGTGCCGGGGAAGGAGTGGAGACACTGCCCCACAGTTCCCCATCCCAGTGCACGTGCCGTGTGCAGGGATTCTGTCGCCTCTTTTTTGTGGTGAAGGCACTGGCCTAGACCCCCGGTCTGCCTGAGCGCCGGAGCAAAAGGCAAAGCCTTACCTACGCCAGGAGATGGTAATAGGCATAGAGGGCCATGCTAGGCCACGCACGCTGCTGCAAGGTTGTGACTGTGTCTGCTTAGTTCGGCTTAGCAAGGTGAACCCCGGGCGCGAACTTGAAGCCAGGGAAAGCAAGGCCCAAGAGACACCAGCTCTCCCGCGGCTCTTCTTCCCTGCCGCGACAGAGCGAACGACCAAAGCCTTGATGAGGAAGCAGCAGCGAAGTGCGGTTCACGCCAAGCTGAAAACCTCTACGAAAGCATAGCAGTCGCTGGGAAATCAGAGTCGGTTCTGTGGGCTGCTGTTGCTGCATGCCTTAGCCTAGTATTCGCAGCACGGCGGGAGAAACCCTCATAGAGCGAAAGCCTCTTTGCCGGGGCATCCCCTCTGGGAAAGCACAGCAATCTTTGTGAAATTGGAGTCGGGTCTGTGGGATGCTGCTGCTGCTTTCCTAAGCAAGACACTACAGCATGGTGTAATAAACCCTCCTGTAGCGAAATCCTCCCTGCCTGGTCATCCCCTCTGCCTGAGAGAGAAGCGCGGTGGCGACTTTGGAAAGAGCCTTAAGGAAAGGGATATGTCTGTCCCTGGGCTCCCCAGGAGCCTGTCTGGGGAAAGTGCAGCACGCTGCCCGAGGCAAAGAGAAGGAGCCCTTGGCCTTGTGGTCGGGAAACGGTCGCGAAGCTGGAGAGCCGACCCTGGCAGGAACAGCGGGCCGGTGGCAAGACAAGTGTAACCCGCTCTCTGTGCAGAGAGACGAAGCCTGGCTGCTAAGGAGACACGAGGGGACGATTGGGCAGGGGAGCGTGCTCCAATCTGAGGAAGGAGTCTGGGCAGAAGGAAGGCCTTTCCTGTGCCTCTGATCCCAAAGGGACAGCATCTCCTTGGCCACCTGTCCAGAGGGCAGACGTGGGGTTGCCACCAAGCTCCCGGCCCTGAACTCGCAGAAACAACTCCTGGAGGAACGGGCAATCAGATGCCGTCTCCCTCCAGGATGTGGCAGCATTGGCGGAGGCAGGGTGTGTCCCGGGAAAACGGGGACACTTACCCATTACTCCCCATCCCAGGGCACGGGCGGTGTGCAGTGATCCTCTCACGTCTCCTCAAGGATGGAGAAGGCACTGTCCTAGTCCCCTGTCCACCTGAACGCCAGAGCGAAAGGGCAGGCCTTGCCTACGCCGACAGATGGCATTGTGAGCAGAGTGCCATCCTAGGCCACGCACGCTACTGCAGGGTCGAGGCTGTGTCTGCTTAGTTCGGCCTGGCAGGGTGAACCCAGGACGCAAACATGGAGCCCGGGAAAGCAAGGCCCAAGAGGCACCAGCTCTCCCGCAGCTCTTCTTCCCTGACGCGAATGAAGCCTTGCAGAGGAAGCAGCGGCGAAGTGCTGTTCGCTCCAAGCCAAAGCCTCTGCGAAAGCACAGCATTCGCTGACAAATGTTCGGTGGGCTTCTGCTGCTTGCCTGAGCCGAGTCTCGCGGTGGGAGAAACCCGCATACAGCGAAATACTTTTTGCCTGGTCATCTCCCCTGGGAAAGCACAGCTTTCATTGGGAAATCAGAGTTGGGTTTGGGGATGCTGCTGCTGCTTGCCTGAGCTAGTCTCCGCAGACGGTGGACGATACCCGCATGGAGCGCAATACTCTTTGCCCTAGCATCCCCTCTGCCTGAGAGAGAAGCGTGGTTGCACACGTCTGTCACAGCGCTCCCCAGGAGAAAGTGTGGGGAGGCGCAGCACGCCGCCCCCGGGGAAGAGAAGGAGCCCTTGGCCTTGGGGTCGGGAAACGCTTGGGAAGCATGATAGCCTGCCGTGGCACCAACAGCAGGCCAGTGGCCAGACGAGTATCATCTGCTCCCTGTGCGGAGTGATGGAAACCTGGCTGCTGAGGAGGCATGAGGGGACGACTAGTGCAGGAGCGAGTGCTTCCACTCTGAGGAAGGAGTCTGGGCAGAAGGCAGGCCTGTCCTGTGCCTCTGGTCCCAAGGATAGAGCATCTCCTTGGCCACTTGTCCCAAGGGCATAACGGCCTTTGCCCCAGGTGCCAAACCCGGAACTCGCAGAAACAACGGCTTGGAGAAATGGACATTCAGATGCCGTCTTCCATCAAGATGTGGCAGCGTTGTGGGTGGCAGGGGGTGTGCTGGGGAAGGAGTGGAGAACGTCCCCCACAGATCCCCATCCCAGTGCCCGGGCCCTGTGCAGGGATCCTGTCGCCTCCTCTCTCCTGTGGTGATGGCACAGGCCTAGACCCCCAGTCTGCCTGAGCGCCGGAGCAAAAGGCACAGCCTTACCTACGCCAGGAGATGATAATAGGCATAGAGTGCCATGCTAGGCCACGCACGCTGCTGCAGGGTTGTGACTGTGTCTGCTTAGTTCGGCTTAGCAAGGTGAACCCCGGGCGCGAACTTGAGGCCAGGGAAAGCAAGGCCCAAGAGACAACAGCTCTCCGGCGGCTCTTCTTCCCTGCCGCGACAGAGCGAACGACCAAAGCCTTGCTGAGGAAGCAGCAGCGAATTGCGGTTCCTGTCAAGCTGAAAACCTCTGCGAAAGCGTAGCAGTCGCTGGGAAATCAGAGTCGGTTCTGTGGGCTGCTTTTGCTGCTTGCCTTAGCCTAGTATTCGAAGCATGATGGGAGAAACCCGCATAGAGAGAAAGCCTCTTTGCCGGGGCATCCCCTCTGGGAAAGCACTGCATTCTTTGGGAAATCAGAGTCGGCTCTGTGGGATGCTGCCTGCTGCTTGCCGGAGCTAGTCTCCACAGCACGGTGTAATAAACCCGCATGAAGCGAAATCCTCTTTGCCTGGGCATCCCCTCTGCCTGAGAGAGAAGCGCGATGGCGCCAGAGGAAAGAGCCTGAAGGAAAGGGACACGTCTGTCACTGCAGAGCGACGGAAGCCTGGCTGCTAAGGAGACACGAGGGGAAGATTAGGGCAGGCGAAAGGGCTCCACTCTGAGGAAGGATTCTGGGCAGAAAGCATGCCTGTCCTGAGCCTTTGGGCCCAATGAGACTGCAGCTCCTTGGCCACCTGTACGTGGTGGGACATGGGATTGCCACCTTGCGCCTACCCTGAACTTGAGAAACAACTCCCAGATAGAACTGGCCATCAGATGCTGTCTTCCTCTAGGATGTGGAAGCTTGGAGGAGGTACTGGGTTTAAGGGGAAGGAGTGGGGACAGTCCCCCAAAGCTCCCTCTTTAGTGCACGAAAGGTGTGCAGGGATCCTGTCACCTCTCATTTCCTGTGGGGAAAGCACTGGCCTAGTCAGCGCGTCCGCCTGAGCGCCAGAGTAAAAGGCCAAGCGATGCCTACACCGGAAGATGGTAATGTGGATAGAGTGCCATCCTAGGCTACGCACGCTACTGCACGGTTGTGGCTGTGTCTGCTTAGTTCGGCCTGGCAGGGTGAACCCAGGACGCAAACATGGAGCCCGGGAAAGCAAGGCCCAAGAGGCACCAGCTGTCCCGCACCTCTTCTTCCCTGAAGCGACTGAAGCCTTGCTGAGGAAGCAGCGGCGAAGTGCTGTTCGCTCCAAGCCAAAGCCTCTGCGAAAGCACAGAATTCGCTGAGAAATGTTCTGAGGGCTGCTGCTGCTTGCCTGAGCCCAGTCTCGCGGTGGGAGAAACCCGCATACAGCGAAAGACTCTTTGCCTGGGCATCTCCCCTGGGAAAGCACAGCATTCCTTGGGAAATCAGAGTTGGGTTGGGGGATGCTGCTGCTGCTTGCCTGAGCTAGTCTCCGCAGCACGGTGGAAGACACCCGCATGGAGCGAAATACTCTTTGCCCTAGCATCCCCTCTGCCTGAGAGAGAAGCGTGGTTGCACACGTCTGTCACAGCGCTCCCCAGGAGAAAGTGTGGGGAAGGCGCAGCACGCCGCCCCCGGGGAAGAGAAGGAGCCCATGGCCTTGGGGTCGGGAAACGCTTGGGAAGCAGGATAGCCTGCCGTGGCACCAACAGCAGGCCAGTGGCCAGACGAGTATCATCTGCTCCCTGTGCGGAGTGATGGAAGCCTGGCTGCTGAGGAGGCATGAGGGGACGACTAGTGCAGGAGCGAGTGCTTCCACTCTGAGGAAGGAGTCTGGGCAGAAGGCAGGCCTGTCCTGTGCCTCTGGTCCCAAGGGTAGAGCATCTCCTTGGCCACTTGTCCCAAGGGCATAACGGCCTTTGCCCCAGGTGCCAAACCCGGAACTCGCAGAAACAACCCCATGCAGAAATAGACAGATGCCGTCTTCCACCAAGATGTGGCAGCATTGTGGATGGCAGGGGGTGTGCCGGGGAAGGAGTGGAGACACTGCCCCACAGTTCCCCATCCCAGTGCACGTGCCGTGTGCAGGGATTCTGTCGCCTCTTTTTTGTGGTGAAGGCACTGGCCTAGACCCCCGGTCTGCCTGAGCGCCGGAGCAAAAGGCAAAGCCTTACCTACGCCAGGAGATGGTAATAGGCATAGAGGGCCATGCTAGGCCACGCACGCTGCTGCAAGGTTGTGACTGTGTCTGCTTAGTTCGGCTTAGCAAGGTGAACCCCGGGCGCGAACTTGAAGCCAGGGAAAGCAAGGCCCAAGAGACACCAGCTCTCCCGCGGCTCTTCTTCCCTGCCGCGACAGAGCGAACGACCAAAGCCTTGATGAGGAAGCAGCAGCGAAGTGCGGTTCACGCCAAGCTGAAAACCTCTACGAAAGCATAGCAGTCGCTGGGAAATCAGAGTCGGTTCTGTGGGCTGCTGTTGCTGCATGCCTTAGCCTAGTATTCGCAGCACGGCGGGAGAAACCCTCATAGAGCGAAAGCCTCTTTGCCGGGGCATCCCCTCTGGGAAAGCACAGCAATCTTTGTGAAATTGGAGTCGGGTCTGTGGGATGCTGCTGCTGCTTTCCTAAGCAAGACACTACAGCATGGTGTAATAAACCCTCCTGTAGCGAAATCCTCCCTGCCTGGTCATCCCCTCTGCCTGAGAGAGAAGCGCGGTGGCGACTTTGGAAAGAGCCTTAAGGAAAGGGATATGTCTGTCCCTGGGCTCCCCAGGAGCCTGTCTGGGGAAAGTGCAGCACGCTGCCCGAGGCAAAGAGAAGGAGCCCTTGGCCTTGTGGTCGGGAAACGGTCGCGAAGCTGGAGAGCCGACCCTGGCAGGAACAGCGGGCCGGTGGCAAGACAAGTGTAACCCGCTCTCTGTGCAGAGAGACGAAGCCTGGCTGCTAAGGAGACACGAGGGGACGATTGGGCAGGGGAGCGTGCTCCAATCTGAGGAAGGAGTCTGGGCAGAAGGAAGGCCTTTCCTGTGCCTCTGATCCCAAAGGGACAGCATCTCCTTGGCCACCTGTCCAGAGGGCAGACGTGGGGTTGCCACCAAGCTCCCGGCCCTGAACTCGCAGAAACAACTCCTGGAGGAACGGGCAATCAGATGCCGTCTCCCTCCAGGATGTGGCAGCATTGGCGGAGGCAGGGTGTGTCCCGGGAAAACAGGGACACTTATCCATTACTCCCCATCCCAGGGCACGGGCGGTGTGCAGTGATCCTCTCACGTCTCCTCAAGGATGGAGAAGGCACTGTCCTAGTCCCCTGTCCACCTGAACGCCAGAGCGAAAGGGCAGGCCTTGCCTACGCCGACAGATGGCATTGTGAGCAGAGTGCCATCCTAGGCCACGCACGCTACTGCAGGGTCGAGGCTGTGTCTGCTTAGTTCGGCCTGGCAGGGTGAACCCAGGACGCAAACATGGAGCCCGGGAAAGCAAGGCCCAAGAGGCACCAGCTCTCCCGCAGCTCTTCTTCCCTGACGCGACTGAAGCCTTGCTGAGGAAGCAGCGGCGAAGTGCTGTTCGCTCCAAGCCAAAGCCTCTGCGAAAGCACAGCATTCGCTGACAAATGTTCGGTGGGCTTCTGCTGCTTGCCTGAGCCGAGTCTCGCGGTGGGAGAAACCCGCATACAGCGAAAGCCTCTTTGCCTGGGCATCTCCCCTGGGAAAGCACAGCATTCGTTGGGAAATCAGAGTTGGGTGTGTGGATGCTGCTGCTGCTTGCCTGAGCTAGTCTCCGCAGCACGGTGGATGATAACCGCATGGAGAGAAATACTCGCTGCCCTAGCATCCCCTCTGCCTGAGAGAGAAGCATGGTCGCATTCGTCTGTCACCGCGCTCCCCAGGAGAAAGTGTGGGGAAGGCGCAGCACGCCGCCCCCGGGAAAGAGAAGGAGCCCTTGGCCTTGGGGTCGGGAAACGCTTGGGAAGCAGGATAGCCTGCCGTGGCACCAACAGCAGGCCAGTGGCCAGACGAGTGTCACCCGCTCCCTGTGGGGAGAGAAGGAAGCCTGGCTGCTAAGGATACATGAGGGGACGACTAGGGCAGGGGCACGTGCTCCATGTTGAGGAAGGAGTCTGGGCAGATGGCAGGCCTGTCCTGTGCCTCTGGTCCCAAGGGTAGAGCATCTCCTTGGCCACTTGTCCCAAGGGCATAACGGCCTTTGCCCCAGGTGCCAAACCCGGAACTCGCAGAAACAACGGCTTGGAGAAATGGACAGTCAGATGCCGTCTTCCACCAAGATGTGGCAGCGTTGTGGATGGCAGGGGGTGTGCTGGGGAAGGATTGGAGAACGTCCCCCACAGATCCCCATCCCAGTGCCCGGGCCCTGTGCAGGGATCCTGTCGCCTCCTCTCTCCTGTGGTGATGGCACAGGCCTAGACCCCCAGTCTGCCTGAGCGCCGGAGCAAAAGGCACAGCCTTACCTACGCCAGGAGATGATAATAGGCATAGAGTGCCATGCTAGGCCACGCACGCTGCTGCAGGGTTGTGACTGTGTCTGCTTAGTTCGGCTTAGCAAGGTGAACCCCGGGCGCGAACTTGAGGCCAGGGAAAGCAAGGCCCAAGAGACAACAGCTCTCCGGCGGCTCTTCTTCCCTGCCGCGACAGAGCGAACGACCAAAGCCTTGCTGAGGAAGCAGCAGCGAATTGCGGTTCCTGTCAAGCTGAAAACCTCTGCGAAAGCGTAGCAGTCGCTGGGAAATCAGAGTCGGTTCTGTGGGCTGCTTTTGCTGCTTGCCTTAGCCTAGTATTCGCAGCATGATGGGCGAAACCCGCATAGAGCGAAAGCCTCTTTGCCGGGGCATCCCCTCTGGGAAAGCACTGCATTCTTTGGGAAATCAGAGTCGGCTCTGTGGGATGCTGCCTGCTGCTTGCCGGAGCTAGTCTCCACAGCACGGTGTAATAAACCCGCATGAAGCGAAATCCTCTTTGCCTGGGCATCCCCTCTGCCTGAGAGAGAAGCGCGATGGCGCCAGAGGAAAGAGCCTGAAGGAAAGGGACACGTCTGTCACTGCAGAGCGACGGAAGCCTGGCTGCTAAGGAGACACGAGGGGAAGATTAGGGCAGGCGAAAGGGCTCCACTCTGAGGAAGGATTCTGGGCAGAAAGCATGCCTGTCCTGAGCCTTTGGGCCCAATGAGACTGCAGCTCCTTGGCCACCTGTACGTGGTGGGACATGGGATTGCCACCTTGCGCCTACCCTGAACTTGAGAAACAACTCCCAGATAGAACTGGCCATCAGATGCTGTCTTCCTCTAGGATGTGGAAGCTTGGAGGAGGTACTGGGTTTAAGGGGAAGGAGTGGGGACAGTCCCCCAAAGCTCCCTCTTTAGTGCACGAAAGGTGTGCAGGGATCCTGTCACCTCTCCTTTCCTGTGGGGAAAGCACTGGCCTAGTCAGTGCGTCCGCCTGAGCGCCAGAGTAAAAGGCCAAGCGATGCCTACACCGGAAGATGGTAATGTGGATAGAGTGCCATCCTAGGCTACGCACGCTACTGCACGGTTGTGGCTGTGTCTGCTTAGTTCGGCCTGGCAGGGTGAACCCAGGACGCAAACATGGAGCCCGGGAAAGCAAGGCCCAAGAGGCACCAGCTGTCCCGCACCTCTTCTTCCCTGAAGCGACTGAAGCCTTGCTGAGGAAGCAGCGGCGAAGTGCTGTTCGCTCCAAGCCAAAGCCTCTGCGAAAGCACAGAATTCGCTGAGAAATGTTCTGAGGGCTGCTGCTGCTTGCCTGAGCCCAGTCTCGCGGTGGGAGAAACCCGCATACAGCGAAAGCCTCTTTGCCTGGGCATCTCCCCTGGGAAAGCACAGCATTCCTTGGGAAATCAGAGTTGGGTTGGGGGATGCTGCTGCTGCTTGCCTGAGCTAGTCTCCGCAGCACGGTGGAAGACACCCGCATGGAGCGAAATACTCTTTGCCCTAGCATCCCCTCTGCCTGAGAGAGAAGCGTGGTTGCACACGTCTGTCACAGCGCTCCCCAGGAGAAAGTGTGGGGAAGGCGCAGCACGCCGCCCCCGGGGAAGAGAAGGAGCCCATGGCCTTGGGGTCGGGAAACGCTTGGGAAGCAGGATAGCCTGCCGTGGCACCAACAGCAGGCCAGTGGCCAGACGAGTATCATCTGCTCCCTGTGCGGAGTGATGGAAGCCTGGCTGCTGAGGAGGCATGAGGGGACGACTAGTGCAGGAGCGAGTGCTTCCACTCTGAGGAAGGAGTCTGGGCAGAAGGCAGGCCTGTCCTGTGCCTCTGGTCCCAAGGGTAGAGCATCTCCTTGGCCACTTGTCCCAAGGGCATAACGGCCTTTGCCCCAGGTGCCAAACCCGGAACTCGCAGAAACAACCCCATGCAGAAATAGACAGATGCCGTCTTCCACCAAGATGTGGCAGCATTGTGGATGGCAGGGGGTGTGCCGGGGAAGGAGTGGAGACACTGCCCCACAGTTCCCCATCCCAGTGCACGTGCCGTGTGCAGGGATTCTGTCGCCTCTTTTTTGTGGTGAAGGCACTGGCCTAGACCCCCGGTCTGCCTGAGCGCCGGAGCAAAAGGCAAAGCCTTACCTACGCCAGGAGATGGTAATAGGCATAGAGGGCCATGCTAGGCCACGCACGCTGCTGCAAGGTTGTGACTGTGTCTGCTTAGTTCGGCTTAGCAAGGTGAACCCCGGGCGCGAACTTGAAGCCAGGGAAAGCAAGGCCCAAGAGACACCAGCTCTCCCGCGGCTCTTCTTCCCTGCCGCGACAGAGCGAACGACCAAAGCCTTGATGAGGAAGCAGCAGCGAAGTGCGGTTCACGCCAAGCTGAAAACCTCTACGAAAGCATAGCAGTCGCTGGGAAATCAGAGTCGGTTCTGTGGGCTGCTGTTGCTGCATGCCTTAGCCTAGTATTCGCAGCACGGCGGGAGAAACCCTCATAGAGCGAAAGCCTCTTTGCCGGGGCATCCCCTCTGGGAAAGCACAGCAATCTTTGTGAAATTGGAGTCGGGTCTGTGGGATGCTGCTGCTGCTTTCCTAAGCAAGACACTACAGCATGGTGTAATAAACCCTCCTGTAGCGAAATCCTCCCTGCCTGGTCATCCCCTCTGCCTGAGAGAGAAGCGCGGTGGCGACTTTGGAAAGAGCCTTAAGGAAAGGGATATGTCTGTCCCTGGGCTCCCCAGGAGCCTGTCTGGGGAAAGTGCAGCACGCTGCCCGAGGCAAAGAGAAGGAGCCCTTGGCCTTGTGGTCGGGAAACGGTCGCGAAGCTGGAGAGCCGACCCTGGCAGGAACAGCGGGCCGGTGGCAAGACAAGTGTAACCCGCTCTCTGTGCAGAGAGACGAAGCCTGGCTGCTAAGGAGACACGAGGGGACGATTGGGCAGGGGAGCGTGCTCCAATCTGAGGAAGGAGTCTGGGCAGAAGGAAGGCCTTTCCTGTGCCTCTGATCCCAAAGGGACAGCATCTCCTTGGCCACCTGTCCAGAGGGCAGACGTGGGGTTGCCACCAAGCTCCCGGCCCTGAACTCGCAGAAACAACTCCTGGAGGAACGGGCAATCAGATGCCGTCTCCCTCCAGGATGTGGCAGCATTGGCGGAGGCAGGGTGTGTCCCGGGAAAACAGGGACACTTATCCATTACTCCCCATCCCAGGGCACGGGCGGTGTGCAGTGATCCTCTCACGTCTCCTCAAGGATGGAGAAGGCACTGTCCTAGTCCCCTGTCCACCTGAACGCCAGAGCGAAAGGGCAGGCCTTGCCTACGCCGACAGATGGCATTGTGAGCAGAGTGCCATCCTAGGCCACGCACGCTACTGCAGGGTCGAGGCTGTGTCTGCTTAGTTCGGCCTGGCAGGGTGAACCCAGGACGCAAACATGGAGCCCGGGAAAGCAAGGCCCAAGAGGCACCAGCTCTCCCGCAGCTCTTCTTCCCTGACGCGACTGAAGCCTTGCTGAGGAAGCAGCGGCGAAGTGCTGTTCGCTCCAAGCCAAAGCCTCTGCGAAAGCACAGCATTCGCTGACAAATGTTCGGTGGGCTTCTGCTGCTTGCCTGAGCCGAGTCTCGCGGTGGGAGAAACCCGCATACAGCGAAAGCCTCTTTGCCTGGGCATCTCCCCTGGGAAAGCACAGCATTCGTTGGGAAATCAGAGTTGGGTGTGTGGATGCTGCTGCTGCTTGCCTGAGCTAGTCTCCGCAGCACGGTGGATGATAACCGCATGGAGAGAAATACTCGCTGCCCTAGCATCCCCTCTGCCTGAGAGAGAAGCATGGTCGCATTCGTCTGTCACCGCGCTCCCCAGGAGAAAGTGTGGGGAAGGCGCAGCACGCCGCCCCCGGGAAAGAGAAGGAGCCCTTGGCCTTGGGGTCGGGAAACGCTTGGGAAGCAGGATAGCCTGCCGTGGCACCAACAGCAGGCCAGTGGCCAGACGAGTGTCACCCGCTCCCTGTGGGGAGAGAAGGAAGCCTGGCTGCTAAGGATACATGAGGGGACGACTAGGGCAGGGGCACGTGCTCCATGTTGAGGAAGGAGTCTGGGCAGATGGCAGGCCTGTCCTGTGCCTCTGGTCCCAAGGGTAGAGCATCTCCTTGGCCACTTGTCCCAAGGGCATAACGGCCTTTGCCCCAGGTGCCAAACCCGGAACTCGCAGAAACAACGGCTTGGAGAAATGGACAGTCAGATGCCGTCTTCCACCAAGATGTGGCAGCGTTGTGGATGGCAGGGGGTGTGCTGGGGAAGGATTGGAGAACGTCCCCCACAGATCCCCATCCCAGTGCCCGGGCCCTGTGCAGGGATCCTGTCGCCTCCTCTCTCCTGTGGTGATGGCACAGGCCTAGACCCCCAGTCTGCCTGAGCGCCGGAGCAAAAGGCACAGCCTTACCTACGCCAGGAGATGATAATAGGCATAGAGTGCCATGCTAGGCCACGCACGCTGCTGCAGGGTTGTGACTGTGTCTGCTTAGTTCGGCTTAGCAAGGTGAACCCCGGGCGCGAACTTGAGGCCAGGGAAAGCAAGGCCCAAGAGACAACAGCTCTCCGGCGGCTCTTCTTCCCTGCCGCGACAGAGCGAACGACCAAAGCCTTGCTGAGGAAGCAGCAGCGAATTGCGGTTCCTGTCAAGCTGAAAACCTCTGCGAAAGCGTAGCAGTCGCTGGGAAATCAGAGTCGGTTCTGTGGGCTGCTTTTGCTGCTTGCCTTAGCCTAGTATTCGCAGCATGATGGGCGAAACCCGCATAGAGCGAAAGCCTCTTTGCCGGGGCATCCCCTCTGGGAAAGCACTGCATTCTTTGGGAAATCAGAGTCGGCTCTGTGGGATGCTGCCTGCTGCTTGCCGGAGCTAGTCTCCACAGCACGGTGTAATAAACCCGCATGAAGCGAAATCCTCTTTGCCTGGGCATCCCCTCTGCCTGAGAGAGAAGCGCGATGGCGCCAGAGGAAAGAGCCTGAAGGAAAGGGACACGTCTGTCACTGCAGAGCGACGGAAGCCTGGCTGCTAAGGAGACACGAGGGGAAGATTAGGGCAGGCGAAAGGGCTCCACTCTGAGGAAGGATTCTGGGCAGAAAGCATGCCTGTCCTGAGCCTTTGGGCCCAATGAGACTGCAGCTCCTTGGCCACCTGTACGTGGTGGGACATGGGATTGCCACCTTGCGCCTACCCTGAACTTGAGAAACAACTCCCAGATAGAACTGGCCATCAGATGCTGTCTTCCTCTAGGATGTGGAAGCTTGGAGGAGGTACTGGGTTTAAGGGGAAGGAGTGGGGACAGTCCCCCAAAGCTCCCTCTTTAGTGCACGAAAGGTGTGCAGGGATCCTGTCACCTCTCCTTTCCTGTGGGGAAAGCACTGGCCTAGTCAGCGCGTCCGCCTGAGCGCCAGAGTAAAAGGCCAAGCGATGCCTACACCGGAAGATGGTAATGTGGATAGAGTGCCATCCTAGGCTACGCACGCTACTGCACGGTTGTGGCTGTGTCTGCTTAGTTCGGCCTGGCAGGGTGAACCCAGGACGCAAACATGGAGCCCGGGAAAGCAAGGCCCAAGAGGCACCAGCTGTCCCGCACCTCTTCTTCCCTGAAGCGACTGAAGCCTTGCTGAGGAAGCAGCGGCGAAGTGCTGTTCGCTCCAAGCCAAAGCCTCTGCGAAAGCACAGAATTCGCTGAGAAATGTTCTGAGGGCTGCTGCTGCTTGCCTGAGCCCAGTCTCGCGGTGGGAGAAACCCGCATACAGCGAAAGCCTCTTTGCCTGGGCATCTCCCCTGGGAAAGCACAGCATTCCTTGGGAAATCAGAGTTGGGTTGGGGGATGCTGCTGCTGCTTGCCTGAGCTAGTCTCCGCAGCACGGTGGAAGACACCCGCATGGAGCGAAATACTCTTTGCCCTAGCATCCCCTCTGCCTGAGAGAGAAGCGTGGTTGCACACGTCTGTCACAGCGCTCCCCAGGAGAAAGTGTGGGGAAGGCGCAGCACGCCGCCCCCGGGGAAGAGAAGGAGCCCATGGCCTTGGGGTCGGGAAACGCTTGGGAAGCAGGATAGCCTGCCGTGGCACCAACAGCAGGCCAGTGGCCAGACGAGTATCATCTGCTCCCTGTGCGGAGTGATGGAAGCCTGGCTGCTGAGGAGGCATGAGGGGACGACTAGTGCAGGAGCGAGTGCTTCCACTCTGAGGAAGGAGTCTGGGCAGAAGGCAGGCCTGTCCTGTGCCTCTGGTCCCAAGGGTAGAGCATCTCCTTGGCCACTTGTCCCAAGGGCATAACGGCCTTTGCCCCAGGTGCCAAACCCGGAACTCGCAGAAACAACCCCATGCAGAAATAGACAGATGCCGTCTTCCACCAAGATGTGGCAGCATTGTGGATGGCAGGGGGTGTGCCGGGGAAGGAGTGGAGACACTGCCCCACAGTTCCCCATCCCAGTGCACGTGCCGTGTGCAGGGATTCTGTCGCCTCTTTTTTGTGGTGAAGGCACTGGCCTAGACCCCCGGTCTGCCTGAGCGCCGGAGCAAAAGGCAAAGCCTTACCTACGCCAGGAGATGGTAATAGGCATAGAGGGCCATGCTAGGCCACGCACGCTGCTGCAAGGTTGTGACTGTGTCTGCTTAGTTCGGCTTAGCAAGGTGAACCCCGGGCGCGAACTTGAAGCCAGGGAAAGCAAGGCCCAAGAGACACCAGCTCTCCCGCGGCTCTTCTTCCCTGCCGCGACAGAGCGAACGACCAAAGCCTTGATGAGGAAGCAGCAGCGAAGTGCGGTTCACGCCAAGCTGAAAACCTCTACGAAAGCATAGCAGTCGCTGGGAAATCAGAGTCGGTTCTGTGGGCTGCTGTTGCTGCATGCCTTAGCCTAGTATTCGCAGCACGGCGGGAGAAACCCTCATAGAGCGAAAGCCTCTTTGCCGGGGCATCCCCTCTGGGAAAGCACAGCAATCTTTGTGAAATTGGAGTCGGGTCTGTGGGATGCTGCTGCTGCTTTCCTAAGCAAGACACTACAGCATGGTGTAATAAACCCTCCTGTAGCGAAATCCTCCCTGCCTGGTCATCCCCTCTGCCTGAGAGAGAAGCGCGGTGGCGACTTTGGAAAGAGCCTTAAGGAAAGGGATATGTCTGTCCCTGGGCTCCCCAGGAGCCTGTCTGGGGAAAGTGCAGCACGCTGCCCGAGGCAAAGAGAAGGAGCCCTTGGCCTTGTGGTCGGGAAACGGTCGCGAAGCTGGAGAGCCGACCCTGGCAGGAACAGCGGGCCGGTGGCAAGACAAGTGTAACCCGCTCTCTGTGCAGAGAGACGAAGCCTGGCTGCTAAGGAGACACGAGGGGACGATTGGGCAGGGGAGCGTGCTCCAATCTGAGGAAGGAGTCTGGGCAGAAGGAAGGCCTTTCCTGTGCCTCTGATCCCAAAGGGACAGCATCTCCTTGGCCACCTGTCCAGAGGGCAGACGTGGGGTTGCCACCAAGCTCCCGGCCCTGAACTCGCAGAAACAACTCCTGGAGGAACGGGCAATCAGATGCCGTCTCCCTCCAGGATGTGGCAGCATTGGCGGAGGCAGGGTGTGTCCCGGGAAAACAGGGACACTTATCCATTACTCCCCATCCCAGGGCACGGGCGGTGTGCAGTGATCCTCTCACGTCTCCTCAAGGATGGAGAAGGCACTGTCCTAGTCCCCTGTCCACCTGAACGCCAGAGCGAAAGGGCAGGCCTTGCCTACGCCGACAGATGGCATTGTGAGCAGAGTGCCATCCTAGGCCACGCACGCTACTGCAGGGTCGAGGCTGTGTCTGCTTAGTTCGGCCTGGCAGGGTGAACCCAGGACGCAAACATGGAGCCCGGGAAAGCAAGGCCCAAGAGGCACCAGCTCTCCCGCAGCTCTTCTTCCCTGACGCGACTGAAGCCTTGCTGAGGAAGCAGCGGCGAAGTGCTGTTCGCTCCAAGCCAAAGCCTCTGCGAAAGCACAGCATTCGCTGACAAATGTTCGGTGGGCTTCTGCTGCTTGCCTGAGCCGAGTCTCGCGGTGGGAGAAACCCGCATACAGCGAAAGCCTCTTTGCCTGGGCATCTCCCCTGGGAAAGCACAGCATTCGTTGGGAAATCAGAGTTGGGTGTGTGGATGCTGCTGCTGCTTGCCTGAGCTAGTCTCCGCAGCACGGTGGATGATAACCGCATGGAGAGAAATACTCGCTGCCCTAGCATCCCCTCTGCCTGAGAGAGAAGCATGGTCGCATTCGTCTGTCACCGCGCTCCCCAGGAGAAAGTGTGGGGAAGGCGCAGCACGCCGCCCCCGGGAAAGAGAAGGAGCCCTTGGCCTTGGGGTCGGGAAACGCTTGGGAAGCAGGATAGCCTGCCGTGGCACCAACAGCAGGCCAGTGGCCAGACGAGTGTCACCCGCTCCCTGTGGGGAGAGAAGGAAGCCTGGCTGCTAAGGATACATGAGGGGACGACTAGGGCAGGGGCACGTGCTCCATGTTGAGGAAGGAGTCTGGGCAGATGGCAGGCCTGTCCTGTGCCTCTGGTCCCAAGGGTAGAGCATCTCCTTGGCCACTTGTCCCAAGGGCATAACGGCCTTTGCCCCAGGTGCCAAACCCGGAACTCGCAGAAACAACGGCTTGGAGAAATGGACAGTCAGATGCCGTCTTCCACCAAGATGTGGCAGCGTTGTGGATGGCAGGGGGTGTGCTGGGGAAGGATTGGAGAACGTCCCCCACAGATCCCCATCCCAGTGCCCGGGCCCTGTGCAGGGATCCTGTCGCCTCCTCTCTCCTGTGGTGATGGCACAGGCCTAGACCCCCAGTCTGCCTGAGCGCCGGAGCAAAAGGCACAGCCTTACCTACGCCAGGAGATGATAATAGGCATAGAGTGCCATGCTAGGCCACGCACGCTGCTGCAGGGTTGTGACTGTGTCTGCTTAGTTCGGCTTAGCAAGGTGAACCCCGGGCGCGAACTTGAGGCCAGGGAAAGCAAGGCCCAAGAGACAACAGCTCTCCGGCGGCTCTTCTTCCCTGCCGCGACAGAGCGAACGACCAAAGCCTTGCTGAGGAAGCAGCAGCGAATTGCGGTTCCTGTCAAGCTGAAAACCTCTGCGAAAGCGTAGCAGTCGCTGGGAAATCAGAGTCGGTTCTGTGGGCTGCTTTTGCTGCTTGCCTTAGCCTAGTATTCGCAGCATGATGGGCGAAACCCGCATAGAGCGAAAGCCTCTTTGCCGGGGCATCCCCTCTGGGAAAGCACTGCATTCTTTGGGAAATCAGAGTCGGCTCTGTGGGATGCTGCCTGCTGCTTGCCGGAGCTAGTCTCCACAGCACGGTGTAATAAACCCGCATGAAGCGAAATCCTCTTTGCCTGGGCATCCCCTCTGCCTGAGAGAGAAGCGCGATGGCGCCAGAGGAAAGAGCCTGAAGGAAAGGGACACGTCTGTCACTGCAGAGCGACGGAAGCCTGGCTGCTAAGGAGACACGAGGGGAAGATTAGGGCAGGCGAAAGGGCTCCACTCTGAGGAAGGATTCTGGGCAGAAAGCATGCCTGTCCTGAGCCTTTGGGCCCAATGAGACTGCAGCTCCTTGGCCACCTGTACGTGGTGGGACATGGGATTGCCACCTTGCGCCTACCCTGAACTTGAGAAACAACTCCCAGATAGAACTGGCCATCAGATGCTGTCTTCCTCTAGGATGTGGAAGCTTGGAGGAGGTACTGGGTTTAAGGGGAAGGAGTGGGGACAGTCCCCCAAAGCTCCCTCTTTAGTGCACGAAAGGTGTGCAGGGATCCTGTCACCTCTCATTTCCTGTGGGGAAAGCACTGGCCTAGTCAGCGCGTCCGCCTGAGCGCCAGAGTAAAAGGCCAAGCGATGCCTACACCGGAAGATGGTAATGTGGATAGAGTGCCATCCTAGGCTACGCACGCTACTGCACGGTTGTGGCTGTGTCTGCTTAGTTCGGCCTGGCAGGGTGAACCCAGGACGCAAACATGGAGCCCGGGAAAGCAAGGCCCAAGAGGCACCAGCTGTCCCGCACCTCTTCTTCCCTGAAGCGACTGAAGCCTTGCTGAGGAAGCAGCGGCGAAGTGCTGTTCGCTCCAAGCCAAAGCCTCTGCGAAAGCACAGAATTCGCTGAGAAATGTTCTGAGGGCTGCTGCTGCTTGCCTGAGCCCAGTCTCGCGGTGGGAGAAACCCGCATACAGCGAAAGCCTCTTTGCCTGGGCATCTCCCCTGGGAAAGCACAGCATTCCTTGGGAAATCAGAGTTGGGTTGGGGGATGCTGCTGCTGCTTGCCTGAGCTAGTCTCCGCAGCACGGTGGAAGACACCCGCATGGAGCGAAATACTCTTTGCCCTAGCATCCCCTCTGCCTGAGAGAGAAGCGTGGTTGCACACGTCTGTCACAGCGCTCCCCAGGAGAAAGTGTGGGGAAGGCGCAGCACGCCGCCCCCGGGGAAGAGAAGGAGCCCATGGCCTTGGGGTCGGGAAACGCTTGGGAAGCAGGATAGCCTGCCGTGGCACCAACAGCAGGCCAGTGGCCAGACGAGTATCATCTGCTCCCTGTGCGGAGTGATGGAAGCCTGGCTGCTGAGGAGGCATGAGGGGACGACTAGTGCAGGAGCGAGTGCTTCCACTCTGAGGAAGGAGTCTGGGCAGAAGGCAGGCCTGTCCTGTGCCTCTGGTCCCAAGGGTAGAGCATCTCCTTGGCCACTTGTCCCAAGGGCATAACGGCCTTTGCCCCAGGTGCCAAACCCGGAACTCGCAGAAACAACCCCATGCAGAAATAGACAGATGCCGTCTTCCACCAAGATGTGGCAGCATTGTGGATGGCAGGGGGTGTGCCGGGGAAGGAGTGGAGACACTGCCCCACAGTTCCCCATCCCAGTGCACGTGCCGTGTGCAGGGATTCTGTCGCCTCTTTTTTGTGGTGAAGGCACTGGCCTAGACCCCCGGTCTGCCTGAGCGCCGGAGCAAAAGGCAAAGCCTTACCTACGCCAGGAGATGGTAATAGGCATAGAGGGCCATGCTAGGCCACGCACGCTGCTGCAAGGTTGTGACTGTGTCTGCTTAGTTCGGCTTAGCAAGGTGAACCCCGGGCGCGAACTTGAAGCCAGGGAAAGCAAGGCCCAAGAGACACCAGCTCTCCCGCGGCTCTTCTTCCCTGCCGCGACAGAGCGAACGACCAAAGCCTTGATGAGGAAGCAGCAGCGAAGTGCGGTTCACGCCAAGCTGAAAACCTCTACGAAAGCATAGCAGTCGCTGGGAAATCAGAGTCGGTTCTGTGGGCTGCTGTTGCTGCATGCCTTAGCCTAGTATTCGCAGCACGGCGGGAGAAACCCTCATAGAGCGAAAGCCTCTTTGCCGGGGCATCCCCTCTGGGAAAGCACAGCAATCTTTGTGAAATTGGAGTCGGGTCTGTGGGATGCTGCTGCTGCTTTCCTAAGCAAGACACTACAGCATGGTGTAATAAACCCTCCTGTAGCGAAATCCTCCCTGCCTGGTCATCCCCTCTGCCTGAGAGAGAAGCGCGGTGGCGACTTTGGAAAGAGCCTTAAGGAAAGGGATATGTCTGTCCCTGGGCTCCCCAGGAGCCTGTCTGGGGAAAGTGCAGCACGCTGCCCGAGGCAAAGAGAAGGAGCCCTTGGCCTTGTGGTCGGGAAACGGTCGCGAAGCTGGAGAGCCGACCCTGGCAGGAACAGCGGGCCGGTGGCAAGACAAGTGTAACCCGCTCTCTGTGCAGAGAGACGAAGCCTGGCTGCTAAGGAGACACGAGGGGACGATTGGGCAGGGGAGCGTGCTCCAATCTGAGGAAGGAGTCTGGGCAGAAGGAAGGCCTTTCCTGTGCCTCTGATCCCAAAGGGACAGCATCTCCTTGGCCACCTGTCCAGAGGGCAGACGTGGGGTTGCCACCAAGCTCCCGGCCCTGAACTCGCAGAAACAACTCCTGGAGGAACGGGCAATCAGATGCCGTCTCCCTCCAGGATGTGGCAGCATTGGCGGAGGCAGGGTGTGTCCCGGGAAAACAGGGACACTTATCCATTACTCCCCATCCCAGGGCACGGGCGGTGTGCAGTGATCCTCTCACGTCTCCTCAAGGATGGAGAAGGCACTGTCCTAGTCCCCTGTCCACCTGAACGCCAGAGCGAAAGGGCAGGCCTTGCCTACGCCGACAGATGGCATTGTGAGCAGAGTGCCATCCTAGGCCACGCACGCTACTGCAGGGTCGAGGCTGTGTCTGCTTAGTTCGGCCTGGCAGGGTGAACCCAGGACGCAAACATGGAGCCCGGGAAAGCAAGGCCCAAGAGGCACCAGCTCTCCCGCAGCTCTTCTTCCCTGACGCGACTGAAGCCTTGCTGAGGAAGCAGCGGCGAAGTGCTGTTCGCTCCAAGCCAAAGCCTCTGCGAAAGCACAGCATTCGCTGACAAATGTTCGGTGGGCTTCTGCTGCTTGCCTGAGCCGAGTCTCGCGGTGGGAGAAACCCGCATACAGCGAAAGCCTCTTTGCCTGGGCATCTCCCCTGGGAAAGCACAGCATTCGTTGGGAAATCAGAGTTGGGTGTGTGGATGCTGCTGCTGCTTGCCTGAGCTAGTCTCCGCAGCACGGTGGATGATAACCGCATGGAGAGAAATACTCGCTGCCCTAGCATCCCCTCTGCCTGAGAGAGAAGCATGGTCGCATTCGTCTGTCACCGCGCTCCCCAGGAGAAAGTGTGGGGAAGGCGCAGCACGCCGCCCCCGGGAAAGAGAAGGAGCCCTTGGCCTTGGGGTCGGGAAACGCTTGGGAAGCAGGATAGCCTGCCGTGGCACCAACAGCAGGCCAGTGGCCAGACGAGTGTCACCCGCTCCCTGTGGGGAGAGAAGGAAGCCTGGCTGCTAAGGATACATGAGGGGACGACTAGGGCAGGGGCACGTGCTCCATGTTGAGGAAGGAGTCTGGGCAGAAGGCAGGCCTGTCCTGTGCCTCTGGTCCCAAGGGTAGAGCATCTCCTTGGCCACTTGTCCCAAGGGCATAACGGCCTTTGCCCCAGGTGCCAAACCCGGAACTCGCAGAAACAACGGCTTGGAGAAATGGACAGTCAGATGCCGTCTTCCACCAAGATGTGGCAGCGTTGTGGATGGCAGGGGGTGTGCTGGGGAAGGATTGGAGAACGTCCCCCACAGATCCCCATCCCAGTGCCCGGGCCCTGTGCAGGGATCCTGTCGCCTCCTCTCTCCTGTGGTGATGGCACAGGCCTAGACCCCCAGTCTGCCTGAGCGCCGGAGCAAAAGGCACAGCCTTACCTACGCCAGGAGATGATAATAGGCATAGAGTGCCATGCTAGGCCACGCACGCTGCTGCAGGGTTGTGACTGTGTCTGCTTAGTTCGGCTTAGCAAGGTGAACCCCGGGCGCGAACTTGAGGCCAGGGAAAGCAAGGCCCAAGAGACAACAGCTCTCCGGCGGCTCTTCTTCCCTGCCGCGACAGAGCGAACGACCAAAGCCTTGCTGAGGAAGCAGCAGCGAATTGCGGTTCCTGTCAAGCTGAAAACCTCTGCGAAAGCGTAGCAGTCGCTGGGAAATCAGAGTCGGTTCTGTGGGCTGCTTTTGCTGCTTGCCTTAGCCTAGTATTCGCAGCATGATGGGCGAAACCCGCATAGAGCGAAAGCCTCTTTGCCGGGGCATCCCCTCTGGGAAAGCACTGCATTCTTTGGGAAATCAGAGTCGGCTCTGTGGGATGCTGCCTGCTGCTTGCCGGAGCTAGTCTCCACAGCACGGTGTAATAAACCCGCATGAAGCGAAATCCTCTTTGCCTGGGCATCCCCTCTGCCTGAGAGAGAAGCGCGATGGCGCCAGAGGAAAGAGCCTGAAGGAAAGGGACACGTCTGTCACTGCAGAGCGACGGAAGCCTGGCTGCTAAGGAGACACGAGGGGAAGATTAGGGCAGGCGAAAGGGCTCCACTCTGAGGAAGGATTCTGGGCAGAAAGCATGCCTGTCCTGAGCCTTTGGGCCCAATGAGACTGCAGCTCCTTGGCCACCTGTACGTGGTGGGACATGGGATTGCCACCTTGCGCCTACCCTGAACTTGAGAAACAACTCCCAGATAGAACTGGCCATCAGATGCTGTCTTCCTCTAGGATGTGGAAGCTTGGAGGAGGTACTGGGTTTAAGGGGAAGGAGTGGGGACAGTCCCCCAAAGCTCCCTCTTTAGTGCACGAAAGGTGTGCAGGGATCCTGTCACCTCTCATTTCCTGTGGGGAAAGCACTGGCCTAGTCAGCGCGTCCGCCTGAGCGCCAGAGTAAAAGGCCAAGCGATGCCTACACCGGAAGATGGTAATGTGGATAGAGTGCCATCCTAGGCTACGCACGCTACTGCACGGTTGTGGCTGTGTCTGCTTAGTTCGGCC
Organism: Mustela lutreola; assembly: GCF_030435805.1. Lineage (NCBI taxonomy): Eukaryota > Metazoa > Chordata > Mammalia > Carnivora > Mustelidae > Mustela > Mustela lutreola. The sequence goes on from NC_081303.1 coordinate 28,777,373, forward strand.
TGGCAGGGTGAACCCAGGACGCAAACATGGAGCCCGGGAAAGCAAGGCCCAAGAGGCACCAGCTGTCCCGCACCTCTTCTTCCCTGAAGCGACTGAAGCCTTGCTGAGGAAGCAGCGGCGAAGTGCTGTTCGCTCCAAGCCAAAGCCTCTGCGAAAGCACAGAATTCGCTGAGAAATGTTCTGAGGGCTGCTGCTGCTTGCCTGAGCCCAGTCTCGCGGTGGGAGAAACCCGCATACAGCGAAAGCCTCTTTGCCTGGGCATCTCCCCTGGGAAAGCACAGCATTCCTTGGGAAATCAGAGTTGGGTTGGGGGATGCTGCTGCTGCTTGCCTGAGCTAGTCTCCGCAGCACGGTGGAAGACACCCGCATGGAGCGAAATACTCTTTGCCCTAGCATCCCCTCTGCCTGAGAGAGAAGCGTGGTTGCACACGTCTGTCACAGCGCTCCCCAGGAGAAAGTGTGGGGAAGGCGCAGCACGCCGCCCCCGGGGAAGAGAAGGAGCCCATGGCCTTGGGGTCGGGAAACGCTTGGGAAGCAGGATAGCCTGCCGTGGCACCAACAGCAGGCCAGTGGCCAGACGAGTATCATCTGCTCCCTGTGCGGAGTGATGGAAGCCTGGCTGCTGAGGAGGCATGAGGGGACGACTAGTGCAGGAGCGAGTGCTTCCACTCTGAGGAAGGAGTCTGGGCAGAAGGCAGGCCTGTCCTGTGCCTCTGGTCCCAAGGGTAGAGCATCTCCTTGGCCACTTGTCCCAAGGGCATAACGGCCTTTGCCCCAGGTGCCAAACCCGGAACTCGCAGAAACAACCCCATGCAGAAATAGACAGATGCCGTCTTCCACCAAGATGTGGCAGCATTGTGGATGGCAGGGGGTGTGCCGGGGAAGGAGTGGAGACACTGCCCCACAGTTCCCCATCCCAGTGCACGTGCCGTGTGCAGGGATTCTGTCGCCTCTTTTTTGTGGTGAAGGCACTGGCCTAGACCCCCGGTCTGCCTGAGCGCCGGAGCAAAAGGCAAAGCCTTACCTACGCCAGGAGATGGTAATAGGCATAGAGGGCCATGCTAGGCCACGCACGCTGCTGCAAGGTTGTGACTGTGTCTGCTTAGTTCGGCTTAGCAAGGTGAACCCCGGGCGCGAACTTGAAGCCAGGGAAAGCAAGGCCCAAGAGACACCAGCTCTCCCGCGGCTCTTCTTCCCTGCCGCGACAGAGCGAACGACCAAAGCCTTGATGAGGAAGCAGCAGCGAAGTGCGGTTCACGCCAAGCTGAAAACCTCTACGAAAGCATAGCAGTCGCTGGGAAATCAGAGTCGGTTCTGTGGGCTGCTGTTGCTGCATGCCTTAGCCTAGTATTCGCAGCACGGCGGGAGAAACCCTCATAGAGCGAAAGCCTCTTTGCCGGGGCATCCCCTCTGGGAAAGCACAGCAATCTTTGTGAAATTGGAGTCGGGTCTGTGGGATGCTGCTGCTGCTTTCCTAAGCAAGACACTACAGCATGGTGTAATAAACCCTCCTGTAGCGAAATCCTCCCTGCCTGGTCATCCCCTCTGCCTGAGAGAGAAGCGCGGTGGCGACTTTGGAAAGAGCCTTAAGGAAAGGGATATGTCTGTCCCTGGGCTCCCCAGGAGCCTGTCTGGGGAAAGTGCAGCACGCTGCCCGAGGCAAAGAGAAGGAGCCCTTGGCCTTGTGGTCGGGAAACGGTCGCGAAGCTGGAGAGCCGACCCTGGCAGGAACAGCGGGCCGGTGGCAAGACAAGTGTAACCCGCTCTCTGTGCAGAGAGACGAAGCCTGGCTGCTAAGGAGACACGAGGGGACGATTGGGCAGGGGAGCGTGCTCCAATCTGAGGAAGGAGTCTGGGCAGAAGGAAGGCCTTTCCTGTGCCTCTGATCCCAAAGGGACAGCATCTCCTTGGCCACCTGTCCAGAGGGCAGACGTGGGGTTGCCACCAAGCTCCCGGCCCTGAACTCGCGGAAACAACTCCTGGAGGAACGGGCAATCAGATGCCGTCTCCCTCCAGGATGTGGCAGCATTGGCGGAGGCAGGGTGTGTCCCGGGAAAACAGGGACACTTATCCATTACTCCCCATCCCAGGGCACGGGCGGTGTGCAGTGATCCTCTCACGTCTCCTCAAGGATGGAGAAGGCACTGTCCTAGTCCCCTGTCCACCTGAACGCCAGAGCGAAAGGGCAGGCCTTGCCTACGCCGACAGATGGCATTGTGAGCAGAGTGCCATCCTAGGCCACGCACGCTACTGCAGGGTCGAGGCTGTGTCTGCTTAGTTCGGCCTGGCAGGGTGAACCCAGGACGCAAACATGGAGCCCGGGAAAGCAAGGCCCAAGAGGCACCAGCTCTCCCGCAGCTCTTCTTCCCTGACGCGACTGAAGCCTTGCTGAGGAAGCAGCGGCGAAGTGCTGTTCGCTCCAAGCCAAAGCCTCTGCGAAAGCACAGCATTCGCTGACAAATGTTCGGTGGGCTTCTGCTGCTTGCCTGAGCCGAGTCTCGCGGTGGGAGAAACCCGCATACAGCGAAAGCCTCTTTGCCTGGGCATCTCCCCTGGGAAAGCACAGCATTCGTTGGGAAATCAGAGTTGGGTGTGTGGATGCTGCTGCTGCTTGCCTGAGCTAGTCTCCGCAGCACGGTGGATGATAACCGCATGGAGAGAAATACTCGCTGCCCTAGCATCCCCTCTGCCTGAGAGAGAAGCATGGTCGCATTCGTCTGTCACCGCGCTCCCCAGGAGAAAGTGTGGGGAAGGCGCAGCACGCCGCCCCCGGGAAAGAGAAGGAGCCCTTGGCCTTGGGGTCGGGAAACGCTTGGGAAGCAGGATAGCCTGCCGTGGCACCAACAGCAGGCCAGTGGCCAGACGAGTGTCACCCGCTCCCTGTGGGGAGAGAAGGAAGCCTGGCTGCTAAGGATACATGAGGGGACGACTAGGGCAGGGGCACGTGCTCCATGTTGAGGAAGGAGTCTGGGCAGAAGGCAGGCCTGTCCTGTGCCTCTGGTCCCAAGGGTAGAGCATCTCCTTGGCCACTTGTCCCAAGGGCATAACGGCCTTTGCCCCAGGTGCCAAACCCGGAACTCGCAGAAACAACGGCTTGGAGAAATGGACAGTCAGATGCCGTCTTCCACCAAGATGTGGCAGCGTTGTGGATGGCAGGGGGTGTGCTGGGGAAGGATTGGAGAACGTCCCCCACAGATCCCCATCCCAGTGCCCGGGCCCTGTGCAGGGATCCTGTCGCCTCCTCTCTCCTGTGGTGATGGCACAGGCCTAGACCCCCAGTCTGCCTGAGCGCCGGAGCAAAAGGCACAGCCTTACCTACGCCAGGAGATGATAATAGGCATAGAGTGCCATGCTAGGCCACGCACGCTGCTGCAGGGTTGTGACTGTGTCTGCTTAGTTCGGCTTAGCAAGGTGAACCCCGGGCGCGAACTTGAGGCCAGGGAAAGCAAGGCCCAAGAGACAACAGCTCTCCGGCGGCTCTTCTTCCCTGCCGCGACAGAGCGAACGACCAAAGCCTTGCTGAGGAAGCAGCAGCGAATTGCGGTTCCTGTCAAGCTGAAAACCTCTGCGAAAGCGTAGCAGTCGCTGGGAAATCAGAGTCGGTTCTGTGGGCTGCTTTTGCTGCTTGCCTTAGCCTAGTATTCGCAGCATGATGGGCGAAACCCGCATAGAGCGAAAGCCTCTTTGCCGGGGCATCCCCTCTGGGAAAGCACTGCATTCTTTGGGAAATCAGAGTCGGCTCTGTGGGATGCTGCCTGCTGCTTGCCGGAGCTAGTCTCCACAGCACGGTGTAATAAACCCGCATGAAGCGAAATCCTCTTTGCCTGGGCATCCCCTCTGCCTGAGAGAGAAGCGCGATGGCGCCAGAGGAAAGAGCCTGAAGGAAAGGGACACGTCTGTCACTGCAGAGCGACGGAAGCCTGGCTGCTAAGGAGACACGAGGGGAAGATTAGGGCAGGCGAAAGGGCTCCACTCTGAGGAAGGATTCTGGGCAGAAAGCATGCCTGTCCTGAGCCTTTGGGCCCAATGAGACTGCAGCTCCTTGGCCACCTGTACGTGGTGGGACATGGGATTGCCACCTTGCGCCTACCCTGAACTTGAGAAACAACTCCCAGATAGAACTGGCCATCAGATGCTGTCTTCCTCTAGGATGTGGAAGCTTGGAGGAGGTACTGGGTTTAAGGGGAAGGAGTGGGGACAGTCCCCCAAAGCTCCCTCTTTAGTGCACGAAAGGTGTGCAGGGATCCTGTCACCTCTCCTTTCCTGTGGGGAAAGCACTGGCCTAGTCAGCGCGTCCGCCTGAGCGCCAGAGTAAAAGGCCAAGCGATGCCTACACCGGAAGATGGTAATGTGGATAGAGTGCCATCCTAGGCTACGCACGCTACTGCACGGTTGTGGCTGTGTCTGCTTAGTTCGGCCTGGCAGGGTGAACCCAGGACGCAAACATGGAGCCCGGGAAAGCAAGGCCCAAGAGGCACCAGCTGTCCCGCACCTCTTCTTCCCTGAAGCGACTGAAGCCTTGCTGAGGAAGCAGCGGCGAAGTGCTGTTCGCTCCAAGCCAAAGCCTCTGCGAAAGCACAGAATTCGCTGAGAAATGTTCTGAGGGCTGCTGCTGCTTGCCTGAGCCCAGTCTCGCGGTGGGAGAAACCCGCATACAGCGAAAGCCTCTTTGCCTGGGCATCTCCCCTGGGAAAGCACAGCATTCCTTGGGAAATCAGAGTTGGGTTGGGGGATGCTGCTGCTGCTTGCCTGAGCTAGTCTCCGCAGCACGGTGGAAGACACCCGCATGGAGCGAAATACTCTTTGCCCTAGCATCCCCTCTGCCTGAGAGAGAAGCGTGGTTGCACACGTCTGTCACAGCGCTCCCCAGGAGAAAGTGTGGGGAAGGCGCAGCACGCCGCCCCCGGGGAAGAGAAGGAGCCCATGGCCTTGGGGTCGGGAAACGCTTGGGAAGCAGGATAGCCTGCCGTGGCACCAACAGCAGGCCAGTGGCCAGACGAGTATCATCTGCTCCCTGTGCGGAGTGATGGAAGCCTGGCTGCTGAGGAGGCATGAGGGGACGACTAGTGCAGGAGCGAGTGCTTCCACTCTGAGGAAGGAGTCTGGGCAGAAGGCAGGCCTGTCCTGTGCCTCTGGTCCCAAGGGTAGAGCATCTCCTTGGCCACTTGTCCCAAGGGCATAACGGCCTTTGCCCCAGGTGCCAAACCCGGAACTCGCAGAAACAACCCCATGCAGAAATAGACAGATGCCGTCTTCCACCAAGATGTGGCAGCATTGTGGATGGCAGGGGGTGTGCCGGGGAAGGAGTGGAGACACTGCCCCACAGTTCCCCATCCCAGTGCACGTGCCGTGTGCAGGGATTCTGTCGCCTCTTTTTTGTGGTGAAGGCACTGGCCTAGACCCCCGGTCTGCCTGAGCGCCGGAGCAAAAGGCAAAGCCTTACCTACGCCAGGAGATGGTAATAGGCATAGAGGGCCATGCTAGGCCACGCACGCTGCTGCAAGGTTGTGACTGTGTCTGCTTAGTTCGGCTTAGCAAGGTGAACCCCGGGCGCGAACTTGAAGCCAGGGAAAGCAAGGCCCAAGAGACACCAGCTCTCCCGCGGCTCTTCTTCCCTGCCGCGACAGAGCGAACGACCAAAGCCTTGATGAGGAAGCAGCAGCGAAGTGCGGTTCACGCCAAGCTGAAAACCTCTACGAAAGCATAGCAGTCGCTGGGAAATCAGAGTCGGTTCTGTGGGCTGCTGTTGCTGCATGCCTTAGCCTAGTATTCGCAGCACGGCGGGAGAAACCCTCATAGAGCGAAAGCCTCTTTGCCGGGGCATCCCCTCTGGGAAAGCACAGCAATCTTTGTGAAATTGGAGTCGGGTCTGTGGGATGCTGCTGCTGCTTTCCTAAGCAAGACACTACAGCATGGTGTAATAAACCCTCCTGTAGCGAAATCCTCCCTGCCTGGTCATCCCCTCTGCCTGAGAGAGAAGCGCGGTGGCGACTTTGGAAAGAGCCTTAAGGAAAGGGATATGTCTGTCCCTGGGCTCCCCAGGAGCCTGTCTGGGGAAAGTGCAGCACGCTGCCCGAGGCAAAGAGAAGGAGCCCTTGGCCTTGTGGTCGGGAAACGGTCGCGAAGCTGGAGAGCCGACCCTGGCAGGAACAGCGGGCCGGTGGCAAGACAAGTGTAACCCGCTCTCTGTGCAGAGAGACGAAGCCTGGCTGCTAAGGAGACACGAGGGGACGATTGGGCAGGGGAGCGTGCTCCAATCTGAGGAAGGAGTCTGGGCAGAAGGAAGGCCTTTCCTGTGCCTCTGATCCCAAAGGGACAGCATCTCCTTGGCCACCTGTCCAGAGGGCAGACGTGGGGTTGCCACCAAGCTCCCGGCCCTGAACTCGCAGAAACAACTCCTGGAGGAACGGGCAATCAGATGCCGTCTCCCTCCAGGATGTGGCAGCATTGGCGGAGGCAGGGTGTGTCCCGGGAAAACAGGGACACTTATCCATTACTCCCCATCCCAGGGCACGGGCGGTGTGCAGTGATCCTCTCACGTCTCCTCAAGGATGGAGAAGGCACTGTCCTAGTCCCCTGTCCACCTGAACGCCAGAGCGAAAGGGCAGGCCTTGCCTACGCCGACAGATGGCATTGTGAGCAGAGTGCCATCCTAGGCCACGCACGCTACTGCAGGGTCGAGGCTGTGTCTGCTTAGTTCGGCCTGGCAGGGTGAACCCAGGACGCAAACATGGAGCCCGGGAAAGCAAGGCCCAAGAGGCACCAGCTCTCCCGCAGCTCTTCTTCCCTGACGCGACTGAAGCCTTGCTGAGGAAGCAGCGGCGAAGTGCTGTTCGCTCCAAGCCAAAGCCTCTGCGAAAGCACAGCATTCGCTGACAAATGTTCGGTGGGCTTCTGCTGCTTGCCTGAGCCGAGTCTCGCGGTGGGAGAAACCCGCATACAGCGAAAGCCTCTTTGCCTGGGCATCTCCCCTGGGAAAGCACAGCATTCGTTGGGAAATCAGAGTTGGGTGTGTGGATGCTGCTGCTGCTTGCCTGAGCTAGTCTCCGCAGCACGGTGGATGATAACCGCATGGAGAGAAATACTCGCTGCCCTAGCATCCCCTCTGCCTGAGAGAGAAGCATGGTCGCATTCGTCTGTCACCGCGCTCCCCAGGAGAAAGTGTGGGGAAGGCGCAGCACGCCGCCCCCGGGAAAGAGAAGGAGCCCTTGGCCTTGGGGTCGGGAAACGCTTGGGAAGCAGGATAGCCTGCCGTGGCACCAACAGCAGGCCAGTGGCCAGACGAGTGTCACCCGCTCCCTGTGGGGAGAGAAGGAAGCCTGGCTGCTAAGGATACATGAGGGGACGACTAGGGCAGGGGCACGTGCTCCATGTTGAGGAAGGAGTCTGGGCAGAAGGCAGGCCTGTCCTGTGCCTCTGGTCCCAAGGGTAGAGCATCTCCTTGGCCACTTGTCCCAAGGGCATAACGGCCTTTGCCCCAGGTGCCAAACCCGGAACTCGCAGAAACAACGGCTTGGAGAAATGGACAGTCAGATGCCGTCTTCCACCAAGATGTGGCAGCGTTGTGGATGGCAGGGGGTGTGCTGGGGAAGGATTGGAGAACGTCCCCCACAGATCCCCATCCCAGTGCCCGGGCCCTGTGCAGGGATCCTGTCGCCTCCTCTCTCCTGTGGTGATGGCACAGGCCTAGACCCCCAGTCTGCCTGAGCGCCGGAGCAAAAGGCACAGCCTTACCTACGCCAGGAGATGATAATAGGCATAGAGTGCCATGCTAGGCCACGCACGCTGCTGCAGGGTTGTGACTGTGTCTGCTTAGTTCGGCTTAGCAAGGTGAACCCCGGGCGCGAACTTGAGGCCAGGGAAAGCAAGGCCCAAGAGACAACAGCTCTCCGGCGGCTCTTCTTCCCTGCCGCGACAGAGCGAACGACCAAAGCCTTGCTGAGGAAGCAGCAGCGAATTGCGGTTCCTGTCAAGCTGAAAACCTCTGCGAAAGCGTAGCAGTCGCTGGGAAATCAGAGTCGGTTCTGTGGGCTGCTTTTGCTGCTTGCCTTAGCCTAGTATTCGCAGCATGATGGGCGAAACCCGCATAGAGCGAAAGCCTCTTTGCCGGGGCATCCCCTCTGGGAAAGCACTGCATTCTTTGGGAAATCAGAGTCGGCTCTGTGGGATGCTGCCTGCTGCTTGCCGGAGCTAGTCTCCACAGCACGGTGTAATAAACCCGCATGAAGCGAAATCCTCTTTGCCTGGGCATCCCCTCTGCCTGAGAGAGAAGCGCGATGGCGCCAGAGGAAAGAGCCTGAAGGAAAGGGACACGTCTGTCACTGCAGAGCGACGGAAGCCTGGCTGCTAAGGAGACACGAGGGGAAGATTAGGGCAGGCGAAAGGGCTCCACTCTGAGGAAGGATTCTGGGCAGAAAGCATGCCTGTCCTGAGCCTTTGGGCCCAATGAGACTGCAGCTCCTTGGCCACCTGTACGTGGTGGGACATGGGATTGCCACCTTGCGCCTACCCTGAACTTGAGAAACAACTCCCAGATAGAACTGGCCATCAGATGCTGTCTTCCTCTAGGATGTGGAAGCTTGGAGGAGGTACTGGGTTTAAGGGGAAGGAGTGGGGACAGTCCCCCAAAGCTCCCTCTTTAGTGCACGAAAGGTGTGCAGGGATCCTGTCACCTCTCATTTCCTGTGGGGAAAGCACTGGCCTAGTCAGCGCGTCCGCCTGAGCGCCAGAGTAAAAGGCCAAGCGATGCCTACACCGGAAGATGGTAATGTGGATAGAGTGCCATCCTAGGCTACGCACGCTACTGCACGGTTGTGGCTGTGTCTGCTTAGTTCGGCCTGGCAGGGTGAACCCAGGACGCAAACATGGAGCCCGGGAAAGCAAGGCCCAAGAGGCACCAGCTGTCCCGCACCTCTTCTTCCCTGAAGCGACTGAAGCCTTGCTGAGGAAGCAGCGGCGAAGTGCTGTTCGCTCCAAGCCAAAGCCTCTGCGAAAGCACAGAATTCGCTGAGAAATGTTCTGAGGGCTGCTGCTGCTTGCCTGAGCCCAGTCTCGCGGTGGGAGAAACCCGCATACAGCGAAAGCCTCTTTGCCTGGGCATCTCCCCTGGGAAAGCACAGCATTCCTTGGGAAATCAGAGTTGGGTTGGGGGATGCTGCTGCTGCTTGCCTGAGCTAGTCTCCGCAGCACGGTGGAAGACACCCGCATGGAGCGAAATACTCTTTGCCCTAGCATCCCCTCTGCCTGAGAGAGAAGCGTGGTTGCACACGTCTGTCACAGCGCTCCCCAGGAGAAAGTGTGGGGAAGGCGCAGCACGCCGCCCCCGGGGAAGAGAAGGAGCCCATGGCCTTGGGGTCGGGAAACGCTTGGGAAGCAGGATAGCCTGCCGTGGCACCAACAGCAGGCCAGTGGCCAGACGAGTATCATCTGCTCCCTGTGCGGAGTGATGGAAGCCTGGCTGCTGAGGAGGCATGAGGGGACGACTAGTGCAGGAGCGAGTGCTTCCACTCTGAGGAAGGAGTCTGGGCAGAAGGCAGGCCTGTCCTGTGCCTCTGGTCCCAAGGGTAGAGCATCTCCTTGGCCACTTGTCCCAAGGGCATAACGGCCTTTGCCCCAGGTGCCAAACCCGGAACTCGCAGAAACAACCCCATGCAGAAATAGACAGATGCCGTCTTCCACCAAGATGTGGCAGCATTGTGGATGGCAGGGGGTGTGCCGGGGAAGGAGTGGAGACACTGCCCCACAGTTCCCCATCCCAGTGCACGTGCCGTGTGCAGGGATTCTGTCGCCTCTTTTTTGTGGTGAAGGCACTGGCCTAGACCCCCGGTCTGCCTGAGCGCCGGAGCAAAAGGCAAAGCCTTACCTACGCCAGGAGATGGTAATAGGCATAGAGGGCCATGCTAGGCCACGCACGCTGCTGCAAGGTTGTGACTGTGTCTGCTTAGTTCGGCTTAGCAAGGTGAACCCCGGGCGCGAACTTGAAGCCAGGGAAAGCAAGGCCCAAGAGACACCAGCTCTCCCGCGGCTCTTCTTCCCTGCCGCGACAGAGCGAACGACCAAAGCCTTGATGAGGAAGCAGCAGCGAAGTGCGGTTCACGCCAAGCTGAAAACCTCTACGAAAGCATAGCAGTCGCTGGGAAATCAGAGTCGGTTCTGTGGGCTGCTGTTGCTGCATGCCTTAGCCTAGTATTCGCAGCACGGCGGGAGAAACCCTCATAGAGCGAAAGCCTCTTTGCCGGGGCATCCCCTCTGGGAAAGCACAGCAATCTTTGTGAAATTGGAGTCGGGTCTGTGGGATGCTGCTGCTGCTTTCCTAAGCAAGACACTACAGCATGGTGTAATAAACCCTCCTGTAGCGAAATCCTCCCTGCCTGGTCATCCCCTCTGCCTGAGAGAGAAGCGCGGTGGCGACTTTGGAAAGAGCCTTAAGGAAAGGGATATGTCTGTCCCTGGGCTCCCCAGGAGCCTGTCTGGGGAAAGTGCAGCACGCTGCCCGAGGCAAAGAGAAGGAGCCCTTGGCCTTGTGGTCGGGAAACGGTCGCGAAGCTGGAGAGCCGACCCTGGCAGGAACAGCGGGCCGGTGGCAAGACAAGTGTAACCCGCTCTCTGTGCAGAGAGACGAAGCCTGGCTGCTAAGGAGACACGAGGGGACGATTGGGCAGGGGAGCGTGCTCCAATCTGAGGAAGGAGTCTGGGCAGAAGGAAGGCCTTTCCTGTGCCTCTGATCCCAAAGGGACAGCATCTCCTTGGCCACCTGTCCAGAGGGCAGACGTGGGGTTGCCACCAAGCTCCCGGCCCTGAACTCGCGGAAACAACTCCTGGAGGAACGGGCAATCAGATGCCGTCTCCCTCCAGGATGTGGCAGCATTGGCGGAGGCAGGGTGTGTCCCGGGAAAACAGGGACACTTATCCATTACTCCCCATCCCAGGGCACGGGCGGTGTGCAGTGATCCTCTCACGTCTCCTCAAGGATGGAGAAGGCACTGTCCTAGTCCCCTGTCCACCTGAACGCCAGAGCGAAAGGGCAGGCCTTGCCTACGCCGACAGATGGCATTGTGAGCAGAGTGCCATCCTAGGCCACGCACGCTACTGCAGGGTCGAGGCTGTGTCTGCTTAGTTCGGCCTGGCAGGGTGAACCCAGGACGCAAACATGGAGCCCGGGAAAGCAAGGCCCAAGAGGCACCAGCTCTCCCGCAGCTCTTCTTCCCTGACGCGACTGAAGCCTTGCTGAGGAAGCAGCGGCGAAGTGCTGTTCGCTCCAAGCCAAAGCCTCTGCGAAAGCACAGCATTCGCTGACAAATGTTCGGTGGGCTTCTGCTGCTTGCCTGAGCCGAGTCTCGCGGTGGGAGAAACCCGCATACAGCGAAAGCCTCTTTGCCTGGGCATCTCCCCTGGGAAAGCACAGCATTCGTTGGGAAATCAGAGTTGGGTGTGTGGATGCTGCTGCTGCTTGCCTGAGCTAGTCTCCGCAGCACGGTGGATGATAACCGCATGGAGAGAAATACTCGCTGCCCTAGCATCCCCTCTGCCTGAGAGAGAAGCATGGTCGCATTCGTCTGTCACCGCGCTCCCCAGGAGAAAGTGTGGGGAAGGCGCAGCACGCCGCCCCCGGGAAAGAGAAGGAGCCCTTGGCCTTGGGGTCGGGAAACGCTTGGGAAGCAGGATAGCCTGCCGTGGCACCAACAGCAGGCCAGTGGCCAGACGAGTGTCACCCGCTCCCTGTGGGGAGAGAAGGAAGCCTGGCTGCTAAGGATACATGAGGGGACGACTAGGGCAGGGGCACGTGCTCCATGTTGAGGAAGGAGTCTGGGCAGAAGGCAGGCCTGTCCTGTGCCTCTGGTCCCAAGGGTAGAGCATCTCCTTGGCCACTTGTCCCAAGGGCATAACGGCCTTTGCCCCAGGTGCCAAACCCGGAACTCGCAGAAACAACGGCTTGGAGAAATGGACAGTCAGATGCCGTCTTCCACCAAGATGTGGCAGCGTTGTGGATGGCAGGGGGTGTGCTGGGGAAGGATTGGAGAACGTCCCCCACAGATCCCCATCCCAGTGCCCGGGCCCTGTGCAGGGATCCTGTCGCCTCCTCTCTCCTGTGGTGATGGCACAGGCCTAGACCCCCAGTCTGCCTGAGCGCCGGAGCAAAAGGCACAGCCTTACCTACGCCAGGAGATGATAATAGGCATAGAGTGCCATGCTAGGCCACGCACGCTGCTGCAGGGTTGTGACTGTGTCTGCTTAGTTCGGCTTAGCAAGGTGAACCCCGGGCGCGAACTTGAGGCCAGGGAAAGCAAGGCCCAAGAGACAACAGCTCTCCGGCGGCTCTTCTTCCCTGCCGCGACAGAGCGAACGACCAAAGCCTTGCTGAGGAAGCAGCAGCGAATTGCGGTTCCTGTCAAGCTGAAAACCTCTGCGAAAGCGTAGCAGTCGCTGGGAAATCAGAGTCGGTTCTGTGGGCTGCTTTTGCTGCTTGCCTTAGCCTAGTATTCGCAGCATGATGGGCGAAACCCGCATAGAGCGAAAGCCTCTTTGCCGGGGCATCCCCTCTGGGAAAGCACTGCATTCTTTGGGAAATCAGAGTCGGCTCTGTGGGATGCTGCCTGCTGCTTGCCGGAGCTAGTCTCCACAGCACGGTGTAATAAACCCGCATGAAGCGAAATCCTCTTTGCCTGGGCATCCCCTCTGCCTGAGAGAGAAGCGCGATGGCGCCAGAGGAAAGAGCCTGAAGGAAAGGGACACGTCTGTCACTGCAGAGCGACGGAAGCCTGGCTGCTAAGGAGACACGAGGGGAAGATTAGGGCAGGCGAAAGGGCTCCACTCTGAGGAAGGATTCTGGGCAGAAAGCATGCCTGTCCTGAGCCTTTGGGCCCAATGAGACTGCAGCTCCTTGGCCACCTGTACGTGGTGGGACATGGGATTGCCACCTTGCGCCTACCCTGAACTTGAGAAACAACTCCCAGATAGAACTGGCCATCAGATGCTGTCTTCCTCTAGGATGTGGAAGCTTGGAGGAGGTACTGGGTTTAAGGGGAAGGAGTGGGGACAGTCCCCCAAAGCTCCCTCTTTAGTGCACGAAAGGTGTGCAGGGATCCTGTCACCTCTCCTTTCCTGTGGGGAAAGCACTGGCCTAGTCAGCGCGTCCGCCTGAGCGCCAGAGTAAAAGGCCAAGCGATGCCTACACCGGAAGATGGTAATGTGGATAGAGTGCCATCCTAGGCTACGCACGCTACTGCACGGTTGTGGCTGTGTCTGCTTAGTTCGGCCTGGCAGGGTGAACCCAGGACGCAAACATGGAGCCCGGGAAAGCAAGGCCCAAGAGGCACCAGCTGTCCCGCACCTCTTCTTCCCTGAAGCGACTGAAGCCTTGCTGAGGAAGCAGCGGCGAAGTGCTGTTCGCTCCAAGCCAAAGCCTCTGCGAAAGCACAGAATTCGCTGAGAAATGTTCTGAGGGCTGCTGCTGCTTGCCTGAGCCCAGTCTCGCGGTGGGAGAAACCCGCATACAGCGAAAGCCTCTTTGCCTGGGCATCTCCCCTGGGAAAGCACAGCATTCCTTGGGAAATCAGAGTTGGGTTGGGGGATGCTGCTGCTGCTTGCCTGAGCTAGTCTCCGCAGCACGGTGGAAGACACCCGCATGGAGCGAAATACTCTTTGCCCTAGCATCCCCTCTGCCTGAGAGAGAAGCGTGGTTGCACACGTCTGTCACAGCGCTCCCCAGGAGAAAGTGTGGGGAAGGCGCAGCACGCCGCCCCCGGGGAAGAGAAGGAGCCCATGGCCTTGGGGTCGGGAAACGCTTGGGAAGCAGGATAGCCTGCCGTGGCACCAACAGCAGGCCAGTGGCCAGACGAGTATCATCTGCTCCCTGTGCGGAGTGATGGAAGCCTGGCTGCTGAGGAGGCATGAGGGGACGACTAGTGCAGGAGCGAGTGCTTCCACTCTGAGGAAGGAGTCTGGGCAGAAGGCAGGCCTGTCCTGTGCCTCTGGTCCCAAGGGTAGAGCATCTCCTTGGCCACTTGTCCCAAGGGCATAACGGCCTTTGCCCCAGGTGCCAAACCCGGAACTCGCAGAAACAACCCCATGCAGAAATAGACAGATGCCGTCTTCCACCAAGATGTGGCAGCATTGTGGATGGCAGGGGGTGTGCCGGGGAAGGAGTGGAGACACTGCCCCACAGTTCCCCATCCCAGTGCACGTGCCGTGTGCAGGGATTCTGTCGCCTCTTTTTTGTGGTGAAGGCACTGGCCTAGACCCCCGGTCTGCCTGAGCGCCGGAGCAAAAGGCAAAGCCTTACCTACGCCAGGAGATGGTAATAGGCATAGAGGGCCATGCTAGGCCACGCACGCTGCTGCAAGGTTGTGACTGTGTCTGCTTAGTTCGGCTTAGCAAGGTGAACCCCGGGCGCGAACTTGAAGCCAGGGAAAGCAAGGCCCAAGAGACACCAGCTCTCCCGCGGCTCTTCTTCCCTGCCGCGACAGAGCGAACGACCAAAGCCTTGATGAGGAAGCAGCAGCGAAGTGCGGTTCACGCCAAGCTGAAAACCTCTACGAAAGCATAGCAGTCGCTGGGAAATCAGAGTCGGTTCTGTGGGCTGCTGTTGCTGCATGCCTTAGCCTAGTATTCGCAGCACGGCGGGAGAAACCCTCATAGAGCGAAAGCCTCTTTGCCGGGGCATCCCCTCTGGGAAAGCACAGCAATCTTTGTGAAATTGGAGTCGGGTCTGTGGGATGCTGCTGCTGCTTTCCTAAGCAAGACACTACAGCATGGTGTAATAAACCCTCCTGTAGCGAAATCCTCCCTGCCTGGTCATCCCCTCTGCCTGAGAGAGAAGCGCGGTGGCGACTTTGGAAAGAGCCTTAAGGAAAGGGATATGTCTGTCCCTGGGCTCCCCAGGAGCCTGTCTGGGGAAAGTGCAGCACGCTGCCCGAGGCAAAGAGAAGGAGCCCTTGGCCTTGTGGTCGGGAAACGGTCGCGAAGCTGGAGAGCCGACCCTGGCAGGAACAGCGGGCCGGTGGCAAGACAAGTGTAACCCGCTCTCTGTGCAGAGAGACGAAGCCTGGCTGCTAAGGAGACACGAGGGGACGATTGGGCAGGGGAGCGTGCTCCAATCTGAGGAAGGAGTCTGGGCAGAAGGAAGGCCTTTCCTGTGCCTCTGATCCCAAAGGGACAGCATCTCCTTGGCCACCTGTCCAGAGGGCAGACGTGGGGTTGCCACCAAGCTCCCGGCCCTGAACTCGCGGAAACAACTCCTGGAGGAACGGGCAATCAGATGCCGTCTCCCTCCAGGATGTGGCAGCATTGGCGGAGGCAGGGTGTGTCCCGGGAAAACAGGGACACTTATCCATTACTCCCCATCCCAGGGCACGGGCGGTGTGCAGTGATCCTCTCACGTCTCCTCAAGGATGGAGAAGGCACTGTCCTAGTCCCCTGTCCACCTGAACGCCAGAGCGAAAGGGCAGGCCTTGCCTACGCCGACAGATGGCATTGTGAGCAGAGTGCCATCCTAGGCCACGCACGCTACTGCAGGGTCGAGGCTGTGTCTGCTTAGTTCGGCCTGGCAGGGTGAACCCAGGACGCAAACATGGAGCCCGGGAAAGCAAGGCCCAAGAGGCACCAGCTCTCCCGCAGCTCTTCTTCCCTGACGCGACTGAAGCCTTGCTGAGGAAGCAGCGGCGAAGTGCTGTTCGCTCCAAGCCAAAGCCTCTGCGAAAGCACAGCATTCGCTGACAAATGTTCGGTGGGCTTCTGCTGCTTGCCTGAGCCGAGTCTCGCGGTGGGAGAAACCCGCATACAGCGAAAGCCTCTTTGCCTGGGCATCTCCCCTGGGAAAGCACAGCATTCGTTGGGAAATCAGAGTTGGGTGTGTGGATGCTGCTGCTGCTTGCCTGAGCTACTCTCCGCAGCACGGTGGATGATAACCGCATGGAGAGAAATACTCGCTGCCCTAGCATCCCCTCTGCCTGAGAGAGAAGCATGGTCGCATTCGTCTGTCACCGCGCTCCCCAGGAGAAAGTGTGGGGAAGGCGCAGCACGCCGCCCCCGGGAAAGAGAAGGAGCCCTTGGCCTTGGGGTCGGGAAACGCTTGGGAAGCAGGATAGCCTGCCGTGGCACCAACAGCAGGCCAGTGGCCAGACGAGTGTCACCCGCTCCCTGTGGGGAGAGAAGGAAGCCTGGCTGCTAAGGATACATGAGGGGACGACTAGGGCAGGGGCACGTGCTCCATGTTGAGGAAGGAGTCTGGGCAGATGGCAGGCCTGTCCTGTGCCTCTGGTCCCAAGGGTAGAGCATCTCCTTGGCCACTTGTCCCAAGGGCATAACGGCCTTTGCCCCAGGTGCCAAACCCGGAACTCGCAGAAACAACGGCTTGGAGAAATGGACAGTCAGATGCCGTCTTCCACCAAGATGTGGCAGCGTTGTGGATGGCAGGGGGTGTGCTGGGGAAGGATTGGAGAACGTCCCCCACAGATCCCCATCCCAGTGCCCGGGCCCTGTGCAGGGATCCTGTCGCCTCCTCTCTCCTGTGGTGATGGCACAGGCCTAGACCCCCAGTCTGCCTGAGCGCCGGAGCAAAAGGCACAGCCTTACCTACGCCAGGAGATGATAATAGGCATAGAGTGCCATGCTAGGCCACGCACGCTGCTGCAGGGTTGTGACTGTGTCTGCTTAGTTCGGCTTAGCAAGGTGAACCCCGGGCGCGAACTTGAGGCCAGGGAAAGCAAGGCCCAAGAGACAACAGCTCTCCGGCGGCTCTTCTTCCCTGCCGCGACAGAGCGAACGACCAAAGCCTTGCTGAGGAAGCAGCAGCGAATTGCGGTTCCTGTCAAGCTGAAAACCTCTGCGAAAGCGTAGCAGTCGCTGGGAAATCAGAGTCGGTTCTGTGGGCTGCTTTTGCTGCTTGCCTTAGCCTAGTATTCGCAGCATGATGGGCGAAACCCGCATAGAGCGAAAGCCTCTTTGCCGGGGCATCCCCTCTGGGAAAGCACTGCATTCTTTGGGAAATCAGAGTCGGCTCTGTGGGATGCTGCCTGCTGCTTGCCGGAGCTAGTCTCCACAGCACGGTGTAATAAACCCGCATGAAGCGAAATCCTCTTTGCCTGGGCATCCCCTCTGCCTGAGAGAGAAGCGCGATGGCGCCAGAGGAAAGAGCCTGAAGGAAAGGGACACGTCTGTCACTGCAGAGCGACGGAAGCCTGGCTGCTAAGGAGACACGAGGGGAAGATTAGGGCAGGCGAAAGGGCTCCACTCTGAGGAAGGATTCTGGGCAGAAAGCATGCCTGTCCTGAGCCTTTGGGCCCAATGAGACTGCAGCTCCTTGGCCACCTGTACGTGGTGGGACATGGGATTGCCACCTTGCGCCTACCCTGAACTTGAGAAACAACTCCCAGATAGAACTGGCCATCAGATGCTGTCTTCCTCTAGGATGTGGAAGCTTGGAGGAGGTACTGGGTTTAAGGGGAAGGAGTGGGGACAGTCCCCCAAAGCTCCCTCTTTAGTGCACGAAAGGTGTGCAGGGATCCTGTCACCTCTCCTTTCCTGTGGGGAAAGCACTGGCCTAGTCAGCGCGTCCGCCTGAGCGCCAGAGTAAAAGGCCAAGCGATGCCTACACCGGAAGATGGTAATGTGGATAGAGTGCCATCCTAGGCTACGCACGCTACTGCACGGTTGTGGCTGTGTCTGCTTAGTTCGGCCTGGCAGGGTGAACCCAGGACGCAAACATGGAGCCCGGGAAAGCAAGGCCCAAGAGGCACCAGCTGTCCCGCACCTCTTCTTCCCTGAAGCGACTGAAGCCTTGCTGAGGAAGCAGCGGCGAAGTGCTGTTCGCTCCAAGCCAAAGCCTCTGCGAAAGCACAGAATTCGCTGAGAAATGTTCTGAGGGCTGCTGCTGCTTGCCTGAGCCCAGTCTCGCGGTGGGAGAAACCCGCATACAGCGAAAGCCTCTTTGCCTGGGCATCTCCCCTGGGAAAGCACAGCATTCCTTGGGAAATCAGAGTTGGGTTGGGGGATGCTGCTGCTGCTTGCCTGAGCTAGTCTCCGCAGCACGGTGGAAGACACCCGCATGGAGCGAAATACTCTTTGCCCTAGCATCCCCTCTGCCTGAGAGAGAAGCGTGGTTGCACACGTCTGTCACAGCGCTCCCCAGGAGAAAGTGTGGGGAAGGCGCAGCACGCCGCCCCCGGGGAAGAGAAGGAGCCCATGGCCTTGGGGTCGGGAAACGCTTGGGAAGCAGGATAGCCTGCCGTGGCACCAACAGCAGGCCAGTGGCCAGACGAGTATCATCTGCTCCCTGTGCGGAGTGATGGAAGCCTGGCTGCTGAGGAGGCATGAGGGGACGACTAGTGCAGGAGCGAGTGCTTCCACTCTGAGGAAGGAGTCTGGGCAGAAGGCAGGCCTGTCCTGTGCCTCTGGTCCCAAGGGTAGAGCATCTCCTTGGCCACTTGTCCCAAGGGCATAACGGCCTTTGCCCCAGGTGCCAAACCCGGAACTCGCAGAAACAACCCCATGCAGAAATAGACAGATGCCGTCTTCCACCAAGATGTGGCAGCATTGTGGATGGCAGGGGGTGTGCCGGGGAAGGAGTGGAGACACTGCCCCACAGTTCCCCATCCCAGTGCACGTGCCGTGTGCAGGGATTCTGTCGCCTCTTTTTTGTGGTGAAGGCACTGGCCTAGACCCCCGGTCTGCCTGAGCGCCGGAGCAAAAGGCAAAGCCTTACCTACGCCAGGAGATGGTAATAGGCATAGAGGGCCATGCTAGGCCACGCACGCTGCTGCAAGGTTGTGACTGTGTCTGCTTAGTTCGGCTTAGCAAGGTGAACCCCGGGCGCGAACTTGAAGCCAGGGAAAGCAAGGCCCAAGAGACACCAGCTCTCCCGCGGCTCTTCTTCCCTGCCGCGACAGAGCGAACGACCAAAGCCTTGATGAGGAAGCAGCAGCGAAGTGCGGTTCACGCCAAGCTGAAAACCTCTACGAAAGCATAGCAGTCGCTGGGAAATCAGAGTCGGTTCTGTGGGCTGCTGTTGCTGCATGCCTTAGCCTAGTATTCGCAGCACGGCGGGAGAAACCCTCATAGAGCGAAAGCCTCTTTGCCGGGGCATCCCCTCTGGGAAAGCACAGCAATCTTTGTGAAATTGGAGTCGGGTCTGTGGGATGCTGCTGCTGCTTTCCTAAGCAAGACACTACAGCATGGTGTAATAAACCCTCCTGTAGCGAAATCCTCCCTGCCTGGTCATCCCCTCTGCCTGAGAGAGAAGCGCGGTGGCGACTTTGGAAAGAGCCTTAAGGAAAGGGATATGTCTGTCCCTGGGCTCCCCAGGAGCCTGTCTGGGGAAAGTGCAGCACGCTGCCCGAGGCAAAGAGAAGGAGCCCTTGGCCTTGTGGTCGGGAAACGGTCGCGAAGCTGGAGAGCCGACCCTGGCAGGAACAGCGGGCCGGTGGCAAGACAAGTGTAACCCGCTCTCTGTGCAGAGAGACGAAGCCTGGCTGCTAAGGAGACACGAGGGGACGATTGGGCAGGGGAGCGTGCTCCAATCTGAGGAAGGAGTCTGGGCAGAAGGAAGGCCTTTCCTGTGCCTCTGATCCCAAAGGGACAGCATCTCCTTGGCCACCTGTCCAGAGGGCAGACGTGGGGTTGCCACCAAGCTCCCGGCCCTGAACTCGCAGAAACAACTCCTGGAGGAACGGGCAATCAGATGCCGTCTCCCTCCAGGATGTGGCAGCATTGGCGGAGGCAGGGTGTGTCCCGGGAAAACAGGGACACTTATCCATTACTCCCCATCCCAGGGCACGGGCGGTGTGCAGTGATCCTCTCACGTCTCCTCAAGGATGGAGAAGGCACTGTCCTAGTCCCCTGTCCACCTGAACGCCAGAGCGAAAGGGCAGGCCTTGCCTACGCCGACAGATGGCATTGTGAGCAGAGTGCCATCCTAGGCCACGCACGCTACTGCAGGGTCGAGGCTGTGTCTGCTTAGTTCGGCCTGGCAGGGTGAACCCAGGACGCAAACATGGAGCCCGGGAAAGCAAGGCCCAAGAGGCACCAGCTCTCCCGCAGCTCTTCTTCCCTGACGCGACTGAAGCCTTGCTGAGGAAGCAGCGGCGAAGTGCTGTTCGCTCCAAGCCAAAGCCTCTGCGAAAGCACAGCATTCGCTGACAAATGTTCGGTGGGCTTCTGCTGCTTGCCTGAGCCGAGTCTCGCGGTGGGAGAAACCCGCATACAGCGAAAGCCTCTTTGCCTGGGCATCTCCCCTGGGAAAGCACAGCATTCGTTGGGAAATCAGAGTTGGGTGTGTGGATGCTGCTGCTGCTTGCCTGAGCTAGTCTCCGCAGCACGGTGGATGATAACCGCATGGAGAGAAATACTCGCTGCCCTAGCATCCCCTCTGCCTGAGAGAGAAGCATGGTCGCATTCGTCTGTCACCGCGCTCCCCAGGAGAAAGTGTGGGGAAGGCGCAGCACGCCGCCCCCGGGAAAGAGAAGGAGCCCTTGGCCTTGGGGTCGGGAAACGCTTGGGAAGCAGGATAGCCTGCCGTGGCACCAACAGCAGGCCAGTGGCCAGACGAGTGTCACCCGCTCCCTGTGGGGAGAGAAGGAAGCCTGGCTGCTAAGGATACATGAGGGGACGACTAGGGCAGGGGCACGTGCTCCATGTTGAGGAAGGAGTCTGGGCAGAAGGCAGGCCTGTCCTGTGCCTCTGGTCCCAAGGGTAGAGCATCTCCTTGGCCACTTGTCCCAAGGGCATAACGGCCTTTGCCCCAGGTGCCAAACCCGGAACTCGCAGAAACAACGGCTTGGAGAAATGGACAGTCAGATGCCGTCTTCCACCAAGATGTGGCAGCGTTGTGGATGGCAGGGGGTGTGCTGGGGAAGGATTGGAGAACGTCCCCCACAGATCCCCATCCCAGTGCCCGGGCCCTGTGCAGGGATCCTGTCGCCTCCTCTCTCCTGTGGTGATGGCACAGGCCTAGACCCCCAGTCTGCCTGAGCGCCGGAGCAAAAGGCACAGCCTTACCTACGCCAGGAGATGATAATAGGCATAGAGTGCCATGCTAGGCCACGCACGCTGCTGCAGGGTTGTGACTGTGTCTGCTTAGTTCGGCTTAGCAAGGTGAACCCCGGGCGCGAACTTGAGGCCAGGGAAAGCAAGGCCCAAGAGACAACAGCTCTCCGGCGGCTCTTCTTCCCTGCCGCGACAGAGCGAACGACCAAAGCCTTGCTGAGGAAGCAGCAGCGAATTGCGGTTCCTGTCAAGCTGAAAACCTCTGCGAAAGCGTAGCAGTCGCTGGGAAATCAGAGTCGGTTCTGTGGGCTGCTTTTGCTGCTTGCCTTAGCCTAGTATTCGCAGCATGATGGGCGAAACCCGCATAGAGCGAAAGCCTCTTTGCCGGGGCATCCCCTCTGGGAAAGCACTGCATTCTTTGGGAAATCAGAGTCGGCTCTGTGGGATGCTGCCTGCTGCTTGCCGGAGCTAGTCTCCACAGCACGGTGTAATAAACCCGCATGAAGCGAAATCCTCTTTGCCTGGGCATCCCCTCTGCCTGAGAGAGAAGCGCGATGGCGCCAGAGGAAAGAGCCTGAAGGAAAGGGACACGTCTGTCACTGCAGAGCGACGGAAGCCTGGCTGCTAAGGAGACACGAGGGGAAGATTAGGGCAGGCGAAAGGGCTCCACTCTGAGGAAGGATTCTGGGCAGAAAGCATGCCTGTCCTGAGCCTTTGGGCCCAATGAGACTGCAGCTCCTTGGCCACCTGTACGTGGTGGGACATGGGATTGCCACCTTGCGCCTACCCTGAACTTGAGAAACAACTCCCAGATAGAACTGGCCATCAGATGCTGTCTTCCTCTAGGATGTGGAAGCTTGGAGGAGGTACTGGGTTTAAGGGGAAGGAGTGGGGACAGTCCCCCAAAGCTCCCTCTTTAGTGCACGAAAGGTGTGCAGGGATCCTGTCACCTCTCATTTCCTGTGGGGAAAGCACTGGCCTAGTCAGCGCGTCCGCCTGAGCGCCAGAGTAAAAGGCCAAGCGATGCCTACACCGGAAGATGGTAATGTGGATAGAGTGCCATCCTAGGCTACGCACGCTACTGCACGGTTGTGGCTGTGTCTGCTTAGTTCGGCCTGGCAGGGTGAACCCAGGACGCAAACATGGAGCCCGGGAAAGCAAGGCCCAAGAGGCACCAGCTGTCCCGCACCTCTTCTTCCCTGAAGCGACTGAAGCCTTGCTGAGGAAGCAGCGGCGAAGTGCTGTTCGCTCCAAGCCAAAGCCTCTGCGAAAGCACAGAATTCGCTGAGAAATGTTCTGAGGGCTGCTGCTGCTTGCCTGAGCCCAGTCTCGCGGTGGGAGAAACCCGCATACAGCGAAAGCCTCTTTGCCTGGGCATCTCCCCTGGGAAAGCACAGCATTCCTTGGGAAATCAGAGTTGGGTTGGGGGATGCTGCTGCTGCTTGCCTGAGCTAGTCTCCGCAGCACGGTGGAAGACACCCGCATGGAGCGAAATACTCTTTGCCCTAGCATCCCCTCTGCCTGAGAGAGAAGCGTGGTTGCACACGTCTGTCACAGCGCTCCCCAGGAGAAAGTGTGGGGAAGGCGCAGCACGCCGCCCCCGGGGAAGAGAAGGAGCCCATGGCCTTGGGGTCGGGAAACGCTTGGGAAGCAGGATAGCCTGCCGTGGCACCAACAGCAGGCCAGTGGCCAGACGAGTATCATCTGCTCCCTGTGCGGAGTGATGGAAGCCTGGCTGCTGAGGAGGCATGAGGGGACGACTAGTGCAGGAGCGAGTGCTTCCACTCTGAGGAAGGAGTCTGGGCAGAAGGCAGGCCTGTCCTGTGCCTCTGGTCCCAAGGGTAGAGCATCTCCTTGGCCACTTGTCCCAAGGGCATAACGGCCTTTGCCCCAGGTGCCAAACCCGGAACTCGCAGAAACAACCCCATGCAGAAATAGACAGATGCCGTCTTCCACCAAGATGTGGCAGCATTGTGGATGGCAGGGGGTGTGCCGGGGAAGGAGTGGAGACACTGCCCCACAGTTCCCCATCCCAGTGCACGTGCCGTGTGCAGGGATTCTGTCGCCTCTTTTTTGTGGTGAAGGCACTGGCCTAGACCCCCGGTCTGCCTGAGCGCCGGAGCAAAAGGCAAAGCCTTACCTACGCCAGGAGATGGTAATAGGCATAGAGGGCCATGCTAGGCCACGCACGCTGCTGCAAGGTTGTGACTGTGTCTGCTTAGTTCGGCTTAGCAAGGTGAACCCCGGGCGCGAACTTGAAGCCAGGGAAAGCAAGGCCCAAGAGACACCAGCTCTCCCGCGGCTCTTCTTCCCTGCCGCGACAGAGCGAACGACCAAAGCCTTGATGAGGAAGCAGCAGCGAAGTGCGGTTCACGCCAAGCTGAAAACCTCTACGAAAGCATAGCAGTCGCAGGGAAATCAGAGTCGGTTCTGTGGGCTGCTGTTGCTGCATGCCTTAGCCTAGTATTCGCAGCACGGCGGGAGAAACCCTCATAGAGCGAAAGCCTCTTTGCCGGGGCATCCCCTCTGGGAAAGCACAGCAATCTTTGTGAAATTGGAGTCGGGTCTGTGGGATGCTGCTGCTGCTTTCCTAAGCAAGACACTACAGCATGGTGTAATAAACCCTCCTGTAGCGAAATCCTCCCTGCCTGGTCATCCCCTCTGCCTGAGAGAGAAGCGCGGTGGCGACTTTGGAAAGAGCCTTAAGGAAAGGGATATGTCTGTCCCTGGGCTCCCCAGGAGCCTGTCTGGGGAAAGTGCAGCACGCTGCCCGAGGCAAAGAGAAGGAGCCCTTGGCCTTGTGGTCGGGAAACGGTCGCGAAGCTGGAGAGCCGACCCTGGCAGGAACAGCGGGCCGGTGGCAAGACAAGTGTAACCCGCTCTCTGTGCAGAGAGACGAAGCCTGGCTGCTAAGGAGACACGAGGGGACGATTGGGCAGGGGAGCGTGCTCCAATCTGAGGAAGGAGTCTGAGCAGAAGGAAGGCCTTTCCTGTGCCTCTGATCCCAAAGGGACAGCATCTCCTTGGCCACCTGTCCAGAGGGCAGACGTGGGGTTGCCACCAAGCTCCCGGCCCTGAACTCGCAGAAACAACTCCTGGAGGAACGGGCAATCAGATGCCGTCTCCCTCCAGGATGTGGCAGCATTGGCGGAGGCAGGGTGTGTCCCGGGAAAACAGGGACACTTACCCATTACTCCCCATCCCAGGGCACGGGCGGTGTGCAGTGATCCTCTCACGTCTCCTCAAGGATGGAGAAGGCACTGTCCTAGTCCCCTGTCCACCTGAACGCCAGAGCGAAAGGGCAGGCCTTGCCTACGCCGACAGATGGCATTGTGAGCAGAGTGCCATCCTAGGCCACGCACGCTACTGCAGGGTCGAGGCTGTGTCTGCTTAGTTCGGCCTGGCAGGGTGAACCCAGGACGCAAACATGGAGCCCGGGAAAGCAAGGCCAAAGAGGCACCAGCTCTCCCGCAGCTCTTCTTCCCTGACGCGACTGAAGCCTTGCTGAGGAAGCAGCGGCGAAGTGCTGTTCGCTCCAAGCCAAAGCCTCTGCGAAAGCACAGCATTCGCTGACAAATGTTCGGTGGGCTTCTGCTGCTTGCCTGAGCCGAGTCTCGCGGTGGGAGAAACCC
This sequence comes from Mustela lutreola, assembly GCF_030435805.1. Taxonomy (NCBI): domain Eukaryota; kingdom Metazoa; phylum Chordata; class Mammalia; order Carnivora; family Mustelidae; genus Mustela; species Mustela lutreola. The sequence continues at coordinate 28,801,984 of NC_081303.1, forward strand.
GCATACAGCGAAAGCCTCTTTGCCTGGGCATCTCCCCTGGGAAAGCACAGCATTCGTTGGGAAATCAGAGTTGGGTGTGTGGATGCTGCTGCTGCTTGCCTGAGCTACTCTCCGCAGCACGGTGGATGATAACCGCATGGAGAGAAATACTCGCTGCCCTAGCATCCCCTCTGCCTGAGAGAGAAGCATGGTCGCATTCGTCTGTCACCGCGCTCCCCAGGAGAAAGTGTGGGGAAGGCGCAGCACGCCGCCCCCAAGAAAGAGAAGGAGCCCTTGGCCTTGGGGTCGGGAAACGCTTGGGAAGCAGGATAGCCTGCCGTGGCACCAACAGCAATCCAGTGGCCAGACGAGTGTCACCCGCTCCCTGTGCGGAGAGAAGGAAGCCTGGCTGCTAAGGATACATGAGGGGACGACTAGGGCAGGGGCACGTGCTCCATGTTGAGGAAGGAGTCTGGGCAGATGGCAGGCCTGTCCTGTGCCTCTGGTCCCAAGGGTAGAGCATCTCCTTGGCCACTTGTCCCAAGGGCATAACGGCCTTTGCCCCAGGTGCCAAACCCGGAACTCGCAGAAACAACGGCTTGGAGAAATGGACAGTCAGATGCCGTCTTCCACCAAGATGTGGCAGCGTTGTGGATGGCAGGGGGTGTGCTGGGGAAGGATTGGAGAACGTCCCCCACAGATCCCCATCCCAGTGCCCGGGCCCTGTGCAGGGATCCTGTCGCCTCCTCTCTCCTGTGGTGATGGCACAGGCCTAGACCCCCAGTCTGCCTGAGCGCCGGAGCAAAAGGCACAGCCTTACCTACGCCAGGAGATGATAATAGGCATAGAGTGCCATGCTAGGCCACGCACGCTGCTGCAGGGTTGTGACTGTGTCTGCTTAGTTCGGCTTAGCAAGGTGAACCCCGGGCGCGAACTTGAGGCCAGGGAAAGCAAGGCCCAAGAGACAACAGCTCTCCGGCGGCTCTTCTTCCCTGCCGCGACAGAGCGAACGACCAAAGCCTTGCTGAGGAAGCAGCAGCGAATTGCGGTTCCTGTCAAGCTGAAAACCTCTGCGAAAGCGTAGCAGTCGCTGGGAAATCAGAGTCGGTTCTGTGGGCTGCTTTTGCTGCTTGCCTTAGCCTAGTATTCGCAGCATGATGGGCGAAACCCGCATAGAGCGAAAGCCTCTTTGCCGGGGCATCCCCTCTGGGAAAGCACTGCATTCTTTGGGAAATCAGAGTCGGCTCTGTGGGATGCTGCCTGCTGCTTGCCGGAGCTAGTCTCCACAGCACGGTGTAATAAACCCGCATGAAGCGAAATCCTCTTTGCCTGGGCATCCCCTCTGCCTGAGAGAGAAGCGCGATGGCGCCAGAGGAAAGAGCCTGAAGGAAAGGGACACGTCTGTCACTGCAGAGCGACGGAAGCCTGGCTGCTAAGGAGACACGAGGGGAAGATTAGGGCAGGCGAAAGGGCTCCACTCTGAGGAAGGATTCTGGGCAGAAAGCATGCCTGTCCTGAGCCTTTGGGCCCAATGAGACTGCAGCTCCTTGGCCACCTGTACGTGGTGGGACATGGGATTGCCACCTTGCGCCTACCCTGAACTTGAGAAACAACTCCCAGATAGAACTGGCCATCAGATGCTGTCTTCCTCTAGGATGTGGAAGCTTGGAGGAGGTACTGGGTTTAAGGGGAAGGAGTGGGGACAGTCCCCCAAAGCTCCCTCTTTAGTGCACGAAAGGTGTGCAGGGATCCTGTCACCTCTCCTTTCCTGTGGGGAAAGCACTGGCCTAGTCAGCGCGTCCGCCTGAGCGCCAGAGTAAAAGGCCAAGCGATGCCTACACCGGAAGATGGTAATGTGGATAGAGTGCCATCCTAGGCTACGCACGCTACTGCACGGTTGTGGCTGTGTCTGCTTAGTTCGGCCTGGCAGGGTGAACCCAGGACGCAAACATGGAGCCCGGGAAAGCAAGGCCCAAGAGGCACCAGCTGTCCCGCACCTCTTCTTCCCTGAAGCGACTGAAGCCTTGCTGAGGAAGCAGCGGCGAAGTGCTGTTCGCTCCAAGCCAAAGCCTCTGCGAAAGCACAGAATTCGCTGAGAAATGTTCTGAGGGCTGCTGCTGCTTGCCTGAGCCCAGTCTCGCGGTGGGAGAAACCCGCATACAGCGAAAGCCTCTTTGCCTGGGCATCTCCCCTGGGAAAGCACAGCATTCCTTGGGAAATCAGAGTTGGGTTGGGGGATGCTGCTGCTGCTTGCCTGAGCTAGTCTCCGCAGCACGGTGGAAGACACCCGCATGGAGCGAAATACTCTTTGCCCTAGCATCCCCTCTGCCTGAGAGAGAAGCGTGGTTGCACACGTCTGTCACAGCGCTCCCCAGGAGAAAGTGTGGGGAAGGCGCAGCACGCCGCCCCCGGGGAAGAGAAGGAGCCCATGGCCTTGGGGTCGGGAAACGCTTGGGAAGCAGGATAGCCTGCCGTGGCACCAACAGCAGGCCAGTGGCCAGACGAGTATCATCTGCTCCCTGTGCGGAGTGATGGAAGCCTGGCTGCTGAGGAGGCATGAGGGGACGACTAGTGCAGGAGCGAGTGCTTCCACTCTGAGGAAGGAGTCTGGGCAGAAGGCAGGCCTGTCCTGTGCCTCTGGTCCCAAGGGTAGAGCATCTCCTTGGCCACTTGTCCCAAGGGCATAACGGCCTTTGCCCCAGGTGCCAAACCCGGAACTCGCAGAAACAACCCCATGCAGAAATGGACAGATGCCGTCTTCCACCAAGATGTGGCAGCATTGTGGATGGCAGGGGGTGTGCCGGGGAAGGAGTGGAGACACTGCCCCACAGTTCCCCATCCCAGTGCACGTGCCGTGTGCAGGGATTCTGTCGCCTCTTTTTTGTGGTGAAGGCACTGGCCTAGACCCCCGGTCTGCCTGAGCGCCGGAGCAAAAGGCAAAGCCTTACCTACGCCAGGAGATGGTAATAGGCATAGAGGGCCATGCTAGGCCACGCACGCTGCTGCAAGGTTGTGACTGTGTCTGCTTAGTTCGGCTTAGCAAGGTGAACCCCGGGCGCGAACTTGAAGCCAGGGAAAGCAAGGCCCAAGAGACACCAGCTCTCCCGCGGCTCTTCTTCCCTGCCGCGACAGAGCGAACGACCAAAGCCTTGATGAGGAAGCAGCAGCGAAGTGCGGTTCACGCCAAGCTGAAAACCTCTACGAAAGCATAGCAGTCGCTGGGAAATCAGAGTCGGTTCTGTGGGCTGCTGTTGCTGCATGCCTTAGCCTAGTATTCGCAGCACGGCGGGAGAAACCCTCATAGAGCGAAAGCCTCTTTGCCGGGGCATCCCCTCTGGGAAAGCACAGCAATCTTTGTGAAATTGGAGTCGGGTCTGTGGGATGCTGCTGCTGCTTTCCTAAGCAAGACACTACAGCATGGTGTAATAAACCCTCCTGTAGCGAAATCCTCCCTGCCTGGTCATCCCCTCTGCCTGAGAGAGAAGCGCGTTGGCGACTTTGGAAAGAGCTTTAAGGAAAGGGATATGTCTGTCCCTGGGCTCCCCAGGAGCCTGTCTGGGGAAAGTGCAGCACGCTGCCCGAGGCAAAGAGAAGGAGCCCTTGGCCTTGTGGTCGGGAAACGGTCGCGAAGCTGGAGAGCCGACCCTGGCAGGAACAGCGGGCCGGTGGCAAGACAAGTGTAACCCGCTCTCTGTGCAGAGAGACGAAGCCTGGCTGCTAAGGAGACACGAGGGGACGATTGGGCAGGGGAGCGTGCTCCAATCTGAGGAAGGAGTCTGGGCAGAAGGAAGGCCTTTCCTGTGCCTCTGATCCCAAAGGGACAGCATCTCCTTGGCCACCTGTCCAGAGGGCAGACGTGGGGTTGCCACCAAGCTCCCGGCCCTGAACTCGCAGAAACAACTCCTGGAGGAACGGGCAATCAGATGCCGTCTCCCTCCAGGATGTGGCAGCATTGGCGGAGGCAGGGTGTGTCCCGGGAAAACAGGGACACTTATCCATTACTCCCCATCCCAGGGCACGGGCGGTGTGCAGTGATCCTCTCACGTCTCCTCAAGGATGGAGAAGGCACTGTCCTAGTCCCCTGTCCACCTGAACGCCAGAGCGAAAGGGCAGGCCTTGCCTACGCCGACAGATGGCATTGTGAGCAGAGTGCCATCCTAGGCCACGCACGCTACTGCAGGGTCGAGGCTGTGTCTGCTTAGTTCGGCCTGGCAGGGTGAACCCAGGACGCAAACATGGAGCCCGGGAAAGCAAGGCCCAAGAGGCACCAGCTCTCCCGCAGCTCTTCTTCCCTGACGCGACTGAAGCCTTGCTGAGGAAGCAGCGGCGAAGTGCTGTTCGCTCCAAGCCAAAGCCTCTGCGAAAGCACAGCATTCGCTGACAAATGTTCGGTGGGCTTCTGCTGCTTGCCTGAGCCGAGTCTCGCGGTGGGAGAAACCCGCATACAGCGAAAGCCTCTTTGCCTGGGCATCTCCCCTGGGAAAGCACAGCATTCGTTGGGAAATCAGAGTTGGGTTGGGGGATGCTGCTGCTGCTTGCCTGAGCTAGTCTCCGCAGCACGGTGGATGATAACCGCATGGAGAGAAATACTCGCTGCCCTAGCATCCCCTCTGCCTGAGAGAGAAGCATGGTCGCATTCGTCTGTCACCGCGCTCCCCAGGAGAAAGTGTGGGGAAGGCGCAGCACGCCGCCCCCAAGAAAGAGAAGGAGCCCTTGGCCTTGGGGTCGGGAAACGCTTGGGAAGCAGGATAGCCTGCCGTGGCACCAACAGCAATCCAGTGGCCAGACGAGTGTCACCCGCTCCCTGTGCGGAGAGAAGGAAGCCTGGCTGCTAAGGATTCATGAGGGGACGACTAGGGCAGGGGCACGTGCTCCATGTTGAGGAAGGAGTCTGGGCAGATGGCAGGCCTGTCCTGTGCCTCTGGTCCCAAGGGTAGAGCATCTCCTTGGCCACTTGTCCCAAGGGCATAACGGCCTTTGCCCCAGGTGCCAAACCCGGAACTCGCAGAAACAACGGCTTGGAGAAATGGACAGTCAGATGCCGTCTTCCACCAAGATGTGGCAGCGTTGTGGATGGCAGGGGGTGTGCTGGGGAAGGATTGGAGAACGTCCCCCACAGATCCCCATCCCAGTGCCCGGGCCCTGTGCAGGGATCCTGTCGCCTCCTCTCTCCTGTGGTGATGGCACAGGCCTAGACCCCCAGTCTGCCTGAGCGCCGGAGCAAAAGGCACAGCCTTACCTACGCCAGGAGATGATAATAGGCATAGAGTGCCATGCTAGGCCACGCACGCTGCTGCAGGGTTGTGACTGTGTCTGCTTAGTTCGGCTTAGCAAGGTGAACCCCGGGCGCGAACTTGAGGCCAGGGAAAGCAAGGCCCAAGAGACAACAGCTCTCCGGCGGCTCTTCTTCCCTGCCGCGACAGAGCGAACGACCAAAGCCTTGCTGAGGAAGCAGCAGCGAATTGCGGTTCCTGTCAAGCTGAAAACCTCTGCGAAAGCGTAGCAGTCGCTGGGAAATCAGAGTCGGTTCTGTGGGCTGCTTTTGCTGCTTGCCTTAGCCTAGTATTCGCAGCATGATGGGCGAAACCCGCATAGAGCGAAAGCCTCTTTGCCGGGGCATCCCCTCTGGGAAAGCACTGCATTCTTTGGGAAATCAGAGTCGGCTCTGTGGGATGCTGCCTGCTGCTTGCCGGAGCTAGTCTCCACAGCACGGTGTAATAAACCCGCATGAAGCGAAATCCTCTTTGCCTGGGCATCCCCTCTGCCTGAGAGAGAAGCGCGATGGCGCCAGAGGAAAGAGCCTGAAGGAAAGGGACACGTCTGTCACTGCAGAGCGACGGAAGCCTGGCTGCTAAGGAGACACGAGGGGAAGATTAGGGCAGGCGAAAGGGCTCCACTCTGAGGAAGGATTCTGGGCAGAAAGCATGCCTGTCCTGAGCCTTTGGGCCCAATGAGACTGCAGCTCCTTGGCCACCTGTACGTGGTGGGACATGGGATTGCCACCTTGCGCCTACCCTGAACTTGAGAAACAACTCCCAGATAGAACTGGCCATCAGATGCTGTCTTCCTCTAGGATGTGGAAGCTTGGAGGAGGTACTGGGTTTAAGGGGAAGGAGTGGGGACAGTCCCCCAAAGCTCCCTCTTTAGTGCACGAAAGGTGTGCAGGGATCCTGTCACCTCTCCTTTCCTGTGGGGAAAGCACTGGCCTAGTCAGCGCGTCCGCCTGAGCGCCAGAGTAAAAGGCCAAGCGATGCCTACACCGGAAGATGGTAATGTGGATAGAGTGCCATCCTAGGCTACGCACTCTACTGCACGGTTGTGGCTGTGTCTGCTTAGTTCGGCCTGGCAGGGTGAACCCAGGACGCAAACATGGAACCCGAGAAAGCTCTTCTTCCCTGACGCAACTGAAGCCTTGCTAGGAAGCAGCGGCGAAGTGCTGTTCGCTCCAAGCCAAAGCCTCTGCGAAAGCACAGAATTCGCTGAGAAATGTTCTGAGGGCTTCTGCTGCTTGCCTGAGCCCAGTCTCGCGGTGGGAGAAACCCGCATACAGCGAGAGCCTCTTTGCCTGGGCATCTCCCCTGGGAAAGCACAGCATTCGTGGAAAATCAGAGTTGGGTTTGTGGATGCTGCTGCTGCTTGCCTGAGCTAGTCTCCGCAGCAAGGTAGAAGATACCCGCATTGAGCGAAATACTCTTTGCCCTAGCATCCCCTCTGCCTGAGAGAGAAGCATGGTCGCACTCGTCTGTCACCGCGCTCCCCAGGAGCAAGTGTGTGGAAGGCGCAGCACGCCGCCCCCGGGGAAGAGAAGGAGCCCTTGGCCTTGTGGTTGGGAAACGCTTGGGAAGCAGGATAGCCTGCCGTGGCACCAACAGCAGGCCAGTGGCCAGACGAGTGTCACCCGCTCCCTGTGCGCAGCGATGGAAGCCTGGTTGCTAAGAAGACGTGAGGGGACGAATAGGTCGGGGGCGCGTGCTCCATGCTGAGGAAGGAGTCTGGTCAGAAGGCAGGCCTGTCATGTGCCTCTGGTCCCAAAGGGACAGCATCTCCTTGGCCACCTGTCCCAAGGCCTGACGGGCTTGCTCCCAGGTGCCATACCCGGAACTCGCAGAAACAACCCAATGGAGAAACGGGCAGTCAGATGCCATCTTCCACCTAGATGTGGTAGCGTTGTGGGTGGCAGGGGGTGTGCTGGGGGAAGGAGTGGAGACACTGCCCCACAGTTCCCCATCCCAGTACACGGGGCGTGTGCAGGGATTCTGTCGCCTCCTCTCTCCTGTGGTGAAGGCACTGGCCTTGACCCCCAGTCTGCCTGAGCGCCGGAGCAAAAGGCAAAGCCTTACCTAAGCCAGGAGATGGTAATAGGCATAGAGTGCCATGCTAGGCCACGCACGCTGCTGCAGGGTTGTGAATGTGTCTGCTTAGTTCGTCTTAGCAAGGTGTACTGCGGGCGCGAACTTGAAGCCAGGGAAAGCAAGGCCCAAGAGACACCAGCTCTCCCGAGGCTCTTCTTCCCTGCCACCACGGAGGGAACGACCAAAGCCTGCTGAGGAAGCAACAGCGAAGTGCGTTTCGCGCTAAGCTGAAAACCTCTGCGAAAGCGGAGCAGTCGCTGGGAAATCAGAGTCGGTTCTGTGGGCTGCTGTTTCTGCTTGCCTAAGCCTAGTATTCGCAGCACGATTGGAGAAACCCGCATAGAGCGAAAGCCTCTTTGCCGGGGCATCCCCTCTGGGAAAGCACTGCATTCTTTGGGAAACCAGAGTCGGGTCTGTGGGATGCTGCCTGCTGCTTGCCGGAGCTAGTCTCTACAGCACGGTGTAATAAACCCGCATGGAGCGAAATACTCTTTGCATGGGCATCCCCTCTGCCTGAGAGAGAAGCGTGGTGGCGCCTGTGGAAAGAGCCTGAAGGAAAGGGACACGTCTGTCACTGCAGAGCGACGGAAGCCTGGCTCTAAGGAGACACGAGGGGAAGATTAGGGCAGGCGAAAGGGCTCCACTCTGAGGAAGGATTCTGGGCAGAAAGCATGCCTGTCCTGAGCCTTTGGGCCCAAGGAGACTGCAGCTCCTTGGCCACCTGTACGTGGTGGGACATGGGATTGCCACCTTGCGCCTACCCTGAACTCGAGAAACAACTCCCAGATAGAACTGGCCATCAGATGCTGTCTTCCTCTAGGATGTGGAAGCTTGGAGGAGGTACTGGGTTTAAGGGGAAGGAGTGGGGACATTCCTCCAAAGCTCCCTATTCAGTGCACCGGCGGTGTTCAGGGATCCTGTCACTCTCCTTTCCTGTGGGGAAAGCACTGGCCTAGTCAGCGAGTCCTCCTGAGCGCCAGAGTAAAAGGCCAAGCGATGCCTACACCAGGAGATGGTAGTGTGCATAGAGTGCCATCCTAGGCTGTGCACGCTACTGCACGGTTGTGGCTGCGTCTGCTTAGTTCGGCCTGGCAGGTTGAACCCAGGACGCAAACATGGAGGCTGGGAATGTAAGGCCCAAGAGGCACCAGCTCTCCCGCACCTCTTCTTCCTTGAAGCGACTGAAGCCTTGCAGAGGAAGCAGCGGCGAAGTGCTGTTCGCTCCAAGCCAAAGCCTCTGCGAAAGCAGAGCATTCTCTCAGATATGTTCTGAGGACTGCTGCTGCTTGCCTGAGCCCAGTCTCGCGGCGGGAGAAACCCGCATACAGCGAAAGCCTCTTTGCTTGTGCATCTCCCCTGAGAAAGCACAACTATGGGAAATCAGAGTTGGGTTTGAGGATGCTGCTGCTTTCCTGAGCTAGTCTCCGCAGCACGGTGGAAGATACCCGCATGGAGCAAAACGCTCTTTGCCCTAGCATCCCCTCTGCCTGAGATAGAAGCGTGGTTGCACACGTCTGTCACAGCGGTCCCCAGAAGCAAGTGTGGGGAAGGTACAGCACGCCGCCCCCGGAGAAAAGCCGCCCCCGGAGAAAAGAAGGAGCCGCTGGCCTTGGGGTCGGGAAAATTGTACAGCCACATGCAGAAAAATGAAATTGGACTATTTCCTTACACCATACATGAAAATAGACTGGAAATGGATGAAGAAGCATAATGTGAGAAAGATATCCACCAAAAGCCCTGAGGAGAGAACAGGGAGCAACCTCTTTAACCTCAGCAGCAGCAACTTCTTTCTAGGAACATCGCCAAAGGCAAGAGAAGCAAGGGCAAGAATGAACTATTGGGACTTCATCAGATCAAAAAGTTTTTGCACAGCAAAGGAAAGTGTTAACAAAGCCAAATGATGACTGTCAGAAGTTATCTGGGAGATGATATTTGCAAATGACATACCAGATAAAGGGCCAGTATCCAAAATCTATAAAGAGTTTATCAAACTCAACACCCTAAGAACAAATAATCCAATGAAGAAATGGGCAGAGGACATGAACAGACATTTCTGCAAAGAATACATCCAAATGGCCAACAGACACATGAAAAAATGCTCCACATCACTCGGCATCAGGGAAATACAAATCAAAACCAGAATGAGATACCACCACACACCTTTCAGAATGGCTAAAATGAACAAGTCAGTCAATGACAGATGCTGGCGAGGATGTGGAGAAAGGGCAACCCTCCTACACTGTACGTGGGAATGCAAGCTGGTGCAACCACTCTGGAAAACAGCGTGGAGGGGCCTCAAAAAGCTGAAAATAGAACTACCCTATGACCCAGTGCTTGTAGTACTGGGTATATACCCTACAGATACAAACGTGGCATTCTGAGGGACACATGCACCCAAATGTTTATAGCAGCAATGTCCACAATAGTTAAACTATGGAAAGAACCTAAATGTCCTTCAACAGATGAATCAATAAATAAGATGTGGTATATATGTACAATGGAATACTATGCAGCCATCATAAGAAATGAAATCCTGCTATTTGTGATGACATGGATGGAACTAGAAGGTATTATGCTTGGCGAAATAAATCAATCTGAGAAAGACAACTATCATATGATCTCCCTGATATGATGAAGTGGAGATGCAACATAGGCGGTTTCGGGCATACGAAAAGAAAAATAAAAGAAGATGGGATTGGGAGGGAGACAAACCATAAAAGAATGAATCTCACAAAACAGACTGAGGGTTGCTGGGGTGAGGTGTGTTGGGAGAGGATGGTGGGGGTATGGACATTGGGGAGGGCAGGTGCTATGGTGAGTGATGGCGATTGCAGTGAAATGTGTAAACCTAGTGATTCACAGACCTTTACCCCAGGATTAAAACACATTATATGTTTATAAAAAATTTTTAAAAATAATTTTAAAAATCCATTAAAGAAAAAACACATATTGCAAGCCCAGAGCTAATCTCATATTCAATCAAAAACGTTTGAAAGTTTTCCCCTTAAAGATCAGAAAAAAGACAAGTGTGTCACATAAACAGTATGAAACTGGAACCTTATATCACTCATAAGTCTTAACTTGAAATAGATTAAAGACTTAAAGGTGATGCATGAAACTAATTTCCTAAAGGAAAACATAGGAAAAATTCTCCTTGTCATTGGTCTTGCCAATAGTTTTTTGGATACCAGATCAAAAACACAAGCAAAAAAAGCAAACTAAAGTTTCTGCATTGCCAAAAAAAAAAAGAGAGAGAGAGAGAGAATGACAACACAATCCACAGAATGTAAGAAAATACTTACAAATCTTATATCTGAAAAGAGATTAATAACCAACAGATACAAATAGAAAAAAATATATATAATTAAAAAATAGCAAAAGGATCTCAATAGACTTTATTTTCAAAAAAGTTATATAAATGCCCAACAGGAGCATTAAAAAGTGCTCAACGTAAAAAACTCAGGGCAAAGTCATTATGTTGTTGTTGTTGTTTACCTCTGAAAAACACAGCAAGATATTACTACCTATTAGAATATATACTACCAAAAAATTGAAACTAACAAATTTTGGTAAATAGTGGGGAAAATGGGGAACTTATGCACTGTGATAGGCATATAATTTGTATGGAAAACAGTATGGAGATTATTCATGATATCTTTTACATACAGAATCTGAGGAAAAGGCAAACTAATGGAAACTTAGAGTTGAGTTGACAGGGGTGAACCTGGGGTGGAGTAAGGTGGTCAAAGGGTGCAAACTTGCAACTATAATATGAAAAAGTTCTGGGGATCTAATGTACAGCATGATGATCATAGTTAATAAAATATACATACTTTTTTTATTGTGCTTCCCTTTATTAAACTTTGCATATATCACATTCTTACAAGTTGAAAGTTTACAGCAATCTTGTATAAAAGAGGTCTGCTGCTACCATTTTTCTAACAACATTTGTTCAGTTTGTGTCTCTCTGTCACATGTTGGTAATTATTGCAATATTTCAAGTTTTTTCATTATTATTGTATTTGTTATGGTGATCTGTGATCAGTAATTATGACCCACTGAAAACTCAGAACTAGTTTACTTAAGGTATATACATTGTTTTTCTTTAAAAACATAATGCTTTTGAACAGTACAGTATAGTGTTTATTTTTTATATGCACTGGGAAACATAATTTTTTATATGCACTGGGAAACAAAAAAAATAATAATTTGACTTAGTTTATTGAGATAATCACTTTATTGAGGCAGTCTGGAACAAAACCCACAAGACCTCTGAAGTTTATCTCTACTATACTATATACATAAAAGTTGCTGAGAGTAGATCTTAAAATTCCTTACGATACATGCATAAAAAACAGTGGCAACTATACGAGATAGTAGATGTATTAATATTTTTATGTAGATTATATTGCAATAAAGATGTATACCAATTTATCAAATTGTACAAAATTTACACAATGTTAAAAGTTTGCAATGTTATAAGAAATCATTTCTTAAATTTACAAATTATAATATGTCGATTTTTTTTCAATAAAGCTGGAAAAAACTTTTTGTAGAATTAACTATTTTTCAAAAAAGGAAGTAAGGAAGTAGAAACTACAACTAACTCTGAAATAGTAGAATATAAAATCCATTTCGTGTGACAAAAACTATTACTTAGTTTACAATGAAGGAGTACTTATGAAGCATGAAGGATGGTCTATAAATAAGGCTGAAAGAGCTCAGTTTTAAGGTTTAAATTTAAAATCTTCTTTTGAAATACTAAACTGACCACCCAGTTTTCCAAACATAAATGTCTTAACTGCATGAATTTATTTCATACAACTCTATCATCTAGTTTCATAAGAAAGCAGCATGCAAATTTTGAATAAGACAGACTTGCTTAAGTTTCTTTATGTTCAACAGTAAAGGATACCTCCCTAAAAATAAATAGAAGAAAAATTAGCATATTTATTATGATAATTATTATTCATAATGAGATTCATATTGAATTAGAGAATATATATCCTCAGAGGGGGTAAAGTAAAATGAAATTTATTTTGGTAAATGTGTCTATGAATAGTCAATACAATGCCTCAATATAAATAAATATTACCATTTTGAAGAATTTAATTACTATTATTAGAATTATTATAAGCATAAAAATAGCTATCATTTTAGCATGGAATATGAGACTCTCATGCTCTATGCTTCAATCACATCCACACAACAACTCTGCATAATAAGTATTATCATCACCATTTCATGGGTGAAAAAACTGAGGCTAACACATTTAGATAACTGGTTTATGATTACATGGCTAGGAAAGATGCATCATACTAATTTAGGCTTTCTGATTTCAGAATTGTACTCTTTCCACTGCACATTCTATTACTCTGTAAATACTTGGCCTGTTTTCATTTAGTTCTTTAATTTTATTCATGTGGTGATGGCTTAAAGCTTCATTTAAAGGAAGCTTAAAAAATTCATTTAAACAAAAGATCCCAGGAATTAAAAATGTCATGGATCTAATATAGACATGGCTATCATTAGTTAATGGGTAACTCTATATTTTCCACTCTAGTGAGATAACAATCAGAGTATTTTTCTAAGTTTTAGTCTCTCAGTGTTCAAAAGGACTTTGTTAAAATAGAAATATTTAGACAAAGGTGATCAAAAGTCTGGATCAGGTCACCTTAAGATAAATATTAGGAAACTGAGGAAACAAATGGAGATTTGAACACTGAGCTATGATATAATGAATGGTTTCAAGTATTTAGTAGAGTATAGAAAAGCCCTTTAAAGCCTGGTCTTAGCCTAGCATTGCAGCTTCTGGGATATCTGTCTATCTATCATCTATCTAGATATAAATTTGAAAATTTTTTAACTTAAAGATTTTGAGAAATAGAGCATAATCAGCACCATAGAAGATCTGTTTATGATAACAACCTAGCCCCTCCTCCCAGTTTGTTAATAGTCTCTCTTATTTAAAGTAACATTGTGCAAATAGACCACTACTGATCTGCCTTTATGAATGAAATAGCTATAATCATCTGTTTGCATATCCTGGTGAAAATATTCATTTAGTTCCATGTTGTATTTCTAGGAATGGACCAAATTTTTATTTTTATTTTTAAGTTTTCTAAATATTGTCCAACTTACCTCATATGTTTTATTATTCTTTCACATTCTTGCAAGACAATTTTACTGTTGCCCATTATGGTAAGTGTGTAAGATTATGTCATTTTAGGTTTTAATTTATTTTTAATTTAATTTAATTTAATTCCAGATTCATAATAAAGATAAACAGCTTTTATATATGAGTGGCCATTTGGATTACCCTTTCTGTAAAGTACATGCTCAAATCTTTTGATATCTTAACATTGTGTCATACTGACTTCTCTAATAGTAGATTTTCTGAATGAACTTTTAGCTGTGTAGGTCTTCTCTATTTTATTTTGAACTTGTTTTCATTTCAAAATCTTTATATTTATTTTCATAATCTGCTTTTATTTTGCTTTGTCTATTATCTATCTATCTATCTATTTATTTGCAAGCAAGAGAGAGTGAGCAAGTTAGAGCGCAGGGAGGGATAGAAAAAGAAGGGAAAAGAATCTTAAGCAGGCTCCAGGCTCAGCACAGAGCCCAACTCTGGGCTCTATTTCACAACCCTGACATCATGACCTGAGCCAAAATGAAAGAAATAAAATAAAATTAAGGTGTTAAAAAAAAAAGGAAATAGAATTGGAGGTTTAATTAAGTGAGCCACCCAGACACCCCTGTGGTATCTTAAATTAGCTGTCATATCTTTAAAGTTCTAGAGTATCCATTTTGTTCACTTATAAAACCTTTCTCAATATCATTTTTAGTTTCAGTTTTTTGTTCAATTTGCTTCCCCTCTCATTTCTTTGAGCAGAGTAATCAAGCCATTTTACAATCTTTATCGACCATTTTAACATCATACTTAATCCCATTTTGTCTATCAAGTCTTGTTAATGGTTTTTCTTTGTGTGCTTTGTTACATTTTGCTATGTTCCAGACATTATATTTGAAACTCTTATTGAGTAGGGATAATTAAGAGCTATCATAATGGTATGGTCCTCCTTGGCAGGATTTTCTCTTATATCTGAGACTCTATAAGACAATCATACTCCAAATTCAGTGATTGACTTTCTCAGTTTACACAGAAGGCAAGGTAGGCTATAGTCTTATTTCTGCTTCTCCTTGTGCTTTGGGGATCTGAACTTAAATTTGGGTTATAACAAAGTCCTCAAATTTGATTGCTGCTGGATTTTGAATTTTGTTTCTCTAGTATCAAGAGTCTATTAACAACAAAGCTCAGTGTGTTTTAGCAGTTTCAAATGCTCTCATAATTAAAATGGCTTCAGGGCATATATCTCTAGGCTCTCATTGTATTTCCTATTTTGGCCCAGTAATCCCTCACTTATTTTTATAATCATTCTGATATTTTTAACTTTAAAAGCTATTTTGTCTGGATTTTTAGTTGTCTTAAAGTAGGAGTTTTAAGATCACCATTACTAGAAGCAACAAGAAATATCTGCAGTAGTTTATCACATCTTTGTGGCTTTGAACTTCCATAAGCTGAGGCATCCTTCTCTAATCACTTAGGCAAACTCCAATTTACCCTTTAAAACAACACAAGAATTGCTTCATTTCAGAACATGTTCAGGGATGACTCTTCCCCACTGTTCTTACCAACATTCCCACACACTCTTTGCTACCCACACCTTGTTTATGAACTTTCATTAGGTATATCAGCGTGACCAGAATTTTGCTCTATTGTATTTTTGTCCTTTAGAGCTTTAATTAAATATGAATTCCATAGAAAGTCTGTCCCTTTTCTTTCAAACCTGGGTTAGTTATTTCTTCTCATTCTTTGTCAGAAGTTACTTTATTAGAGAAACTTATAGCTCTATTGTGACTTTGGAGCCTTTACAGTTTTTTGACTGGAAAAATCACCCATCCTTGAGATTTTTACACAGCTTCCTAGCTGATATTATTCAGAAATCTGTTCCAAACAGACTTTTTCAGGGAGGCCCTTTCAGACCACTCTGTTAAAAAACCTCTTCTCAATCACTGCTCTTTTTAAAATGTGCTTATTTAGTTCAAATATGCATCACTATTAAAGAAAAACCAGTACGATTTTTTTTTTAAAGTTGGCTTACCTATTATCTATCTCTCCCATTAAAATGATTCCTCTGTGCTGGGGTTTTGTTGTGCTCATCTTAGGCCAGGCACTCAATAAATTGTCTCTGAATGATTGAATTGTTTGACTCCCTTGCTAGATTCTCAATTTCATGA
This sequence comes from Mustela lutreola, assembly GCF_030435805.1. Lineage (NCBI taxonomy): Eukaryota > Metazoa > Chordata > Mammalia > Carnivora > Mustelidae > Mustela > Mustela lutreola. Next base: position 28,817,616 of record NC_081303.1, read on the forward strand.
GGCCAAGGATTGTTCTATTCAGTCCTTCTTTATCCTCAATGTCTGCTATATTGCAGTCCCTTACGTGACTAATGGGAAAAATCACAGAAAGAAAGAGTGAAAACTACAGAAAAACCCTGTAGGTTCAATAACACAAGCTTTCTAAAATTATTTAGCCCAGGAATTGAATACTGGCTGCACTTTTGATTTTTTTTAAATGGTATTGAATTTAATTTAAATGGAAATACTTGAATGGTAGAATAATAAAAAAATTATAAAAGCAACTTGCTCCTTAAAGTAAGAATTATATAGGGCATCTATTCTAGAAGCAAAATTTTTAAATGTCAAATATCTGAAAGCATAGAAGGAGAAGTAAGAATGTGAATTGTACTTCAATGCTCTTTCCTTCATATTCAGCAAACAGCTTCATTTCCAATTTTTTCAACTCTTTTGACAAAGCCTTCAGAGGAGTTACTGCTGATGACAACCATCACAGCCTAACAGGAGAAATTTTATAAAGAAAAATAATAGCATGTTTTTCCCAAATTGTTAAGGATATGGTGAAGCTCTGTTGGATTCAAAGGAGGAATGTGCAATTCCTTGCTATATATAATGATAACTTATTTTAATAGTGGCTTTGCACTTTTTCAGATATATCCATTTACTGAAACCACTATCAAATAAACAAAAACAAACAAATTAACAGGGGTTCGTGACAGAAATTATCTAATCTAAAAATAGCACATGTTCACAGAATACACAACACATATCCCAAGTACTACTATAGGTTTCAAGTAATAGTCAAAACAGTAGAAAAATTATTCAGACCCTACCAGTCAAATCATAAATGGGACCTTAACTGTAAATCCTTATCTTTAGATCAAAGCGGGTAATTGGGTGCTGAAGATACATTATAGAACTAATATGTTATAGAATTCCTCTGAAATGAGTCATTTATTCCATCACTTTTCCTGCACAGCTGCTGACCCATGTTTTGGTTCCTGGAAATAGCTGCTACCCTGTCATACTTCTTAAAAGCACATATATTGATAACTCTACTCATTCCTCCATTCCTCTGTGACTGTCACTGTGTTAAAATGTGGAGTCAGCTGACTCACTTGTGGTGGTAATAAAGAGTTTGCAAAGTATTTTGTTATTTCTAAAAATGCCAAGACCAAATTACATTGAAATCCTAAGGGGTGTTTCAGGGAGAGATGTAGGATGTGGTTTCTTGTGTAATCCACAGAGATTAGCTCCAGCACATATTTAAGCTCTCCTCTAAGAGGAACCTTAGTGGTAAAGCAAGAAGATAAACAGGTGTATACACACCCTGGCACAAAATTATCACTTATGTTTGCCTTCCTAGTCTCCTTGTGTTACTTATTTATCTTAACTTCTCTCTGAAATCAGGGAACACAGAATCTCAATCAGTAGACATTTTTCTACTGAATTACCCAATAGTCTGATCATACCCCTAAGACTTTTTTAAATTATTTCACTCATAATCCCAAATCTGCTTTGCTTCCTCATCTTAGTACACTGTAATTTGATTTCAAAATGAGGACAGTTGTCAGTAATGCCACATTCATTCATCTATATTATAATTGCATGTACTTATAACTATGAAGATATGTTAATAACATCCATTCCAATAAGCCACCCTCAATTTATTATCATAAAACAAGACCTCAAGAAAGAGAATTCAAAATCATCCATGTATTTGCAACTTATTGCAATAAAGCCTTTATCAATAGACTTCCCTGTGCACATGGTGGTCAAATTGCTGGTGAAAACCAGCCAGATCTATTACAAGCTTTCTCATGGCTTCTAGGTAACCCAAGTGAGCCTTTATTGATACTGGGAAGGGATAAAGCAGGGAAGGGATAAACAGTGATGTAAGAATTGGCTAGACAAAAAGCAATGACTCTTATTACAACGTGAGTATTTTAAAGCAAAAGAGCCTGTTGGGAATATTGTTTTATAAAATAATGGGTTTTTTTAATTAACTTTTTAAAATTCAATTAGTTAACATATAGTGTACCATTAGTTTCAAATGTAGATTTCAGTTATTCATCCATAGCATAGAATAGCTAATGCTCAGTACTTACTGTTATAGCTTCTTGAAAGCAGAATTTTAACCCACTGAGCCACCCAGGCACCCTTGAAAGCAGAAATTTAGATCACATTTTCTTATTACTTCCATGTAGTACAACACTTTCCTGCTAGCAACCTTCAAAACATACTCTTTGTTAAAGGAATTTCTTTAATAATAAATAAATAGGAATTTATTTAAATTTATAAATATATAAAATAAATAGGAATTTATTTCAATTTATTTAAATATTGCACACTGTTTCATTGTTCATAAATAAGGTGATGATATTATAGCCATTAGTTGGTAGCACTAATATATCACTTACTTTTTACTTCTCAGTGCATTCTCTTTACACAAAATAGATATATATTTTAAAAGAATCTGAATCTGTGGCAAACTTTTTAAAAAAACCCTATATACTAAAGTTTATCATTTTAAGTAATCTCAATTATCTTTCTCAATTGTGATAGTATATCCTTCTATCTAGGCCAGATATTGTATGAGGGATTTGAAGAGACATACTTTTCTAAATTTCACTTTTCTCATCTGCAAAATGCTTATCAGGATCCTACAATAAAATACACTTACAATTTTTTTATGAAAATTTATTTATTTATTTTAAGATTTTATTTCTTTATCAGAGAGAGTGGGCGAGAGTGCAAGCACAGGCAGGCAGAATGGCAGGCAGAGGCAGAGGGAGAAGCAGGCTCCCGGCCGAGCAAGGAGCCCGATGCGGGACTCGATCCCAGGACGCTGGGATCATGACCTGAGCCAAAGGCAGCTGCTTAACCAACTGAGCCACCCAGGCGTCCCTTTTGATGAAAATTTAATCTGTATAAACAATATATTTGCTGTAATGTGTGGTTCATGGAAAACATCTTATTTAATTATAAGCAACAACAGTATTAGAAATTAAGTAAATGTGTCTATAATATTTAAAGTTTTAACACATAATTCCAGTGCTTTGCCTTATTTTCTCAAATCCCTTTACCACTTTCACTGACAGAGTCAAATGTCCTTTTTCTACTAGTAGCCAGCACTTTGTCTTTTGTCAGAAAGATGCCCTTGTGAATTATTTATAATAGAGATATTAGCAATAATAATAATAATAATTAGTAGCAATGAAAATATTTTAAAAAAAGTTTTCTTAACTAATTAGGGTTCTTAGACATCAATTAGAGGAACCACCTCTGGCAAGCAAATTAATCTGCAAGACATTCCCAGAATTAACAAGTCAGTCAGATACAGGGTTCTCCGTAAACTGAAAGGTGAAGCAAAAGGACTAGGTTTGGAAAATAGGTAAGGACAGTGAAAAAAATGATCAAATTTTTGGGCAAAATAAATTCTTAGTTGTCCTTTCAATGGAGTCCTGGGCATTATGTAGCAGCAACTCTGGAGATTATCTCAATCCATTGGAGTCACCCCGTTTATTAGCTTGCTATTGACAAGTTATTTACAAACTGTAGAGCAAGAGGTTATAATGTAGAAAACTGATGGTAATGCACAAGATTCTTGTTAACAATAATGCAAGTTAGTGATTTTTCATTAGAAAACAGAAATTCTATAACCCAAATTATGGGCCCAGAGCACTTCTGCTGCACAACTCTGCTTATATCCCAAATAACCATGTGAACTAGTTTTAATATCTGCTTCTCTTCTTAATTTTTGAATAAAAATTCTTGACAAAAGTATTTTATAATTGTTTGATAATCATGCATTTAATTTCTTGGAGAACAAAACACACTTTAGCATAACTAGGTTCGTTCACAGAACCAGCCTTGATAACACACTTCTATATGTTAGAAATGATGTAATAAATGTAGAATATTGGGCACTTGTTTGGTATTCTTTGCCATGTTTTGCACTGTCTAAAAAGAGATCAGTGAACTTGGACTGGAGTTAGTAGACATGGAAGAAAATAAAATATTACAGAGAAGAATACTCTGTGGTCCACAACCTAAACAGGCTGGGATTCCCATCATTTGGATCCCTGTAGCTTTACAAAAGTCAATTAAATTTTTGTATCTCCGATTAAAGTTGATTCCCTAGTACTTTTTCAAACATCTCTTGTAAAGTATTGTTTCCCAGAAAAAAAGGGATTTTGCACATGTATGTGCCTTTGTCTCTGGTCATGATCTCAGTCAGGATCCTGGGATCGAGCCCCATATCGGGCTTCCTGCTCATTAGGGAGTATACTTCTCAGTCTCTCTCTGCAGCTACATCCCCCTGCCCCACTCATGCTCTCTCTCTCTCACAAATAAATACATACAATCTTTAATTTTTTAAATAAAAATAAGATAAATAAAATAAAATAAAAAGTCTGGTCTTACTGCCCCACTTAGCTCCCTTTTTTTTTTTTTTGAGTTCTATTTAAAGCAGTATGAGAGAACATGAGGCTCTCAAACTTAAATAAAAAGGAAAAAATTGAGTTTTGTTAGGATTTAAGATCTTGTCTGCTAGACAAAAACGTTGGCTTTGTTAACATGTGAAAATTAACAAAAGAGAATAAGATAGAATTCTAATAATCTTTGTAGAAATTAAAAATTTCCTCCAACCCAATTACATACAGACCCATTAAGTAAATTCATTCCAATGTCCCGAACCAACCTCTTCTAATAGTAATGCATCTGTGTAAACAGGGTCAACCCAAGGAATAAATAAATGTTATTATTTTTTTCCTGGCTCTTCCACAGTCACATCTGGGTATATTGGTAGCAAGCCAATTATCTATCTTATAAGACATGATATCATAAGGAAGGGTATTCTGTCCATTTGGAACAACGGAAAATCATTGTAATTTTATCTTGGTGCACTAACTTGAGATGGTACAGTGTGGGTTATGAATATATTTTATTTTATTTTTTTTTACTGGGAAGAAGAGATTATAGAGATATTGGTTATCCAAAAGAGACTGACAGGTGTTGATAGTTGCCAGGTCAATATCCATCTACTTTTTCCCTTAATATCAGAAAGCACTGAGGGATTGACAACAAGGAAACTTAAAACAACATCAAATATTTTATTGTCTCCTTTCTAGTGACATTGTAACCATATGACAAAGTATCAGTCGTACAAGATATCATTCTCTTTTACCTCTATCTTTCTGCCAGAAATGTGGGCTTAATAGTGGTAACTCCAACAGCAATTTTTGCAACTGTGAATAAAAAGCCATGAAAACCTCTAAGATACTTCACTTGACTTTCTTAAGACTCTGAACCAACACCAGAAAACACTCTATGTAGTCTTCTTGTTAAATGAAAAAATATGGTTAAACCACTTTTGACAGTCTACTACCTACAGCAAAATGTAAATCTTAATTGAAATATGTCCTCTCAGCTGTGCTTAAGCAACTGAGTCCTGAGCTTTTCAGGTTTTCAGTCTGAAAGAGTACACCTCTGGTGCTCTGAAAGGGAAGAGAAAGGACACCCTGTTCTCCATATAAATTAAAGAAGAGAAATCTGTGCATTTAAGTGGGCCATATAAAATTTATCAAGCAATTATCTCCTAACTCCTTCCTATCCAAATTACCTGATATGCTCTCCCTACTCCTTTATTCCACGTTATTGCCTTTTCCAGGATTCTGTATCACATCACAACATGTCTTCTGTTATTTCCTTCTTGCAAGCTAGTTTTGTTTTCTCCATCTAAAAAAAATCAACAATCATTGTGTATTTCAATTCCCATTTTCCTCAAATGCATTGATTCTTCTTATCTATTACTCTTTTCTCATACTCAGTGTCTTTGTCTTTATGGGGTTTGTACTTTGCTTTTCCCCATCCTTTACTGCCATTATATAATCAAATCTAATGACTTCTTAGAGAAAGTTAAAAATCCCTGCATAGCCACACGTGAACACAAAGTCACTGATTTTTAGCAAACCTATAAGATAGTCAGACATCCATTCAATTTCTTTTTTTTAAGATTTTATTTATTTATTTGACAGAGAGAGATGACAAGCAGGCAGAGAGGCAGGCAGAGAGAGAGGAGGAGGCAGGCTCCCTGCTGAGCAGAGAGCCTGATTTGGGGCTCGGTCCCAGGACCCTGGGATCATGACCTGAGCCGAAGACAGTGGCTTAACCCACTGAGCCACCCAGGCGTCCCTCCATTCAATTTCTTAACTGAGTCTCAAATGCATCCTGAGTTCTAACCTAAACCTAAGTTCTACTTCTTACACGTTGTTATATGACCAAATTCTTTCAGTTCAGTATTTTGTAACATTTAAATATTAATCCATTGATGCTTTGTTTGTGTATTTCTATGAAAATAATTTGAATACTGTAGATTTATTGTTATATTTATAGATTTATAATCAAAGTTTCATCAGTTGAAGTTTTGGAAATTTCAGATACAATGATTAACCTTAAATGATACTGCCTCAAATCCCTATGATATCAAGGCCCAACACCTGATTATAGCCAAACCTGTGGTGGATAGTTCCATGGGAAATTGCAGTTATTTAACACTGATGGGATCTCATGTTCTCTCTCTCATTTTAGAATGTCTCCAACACAACCCAAAAGTGTAGGAGAGTTAATGTCCTCTGAGGACAGCTCTCAGTGAAGTGGAAATAAGAGCCATAGGTAAAATTGTCAGTTTTCAGGTCTTCATGAGGACAACTTAAAGAAGTTTCTCAGGACCTTTCAGTAAAAGCAAGCCTTCATTTTCTATCCACAACAATTATATCAACAATGTACCTCTTTGACAAAGTTTCTTCTTCAGTCTATCACTTTCCCATTCTTTTCTACCTTGGATAATCTCCCAGATAAACTAACAGTACTCAAATCCTTTGCCCTAATCTTTGCTCTCAGGATAAATGGAGCCAAAAGACTTAGATTAATATCAAGTTCTGAATGGGATCTTAGAGCTATTTCTGTCCAGATTTTCATAAACATAGGGACCTTTGAATTATCAGGCTATAAATAAGTTCCAAATGGAGGGGGCAAAAGCAAAAAGTAGAAATTTTTATGTTTGATTTTTAATCATGATTAATTGACTTTATTGATTATTAAAAATACTAACATTATAAAAGTGTGGATCTTTTAAAACAATGTCATAATGTAAGAAATAAGTTGCATAGTCCTTTTGAGAATATTAAACCAAGTGTTCAGGTGCCATCTAATTTCTTGTTTAATCCAGAACTTTGGTGTGCATTATCTTGAGGAATAGGATTTTGAAGTCCAGACAGACTAACAGAAAACTGATCCAAATGTGTGTGTTTATATTTCTGCTTTTGTTGTACAAATCAAAGTGTGATTGCTGGTTTAAAATGGTAAAACTAATAATGTTCATGGACTCTATTATAAATTTTCTAATTCTATGGGAAGAATCCAATAAACATAGAATTAATTGATTTGCAAATCCTCAAAGAGCTACAGGATCAGGTAGTGGTATGTCCTGATTCAACAGCATCATAATGCAGCATTTTATATGTGTGGCTAATGCATATTTTCATGAATGTTTGCTAGCTAGTCAGCCAATACAGAGAAATATTAGGTAGGGTAATTACTCACAGTTGTGTTTAATACAATGAGATAAAATTATCAAATGACACTAATAATAATAATCCTGTAGCAGACTAAATAATTTCATGATAATTACAAGTATTAATCTAGATTTTTCCCTGATTATGACTCTTCTCTCCTTTATCATAATGGGAGTATCAGATTGTCTGCAATGAATTGTGAAAACCCAGCAGTGACTTTGGCAGTGAAGGCCTCCCATCAATTTTGATAGGTTAAAATGATTCTGGTTGGTCTTGAGCAAATGTGTCATTTTTTTTTCTGTGTGTGTCATAAAAGAAAGAAGCAATAGTAAATTCTTGCTGTTATTCCATGGAGCCAATAAAATCATACTGCCAACAAGAGGCTGTTGACACCGTAAGTGTAGTTAAATGTCTTGAAATACGAGGCCTGGAAATAAAATCCCAATATTTCACATAACCTCTTTTTTTTAAAGAAAAAAACAAAACAAAACAACTATACTGCTTACATATAGGGCCCTGCTGTTGTGTAACTATATTTGAACATGTCTACTGTAAGTGTATATATATATTTTTTTCTGTGCAATAAATTCATTTAGAGATAAATTTGGATTGCAAATTATTTTGGGGGAGGCATGGTATTCGTGGCTAGTCTTACAAGTAAAAAGGACTAAAAGAAAGAAGAAAGACATTTTTTATTACAGCATATTTACATCTGTCCAAAGTACTTATTTACTATAATACTGACTAATGTATAATACTGTACACAAAGAAAGAAGTTAAATGAGTTATAATTCAGTCGAAGTATAGCTGGCCATTTTAAAACTTACCACTGAAACTTTCTGGTATGAAATGTGATATCTGGCAATCTGGTCCAGTTCATTACATCAGGTCATTTGTATGTTCTTATTACCATTTTGATAGCATAGCACATTTTACAACCCAGACATTTTACAATGGAACTATGATGCATGTATTTTCAAAAGTATAGACATACATGAAGCTATGAGGTCAAAAAAGATGAATGTCCGTAGTACCATATAGACTCAACAAATAAAAGTGTCCAAGGCTCTGAGTGAGATTTATGAATATTCTATAAGATTAGGGCAACATGTGCTTTTGATATAAATAATCTGTTCTTAAATTAGAATTACAATCGTTGAGTACAGTGTTGAAAATGGCAGATAGATTTTAGCTATCTTTGCTCACTAGAGAAAATGGAAAAATGTTTAGTTTGGTCAGATTTTCACTTAACTTCTGAAAAATCTTACGTTTGAGAGAACCCTTCTGAAATAAGAATCCTTAAAGACATAACCCTTTTGGCACAAGTTTTCAAGAAACTTGTTTGATGTTGTAGACAATTATATGGCACACGTACAGTTCTAGATGTTTCATGCCAATAATATGTAAGCCATACCAAGGCTACATATACATATAGAGATGTTCCTCAGCTTACAAGGGGGCTATGTACAGAGAAACACATAAAAAATTGAAAATGCATTTAATACCCCTAAACTATCAAATATCATAGCTTACCTTAAGCTTATTTAAACATACTCAGAACACTTATATTTGCCTGCATTTGGGCAAAATCATCTTAAACAAAGCCTATTTTATAACAAAGTATCAAATATCACATGCAATTTATTAAATATTACACTAAAAAAAGAAGAATGGTTATATATAGAATGTTTGTAAGAATACAAGGTGTTCACCCCTGTAATCTTCTAGCTGACTGGGAGCTGTGGCTCACTGCCGCTGCCCAGCATCACAAGATGGCACCATACCACATGTCACTGTCCCTTTTTATAAAGACCCAAATTCAAAATTCAAAGTACAGTTTCTACTGAATCACTTTCACTTTCACATCATTGCCAAATATATCATAAGTTGAATCATTGTAAATCAGGAGCCATCTTATTTGAAAGTTAAATCACAGTCACCCATATACACACAAAAAAAGGCCTTCATGTAGGGCCATCTATGGATCTCTAAACAACATAGCATGACATATCAACAGCAAAAAATGGATGTGAAGGGGACAATTGCTTTGCGTCAGTACTCTGAGCAGTAACATACATGGCCTTACTCACCTAGCAGAACTCCAGAGCTAGCTGATGACAAGGAATTTTACAAATGTTTGCTGAACAGATTAAGCACTATTCTGTTTAAATTAGTGTGCATATCTGTTTTCTAAAGATATGTTAATTTATTTTATTGACTTATTACAAAACCAAATAATTTCCTCTTATTTAAGTCGCAGGCAAATAGAATTCTTTTTAATTTAAATCAAATGGCTTTTTAGGGAAAATATACTAAAAATTCTGAAACTTGTATTGCTTATGAATCTTTTATTGGAATCCTTATCAAGTTGTATTTTTCAAGTTTTTCCTAAATAATCTTCAATGAATTGAATATATTTTTTGGATTTTATTCAAGGCTATTAACACACAATTTCACTTTGTTAAATATAGTGCTAAACTTTCAACCAAAACGTTGTGTCTTTTTTTTTTCCACTACCACATCCTCCATCTACTGACTGGATTCTCTCCCCAACTAGCACATATATACCATTGTCTATCTTTAGGATAAGTAAGGGTCATCTTTTGTCTTTATTCTATTCCTCGTATGCTTCTGAACTTGTTCAATTTTAATATAGCCACACCATAAGCATCACATATTTGATTCCCCTTTAAATAGTAAACAGTGCACAACCAGAGCATACCTTCAAAGCTATCAATATACTTACTCTGATATATTATTTTTGTATTTTTGTAAATTAAAATAATTAAATTATAGAACAAGAGTTTCAGGTGGTAGGTGTTGTAAGTTTTACCCAAACTGACTTTTGTCAAACTCGTTTTTGTCATCATATATGTCAAGTAGTTTTCTCGGGTTTATTTTTTAGAATATCCTCGTATAATGAATATTTACACTGATATCTAGTATAAAATCTTGCAATTTATTTTAGAAACATTAAGATATTGAAAATCAATCTATCTCTTTAATTCATTGAAGACATTTTTGGCTTGTTTTCAGTACTTTCTTACTGGTTAAAAAATGAATTTGAAGTAGTCTGAATTTTATTATTATATGGCACTTTCCCTTTGATGAATACAAAGACGATATTCTATATTAGCTATCTGAGAAGAATTTATTTTTTAAATTTTATTTATTTGTAAGAGAGAGAGTGAGAGAGAGCACAAGCAGGGGGAGCAGCAGGGTGAGGGAGAAGCAAACTCCCGGCTAAGCAGGGAATCTGTTGCAGAACTGAGTCCCAGGACCCTAAGATCATGACCTGAGCTAAAGGCTCAGGCGTTTAACTGACTGAGCCACCCAGGTGTCCCAATCTGAGAAGAGTTCTGTATGTTATTCCTATTCATATGCAGTTTAAAGTCTAGGTAATTAACTTAATATTTTAGTGGCTATTACATAGATAGCACTATGTTCCAGGCAGAGAGTAAGAAAGAAATATTAAATCAACCATATTCTAATCATTCTAAATGAAAATAATTAATCAATCATAATAAATCCTTCTATTTATGGAATATCAACTTATAAGCTTTCCTCCATATGAACAATGCCAAATACCAGAATAAAAGGTCATCTAATACAAATAAAGGATAGAATTAAAGAATTCTGGTAAGCCATTTAATTTTGAAAAATGGTGTTCTATTGTTGCTGAGTTGTGATTTTCAGTTACATAATATCTGATAAGTGTAGAAGTAACACGAGTGTTACGTGAGATGAGAAATGGTATATAATTAAGATATTTTTAAAAGTACAGATAAATACAAATTTGTAAACATAGCATTATGGAGGAATAAAAATAAATGATAGCTACACACTCTAAAGTGAATAAATCTTGGAAAGCTAAAAGCGAAGTAAAACAAGGACAGTGCAAAAAGTATGGTACATTTTTATGAAGTTCAAACAAATTCTGTGAAACCATAGATGGACTTAAAGATACTATTATGTATCAAATATTGTAAAAATTAAGCAAGGAAATAGCAAACATAAAATAACCAAAGCATACAAACTTGGGTAGATACAATAGGTGTGATCATGTTCTACTTCATAAAGATGTGTTCATAGATAAATAGAAGTAACTAGACTTTTTAGAAGTTAATAAAACTTTGCCTGTTATTTCTTAGTAATATAAAATATATGGTTTTCTAGCAAAAACGTTTATCTTAAAATATTTAAAAATAAATTTCAGGCTACTCATAAGGTTATATTTACTTTTCCACTGAAGGAAAAGCTGGTTGTTGTAGTTGTAGTTGTTTGTTTGCTTTAGTCTCCTCCTAGTTTTTATTATTATAATGTGGAATGAGGGATGTTAGATTGAAAAGTGAATTATTTTATAGACAAAAATCATTACTTGATTCACCTCCTGGTACAGCAGATGGAACTCCTGAAAATATGCCCTTTTGCCTTATGGAAGAGTAACAGTTATCCTTACTTCTGAAATATACTTGGTGGTGGCCCTAAATAGTGACACCATAGTAAACATTTTGAATATTTGCAATTAATTTTTATAGTCATAGGGCTCCAAAAGGCACTGCTGGTATATTAGCAGGTATTTCAATAAAGCTAAAAGTTGCCTGACTGTTTAAAAATATTAACAAGGCACAAAACATGGCAGAAATATTGTCCTCAGATATTATTTTTTTCCAAATGCTCCTGATTCCAGACATGACAAGTTATTTTTTAAAATTTTTTTAGTAAAAGATTTTATTTATTTATTTGACAGAGATCACAAGTAGGCAGAGTCAGGCAGAGAGAGAGAGGAGGAAGCAGGCTCCCTGCTGAGCTGAGAGCCCGATGTGGGACTCGATCCAAGGATCCTGGGATCATGACCTGAGCCGAAGGCAGAGGCTTTAAACCACTGAGCCACCCAGACGCCCCCATGACAAGTTATTTTTGATAGATATATATACAATGTATTTTCCAGTTATAAGAAAAATTGTTCTGCTATTTTTAACCTTTTTTGAATTACATAATTTTTTTAATTGAAATTTTATTTTTTAATGTTTTACTTTTCTTTTCTTCACTTTTAAAGATTATATTTATTTATTTGACAGACAGAGATCACAAGTAGGCAGAGAGGCAGGCAGAGAGAGAGAGAGAGAGAGAGAGAGAGGGAAGCAGGCTCCCTGCGGAGCAGAGAGCCCAATGCGGGGCTCAATCCCAGGACCCGGAGATCATGACCCAAGCCGAAGGCCGCAGCCCAACCCACTGAGCCACACAGGTGCCCCAAGGTTTTACTTTTCAATATACTACTTAGAATATAAAACCTATTCCATTTTGTAAGAAGTTTCACCATTTAAAAAATGGTAATTTTCTCATTGTGTTTTCCCCTCACATTGCTTTATTTTGAATAAAAAATTTCACAATAAACATAACTGATGCTTTCCTTCTGATGGTCCCTCTGTTGGTCATATTGTATATGAGCCATTACAATTAGTTTTACAAAATTTATTGATGTTTGTTGATATGTTTTATCATAACTAATTTTCCCTCCCTTATCAAGATTCCCCAGCTTTCAGACACTGGACACTTCAATAAACCATTCCCAAGGGATGTATCAAGTACTTCTTAGACATTCTCTCAGATCCTTGAGGTCTCATTTTGCCTAGGGATTTGCAATAGGTTCTGCCAGAGGCACCACTGTGACAACTGATGTCCATGGTCTATCTCCTGCTAAGCTCAAGAGGTCACTGGTTTCCAAGTTTATCTATACAATTAATGCATTCCAGCAAGTTCTTTTTTTTTTAATATTAACAAACTTATTTTAAAGTTTATATGGAGAGGAAAAGACTCACAATAGTCAACATAGTGTTGAAGGAGAACAAAGACTGAGGACCGACTTCAAAGTTTACCATAACTATGGGGCACCTGGGTGGCTCAGTGGGTTAAACCTCTGCCTGCGGCTCAGGTCATGATGCCAGGGGCCTGGTATCGAGTCCCGCATTGGGTTCTCTGCTCAGCAGGGAGCCTGCTTCTCCTCATCTCTCTCTCTGTCTGTCTCTCTGCCTATTTGTGATCTCTCTCACTGTCAAATAAATAAATAAAATCTTAAAAAAATGTTTGCCATAACGATAATTGTAAGCAAGATATTGTAATACCACAGAAAGACTAGATTAAAGCAACAGAATATATATTATCAATTATATTTTATTTTTAATATAAAAGCAAAAGCAATACAAGAGAGCAAAATACAATCTTTTAAACAAATGGTTCTGGAGTAATGGTGAAGCTAAATGTAAAAAAATAAAATAAAATAAAATAAAATAATAAAATAAAATAAATCCAGGCAGATATCATACACTCTTCACAAAAATTAACTCAGATTGGATTATAAACCTAAACATGAAACATGTAGAAGGTAATATAGAAGAAAATTTAAATGACCTTGGTTTTGGCAATACCATTAGCTACAAAAGCACAAGCACTGAATTTAAATATGTCTACTCTGTGAAACACAATGCCAAGAGAATGAAAAGGCAAAGCACAGACTATGAGAAAAAATTTGCAAAATACACATCTGGCAAAGGACTGTTAATCAAAAATACACAGAGACCCCTTAAAACTCAACAATGGGGGAAAACCTGATTAAAAATGAGCCAAAGACCTTAGCAGATACATCACAAAAGAAAATATTACAGATGGCAAATAAGCATATAAAAAGATGCTTCACATCATATATCATCAGGAATATGCAAATTAAAACAAAAAAGAGACACCAGTACATACCCAGAATCCAGAGCACTGACAACAGAACGCAAAATGTTGGTGAGGATGTGGAGCCAAAGGAATGTTCTTCCATGTCTATTGAGAATAAAGAATGGAAAACAACTTGGCAGTTTCTTACAAAACTAAACATATTCTTGCCAGATGATTCAGCAGTAGCAGTTCTTGGTATTTATCCAAAGAAGATGAAGTCTATACCCACAAAGATGTCTATAGTAGTTTTATTCATAACTGACAAAAGCTTGGAAGCAACCAAGATATCCTTCCATAGGTGAAAGGTCAAATAAAGTGTAGTACGTGCAAACAAAGGAATATTATTTAATGCTAGAGAAACGAATTACCAAGCCATGAAAAGATATGGATATAAATATTTAATAAATATTTGATTTTAGGCTTCTACCAATCTATCAATAGTATTAGTATATTTTAACAGTGAATGCTCAGCATTCATGAATTTACCTAATAAAATATTTTGGGTTCAATATTTTAAATACTTCAGCCTCTATGATTATAATCCTAATAATTTTGAATTGGGGTAAATAAACCTTAATTTTTTGTAACTTGTTTCTTATTGCAAAAGAGCTCAATGAAATTTTAGAAAATAAAAATTTACAAAAAAATGTTCGTTTACTATTGCCAAATAATTTAAAACTTTATTATATTCAAATACATATATTTTTCTAAATTGATTTATATGCTACTAAAACCAAAACTTTTAGTTATACTAGATTTCATATCATGCAATCAATGCCAGAAATCCATCTGGCAATGATTTGTCTTAAATAGAGTTAAGATGGGTGTTATTACAATGCAAGATGGAAACAAAGATAGTATAACAATTGGTGTTACATAACTTTTCCGTTTTGATCAAGTTACTAATCTACAAAAGGCTTTTATCAGTGACAGACTTGTGAATTTAACAAAACTTTTAAACTAGCATGTGCGACTCATTCCTAGAAAACAATACAATCAATAACACTTTATTTAGATTAAATCATGACTATTTCTCCATTTGAATAAAAAAGGTAGCAACCCCAATAAGTTTATTGAACATGAAAAGTTGAAATGCTATAATGCTCCTAAGGAATTAAATGATCCAGTCATGAATTACAAAAAAAGGATATAAATTACCAAAGTGTTTGTATAATTGTAATATACAACTGCCCATTATCGTTCAATAGTTTAGGCTTGTAAAGAACTCTATAAAAGAACTCCACTTCTAAACTGTGGAAAATATGTTCCCTTTACCCCTATATACGACTATTAAGCCATTCATTTAGCTTTTAAAATATCCACTTAATACAGGCTCTTTACACATTTGAACAGGCAGCAGGGCTCTATTCTTATTGCTTACATCTGAAGGATAGACTTCTAGCGTAAGAGGTAAAGCCCATAAAGGAGCCCAATAATAACAACAAAATACAGTTTAGTGAGCCCTTACAATCTGCCAGCTACCTTTCTGAGAATACTTCAATTAATAAAACATATAAAACACCTGACCACAAAGAGCTTACATTCTTTTGAAATATAATAGTGAAATAAACCAATAATAGAGGGGCACCTCGGTGGCTCAGTCCATTGAGTGACTGACTGCCTTTGGCTTGGGTCATGATCTCAGGGTCCTGGGATGTAACTCCCCAGCAGGCTTTCTAGGCAGTGGGGTGTTTTCTTCTTCCTCTGCGCACCCTCCCAATTCTCTCTCTCTCTGTCTCAAATAAGAAAATAAACCAGTAATAGAATAATGATTGATGGTTGATGGTGATAAGTGTTACAAAGAAATACAAGAAAGGTAAAAGCCATTGGAGAATGCTGGGATGAAAGTTAATTTTATTTTGAGTTGGGTGCTTAAATCTCATTTATGAGATGTTATTTGCACAAAGACCCAGGAAGTGAAGGAGAGTGTTATACAAATATTAAAGGAAAAGATTGCTCTAGGCAGAGCTAGTAAGTACATAGACTTTGTGTGAACAGCTTGTCTGTTACTCTTGAGGAAAAGCAAGGAGGCCAATGAGGAGTTCATAGTGGTGGAGAGAGGAAGAACGTATTGATGTATGACCATCTAGTACATTGAAACTCCTTCAGTTTTTATTTAATATGAAAGGGGAAGATACCAAAAGGCTTTCAACAGCAGAATAAAATCATCTGACTTGATTTTTAGGTTCAGTTGCTGTACCAAAATAAATTTTCAGGGAGAAAGGAGGGCAGTATGTGTGGAAGTGGGGTTATCAATCAAGTGAATAATTCAGGAACATATGATGGTGTTTTTAGCATGCTGGGTGGTAATAGAGGTAGTGAGGTATGGTTTTCATTTTGTATATATTTTGATGGTGAATATTCTGGTGAACAGGATGGGGTATGTGCAGGACAGACAATATCAACATTTATTTTACCTGCACAAACAGAAGGGTGGAGTCTTCATTCCCTGATATGGAGAGAACTCTGTGTTCAAATGTTCTTTCTGATTAAATGGCATAGTGATGATGAGGATTTAGTCAGACAGTGAAAGAGAGCAGTAAGCATAGTTTTAAGCGGTAAGACATTATAATACATTTGAACATCAAAAAACGTTGGGTTGGATCATCTGTTTATGTGAGTAAATAAATAAATAAAGCTTCCTGGGGTTCTGATAGAGGTAAAGAAGATTGCTATATGATCCAAAGGGGCACGTGCACCAAATGTTTATAGCAGTAATATCCACAATAGCCAAACTATGGAAAGAACCTAGATGTCCATCAACAAATGAATGGTATATATATATATATATATATATATATATATATATATATATATACGATGGAATACTATGCAGCCATCAAAAGAAATGAAATATTGCCATTTGCCTTGACATGGATGGAACTGGAGGGTATTATGCTTAGCAAAATAAGTCAACCAGAGAAAGACACTATCATATGATCTCCCTGATATCAGGAAATGGAGGTGCAATGTAGGGGGTTTGGGGGACAGGAAAAGAGTAAATGAAACAAGATGGGATCGGGAGGGAGACAAACCATAAGAGACTCAATCTCACAAAACAAACTTAGAGTTGCCAGGAGGGTGGGGAGGGTAGGGAGAGGGTGGTGGGGTTATGAACATTGGGGAGGGTATGTGCTGTGGTGAGTGCTGTGAAGTGTGTAAACCTGGCGATTCACAGACCTGTACCCCTGGAGCTAATAATACATTATATGTTAATTTTAAAAAAAGGAGAAGAAGAAGAAGACTACTATAAATCAAATGCTATGGTGTTCAGCAAAGAGTGTGTAATCAGGCATATTTTATTAAAGTAACCAAGTAAAATGATGGTCGAAAATTGGAATAACAGAAAACATAAAAATCAGAGATTTTAAAAAGAGATATGGGACAGTGTAGAGAATATAGTCAATGATATTATAATAGTGTTATATGGAGACAGATGGTGGCTATATTTGTAGTGATCATTGAATAATGTATGGAGATATTGAAAACCTGAAACCAATGTAACACAGAATATCAACTGTACTCAAATAAAAAAATAGTAAAAATAAAACCTTTTAATTAAAAAAGATAAAAAGAGGGACAAGAATTTGAAAAGTGAATTTCAAAAAGAGTAAAGATGAGGATAAGACATACTCTGAACCTTGAGGAAAACACCATTTTGAAAATTCTTCCCATTTTGAGAAAACTCAAATGAATCAATACCATAAAAGAACCCATTTTAACTGAGAGATGTAATGAATGCTCAAGAAATAATTTTATGACAGGATAATTCTTCCCTATGAAACAGCATAAAGAAACCAGGGGAAGCACCTGGAAGCAAAATAAACTATACTGAAAATAAGAATTTGGAAAAAGATAAATGATGAAAGATAAGAAAATTAGACCTGTGACAGAGACCTAGTGAAGAGAATTTTTAGCTTGTGGTTTAATGTTTAAAAAAAAAAAAAATGTTTTTGAGGATAATCTAGAGTTCATAACTGCCTTGAGGCAGGCTGGTTGTAGGCAGTTTAGGCAGACCCCTAAGACAGGCCTACGTTGGGCAGGTGGTGTTGGAGGAGGCCATTGGGCTGGACAAAGACAAATCCAACCAATTGACTAAAGTGTCTGTGAAGATGTTGAAGTCAGATGCGACAGAGAAAGACCTGTCAAACCTAATCTCAGAAATGGAGATGATGAAGATGATTGGACAGCACAAGGACACCACCAGCCTGCTGGGTCCTGCACACAGGACGGTCCTTCGTACACTCTCATGGAATATGCCTCCAAAGACAACATACAGGAGTACCTGCAGGCCCAGAGGCCTCCTGACCTGGAGTACTGTTACAATATCAGCCACAATGCAGCAGAGCAACTCTCCTCCAAGGACCTGGTATCCTGTGCCTACCAGGTAGCCTGAGGCATGGAGTACCTTGCCTCCAAGAAGTGCATACACCAAGACCTGGCCACCAGGGAAGTGCTGGTGACAAAGGACAACATGATAAAGATCTCAGACTTCAGCCTTGCCAGAGATATCACCACATCAGTTACTATAAAAAGAAAACCAACAGTGGACTGCCTGTGAAGTGGATGGTCCCTAAGGCCATGTTTGACCAGATATACATCCACCAGGATGACTTCTGGTCTTTTGGGGTGATCCTGCGCAAAATTTTCACTCTGGAAGCCTCCCATATCCTGGAGTGCCTGTGGAGGTGGTTTTCAAGCTGCTGAAGGAGTCATTTGATGGATAAGCCAATAAGTGCACCAGAGAGTTATACACAATAATGAGGGGTAGCTGGCATGTGGTACCTTCAAGCTGCTGGTAGAACACCTGGATCATACTGTGGCCTTGACCTCCAAACCAGGAGTACCCGGACCTGTCCTTGGCCCTGGAACAATACTGTCTATGCTTTCCCAACACCCAAAGCTCCACCTGATCCTCAGAGAAGAATTCCACCTTCGCTCATGTGCCGTTGCCCAGGGAGGCCTATCTGCCCTGACACCCAGCCCAGCTTGCCAATGGTGGACTCAAATGACTAGTATCCCTATTACTCCTGTCCAGATTCCATCATAAGCTGTAACCCACCCACCCTCCCTGCAAAACTCACTGCTTTCTCCTTTGTCCCTTTCCTACTGGCAGGAGCCAGCTGCCTACCTGAGGCCTTCACCCCTTGAAGTTCACCTCTCTTCCCCATCTTCTTCCTCCTCCTTACAACCTGCCCATGAAATAAAGGAACAGAGAGGCAGGTACTTGCTCGTGGATACTTCCTTCCCTCCCATATGTTGGACCAAGACCCCTCCCTGTCATCTGGTACTGCCTGGACATCGAGGGAGTTGGAGATGAGGCATGCCAGTGAAAGCTGTCGGAGCTTTCCTGTTTTGGTTTTGTCTGCTTAGCATAACTTGTAAGACTGAGTTCTGGTGTCAGGGACCTAGTCCTTGGGGCTATAGCACTAGCGAGGGGAGGTCAACTGCTCTGTGCCTTGGCTAAGAGCAACCCCTGCTCCAGAGATATGGTGCCAAGGGCTTATTAATTTTGATACTAATTTGCTTTGCTGACCAAATACCTGGTATCAAAAGATGGGAAGGCAAAGACTGGAAGCAGTGTTATGACCATGGGGTCCAGCCCCAAACTATGAAGAAAACACAAAGTGTATAAATCTGAGTAAGTATATATTTACACACCTTTATAAATAGTTTGTTATCAAAGATTTAATCAATGGGTAATATGCTCCTCGTGTCTGGGAAGCATAAGTTGCCATATATTAAAAACAAAGAAAAGAGGTGTCTGGGTGGCTTCCTCCATAAGTGTCCCTTCTTTTCAGGTCATGATCCCAGGGTCCTGGGATGGAGCCCCACATCAGGCTGTCTGCTCAGTGGGAAACCTGCTTCTCCTTTTCCCTCTGTGCTGCTTATAGTTCCTCTTCCTGACTCTCTGACTGTCAAATAAATAAAATATTTAAAAAAAAACAAGAAAGAAACAAAATGTTTTTTAAAGGTCTTTTTTCTTTTTTTTAATTTTCTAGGGGTGCCTGGATGACTCAGTTGTTTAAGCAGATGTTTGCCTTTGGCTGAGGTCATGATTCCAGTGTACAGGGATCCAGCCCTGCATGGGACTACTTGCACCCAAAGGAGCATGCTTCTTCCTCTCCCTTTGCACGTGATTCCCTCTGCTTGTGTGCTTCTTCTCTCTCTCTCTCTCTCTCTCTTGCTGTCAATAAACAAAATAAAATCTTTTACTAAATAAATAATTAAATAAATAAATTTCTAAACCTACTTTCAGTTTAGGTCCCTTAACAAAAATTGATACTGCTTCATTTAAAAAAAAAAAAGGTTAATTTAGATAGATGCTTCCAGAGTTAAAAAGCTGTTTTGTTTCTTTGTCAGGATTAAATATAGAAGTGCTTTAAAAAGTAAAAGAAAAATATGCTATATTAACACTAATCACACTATAACTTTGGTGGTTATATCAAGATAATGAAAAGTGTTTTTAAAGCAAATTTCATTATCAGACATAAAGATCAAGTCAAAATTACAGAAGAGTAAAAGGATGAATTCTTCAGGGAGTATAATAATTCTTGACTTTTAATACTTAATAACAGATTTGGAGATATATAGGGAAAAACTAAGAACAAAAATTATAACTTCTACCTTACAGGTGAAATGGAAAAAAATTTCCACACCCTTATTTTAAGATTATATTGGCAAATGGTCATCAAATTGGTAAGATATGTAAGACTTGAACAAAATTATAAACTAACTAGATATGCTTGATATTACAGAACACTCCCAACAACCGCAGACCACATATATCTTAAGCCATGAGTTTCTCTGCAAAGGTCAACATTGATAATGTTCTAGTCATACCTCCGTGTACCAGGAAAGAAGTAGCATATTTCTTGAAAGACACAGCTATCAAAGCTCCATTGAGAAACCGTAAAGATGGAGAAGGGATTTGGAAATTATATATCTGATAATGGACATCTACTCTGATTATTAAAAAATGAATAAAAAAAACCCTTACTAATAACCAAACAGAGTATCCAATTTTACATGTGAAGGAAATAATGGAAGAGACATGTCACCAAAAGGATATGGATGGCTTATAAGCACATGACAAATTTCTCAACATTTAGACAATGAAGAAATACAAATTAAGATTATAATGAGACATGCTTACATATCTATTAGAATGGCTGAAATTATAAAGGCTAATTGTACTTCATCTGAGCTAGATTGGGAAGCAACAAAAAATCTAAACTGTTGTTGGCATATACCATGATACCACCACTTTGGAAAATAGTTCGAAAAATTTTTTAAATGCAAAATATGTTGCACTTACACAAATAGCCATTTTACTTCTAGGCATTTCACCAAGAGAAACAAACCCTATGTTCATACAAGGACTTGTATATGAATTTCATAGCAGCTTTAGTTTTAAGAATTGAAAACAGTGGAAATGTTCATCGATGTCCATCAATAGAGCAAAGACAAATTATGATCTATTCATTAAAGAGATTACAATTCAACATCAAAATGAGCTATTTACAATTGGAGATTCTCAAAGTAATGATGCTGAGAAAAGAAAAGCCAGGCAATGAATAGTATATATTGTGTGATTCCATGACTATAAAAATTCTAGAAAATACAAATGTATATATAGTCACAGTCATCAAATATATTGGTGTGATTTTAGTGCCTTCTTCTGTGCTCCCATAGCTTCCTACACTTGGATCTCCGAGCATTTGTTACACCATGTGAAAATATGAACTCTTTTTCTTTATTCTGTATTACTAGAATAAGAATCCTTAAACTTTTATGGACATTTGAACTCTCAGTTATTAGCAGAAATTCTATCACACAGTAAGTTTCCAAATATAAAAGCCAGAGTTTTACAATGACTTCTAAGCTTTTACATGATCTAGCCACTCATTTAACCTCTGTGAGCTCTTTCCCTGCTACTCTTCAGTCACTCACAGTGGCCTCCTTGCTATTCCTCAGATATGCCAGGCATGATCCAACCTTATGGCCTTCAAGATAGTCAATTCCTTTGTCTGGAGTGACCTTATTGCTGATAGTTCTGGGCAAATTCATCACCTTTCCATACCTTTGTTCAATTGTCAGCTTCATTGTAACTACCCTGATCTTCCTATTAAAAATTTTAACTCCCCAGGGCGCCTGGGTGGCTCAGTGGGTTAAAGCCTCTGCCTTCAGCTCAGGTCATGATCCCAGGGTCCTGGGATCGAGCCCCGCATCGGGCTCTCTGCTTGGCAAGGAGCCTGCTTCCTCTCTCTCTCTCTCTGCCTGCCTCTCTGCCTACTTGTGATCTCTGTCTGTCAAATAAATAAATAAAATCTTAAAAAAAAAATTTTAACTCCCCAACCCCTTCCTAGCAACCTTGATTTTTCTCACCCTGATCGAATTTTTCTTTTTCCCCATTGTACTCATCATTTTTGAATGCACTATGCAATTTTTATTAAGGTTTATAGCTTTTAATTGTCTCACCCATTAAAATAAATTTCTACAAAGCCAAGTATTTCATTGACCAGTGTAGTCTGAAGTAATATCTGCCATATAATAGGTTCAGTAGACAACTGGTAAATTTCAAAATAAATTAATGTTGAGAGTATACTGAATTTCATAAGTCATTTCAATATTTTTTTCCAAAAAATAAACTATGTAAAACATACCTTAAATTTACTTTCAAAATATTTTATAGCATATAATGGACAATATACATAAGCCTTAAAGAAACAATCATAGAAATAACCATTTCAGACCTACTTAAAAACTGCATAATACCACACTCCTAGATCCTCTATGAATGCTCTAAAATAACCCTTCAAAGGAAATACATTTTTAAAAATAACAGATTTTTTGTCAAATAATTTAATAAAATAAAAGTTTCATTCATCTATGTAGATCATAATAAATGTTCTTAATAAGCATGAAATTATAACTCTGAAGTGTGCTAAAATGAAACCACCTGCTAAGGGTGAGAGAACAAAAATAAACATCATTTTTCCAAATAAGAGCAATTTATTACCTTTGAATCAAAGCATGTGGATTTGTTCAAAATGGCAATAAAGGAATATGGAGACACAAACCATAGAAAGTCATATTTTAGATTTCTAAAGCACTTCGAAGTGAAGAGTATACATTTTTTAAATGCTACATAATGCTACATAATTACAAGATGACAGGTTGTGACAAATAGCATTATAAAAGCTCTACTCATAATGGAACGGAAGGTGTCATTTCCCTATAATTTTATATATGTCATTAATTTACTATATCTGGATACAACACATTACCAAACGATGTTCATCAAAAAGACTAAATCATTTTTAATGGAATATAATAATTTGAACCTACATCAATTAATCATTTTTTTTCGATCTAACATTTATAGTCTTGCTAAACATTTTATCAGTTGTCGACAAAATTCAAAAATCATAGGATAAAAAGTCGTGTTTGGAAAAGTAGATTTTTTTTCAAATTTGCATTTAAATGAAAATATTTGCTGATATTTTTAAAACTTTATATGTAATTTTATATATATCTGACCTATCAGATGATATAAAATTTTTGGAGAAGATATGACATATTTTTTGCTCTTGGTTGAAGGTATTAATAAAGAGCAACTGTTTGTATTATTTGTATCGTGATATCTTAGTTAATAAACATGAATAACTGGTATAAAATATGTTTTTTAAAAAATTTTATTTATTTACTTGACAGAGATCACAGGAAGGCAGAGAGGCAGCCAGAGAGAGAGGAATGGAAACAGGCTCCCTGCTGAGAAGAGAGCCCACTGTGGGACTCAATCCCAGGAACCTGGAATCATGACCTGAGCCGAAGGCAGAGATTTTAACCCACTGAGCCACCCAGGCACCCTAAAATATGTTTTTTTTTTATATAGAATTATAGTTCTTGCCAAAATATGGAACTAGCTGGAACTGAATGCCTCCTTCAAAGTCAGCTCTGGAGAAATTATGCAAGTGTAATATGGAACTATTTCAGATATTAACCAAAAACAAAGAAATGATGATAAATTCCTTAAAAGACTCAAAGGTGCTCTTGACTGGTATGTTTCAAGCTCTATTCCTGGTTTGAAGACAGGTTTTAACAGGCCTGTCACTGTAGAAATCATCAGCTGGATGTTTAGAGGCTATCAGAACTGTACAAAAACCTTGAAGGGGTAAATACTTGAAAATTCTTTAGAGAGATTAGCTCCCTAAGGCATTATTCCTCCACACATTTTCCTCCAATCAATTAAGACTGATGGATGAGGGGCACCTGAGTGGCTCTCTCATCACGTGGGTGGTGGGTTAAGCCTCTGCCTTCATCTCAAGTCATGGTCTCTGGGTCCTGGGATCCAGCCCCACATCGGGCTCTGCTCAAAAGGAAGCCTGTTTCCCTCCCTGCTTGCCTGCCTCTCTGCTTACTTGTGATCTCTCTCTCTCTCTCTTTCTCTCTCTCTGTGTCCAATAAATAAATAAAATCTTAAAAAAAAAAAGGCTGATGGATGATAAATTATGAAAACTGCTCCCTCCAAATGATGCTTCTTCATAAGGATTTAAGAATTTAAAATTGTAAGAATTTAAAATTGATACTTGATCGTAGGATTTATCTTATAGAATAACATCAAGTAAAGGCAGTTATTATTAGTTCTGAAGTATTTGTGATTCTGATTCTTGGCCTCATTAGTAAATTTATTTTTAAACTCTCCCATGGAGTGGTGATTGGCCTTCAGTCTTTCATTGATGTACATCATTGGGTCAAATGAGATGTGTGTGCCCAGAACTATATATAATCTTCTTTGTATTTCACTGGAGATGGCATTTCTGAGTTTTGTTCAATTGAATTTGGACAGATGTTTTAATAGTCACTTCTAGAGTTGGCCCTGGAGAATATCTTCCTTTTTTTCTCTTCCCGATTCTCTGAAAAACCCTGACTAATTCACATTATCACAGTGATATCACAATTCAAGTTTTTCCAAACACTATAGCTGCAAAACAGAAGGAAGCTACTCAGAATGTAATACTATTGTGAATGATTGAGAAAGAAAACATTATTATAATTAAGCTACCAGGTTTCAATGTATTTTATTGTTGCTTAGAAAATCCTAGCATACCCAGACTTTACAGAGATTTGATGATCCTAAGAGAAGCTGAACTCATGGACCAAAATAACTATGCACAGAAAAAGTACAATCACTTACCTAAAAAAGATGATGTGGTTAACTTTCTATGGCAATCCAAGTGTTATTGGAACAGGAATTAAAAAAATAGCTTAGGGGCGCCTAGGTGGCGCAGTGGATTAAGCCACTGCCTTCAGCTCAGGTCATGATCTCAGGGTCCTGGGATCAAGTCCTGCATCAGGCTCTCTGCTCAGCAGGGAGTCTGCTTCCCTCCCTCTCTCTCTCACTCTCTCTGCCTGTCCTCCGTCTACTTGTGATCTCTCTCTGTCAAATAAATAAAGAAAGAAAATCTTAAAAAAATAAAAAAAGAATGACTGTACTTTTAAAAAATAGCTTAAAAGGGGCACCTGGGTGACTCACTGGGTTAAGCCGCTGCCTTCGGTTCAGGTCATGATCTCAGGGTCCTGGGATCAAGCCCCACATCGGGCTTTCTGCTCAGCAGGTAGCCTGCTTCCCTTCCTCTCTCTCTGTCCGCCTCTCTGCCTAATTGTGATCTCTCACTGTCAAATAAATAAATAAAATATTTTTAAAAATAGCTTAAAAGTATATGATAAAATAATGATATACATATACAAAGAAAAGAAAGATACTATACTGTGAATATAAATTAAGTGAAAATTGTTGAAATAAAGAATACAATAAATGGAGACTAAAATGAATATAGCTGTAAAATGAATAAATGAGTTGGGAAAAACAAACAAACAAAGAAACAAATTAATGACTTCTGCCCAAATGCAGCAGAAGAGAAAAAAAAATAAAGAAAATATTTAAATAAGTACTGAGATAAATTTTGGTGAATTAAAGAAAGATAAAAGATACCAGACTTAAAATGATGCCAAACATGAGAAATCAGAAACAAAACAAAACAAAAACCACACACACAAAAAACCACTCTTATACATTATGGTGAGTTTTAAGAATATCAAAAACAGAGAAGAGCATAAATGATGCCCAAGAGAAGAACAGATCACCTAAAATGTACAAGAATAATACTGACAGCAGAATTCTCAATAGAAATAGCATATAAAGGAGACAGCTGGGTGTTTGTATAGATGGAAAAGATATTTGAAACTAGATATTATACATCAAGCCAAATTATTGATTAAATTTGAGAGCACGGTAAAAATACAATGAAGCATGTTAGGTCTTAGAACATTTATCACACAGAGAAACACATTTTGGAAAACTTCCTTGCAGGACAGCTCAATTTAGATAGAGAAAACAGAATTATGTACTCAAAGGCACATTTTGAAGGAAGGATTGAATATAGTCTGCACTGCAAATATTCTTTAATCGTATGTTCTGAATTTCCTAAATTTAAGAATTATTTGTTCCAATATTTATCTTTAAATAAACCCTAGGAGACTTTTTCTTGGATTCTGGAAAATCAGTCCATTTGGATACAAATCTTCTTGTCACTGATGGAAATTTTGATAGCCCTTAACTGTGGAATGCCTAATGTATTGTTACAGCAATTGTGATTTGCCAATACATGGGTGATGTGTGTGTGTTGTGTGTGTTTATTTTTATTTTTGATGGTTTTACTCTTCTATGAGATTTTTAAGTAGACATAATTTTAATAAATTATGATTTGTTGAAATTTATCTGAGGTTATATATAATAAGATGAAATTTGTGTGAACTAAAGAAGTGCCTCTCCATTTTTTTGTTTTAAGAGTAGACTGGTCTTTAAAAATTGTCCAAAGAAGTACATTATATTCATTATTAAATTGGATAATATACAATAAAGTATTTATGGTCATATGGAACCATATCAATTTCTACTATTAATTCATATTAATAATTACCATAAGAGGAAAAGGGGATATTTTTCAAAATGAAAATTAGCGTATTTTTCAGAATATGATATAGTGTTATTCACTGAACAGAGGGAACAAATGTCAAAGTTTAACACAGTTTACAGAATGTCTTAACATAAATTGAAATTTAAATCTGACCTAATTTCACAGTTTTAAGTAAAATGATAGCACTTTATATCCTTGAAAAGTGGTAAGTGACCCAAAACATTGCTTAGAAAAGCAAATTAACACTACACTAGTCTGAGATGGCTAAGTTATGGTACAACTTGCCATTGTGTATCATCAAATGGTATATTTTTTTCTTTTGGTCTTGTCATTATATTTTATTTTAGCCATTCTGGTAAGTGTGTAGTGATATCTCAGTGTCATTTTAATTGCATTTCCTTGATGTCTAATTATGTCAAAATATACTATTTTGATGTTTAATGTTCTGAGCTTTCTCAGTTCAAGACCATGAAGCCACTTAGGAAAAATACAGTTGCAGATGCACTCATAGACCAACTCTTATTTAGAAATAAGAAGAAACATTACTACCCATTCCAACAAAAAATAGACTTGTTATGCAGTAGGGATTTTATAAATTACCTGACACAACTTTTATAGTAAGATGAAATGGGACAGGTGGCTTCTTGCAGCTATATACAACATCATTTTAATTTCAATTTTCAGTATAATTTTTCCAAGGTATACACAGAATATATATTTAATGTAAATTGTGAACATTTTAAACTCTGTATGTGGGAATTAATCAATTTTAAGTTTATAACAATCAAAATTAATGGAAGTTTATTTTAAATTAGTTAGCTTTCTCTGCATTGCAAGACAGAATAATCAAGAATTGGTAAGAAAAAATAATCTCTGTAAAATTACTGGGGGTGCATTATAAAGTGTTTGGTAACCGATCAAACTCACAATTTGGATTGAATGGCAAGTGATTTTTAAAATCTGGAACTCATTGTCAATTTTTTTTGTCTTCATTGTGTCTTAATAAATTACTGTGTTCATTTGCATGGAAGTGAAGAAAAATGCATGACATTTCATCTCAACACTAACACTTTTAACTGGCAACTCTGAATGTACTTTACAGCAGTGTAACAAAGTAAAGATCAATGATGTTTCATGACATATTTGTTATAATTCTCAAGGAGATAGGGAGTTTGTGCAAAAATGCAAATCACTTTGCGACTAAACACATTGTTTATTTCAGCTAATTTTAAGAAAATATGCTAAGACTCTCTCAAAAAAGGAAGCAATGATTTAGGTTTTCCTTCAAACTCCTTATCTAATCCTGAACCAACAGCACATAGTTCAAAGAGCAACTAATTTGAGCAGCTCCAATTTACACGTTTCCTAACAATGCTTAATTTAGTGGAATTTCTGTCCAATTATGTTAATTTGATGTAGTGAAAGACAAACATTCAAAAAGATCATCCTTAATTTATATAGATTGCCAAACTCTGCATTTTCTGAATGACGCCCAGGAACGTATTTTCAAAAACAAGCAAACAATGCCAGAACCACTATTAGGTCATCTCTAGGCAGAAAGTGACTCAGAGCCTACATTACTCTCTCTCTGGAAGTATACTGTAGGCACTGAAACTACTACCCTGAGTCTGTGCTATCAAATTCCTTAAGTTAGAAAGTTTTAAAACCAGTCTGTGTGGGAGTATTTCATTTACAGATAGAGATTTGGTTGTTTATACATTTTCATACTTGATTTTTAGGGTGTAATAACTATGTTTTAAAATTCATGGTGGTTTTGAATACTGTTGGATAATTGTGCTAAAATGGTATATCCATTCCTCCTAGGAAACAGAAATTATAGAAAGGTAGTGCTTTTCAGATCTGACATCTTTGAGTCATTGCAGTTTCAGTATAAATGCAATAGGAAAAGTGACATTCATGTTTATGATATTTTCTATAAATAAATTAGAATGTACTGGAGGCCTAATATAAAGTGGGATGCCTAAACTTCAGTAAGATCTTGTTTTCAATTCAAAATAAATTTTATTTTTTATTTTTTTTATAATGTCCCTCAATTTCAGATAAGCACCCCCCTAAGGACCACTCCATTTTTTTAAAAGATTTTATTTATTTTATTTGACAGATAGAGATCACAAGTAGGCAGAGAGGCAGGCAGAGAGAGAGGGAAGAGTAAGCAGGCTCCCTGCTAGGCAGAGAGCCCAATGTGGGGCTGGATCCCAGGACCCTGGGAACATGACCTGAGCCAAAGGCAGAGGCTTTAACCCACTGAGCCACCCAGGCACCCCGAAAATAAATTTTAAATTGAATTATGCACCTATAAGTTCAGAGACAATAAACATCAACCAACACAATTAATAAGTTCTATTTCTTGAAATTTCGGGAACATTGATAGTCTCATCTCCTGGAAGAA
This sequence comes from Mustela lutreola, assembly GCF_030435805.1. NCBI lineage: Eukaryota > Metazoa > Chordata > Mammalia > Carnivora > Mustelidae > Mustela > Mustela lutreola. The sequence continues at coordinate 28,847,288 of NC_081303.1, forward strand.
CAACAGCTAAAATTCTTGGTCATGGATTCTTGCTAAAATATCACTTTCCCAAAGAAAATTAATGTTATGAATTTTCATTGATTGCTATTGATCATGAAGAATATAACAACCACGATAAAAAGAGTAGGAAAAACATGATATCTCATCTGTAAGGGCATGTGGATAGTAGGAAATGCTAATAAAAATAACTACCATTATTTCCTAAGTTAACATAATATAACAGAACACAAATATTTCATAACAATATTTTCTAGGCTCATTTTGATAACTCTTTTCTACATTCAAATTTAAAGGTTGAGGCATGTGATATATATTACACAAAAAACATCCCAAGGAATTCGTTAAAAAAAAAAAAAACTCTTAATAAAGGACAAATCCAAAGGATTTTTTTTCTAATTTAATTAACAAATTATGAATCGACTTACCTATTTTATCACAGTGTATCAAGCACCAATAATATTTTTTAATCGTCATACCTGATGCAATAGTTACCATCTTTCAGACATACTGATCAAGAACAAGTAAATAAACAAGAGCACCGTAGCTTAAGATCTACCTGCATAAATATAGGACTACTTCAGACAATCTCTTCACCACAACATAGCAATGAATAGAAATCATACATGCTCTGTAATGGACATACAGATGAGATAGAAGGGGATGGGTGTTAATATATGCAGAATCTTCTTTAATTACATTGTAAAACATAATATGGAAAAACAGAATACAATTTTAGAAATACCCAGGTCACCATCATTGTTTTATTTTTATATGTGTAGATAAGGAGTTTAGTAAACAATCCATGACTATTCAACTTCTTATATTTTGAAAATTTTAGCAAAACTAACAAACCTAGCAACTAGAAAATTGTATCTATCTGCAAAATACAGCTTTGCCAGCATGGTAGAGGAAAAGCAAAACAAAATAAGTAAGAAAAGTTTAACATTTCACAAGAGTTTGACTTTTATTTTTTTATTTATTATTTTTATTTTCCATTTATTATTTACTTCTATTTTCTACTTTATTTTAATGAAAATGTCATGACCATAACATAAGAGCAGAATTAAACCAGCATGAGAAATTATTTTTTCATAAGTTACAATAAACTAGCTTGGTGATTAATGCAAAAATTATATTCCAAACTTCAGTGTTCTTGCAGTAAGTATCACTGCATAAACAAATGAGTCAGGAGTCATAAACTAATGATGATTCTAAATGTTATTTAGAGAGACATTCTGTTCTGAATATATTTCAAATATTCTACACAAGGCAAAGTGGATCCAAATAATCTGTAGGCAAAATAAGATTTTAGAGAAGTATATATTTCCAACAGTATTTATAAAATATTACCTTCATGTAAGGCATCATCCTGGACTTTGTGGAAAACACACAAAGGAGTAAGAAGTGGCCCTTCAAGAAACATATACAATATCAAGGTTTAACATGAAGCAGCATGTCTTCTCTAAGTAAAAAACATTGTACCAACTGACTTTACTGAAACTTTATATTTATTGTGAAGGACCCCAGGTCAGAATTATACTATAGCCTATAAGTTTTAACATTCTTTTTATAACCAGCTTATGCTAACTGAGAAACTGTGGCCAGCTGACCATAGATAAGGGAGTCAGCAAGCAGCATAACAGGATAACGAATAGCAAAAATCTGTGTTTAACCCAGCTGTTTCTGGCTTCTGTATAATAATGCTTCTAATGCTTTGCTAAGAAATGAAAAATTGCTTAAACCCTCAACTCTAAGGAGCAAGAGGCTGGCTGAGGACAAAGCAAAAGCTGGCGCCTTGCACCCCCCCCCTTCACCCGCTCCCCTCCATATGTGTAGCATTATAAATAGTTAACTTGCAGAAATCACAGTCCTGCAGGGTAGGAGTCTCCCTTGGTTTGCAAATGTCCTTGAGATTTACAACAAAGAAGTTACCTTACGTTTGATAGCAGGAATGTAACATTTCACCAGGAGAGACTCCCAATTGTCTTTATGTTAGGACCTCATTAAAGGGAAAATGGCCTTGGCTTGATAGTAACCAGGCCTTCAATATCCTGATAGTGCTTTCATTCGTATGCGTGGGCTAACCGGCCAGTTCTGCTTCTGTAAGATTGCTTTGTCTGCTTTCGCACGTGGGCCCCCTGATCCACTCCACTGACGCCAAGTATGCCTGTTCAAATTATCAATCAGTCAGCTCAGCCCCTCCCGAAACTTGTTTGTCCATAAAAATCCTGCACTACCCCAGCCTGGTGTGCTCAGCTAGCAGGAGCTGCTGACCACCCGCAGGCGCGCGCTGACCACCCGCAGGCGCCTGCGTAACAATAAAGAACCTCTTGCTGATTGCATCCAGTGGCAGTGTTGGATTCTTGGGTAAGGGGATCCGCGGGTCTTTCATTTGGAGGTTCCACCGAGATCATCGGACTCCTGCCCAGGGATCCAACGGACTCCCACCGGGAGGTAAGCTAGCTGGCTAGCCCAAAACTGTCCCTTCGTCTCCTCGTCTTGTCCTGTCTAAGTCTGTGTTTGTCCTGCCTATGCTTCGGTAGCATAGGACTGTACAACAGCGTGCGTTGTTGGTCTGTATTCTGTAGGCAGCTTGAGAAGGAGCTGACGAGCTCAGACTTCTCCCCTGCCAACCCTGGGGGACGCTCCAGGGTGTCGAGGGGCCCAATTTTTGGGGGCCCCTCATCTGTCCGAGGGCTACGTCCGTCTGTCCGTTCCAGAGGAATCCCTCGGCTCTGGACGGAGTCTGTCCACCGCAGGGAGATCTCGAGGCTCCCTGGGCTGGTGGAAACCATTCTTTCGGTAGTATACCGAAACCGCGCAGCGACCTTTTTGTTAATTGTTTTGTGTGTTCTACTCGTTGTCCTTGGTGTTTTCTTTGAGTCTAAAATGGGGCTTCTCCCTCATTCATTTCCCGTGTTAATGGCTATTACTGGAGCCAACTGGGGTTGGTCTAACTCGAGACAGAGACTATAAGGAATATTCCCAAGCAGCTGCCGAAACTCTCTTTGTTTCGGGGAAGTTTCCCTGTGTTCTCTGGCCGACTTAGACTGCTTTACCCCTCCCCCCTTGCTGGTGGGAAAGCATGTTGTCTGCTCCTCTGTTGGGGCTTAGGAGCTCCAAAACCGAGAATCCCTTCTCTGCCTCCTGGCGGCGCTTTGTTTCTTCTGTTTCCCCCTTACGTGTTTCTGTACCAACGCGCGTGCAACCTGCATGACTGGCCTCTAGATCATGCACCACGGCTCCTTCTCTCTCCACTGTAAAGGAGCAAGAAGAGCACCCCTGGACCTAACACTCCCCACTCCAGATCTTCCCACGCATGTCTCAGGTAAACATTCAAAGTGGAGTGGGCCCAGGTGGAACATAAATCACTATTGGAACTAAGTTAAGTTTGTTGGTTTAATTAAGACCTGTCTTTTAAGTTATCAGCAGTAAATGTGAAACTTCAAAATTTACTGAAGGTCAAGTAAGCTTGTGTTACTTGTTAAAATTGGTTAGCAAAGAAATGACGAAACTGATGGTTAATTGTTGTCTCAAAGTTCTAATGGGTAATTGCTAAAGTAGCTTTCAAAGTCTTTGGTAACCTGAAAGTTTTAAAGTTTTGCTTGGATGACAAATGGAATTGAATTGTGGACATCTAGGTCTTAACCAAACAGGATAAAATGCTAAGTCGTTAATTACTGAATGTAGGTTTGTGCTTTTGACTTCTTACTGTAAAGAAACTAAGAGTATTTAAATCTGTTGGTAAACTTGTTTGCCACTTAACTGATTCATAAATTTGTCACCTGAAGAATTCTGTTGTAACAGTTCACAATTGGTTAATAACTAAAGGTGTTTCTAAGAATACAAGGTTCTGCTTAGTGGAACTAAGACTGATGGAAATAAAGGGAAACTTTATGTAGGAAAGTAGGAGATATGTAAGAAAGATTTAAGGAATGGGAATACATTTTGTTGAAGGTAAGGGAAGGTAATTTTGTCCTAAATGAGATGGTTGTTTGGAAGGAAATGGCTTGGGACAAAACCTGAATGCAAAGGAAAGTTGTAGAATGTTTGTGAACGGAAATCTTCACAAAAGAAATTTTAGATATGGTCAGGACAGACTAAAAAAGGAAAGAAAAACAGCCTTCAAGGTAATTTAGCACTCTCCTGACCTGCCTCCACACAGATTATACTTCCTAGTATAAGGGCCATTTGGCCTTGAGAGATTAAGGAAACAGCCCAACCTTGAGGGACTGCAAAAACACCCTGTTACCATCCTCCATTGCCTGTAACCATAGAAACTCACTCTAATCTGTAAAGAGTGAAAGGGGAGACTGATCACCTCCCATTAGCCAGAGATGCCCAGAAGGGGAGGGTATCCAACCTGTTTGAATCTGAAGAGTGCCTGACTGTGTGAATGTGTCTGTATGGCTCCACCACTTCGGCTACCAAGTCTGAGTGGGCTGCACCTTGAGTCTCGAGGGACGTCATATGGCATAACGGTCATCTACTCCACGGAGTAGCCTGGTCCGGGGTTTATGCGGACAAGCCTTAGCTAAGATGCTCCTAAATTCCCGTGAGGGATGCAAACAGGACAGCAGGGGAAAGATCCCCCCCCTCCCTTGTCTGCGACATCATTCATGATAGGAGGGAAACCCAGAAAACTGCGTAACAATAAAGAACCTCTTGCTGATTGCATCCAGTGGCAGTGTTGGATTCTTGGGTAAGGGGATCCGCGGGTCTTTCAATTGCTCTCGTTTTAGGTCATAGTGTCCTTCTGCATGCAGGCTGCTATATCGGACATGATATAGACTTAATAGCTTATAAGGAACAGGAATTTATTTCTCACAGTTCTAGAACTGAGAAGTTCAAGATTAAGGAATGGGCAGATCCAGGGAGAGCCCACTTCCTCATAGATGGCTATCTTCTCACTGTAAACGTACATGATGAATGAATCAAGAGAACTCTCTGGGGTCTCCTTTAAAAGGACTGTAATCCCACTTATGACCTAACCACCTCCCAAATGCCCCTATGTTTTAATACTATCACTTCCAGAGTTAGATTTCATAATATGATTTTGGGAGACATAAACATTCACACCATAGTATATATAAACAAAAAAAGACACAAAAACAACAAACAACTAAAATTATTTTAATTACCTACTATTTTCAACTACATAAAATTTTAATTTGTTTCTATATAATATTAAATAACTCATTTGAGTGATTCACTTATATCCAATGCATCTGAGTGCAATTAAATTTGCTTACCCAACATATCCAGCAGCATATTTCTTCAGACGATCCCATTCCCCACCTTACAGGATTTACCATAATTAGAAGACAGGGGATAGAGGATAGATAGATAGATAGATGTGTACATAAACACACTTGTATATACACATATGCATATTTTTTCCTGTTAATGATACTCCTGCAAATAAAATTTAAGCTCAAGGAAACCTGTCTTGTGTGTTACTTAATATCCAGTTTTTAGTCAACATCCAAAAACAAATAATCCAATAAAAACATGGATAGAAGACATGAACAAGTGTTTCCCCAAAGAACACATTCAAATGTTCAGTAGATACATGAAAAGATGTCCATCATCATGTATCATCAGGAAATTGCAAAGCAAAACTGGAAAGAGATACCACCTCACACCTGTCAGAATGGCTAAAATCAACACTACAAGAAACAAAAGGTGTTGGAGAGGATGTGAAAAAGTAACACTTGTGGGGGTGTAACACTTGCCTGGGTGGCTCAGTGGGTTAAGCCTCTGCCTTCAGCTCAGGTCATGATCTTAGGGTCCTGGGATCAAGTCCCACATCGGGCTCTCTGCCAGGCATGGAGCCTGCTCCCTCCTTTCTCTCTCTACTTGTGATCTCTCTCTGTCAAATGAATAAAATCTTAAAAAAAAAGAAAAAGTAACAATTGTGAACTGTTGGTGGTGATGCAAACTGATACAGCCATATTGGAAAACAGTATGGAATTTCCATAAAATTTAAAAATAGAAGTCCTTTGTGATCCAACAATCCTGTTGGTGTGTATTTACCCAATGAATATAAGAAAACTTATTCAAAGTTATGCTAGCACCCCTATGTTTATAGCAGCATTATTTATAAAGCTAAGATATGGAAAGAGCCCAAGTATCCATCAATTGATGAATAAATAAAGAATAAGTGGTATGTATATACAATGGAATATTATTCTGCCATAAAAAAAGACTGAAATCTTGCCCTTTGCAATAACATGGGTGGAACTAGACAGTATAATGCTAAAAGTGAAATAAGTCAGTCAGAGAAAGACAAATACCTTTACTCATATATGGAATAAAAGAAACAAAACAAACAAGCAAAGGGGAAAATAATAAGACATAGAAAGAGAACAAAGCAAGAAACAGGCATTTCATTACGGAGAACAATCTGATGGTTACTTGAGGGGATCTGAAAGGAGTGATGGATTAAATAAGTGATGGGGGTTAATTAGAGCACTTGTCATGATGAGCACTGAGTGCTATATGTTATATTGTACACATGAAACTTATACAACCATATATGTTAGCTAACTGGATTTCAAATGAAAACTTTTTAAAAATCCCAGTTTTTAGCTCACATTCTGGCTTACAAAAGGGATTTAGTCAGGAATTTGGAGATTAGTTAATGAACAAATAAGGGGTGAACAGGCAGTTGTTAGATAAAATTACTATCCTTTCTGGCATGATCTTATACCTTTTATCTAGAATTATTTTTAGCACTTTAGACTCTTCCTATTTTATTTTGAGTCATTAAACAAAAATTTCCTCAAAGGACCTTAGACTCCATCCAATTTGAGCAACAGTGTGAGAGAGGAAATGGTGTCCAGGAGGAAAAAAAAAAAAAAAGATGAAACTACTTTTGTTTACTAGTGAATGCATAGTTCTTCCACAGAAGAAGCTCTAAATGGTCATGGCTCCAGCTTTATATGTGTTCAGTCATATGTTCAGAAGTAGGTAACACTATCAAAAATATAAAGCATCTGAGATTATTTTCCCTTATTTGAAAGCTGGTGTATGTGTCTGCCGTGGTTTCTTGGGTGTTGATAGAAGACGCAGACTCATGGTTCAGAAATAATATAGTTTATTATTCACAGCAATAGAGGTAGCCAGAATATTAACAGTATTTGTGTGTGTGTGTGTGTGTTTGTGTGTTTGTGTGTGTGTGTGTGTGTAGGGGTGGGAGTTATATATCATTTCTGAGCCTCAGTTCCCACAAGAAGAATCAAAACAGAGGCAGATAATATTTGCAAACACAACAGGTTAAGTTAAAAAAAATACTATTTTTGTCTTCCAAGTCTATTCAATACAACCATCTTCAAAGGATGGTCTAGAACAAATAATAAATGCAGAAATGTAAGCAACCAACTGAAAAGTGTCTCCCAAGAAGCACACTTTGAGAGTCTTCATTTGACAAAAATACTATAGGATATTACATGGATCAGGTGCATTGAATACTG